>NC_088382.1:44967666-45598833 GCF_037993035.2 Macaca fascicularis
TTCAGTGACAAAGTTGACAGAGCCCAGACCTCAGGGCCAGGTTGAGGAGGGGTTTGTTTTTCTAGTACCAGCACTTGACAGATTAAAATCTGAAGTTGAACACTGTTTACATCCTTCTCGCTGTTTTCCTGGCGTTTTGGTTTGCTGAAAGGGCGCTGTCCCTTTTCAGAGGTCTTGGGAGGCCGTATTAACACTTGTTATACTAAACAGAAGCATTCCAGGGTGCAGGAGAAAGCTCACAGGGCTGGCTGCTGCCTTTCATTTAGTGAAACTGTTTCTAAATAATGTCATTAATTCATTAGATCCCATTTATGTGTAGCATATGGACTTTCCCAGTATATAAACCACCTCCAAACTGAACTGTTTCTCAGGAAAGCCATTTCCTGTTAAGATGTTTCTACCTCACTCCATCACAGCCTGCAGCCTGGCCACTGCAGGAGAGTGAATAGGATGATGTAAGAGCTCAGGAGACCCTAAGACTTGGTGTGGGCCTCAGACCAGCTGCCTCAGTATCACCTGGGAGACGGATGGTTAGAAATGCAGACTCTCAGGCCCCGCCCAGACCAAATTGGAATCTGCATTTTCACACTGATCCACCTGTACATTTAAAGTTGAGCACTAGTCTCAAACTCAATGTGCACTGGAATCACCTGGATAGTTTTTAAAACACTATTAATTCCTAAATCCCACCCCAAAGAGATTCTGGTTTAACTGATATGAGGCATAGCCTGAACAACAAGGATTTCAATTTTTATTTATTTATTTTTTTATTTTTTTTCTGAGACAGGGTCTCACTTTCTCACCCAGGCTGGAGTGCAGTGGCGCAATCTGAGCTCACTACAACCTCCGCCTTCCAGGTTCAAACGATTCTCCTGCCTCAGCCTCCCAAGTAGCTGGGATTACAGGCGCCTGGCAAATTTTTGTATTTTTGGTAGAAAAGGGGTTTCACCATGTTGACCAGGCTGGTCTCAAATTCTTGACCTTAAATGACCCACCTGTCTCAGCCTCCCAAAGTGCTGGGATTACGGCGTGAGCCACCGCACCTGGCCAGATTTTCAAATCTTTATGTGAAGCAAAATGTAAGAACCACCTCTTTTTTATTGAACAAACTGAGGCCCAGGGAGGTCAGTGACCCCTCCAAGGTCTCAGAGTCAAGATCCAAATTTGATATAAGGACACAGCAACAAGAGATCGCAGGTCCGCAGTATAGACATAAGTGCTACACTGTGCGGTATTTTGTTTAGACCCTGTAGGGAGTTGAATAGTGTCTTCAAAAAAGGTATGTCTAAATTCTAACCTACTGGTACCTGTTACTATGACCTTATTTGGAAATAGGATTTTTGCCAATGTAATTAAAGAAATCAGGAAGAAATCATCCTGGGTTTAAGGTGAGCCCCACATCCAATGACTTGTATCCTTATGGGAAGAGGAGAGAACACAGAGAAGAAGGCAGTGTGAAGATGGAAGTCAAAATTGGAGTGATGTGTCTCTAAGCCATGAATGCCACGGACTCCTGCAACCACCAGAGCCCAGGAGAAAAGCGGAGCCCAGTTTCTCCCTCACATCCTCCAGGAGGAACCAAACCTTCCACACCTTGATTTCAGACTTCTGAACTGGAAGGGAAGATGTTTCTGTTGTCTTAAGCCACCCAGCTTGTGGTAATTGTTAAACCAGCCCAAGGAAACCAACATAGTCTCCATTAAGCTTGCAAACTCATCTGGTACCACCCTGAACACTCCAAAACATCTCCATTCATCCCGGAACCAAACAGTTCTTTCCAAGCATGGCAGCCCAGAGAATCCCCCCTGCTTAAGAACATGCAAGGCTAACATGAAGCTTGAGCTTCATGGCCCATCATTTGCATATGCTGGGAGCCCTGACAATTTTGTTTTCATAATTTCAGATTCTTTTTCTTAGATTGCCTACCACCTCCCCCCAAATTCTTTTACTTTTATTTTTTATTTTATTTTCTTCTTAGACATGGGGGTCGCACTCTGTGGCCCAGGCTATAGTACAGTGGAGTGATCATAGTTCACCGCACCCCCAACCTAAATTTTATTTATAAGCTTCAAAAAACGTGAAACATGAATCCACCCCTGCCTTCATGGTAAAATGTAAATTGTTAGCTGGATAGCCAGAGGACTTTGCCCCCAGCCTCACTCTGTCTCTCCAGACCCTCCCACACATCGCCTGCCCAAGCCCTCCCCTCTGCTCAGCTGACCCCTCGGGGATCCCTGCCCATGCTGCCCACTTTCCCTCTTCCACACTGCAGCTGAGGGCAGTCCTGTGCGTCTCTACTTATAGATTTTTCTTCCCATAATACCTAGTTCAAGCCCAGTTCTGCTTGAATGGTATTTCTTATCCTTCCTAGCCAGTGGAAATTGGCTTCCTCCTGCAGGACTCTCTAGTTTGCATTGCTTTTACCTTTTTACAAACTCCTCTCCCCGCCATCTTGCCCATCACTTTCTCTGACCCTCCAGGCATTTAGAAAAAGAAAGGGGCCAGAGAAACAGATCTCGTAGGCACAGTCCACTCCCCTCCCTCCTTTTCTTCTTTCTGCCTCTCCCAAATCTGTATCACTCCACAGTCTTATCCCAAATGCAATCCTAAGGCCCCCCGATAAGTCAGGCCAGTCATGTTCCAATTTTCTCTCTTCTTCTCTTGGCGAAGTTTATATCCTGGGCTGCGTGGAAACCTCAGTATCTATCTGAATATCTCAGAGCTATCTAAAATCTTCCTAAAGGGTGTGGTCTGGGCATCCCACATGGGAGCTTACATAGTCTAAATCTATCCTGCGTATAGGTCCAGATGCCTCTGTCAGGTTTGGAGACATAGAGCTGGCTGTTGTGCGGCCTCATCTCTCACCACCACTCCCGCAAGTTTGATAAACTTCAAAAAACACAAAACATGAATCCACCCCTGCTTTAGGGTAAAATGTAAGTTCTTAGCTGGACAATCAGAAAACCCGGCCCCCAGCCTCACCCTGTCTCTTTAGATCCACCTCTGACCTGCTCAGCTGACCTTCTCAGAGCTCCCTGCACAGGCTGAACACTTTGATCGTATAATGAACACACCATCTCTAAGTGACTTTGAAGAGAAAGATGGCTTAGACAGCATCCCAAAAGACATTTGCTTAAGTCTCAGTTCTTGTAGGAACCTAAGCATTTCCTGTTGTGCACATCACTTTATTTGGATAGTAAAGGAAAAGATGACCATGTAAAGCTAGAATACTTAGGGACTTTTGGGATGACCCAGACAGAGTTTCATTTGTGGTTACCTGTAAGTTAGACTATAAAAGTCTAGATGGGGTTACACCTTGATAAACTCATCATAAGCCAAAGATCTAATAAGTTGAAGATGCAGTTGATATACCTAACCTCCCAAACACCGTAGCTTAGCCTTGCCCGCCTTAAAAGTGCTCAGAACACTTACATTAGCCTACAGCTGGGCAATGTCATCTAATAAAAAGCCTATTTTATAATAAAGTGTTGAACATCTCATGTAATTTATTTACTACTGTACATTACATTGAAATTTCAATGGTTTAACACCATCTTAAAGTGGAAAAATCATTGAGTAGGAACTGTATAGAAAAGAGGATGGAGATAGCTTAAATTTTGCATTCCTTGTGGTTCTATAGTATTTCCTTAATGATTTAGATCAGAATGTCTTCTTTAGTCCATATTCATCAAGACGACAGTTTACTTTTTCTCTCCCATGTCAACATCCTTACAGATATCCATATGGGGTTCTTGCTGATTGTACCCTTCTCTGTTTGGAGAGATCCTGAAATGTTAGTTTGCTTCAGTGCGTAAGTATAAATGCCCCAGGAGGAATAAGCTTAAGGTATTATCATTCCTTCATTTGTGTCCCCATAGTGTGCTAGTATAAGGACACAGCCACCTCACAGGCAATTAAGGGACCTGACGTTATGCCCAAGAGTGTTGAGTTTGTGTAGCCTGGCCTGAAATAACCGGTTTTCTGGAATCCAGCCTCCCGCTGAGCTTGAAGGAAATCCCATAATTTCTCAATACCTTAATTTCCCTTTTCACAAAACTGAAATTAGAACTGCCTGCCTCACTGGAGGACTCTCTGAGGACTCACTATTGACATCTGTAAATATTTTGAGGCTGAAAATGATTATGAAAATCAGATGTGCAACTATCCACATATGCCTGAGGTATGTACCGAAACCGGAAACGGTCTTCCACAAATCAGGGTATGGGTGTGAAAGGGACTTAATACAAGTCTGCCTTGGTGGTTCCACGAACATCTTGAGAGGTTCTCTTTGGAACTCACCCTTCCAAGGGAATGACTGGGGAGAGAGATGCTGTGGGCAACACATTAACACTTAGAGAGAGATGATGAATGTGGGGAAGGAGCCCCAAATTACAGGGTCAGAAGACCTGGATGCATATTCTAACTCTACCACATTTTTGGCCGGCAGCCTTTTGTAGGGTAAACGCACCTGACAACAATAATTAAGCATATCCCTACAATGACTCTGTATGGCAGATGCACCTGAACGTGTGTTCTGAGCTAAGGAATCCAGTATGGCCAACCTGGAGATTCGTTCCTTGCCTATAAGGAATGTGTAAGCCCCTGGCCTGGTCCGTGGGACACGGGCCAAATAGAGAATTGAGGGCCTGAGTTTTGGGTTAAGTGAAGGTTTCCAGGTGGAGGTCGTTAAGAAGAGGTTGTTAAGTGAAAGTGCTATATAAACTGTATGCTGTTTACAAGCAGTTGGGGTTCTCCTGTCCAGCCCACCACCACTGGAGTCTCTCCCCATCTGTAAGCCCCTAATAAAACCTTATGTCTTGGCCAGGCACAGTGGCTCATGCCTGCAATCCCATCACTTTGAGAGGCCGGGGTGGGTGGATCACCTGAGGTCGGGAGTTCAAGACCAGCCTGACCAACATGAAGAAACCCTGTCTCTATTAAAAATACAAAATTATCCAGGTGTGGTGGCGCATGCCTGTAATCCCAGCTACTCGGGATGCTGAAGCAGGAGTATCACTTGAACCTGGGAGGCGGAGGTTGCAGTGAGCCGAGATCATGCCATTGCACTCCAGCCTGGGCAACAAGAGTGAAACTCCGTCTCACAAAAAAAGAACAAAAACAAAAACAAAACCTCATGCCTCGTTTGCTATTTCTGAGTCTCTTCTTCAGCCTCTTGAACCGGGAGCCTTCTCTCTTGAGGTTAATAGGAGTTCAGCAGGACACCTTTAAACTAGTATTTGGTAGAATAACTCATTTTCCCTGTACTGAATTCAGAGTCATTTCATTACTCGAGTCAGAGTCTTGGCTAGGCATTAACTAAAACTGTATAGTTTCATTAAATATAGTTCAGAAAATGTGGTTAAAACTAGCCAGTTCAAGGCCAGGCACAGTGGTTCACACCTGTAATCCCAGCACTTTGGGAGGCCAAGGAGGGCGAATGACTTGAGGTCAGGAGTTCAAGACCAGCCTGGCCAAAATGGTGAAACCCCATCTCTACTAAAAAAACAAAAATTAGCTGGCATGGTGGTGCACACCTGTAATCCCAACTACTTGGGAGGCGGAGGCAGGAGAATCGCTTGAACCTGGGAGGCGGAGGTTGCGGTGAGCCGAGATCGCACCACTGCACTCCAGCGTGGGTGACAGAGCAAGACTCCATTTCAAAAAAAAACAAAACGAAACAAAACAAAACAAAACCACAACTAGCCAGTTTACCTTTCTAGCTTTCTGAAAACCTATCCTATATCTCAGTCACCCCCCCTGACTTCAGCCCTATCCCATCCCTGACTAATTATCTTACTATAACTATAAAACCATAAACTAGTGAAGAGGATTTATATTTTTCTTTTTTTTTTTTTTTTTTTTTTTTTTTTTTTTTGAGACGGAGTCTCACGCTGTTGCCCAGGCTGGAGTGCAGTGGCGCGATCTCGGCTCACTGCAAGCTCCGCCTCCCGGGTTCCCGCCATTCTCCTGCCTCAGCCTCCTGAGTAGCTGGGACTACAGGCGCCCGCCACCGCGCCCGGCTAATTTTTTGTATTTTTAGTAGAGACGGGGTTTCACTGTGGTCTCGATCTCCTGACCTTGTGATCGGCCCGCCTCGGCCTCCCAAAGTGCTGGGATTACAGGCTTGAGCCACCGCGCCCGGCCTGAGGATTTATATTTTTCAAGGCACTTTGATAATCATTCCCTCAGTTGATTGTTCCAATAGTCCCATGAGACAGAGTAGGAAATACGTGAATTCTGCAAGTGAGTAAACTGGGCACAAATTCTCCTGGCCAAGGCTTCACAACAAGTGCATTACAAAGCTAAGAACACTATTCAGTCCATCAATCCGTGTGCACTGCAGCCCGAGGCTGCACAGAACCTGCCTGCTAGCATCACACCTAGTATCTGACCCTTTTACTTAAGCCCCAAACCACCCTGCTATGCCATCACCAGCCTTATCTGCCTGCCACCCTGGTCCAAGTCCCTCTCCCAGCCAGCCTCCTCACCACCCGAGCTGTCCTGTGAAGCTTCAGAATTCCTAGGAACTGGCAGAGAAATGTGCAGGACATAAAACTTGGACCCCATAAATATATACACCTACTATGTATCCAAAAAAAAAAAAAAAAAACTTGGGCATAGACCAGGTGTGGTGGCTCACACCTATAATCCCAGCTCTTTGGGAGGCCAAGGCAGGAGGATCACTTGAGCCTAGCACTTCAGGACCACCCTGCACCCGCATCTCTAAAACAAAACAAAACAAATTTGGGCTTGATCAGCATGTGATGGAGTTAACAAGATTCCACTGCTCATTTCTTCCAGAGTCCAACCCTTGTTGGAGGTCAGGGATGGAAACCTTTTCTGTAGAAGCACAGAATGCAGGAACAAGCAGAGATCTTGGAAATGATCAAATCCAGTGGTTTCCAAACCTGACTTCCATCAGAAACTGCCAGAAGATTTGTTAAATATTGGGGTATCAAGGGACTCTCCATGGTTGACAGGAAACTCACTATCAGAGACCAAAGAGATTTGCCCAAGGTTACAGAGTTAGACAGTGATTTACAGGTTTTGAATCAGATTCATGCACAGTATCACTCTGGAGCCTTATTAGTCCTACAAGGTAAGAGAAAAGCCACATGTCCTAGTCTCTGATAAAGAATGGCCTCTTTCCAGGCGTGGTGGCTCACACCTGTAATCCCAGCACTTTGGGAGGCCTGAGGTCAGGAGTTGGAGACAAGCCTGGCCAACATGAAAATCTCTAATGAAAATACAGAAATTAGCTGGGAGTGGTGGCGTGCACCTGTAATCCCAGTTACTCGGGAGTCAGGCAGGAGAATCACTTGAACCCAAGAGGCAGAGGTTGCAGTGAGCTGAGATCACGCTACTACACTCTATCCTGGGCGACAGAGCAAGACTCCATCTCTAAAGAAAGAGAGAGAGAGGGAGAGAGAGAGAAGAAAAGGCCTTTTGGGGCTATCTAAGCACCCTGTTTGTAGAGGTGAGATCACGGCTCACTGCAACCTCAGACTCTTGAGCTCAAGCAAGTCTCTCACCTCAGCCTCCCAAGCAGCTGGGACACGCACTACCAAACCCCGCTTGTTAATCACCTCCTTAAAGACCCAGTCTCCAAATACAGTCACATTCTGAGGTCCTGGGAGTTAAGAATGGTACATTTGTTGAATTTTAGAGGAGACACAAGTCAGGCCTTAACACTATCCCTGCTTGAAGGTGCTGAAATTGCTATTTGATTTAGGTGAAAATCAAGGTGATTAGGAAATAGAAATTGAGCTTTCAACTCAAACATTAGTGAAGCATTTAAAAGGTCCAAAATGTCTCTCAGTTACTAATACAGGGAAGTTTTTAAGAAATGCTGTTTTTGAGCCTAAGGGCTTAAAATCTCAATTTCAAATTTATTAGCACAGAATGCTCTAAATCACAAATAATTAACATTGCCTCTTTTTATAAAAGTCTGATAAATTCTATTTTAAAAAGGAACCCTCTAAAAACAGATATAAAAAGGGAAGAAAACACTACATTTTGCAGCGGCTGAGCTGGAGCAACAACCATCCTGATCTTTCATTAAACAAAGTAACCTTTGACCTTGCTTGTGCTTGTGAAGGCAGGATGCTGGAGGTCAAAGGTTAGTTGGTCTGGAAATGATAATACGTTTATCAGCAAAATAAACTGAGAAATAATATGCACATAAAGGCCAATATGTTCTCACTGTCTCAAATTCCTAGGAAAACACAATGAATTTGACAATCCATGCCGCCTTTGCACAAAAAAGGACATTTTTTCCCTTTTTTGTGAGCTGAAGAAGACTGTGCCAATATAAACGTCTGCTTTTCATCCTCTGAGCAGCCCAGGACAACAGTGTTATCTCTGACCCAGGGACATGTTTTTAGAAACATTGGATCCCCTTCACACAAAATTAATGAACAGTGTATTTTCAAATCTTTCCTAAGTGCTCTCCTCCCGGTTGCTCCAACCCTACTTCCACCCCGTTTGCTAAATGAAATGGTTGCACAAAATCAGGCTATGCCAGGATACTGGGAGGAGCGAGGCGGGGTGGAGGGATTATCCCATTAGAGGTGTGCAAAGTTAGATTCTAATTTCAGATTTACCACCCTCTGTGTGATTTGGGGCAAATGAATTCAACCCTCTGAGCCTCTGTTTTCCTGTAAGCCTGCAAGGTAAGATCAGTGACCCCTTAAGTCTTTGCATTGACCTTTTTATTCTTATTCTTTAAAAGGACAAAATATGAGATCTTAAAATATATATATATATATGTGTGTGTGTGTATATATATATATATATATATATATATATATATATATATGCCTTCTCTGGCTGAGAGAAGGAAAAGGAGAACGAGGATAGCAGCGAGAAATAAACTTTGCTCTATCCTAGCATTGCTGCCACAGCGGTAGCTAGAGCACCTTACAAGGGAGTACCTCACAGGGGGCTCCCTGCAGACCCACATCCCAGTTGGAGAGTAGCCTAGGCTAGTAGAAACAGAGCTGGGACTACAACTCAGGTGTTCTGACTCTAAGCACAGAGTTGGCCCTATCTCGCTGCATGACCTTTGGGAAGTCACACTAACATCTCTGACTCTTAGTGTCTTCATCTGCAAAAGGAAGGAGTGAGATTAAATGGTCTCTGTCTTCTCTGGGATTGCATTAGTAAGACAGCTGGGTATTGTTAATTGATAAGGGAGTATTTCAAAGAGGATCCATCTGTTTTTAATTAAATTCCCTTTGCAGCATCTTTATAAATGCTCTGGGTCTCGAGATCACATATTAGGAGATACTGAAAATATACATATTGAAGCCATATGGCAGTGTATAAAGGACAGACTCAATTACATAGAATTAAACAAGTGACTGGTAAGGACCAGGGAGCCTATGGTCTGAAAGACCTGAGAAGGCAGTTAAAGCTTATTGGGCACCAGAAAAGGAAGAGAATCTTTTCAATGGAAATCGGATGCTAGCGGGAACATCATTGTAATAGGAAACTGGCATTCCGAGGACTCTGACAAAGTAGAGAAAATAAGAAAACAGAAGCCAGAGGTGGAACAAGAGAAATGGCTGAGAACGTCAACTGTGGGGTTGTGGATTGGAAGGAAGAGGCACAGAACCTGCAGCAGATGACAAGTCTCACCCACAACCTTACATACAACCATGTTTTTGTTTTTCATCATTGAATTTATTTTTCAGAGCAGTTTTAGGTTCACAGCAAAATCAAGCAGGAGATACAGAAATGCTGTATATCCTGTGCCACCACAGACATGCAACCTCCTCCAATGGGGACATCCCACACTGGAATGGTACATTTGTTGAGACTGATGAGCCTGTGTTGCCGCATTGTCACTCAAAGCCCGTACTTTATGTTTGGGCTCACTCTTGGTGATGTACACTTCATGGGTTTGGACAAAGGTATAATGACAGGCAACAATCATCCCAGTATCATGCAGAATAGTTTCACTACCCTAAAAATTATCTGGGCACCACATGTTTATCCCCCCCTCCCCCTCATCACTGGAAACCATTGATCTTTTTTCTGTTGCCATAGCTTTGCCTTTTCCAGAATGTCATATAGTTGGAGTCATAAAACAGCCTTTTCAGATTAGCTTCTTTCACTTCGTAATATGCATTTAAGGTTCCTCGATGTGTCTTTTCATGCCTTGATAACTCATTTCTTTTCAGCACTGAATAATATTTTATTGTCTGGATGTACTACAGTTTATTTATTGACTCACCTACCAAAGGACCTCTTGATTACCGCTACTTTTGGCAATTATTAATAAAACTGCTGCAAATATCCCTGTGCAGGTTTTTTTTTTTTTTCTTGGAGGGCGTACATTTTCAGTTCATTTGAGTAAATGCTAAGAAGTGTGATTGCCGAATTGTATGCTGAGAGTGTGTTTAGGTTAGTAAGAAATGGCCAAATTGTTTTCCCAAGTGGCTGCACCATTTTGCATTTCCACCAGCAATGAATGAGAGTCCTTGTTACTCACCATTACCGCCGGCATTTGGTGGTGTCAGTATTCTAGATTTTGATCATTCCAATAGGTGCAGTGATATTTCACTGTTGCTTTGATTTGCAGCTCCCAACTGACACGATGTTCCACATCTTTTCATATGCTTATTTGCCATCTGTGTATCTGCTTTCACGAGGTGTCTATTCAAGTCTTTTCCCATTTTTTAATTGAGTTGCTCATTTTCTTATTGTTGAGTTTTAAGAGTTCTTTGTATATTTTGGATAACATTCTTTTATTAGGTGTGTCTTTTGCAAATATTTTCTCCCAGTTTGTGGCTTGCCTTCTCATTCTCTTGGCCATGTTTTAAAAATAGTCAACATCTGGTTAAAATGAATAAGGTCAACCTTGAAAGAAAAAATAAATCACAAAGTGTGCCCCCTGAAGGGAACGTAATGGAAGGGTGACCAGTCGGGAGAGAAAAGGAGGGTAGTGCTTAGCACAGTTCTATCTTACTATATGTCCTAGTATACATACCCAAGATCTGGTAAAGTACTGAAAGAGATTTCTCACAAAATACTGGAACACTCATTTGAGAAAGTACATAAAAGTCTCAGGGGGATGACTGGGATGATTAGCATCATTTGCCATAGCTTGCCTCTCCTCCTTCCCATTCTTTTCATCGTTCATCTGAAACATCTTGTACAAGAGAGTTCTTATTACTTCTATGCTGAAATGTCACTTCTTCCAGGAAGCCTTCCTAGCCTTCAAATACTGATTTGGTGCCCTGCTTTTGTGCACTCTGGACCATACTAATGAGAGCCTTCTTGCTACATTCTGATCACCTGGCTTGGGTACTTGTCGCAGCCCTCCCTAAAGCTGCCAGTCTTGTCTGTAGCTATATCCCAAAGTCTAACACAGTATCTGAAATCTTATCAGCTCTCAACAAATACTTGCTATATGAATAAATGAAGAAAGTACTGGAAGATGTGGCAGAGACTCATTGTATTAGTTTGCTACGGTTGCTGAGACAAAGCACCACAAATTAGAAGGCTGAAACTATAGAAATGTATTGTCTCATGGTTCTGGAGGCTACAAGTCCAAGATCAAGGCATCAGCAGGGCCACGCTCCCTCTGAAGGTGGGAGGAAAGGGTCTGTTCCAGGCCTCTCTCCTGGCCACTGGTAGTGCCTCGGCTCATAGCAGCAGAACTCCAGGTTTCACATGGTGTTCTTCAATGTGTGCACCTCTGTGTCCAAATTTCTCCTTTTTATAAGGACATCAGTCCCAGTGGTTTAAGGCCCATCCTAATGACCTCATTTTAACTTGATTACCTCTGTAAACATCCTATCTCCAAATAAAATCATATTCTGAGGTCCTGGAAAATAGGACTCCAACATACCATTTTGGGGAGACCCAATTCAACCCATAACTCTCATCTAGGAACTTCGAAACTTCTACTGTAGGCACATAAGCTTTTTTTTTTTTTTTTTTCTGAGACAGAGTCTCACTCTGCTGCCCAGGCTAGAGTACAGTGGCGCATTCTCGGCTCACTGCAACCTCCACCTCTTGGGTTCAAGCCATTCTCCTGCCTCAGCCTCCCGAGTAGCTGGGATAACAGATGCCCACCACCACACCCGGCTAATTTTTGTATCTTTAGTAGAGACAGGGTTTCATGATGGCCAGACTGGTCTCAAACTCCTGACCCAAGTAATCCGCCTGCCTCAGCCTCCCAAAGTGCTGGGATTACAGTCATGAGCCATCGCGCCTAGCCAGATAGGCCCTTTAAACAAGAGTGTGATACAATCAAATTTGCCTTTTGGAGAGAACAGTCTAGCAGAAATGTGAAAGGTACAACAGAAGCACACCATGCAGGCCTGAGGAAGGAAGCCAAAGTGGGTCTGGATGGGAGGTGGCAAGCCTCAAATGTGAACATGGCAGTGGGAATGGAGAGACAGCAGAGTTTCAGAGATAGTATAGAGATATATAGACAAGGATCCAATGACTAACTGATGGTGACTGATTAGACAGGGAGCCAGGTACTAATTTAGGAAGTACAGAAAGGAGGGCAGGCAGAGGAAAAAGAGAATTAGCTGAAGTTTGGGATTGCAGACTTTGAGGTCTTTCACCCCAGTATCTGTCTCCCTGAATCTCTACCCTGTATGAAATCCAAGATAATTTACAGTGCCCTCATTCAGGATCATCTATTGACACAGAGATAAATACATGTGGATTGCTACTTAGCAAAGAGACCCTAGTAATTTTTTTTTAAGAGACAAAGTCTCATTCTGTTGCGCAGGCTGGAGTGCAGTGGTTCAATCCCAGCTCACTGCAGTCTGTAACTCCTGGGCTCAAGTGATTTCTTGCCTCAGCCTCCCAAGTAGCTGGGGCTACACGCTCGCACCACCACACCTGGCTAATATTTTAATTTTTTGTAGAGAAGAGCGTCTTGCTATGTTGCCTAGGCTGGTCTCCAATTCCTGGCCTCAAGGATCCTCCCACCTTGGCCTCCCAAAGTGGGCTACCAAGGTAGGTGTGAGCTACCAAGTCCAGCCCTAGTAAATTTTTTAATTTTCAACTTTTCATTTTGAAATAATTACATCAAAAGTTGTATTAAAAAGTCTTATATAGCTTTCATTTTGCTTCCTCAAATGTCACCCTCTTACAGAACTAGAGTAAGAAGTAACTATGGCCGGAACAGTGGCCTCACACCTGTAATCCCAGCACTTTGGGAGGCCAAGGTGCGTGGATCACCTGAGGTCAGGAGTTCGAGACCAGCCTGGCCAATATGGCGAAACCCCCATCTCTACTAAAAATACAAAAAAATTAGCCAAGGGTGGTGGTTAATCCCAGTACTCGGGAGGCTGAGGCAGGAGAATTGCTGGAACCTAGGAGGCAGAAGTTGCAGTGAGCCAAGATCTCACCATTGCACTCCAGCCTGGGCGACAAGAGCAAAACTCCATCTCAAAAAAAAAAAAAAAAAGTATAATTATCAATCATGCTATTAATTAGTTGTATGACTATCAATTTACTATTAATTATGTGATCAATAATTGTATTCTTAATTGATCATATGAGTGATATATAATGTTAACTAATCAAGAGGCAACCCAGTACTTTAGATTTTTTTCAAGGCAATAATCATTTGCAGAAATTCATAATAGTCATGATACATAGTATGCACTCAGTAAATACTGGTGAAATAATGAACAAATGAAAAGAAATGCTAGAAGCAAAAGCAAACTAACGTCTGAGAGTTACAGCACCAGAAGCGGGGTGAAGAATTTTACCTGGCTCATCTCGTTTTATCTTCATTACAACCTGTGAGACAAGCAATTAATTACTTCTGATTTCATACAAGGAACTTAAACGTATAGCAATTTTGTCCATTAAAACATGCTAGATGGATTGAAAAAAACTAAAAGAAAGAAAAAATCTCAAGGGATAGGTACAGCTTACAGACCGACTACCAGGAAGGACTAATCTCATTCCCAGAAGCGTGGGATGAAGGACCTGTTTTCCACATGGACACTTCTCACCTGGCAGGATGTATGACATACCAGAGAACACCTGGGTTCTCACAACTGCAAACCCAGCCGCCCCTCCACAATCCCATTAAATCCTGAAGCCATTGGTTCTGACTGACTGCTCACTTCTGAGAGGACCCTTTTCTGTTGTAGCAGAACCATGCCAGGAAAACCGCTGAATGGGACAAGTTTGTGGTCAGGACGCCCACCTCCTGTCTTGCTTACCACGTTCTCCCCTGCCTACCTACCAGTTAGAGATCATCACACAAAAGCCCACCGGGCTTCAGATGAGCCCCTTCTTCCTCCGCCTGGTCCAGGCTCAGGTGGCCTTTGTTTGGTTCTCCATAGCCCTGCCTGGTGACTGGCTACTGAGGGCCAGTGGAGAGATGTGCCTTCTCTGCAGATTAGACACAATATGGGGCTAACTTCTTGTCCTGGATTATCGTTAACCAAGTTGTGAGTGTGTGATGACATCCTAGATAAGTACCCACTCCCGCCTACTCAGACCCTTTCCCAGGCACCCTGTGCCTTTAGACAGGCTGTGAGGACAGGCCCTCCAGACTTCTGGAAAAAAAAAGTCAGTCTAGGCTGACATTCATGAAAATAAACATGCCACGGGTAAGAAATGTACATTTTATCAATTGTGGCTTCCTGGTTAAGATGTTTGAGGTCAAAGAAGCAAATATAATAGTACAGATGTGTTTTAGCAGTAGGAGAACCTTGGGCCATTCCTTCAGTTACACAGTGATTTTTTTAACCTCTATTACTCAGTGACCCTGCCTGTTACTTACTTTCATATCAATGACTTAAATGATGGAGTAGAAACTCTGCTGGTTAAATTAGGCAAGGAACAAATTAGACTGATTTTCAAAGGTAATATGGACTTTAACAAGAATATTATATATCTTACATTTGTGAAAATAAGTAATTCAAAATCTAAGCTATTGGAACTGAATTATTTTGAACCTTTAAAGGATGTAACTATGGGGCCTGAGTCACAAGATAGGCAGCTGTAGCTTAGGCAGCTGTAACCTTTGTTTCTCTGAGTATAGATTAGCCTTATTCCTTACCTACATTAGTTTGTAAAATGTTATAAATGGCTAAAGGGCACCAGGGAAGATCCTTTTTTTCTTCACACTGATCTTCATTATAAATTACCTCTTACCGACACAAAAAATCCTTCAAAAAGTCAATGAATCCAGGAGCTGGTTTTCTGAAAAGATCAACAAAATTGATACACCGCTGGGAAGACTAATAAAGAAGAAAAGAGAGAAGAATCAAATAGATGCAATAAAAAATGATAAAGGGGATATCACCACCAATCCCACAAAAATACGAAATACTATCAGAGAATACTATAAACACCTCTACACAAATAAACTAGAAAATCTAGAAGAAATGGATAAATTCCTGGACACATACACCCTCCCAAGACAAAACCAGGAAGAGGTTGAATCTCTGAATAGACCAATAACAGGCTCTGAAATTGAAGCAATAATTAATAACCCACCAACCAAAAAAAGTCCAGAACCAGATGCATTCACAGCCGAATTCTACCAGAGGCACAAAGAGGAGCTGGTACCATTCCTTCTGAAACTATTCCAATCAATAGAAAAAGAGGGAATCCTCCCTAACTCATTTTATGAAGCCAGCATCATCCTGATACCAAAGCCTGGCAGAGACACACACACAAAAAGAGAATTTTAGACCAATATCCCTGATGAACATCAATGCAAAATCTTCAATAAAATACTGGCAAACAGAATCCAGCAGCACATCAAAAAGCTTACCCACCACGATCAAGTTGGCTTCATCCCTGGGATGCAAGGCTGGTTCAACATACGCAAATCAATAAATGCAATCCATCATATAAACAGAACCAAAGGCAAAAACCACATGATTATCTCAATAGATACAGAAAAGGCCTTCAACAAAATTCAACAGCCCTTCATGCTAAAAACTCTCAATAAACTAGGTATTGGTGGGACGTATCTCAAAATAGTAAGAGCTATGTATGAAAAACCCACAGCCAATATCATACTGAATGGGGAAAAACTGGAAGCATTCCCTTTGAAAACTGGCACAAGACAGGGATGCCCTCTCTCACCACTCCTATTCAACATAGTGTTGGAAGTTCTGGCTAGGGCAATCAGGCAGGAGAAAGAAATAAAGGGTATTCAATTAGGAAAAGAGGAAGTAGAATTGTCCCTGTTTGCAGATGACAAGGTTGTATATTTAGAAAACCCCATCATCTCAGCCCAAAATCTCCTTAAGCTGATAAGCAACTTCAGCAAAGTCTCAGGATACAAAATCAATGTGCAAAAATCACAAGCATTCCTCTATACCAATAACAGACAAACAGAGAGCCAAATCATGAGTGAATTCCCATTCACAATTGCTTCCAAGAGAATAAAATACCTAGGAATCCAACTTACAAGGGATGTGAAGGACCTCTTCAAGGAGAACTACAAACCACTGCTCAACGAAATAAACGAGGACACAAACAAATGGAAGAACATTCCATGCTCATGGATAGGAAGAATCAATATCGTGAAAATGGCCATACTGCCCAAGGTAATTTATAGATTCAATGCCATCCCCATCAAGCTACCAATGACTTTCTTCACAGAATTGGAAAAAAATCGATTTAAAGTTCATATGGAACCAAAAAAGAGCTCACATTGCCAAGACAATCCAAAGCCAAAAGAACAAAGCTGGAGGCATCATGCTACCTGACTTCAAACTATACTACAAGGCTACAGTAACCAAAACAGCATGGTACTGGTACCAAAACAGAGAGATAGACCAATGAAACAGAAGAGAGCCCTCAGAAATAATACCACACATCTATAACCATCTGATCTTTGACAAAGCTGACAAAAACAAGAAATGGGGAAAGGATTCCCTATTGAACAAATGGTGCTGGGAAAACTGGCTAGCCATATGTTGAAAGCTGAAACTGGATTCCTTCCTTACATCTTATACAAAAATTAATTCAAGATGGATTAAAGACTTAAATGTTAGACCTAAAACCATAAAAACCCTAGAAGAAAACCTAGGCAATACCATTCAGGACATAGGCATGGGCAAGGACTTCATGACTAAAACACCAAAAGCAATGGCAACAGAAGCCAAAATTGACAAATGGGATCTAATTAAACTAAAGAGCTTCTGCATAGCAAAAGAAACTACCATCAGAGTGAATAGGCAACCTACGGAATGGAGGAAAATTTTTGTAATCTACCCGTCTGACAAAGGGCAATATCCAGAATCTACAAAGAACTTCAACAAATTTACAAGAAAAAATCGAACAACCCCATCAAAAAGTGGGCAAAGGATATGAACAATGAACAGGCACTTCTAAAAAGAAGACATTTATGCAGCCAACAGACACATGAAAAAATGTTCATCATCACTGGCCATCAGAGAAATGCAAATCAAAACCACAATGAGATACCATCTCACATCAGTTAGAATGGCAATCATTAAAAAGTCAGGAAACAACAGGTGCTGCAGAGGATGTGGAGAAATAGGAACACTTCTACACTGTTGGTGGCACTGTAAACTAGTTCAACCATTCTGGAAGACAGTGTGGCAATTCCTCAAGGATCTAGAAGTAGAAACACTATTTGACCCAGCCATCCCATTACTGGGTATATACCCAAAGGATTATAAATCATGCTGCTCTAAAGACACATGCACATTTATGTTTATTATGGCACTATTCACAATAGCAAAGACTTGGAACCAACCCAAATGTCCATCAGTGACAGACTGGATTACGAAAATGTGGCAGATATACACCACGGAATCCATGCAGCCATAAAAAAAGATGAGTTCACGTCCTTTGTAGGGACATGGATGAAGTTAGAATCCATCATTCTGAGCAAACTATCGCAAGAAAAGAAAACCAAACACTACATGTTCTCATTCATAGGTGGGAATTGAACAATGAGAACACCTGGACACAAGGTGGGGAACATCACACACCGGGGCCTGTTGTGGGTTTGGGGACGGGGAAGGGATAGCATTAGGACATACACCTAATGTAAATGATGAGTTAATGGGTGCAGCAGACCAACATGGCACATGCATACATATGTAAGAAACCTGCATGTTGTGCACATGTACCCTAGAACTTAAAGTATAATAAAAAAGAAAAAGTCAAATAAATAAATTACCTCTTACCTCTTTCACACAAAGACTTTATCATATTTTCTTAAGATAGAATGTGAAATATATTCCTTTAAACTGGAGAGTAAATGAAAACAAGCCATATAGAAAACAAACTAATCAAATTGTTATAATTCATAAACCAGCCTTGTATAGAAAATGTTATGATCCTACTAAATTTATTTGTTTTCTGTCTATATAAGCAAGAACTTAACTTTTAACTTCAGAGCACTCACTCCATTTCTCTGGAGTCTGGTTTTCCCAGGTGGCTATTCCCAACTTTTCACACTCTTAAAACTGGATTCTGATCCTTTCCATTATTTCAGGTTGACATATCAAAGGATGAAAAACATACTACAAACGATATGGAAACCACTTGGTTCAGCACCACTCAGCCATAAAAGGTGTGATGGGTACAGAGGTTGAGTTGAACACGGAGTGCTTTCTGCAAAGCAGAATTCAATAACATTTATGAATGGATAGTGTGGAAAGCAGAGAGGCTTCTAAAACATACTAAGCAGGGTTCTGAGTCTACAGCCACAGATGTGCCCTTCTCAAAACAACATCCTCTACACACCCATCTTCTCTTTTGTCTTTTTTGGGATCCTTTACTCCAGTCGTTCCTCATCTTGATTCTCTTCTAGCCTCAAGTTGTCCAACTCATTCCCTCTATAAATGTATCTCCAGGAACAAATGTCAGAAGGACAGGAATTTTGCTCTTTCAAAAGGAAAGATCAAAGTATGCATCCCTTTTTCAACAACGCTATCCCACAGTGGGTGGAGGGGATTTTACAGACAGCCTCATTTCCCATTTTTCCAATGCCCTAGAATGCATATTACTATAAAGCAACCATAGAAATTAATCCTTTGCGTTAGTGAGTATTTGTCCTTTACGGGAAAATTAGACATAACATGCAGTGCACATGGAAGAACCCACAGGGGGAGTTGTGAAGTTTCCATCCCTAGAGGTCATAAAGATAGTTGAAATGATGCCCTATTCTAAGAAGGCCACCTGGGCCAGATGTTTGCCAGGCCCCTCCAACTCAAGGGAGGTACAATTCCAAGGAGGAGGTCTTTTTCTTTTTTCTTTATTTTCTTTCTTTTTTTTTTTTTTTTTGAGACGGAGTTTCACTCTTGTTGCCCAGGCTGGAGTGCAGTGGCACAATCTCGGCTCACTGCAACCTCTGCCTTCTGGTGTCAAGTGATTCTCCTGTCTCAGCCTCCCAAGTAGCTGGGATTACAGGGGCATTCCACTACCCCTGGCTAATTTTTGTATTTTTAGTAGAGATGAGGTTTCACCATGTTAGCCAGGCTGGTCTCGAACCCCTGACCTCGTGATCCACCTGCCTCGGCCTCCCAAAGTGCTGGGATTGTAGGCGTGAGCCACCGCACCTGGCCTGTTTTTCTTTTCACTTTTGTCGAAACTGCCATCAAATCAGGTTTCACAGAAGATATGGACAGTTAATCATCTATCCCAGATAATGATGGTGTGTTCCCACTAGATGCCCTCATATTTCTTCCATCCACAACTAGCTATATGATTTTTGAGGCCCAGTGCAAAATTAAAGTGCAGACTCCCATGTTCAGAAAGTATTGAGAATTTCAAGATGATGACAGCAGGACATTAAGCCAAGCAGAGAGCACTTCTCAGTGCAGATCCCTATGCAACTATACAAGTCACACGTCCATGACGCCAGACTTGCTTCCAGCTCTGCGATTCTACACTGTGCTAGTGAAGAGAGACTGAAATCTCCAAACCCTCTTATTCACCAGCCACTTCAGATATGAGAGGTCTTCAATAGGATCCTAAACAATAAAGGCAAAGGACCTTTATTAATGACATCGTTCAATCTGCTCTTCTCCCTCACATTGAAATAAACAAAAATGTAGGCAAGAGCAGCTTTTTCATGGAGAGAGCATTCAGTACAACTGTTTGGCATCTGTTCAGCCTGTTTCCTGAAACTGGGACACATGTTGTTTTAGATGGTGAAATTTAAATGGAAGGAACAGATGCCATCATTTCAGGTATGCCAATAATATTCTCTCAAAATGCAGTAAAGATATACAAGCTTATAAAACGGAAGCTGACTTGAAATTACCAGCAAATGCGTGAAAACAAAGAGACAATGATCCTTGGAGTTCTGCCCATTGTACCAGTGCATGGTAGACACCAGAACTGAAACCAAGGAGAATGGATCTGATCTGCCCCCTACCCCAGTCATGCCACAAAGCTTTAGAAGGAAGCAACAACAACAACAAAAACAATGTTAGACGACACAGGGATGACTTCGGTGAGCAACGTGAGCATGGCCAAGGAGGAGAGTTTAAAGTTTCTTTAGTATAAGGATGTCTTTCATTCCAATTGAGATCTTTATGAAGGACCTGGGAGGAAGTGGCTGGACACAAATAGAACAAAGCCCAGGAGGGATCGTAGCTGAAGACAAGAAACCAACTGCAGCATGGGAAGCTGTTTGTAAGCAGGGCTGAAAATGATCCAGGATAGGTCAAACGTTGAACATGAGTCGGTGATACAGAATAGGACCCCACATTGAAAAGCTAGCTTTGTTCCAATAGAGAAAAAAAAATAGAGTTTAAAATGGAGGGACAAAAGGATTTCACTGATAATATTCAGCACGGGTTAACGCTCTTATCAGAGTATGTAGTTCGAAACACCAGAAGTTTCTAAGAGTCATACAAAAAGACAGAAACTTTGGAATAGAGATCCTACCATAGAGATCCTTCTAAGGTAGGATCTCTATTCTAGAAAAAGGAAGTTGGTTCATTTACCTTGGAGAAGAAATGATAGAGGGGTGTGTAAAAAGGATATAAGATTTTTTCACCATCTCTCTTCTCTATTAAAGATCTCTCATCCCCATTCCCACCTCACCCTCACCCAAGCTGACTTCAGATCCTATTCATTTCAGGTAGGAATACTTATCATTCCCTGGACAGAGAGGCTGGAATGCCCAATTATCTCTCCTTCTGTTAAAACCCCTCCCCTCCTCCAAAGTTTATTTACCTGTTATAATCTCCCTCCTCCCACCCTCCTGGCCACCCAAAAGAATGTGAGTTTCCATAGGACGTAAATAATCCACACTTTGTTTATCCTTTCATCACCAGCCCTTATGAGTGTCAATAAATATTTGTTGAATGAATTCATTTCAAAGCATTTCATGAGAATTTATTATGGACACAGCAATAAAATAGATAATATGTAGGCTTCAAAGAAGCTAAACATAGACAAGGGACTCAAAATTCAAAAAGGAAGAATGAATTGTCAATGCTGTAGACTAATAGCTTGACTTCAGCTCCTTAAAGTATCAGAGGATTGTTGAAAACATAAAAAGGAATAAAATAATAGTGTGCGGCTAGTGAGCTCATAGATTATAGATCATATCTGAACCACAGTATTATCAGTTTGGCCAGGATTACTAGATCAATAGATATGGCAGAGATTATATGAGGTAATGCATATAAACCGCTCAACCTAGTTCCTAACACTAATAGCCCAATGAATAGTAGCTGTTACTATTATGATGTTAATGTTAGCAAATCATTTCACTATGTAGCTAATGATGTAATAATAATAAAAAAAACAAAAACAGAGTACCATACACTGAGTATTTGTTATGTGCCAAACACATTCTAAATGTTTTACATACAATATCACATTGATACCCTCTACAAGGTAGGCATACTAGATTTAATAGTGTCCCCCAAAATCCATGTCAGTCGGGAACCCCAGATCCTTATTTCCAAATAAGGTCTTTACATATGGAATCAGGTTAAGATGGTCAGACAGGATTATGTGAACCCTAAAGCCAATGACTGGTGATCTTTATAAGTAGAGAAGTATTTGAAGACACAGAGAAGATACAGGGAAGGCGGCCATGGGAAGATGGAGGCAGAAATTGCAGTTATGCTATCATAAGCCAAGGAATTCCAAGGTTTGCTGACAACCGCCAGAAGCTATTTGGTTGGTGCAAAAGTACTTGCAGTTTTACTTTTAATGGCAAAACTAGAATCTAGACACATGAGTGTGTTTAGGGATGAGGGAAGACAATAACAATATGGCTCATCATCCTTTCATTCCTCTTTCACATAGGATCGATCCTCTTCCCAAATATGAAGAGGGTTTTCCTTGGGTTGTATTTGCCCTCAAATTTCCTCAATCAAAAATAATCTGTTTGCTGGGTGCAGTGGCTCACGCCTGTAATCCCAGTACTTTGGGAGGCTGAGGCGAGTGGATCACGAGGTCAGGAGTTCAAGACCAGCCTAGCCAACATGGTAAAACCCTGTCTCTACTCTAAAAAATACAAAAATTAGCCGGGCATGGTGGCATGCGCCTGTAATCCCAGCTACTCGGGAGGCTGAGGCAGGAGAATGGCTTGAACCCAGGAGGTGGAGGTTGTGGTGAGCCAAGATCGTGCCACCAAACTCCAGCCTGGGTGACAGAGTGAGACTCCGTCTCAAAAAATAACAATAATAATCTGTTTTACCACCTAGTCTCAGTGGCCAAGGGCTGCAGGAAAATACTCCAAATACACAATGGATGAAAATTGTTTTCTTTGTTGACTTCATTAGACTGGAATTGTGAGGGTAGAAACTGTTTTACCTGCTTAAGGGTGTTCTCCACTCCTAGTAATGAATATGTAGAAAAACAGCTCCTAGGAGATCTTACTGAGTCAGCAAGGAAGCATCAATCTCAGAGACAAACACTAGTAGACATTTAATGCAAAACAAGATCAGATCATGAAATAGAATAGAGAGTCCAGAACAGGCAGACAGACAGACAGACAGACACACACACACACACACACACACACACACACACACACACACCCCACTGATTTTCAACAGAGATACAAAGGCAATTCAGTGAAGAAATGAGAGTCTTTTCAACAAATGGTGCGTAAACAACTGAATAATCATACAGGGGGGAGGGAAGAGTTTCAATCTATACCTGTAGGAGGCAGAAATACCCTTCCCAAGAGGTCCACACCTAATCCCCTCAAACCCCTAACGTATTAAGAGAGTAAAAAGACGTATCACAGACTGTGAAAAATGCATGCAAATCATATATCTGATAAAGGATTTTTCTCCAGAATGTATAAAGAACTCAAAACTCTAAAACAGCCCGGCCAATTTCTCACACAAGTATAAAGGCCTCAGGAAAACATCTTTAAACATACAAAAACCCAAGAATTAAAGTGCCATAAAAATTTAAAACTGACCTTTAGTCCAGCCAATAAAGATATAAATCAAAACAAACAAAAAACAAAAAAACGAAAAACAAAAAAACCCTCAACAACAGGAAAATAAAATACAACCAAAAATAATGGGCAAAAGTTTTGAATAGACACTTCACCAGAGAAGAAACATGAATGGCAAATAAGTACAGGAAAATATGCTCAAAATCATTAGTCATGGAAAAACGAAAATTATGACTGCAGGAGATATCACTACACAAGTGTTGGCAAAGATGTGGAGCAACTGGAACTCTGGTGGGAATATAAAATGGTGACACCGCTTTGGAAAACAGTTTGTCAGTTTGCCAAAAAGTTAAACGTGTTTTCACCGTACAATCTAGCCATTCTAATCCTAGGTACGTACCCAAGAGAAATGAAAGCATTAAGGTCTACACATCTATACAAACCCTTGTAAATAAACATCCATAGCAGCTTTATTTGTAACATACCAAAACTGGAAGCAACCCAAAATGTCCATCAACAGAAGAATGGATAAACAAACTGTGGGATGGCCATAGAATTGAATAGCTATCCAGCATCAAAAAGAAATGAATTATTGATAACACAACAACAGATGGACTTCGAAATAGTCTATGTGAAAGAAGCCAGGCAAAAAAGGGGGTACACACTATATGATTCAATTTATATAAATTTCAAGGAAATGAAACTAATGTATAGTGACAGAAGGTGGATCAGTGCCTGGGAAATGGGGTCTGGGGAGAGGCAGGAGGGAGGAATTACACAGGAGCTGGAGGAACCTTTTCAGGGCAATGGAGCTTTACTATCTTGATTGTGACAATGGTTTATGGGTGTATTCATATGTCCAAAGTTATCAAATCCACTGCTTTAAATATGTGTGGTTTATTGTATGCCATTTATATCTCGAAAAAGCTGTTTTTAAAACACAATGGGAGAATTTTTCATATTTAAAAGGCAGGATATTTAAACTGTATTAAATATATAAGACATGGTACTGAAAGGTTGTATTAGCAGGAGACAAGGTAAGGTGGGGTTTCTTTGGCTGCCTTGCAAAGAGATGCTGAGTAAAGTAGGGGCCAGTGGGCAACGAGGGCAGAACTGCTTGTCTGTCCCCTTGGGTCACCTGAGGGGCATGGGTGGCGGCTGGGTGGAAATGAGGGTGAGAGGAAAGCCGCCGTCGAGGGGCGTGGATGGGAGCTGGGTGGAAACGTGGGGTGAGAGGAAAGCCGCCCCCAAAGAAGGGTCGGGAAGGGGCGGGGACGGCCAACGCTGGGGCCCACGCAGGTTCTTCGTCCTCACTTCCTGACCCTTTCTTACGAGTCTAGGGACCAAACGGATCCATCCCCAGAGCCCTTCTACTTCTGAACACGATGAGCAGTTTATGTTTGAGGGTTTGGGGATGGGGTGTTGTTTTTTCTTTATGTTTTGTTTTTCGTTTTACGTATGAGTTGGGTGGCACAACCCACACGTAAGTTGCAACGTCCAATCAAGAACGAAAATAACCCCTCACAATCAGCGATCGGGAACCAGCTGCCACAAGTGACACAGCCAGGAAACTTCGTCCCTCACACCCCCGCGCGCTCGCGCCTGCCGCAGCCCCACAGCTCGCCCCGCCTCTCTCCTTCCGGAAACAATCTCCGAGGGCGGAAGGCGGGGTCGGCCCTGGCCCCGCCCACAGCGTTTCCCTTCCTCGGCCCAGCCCCGCAGCGCGCAGCCTCGGCAGGGTGGCTTTACGGCCAGAGGAGAGGGTGGGTCCCAGACTTGAGGTAGGAGGCCGAGCTGAGGGGCGGGGAAGAGGCTTTTTGCGGCAGGACGTAAGTGACGGCGAAGGCGGTGCGACAGCAGCTGGAGGGCAGAGGAGGCGGGTTTGTTTCCCGGGCCGAACCGGGTTGTTGGGGGGCGCGGGGCCTGGGCCAGGCGGCAGCTAAGGCCCGCGGTGACAGCATGGGTGAAGGGGAGCGGGGCAGAGGAGGCCTTGGGCTGTTTTGGGCGGCGAGTGGGGGCGAGGGACTGGCGGGTCGGAGTCCCGGGTCCAGGCCGGGGCTCTGACCCGCGGTTGGTGTTCCCCCGACCCCGCAGCGCGGGGTGTCCAGTCCTCGCCATGAGGCCGCAGCAGGCGCCGGTGTCCGGAAAGGTGTTCATTCAGCGAGACTACAGCAGTGGCACACGCTGCCAGTTCCAGACCAAGTTCCCTGCGGAGCTGGAGAACCGGGTACGCAACCTGGCTCCCCACGCCTGCTCTGGCGAGGGAGAGAGACTCACCGGGGACGGGAGGGGTGTGGGCGACAACCGGGCCGTTGAGGATCCAGCAGTTCTGGGGAGGGCCAGGCACAGAAGGGGCCTTGGCCAAAGGTGTAAGAAGAGAGCCACTAAGCAAGACAGGTGTTTGGAGGAGCAAGAATAATATACGCCGATCGCCGGGGTTGACGACCTTATGGAACTTTGTTGCCCGGTGCCGGGAATCTGGATCCAGCAGTCTTCCCCTGCTGCACTCCCTCAAATCCCCACCCCGGGTAATTGTCGGCAGCGTTGAGGAGCCAATTCCTGAGGCTCCAGGCCACCTCAGCCACCAGGTTTTAAGCTATATCTTCCTACCTCTCCGCGCAAGATAAATCATCATCATTCTCATAACTGGTGTTTGCTGCCTCTGTGCTGGCCGCACTGTTTGACTGAAAGGGTTTATTAGGTGCATTGCCAGGCGGTGCATTTAGGCTTTCTTGGAACCTTAAAGACGTAGAGCGTTAGATAGGCCTGGACAGGAAAATATCTCAGAACAAGGCCTTAAACTTATCACATTCACTGGGAGCCACGTGTTTTGTCTTGCATATCAAAATTGCCATCAGGATGTAGGTCCTTTGGGTAACATTGCATGCAAAAATGTAAGAATGGAATTTGCTTCTCCTTCAGACTTAGCAAACGTTTTTTTAAAAAACCATTGTATCTTGTAGAGGTAATGGAGTATGTGCGTGCCTGCCTGTGTTTTTGTGTGCCCACATATGTACACTCAACCAAAGATTCTTTTGGTCTTGACCCATGTCATGTAGATTGTGTTTCCTGTTCAGGGATCAATTTCTGGTTAGCTGGAAGCAGGTTTTGTGGCTCCCTCCTCTGTGACAGGGAGGGCGAGGGCCTGAGAGGTGATTAGGCATTCGTTGGGTGTGGAACTGAGGGATGCTGGTCATGGGATAAGTAGGTGTGGATGAGTCTGTGTAGAGAAATGTGTAGCAGTTATTTACAGACAGTTTACAGTGAGGTGGGTTGCACTGCCTGATTGCCATGGTTGGGAAATCAACAATGATCCATTATAGTTTCCTTCAGTTTGACATAACCATGGGCAGGTTAGTGGCCCAAATATGTTTCTTGAATTGCAAATTGATCAAATATGCCTTTAAAAGATGGTGAGGTGACTTGTTTCTGAAATGCCATTTAAATGCTGCAGTATCTTGTCAACTATGTTATGAGTTAACTCAGCGTGACAGTAGGTGGAACTATCTACAGTGGTTAGAAGAGCTAGAAATTCAGCAAGTGGCCAGTTGGTTAGAGCTACTGAATGTTGTTTTAAAATAATTTAACATCACAGCTGATGTGTTTTACATGTTAAGATTTACATGGAATCAGGCTGGGCGCGGTGGCTCACGCCTGTAATCCCAGCACTCTGGGAGGCCGTGGCGGGTGCATCACTTGAGGTGGGGAATTCAAGACCAGCTTGGCCAACATGGTGAAACCCAATCTCTACTAAAAATACAAAAATTAGTCAGGTGTGGTGGCGGGCACCTGTAATCCCAGCTACTCAGGAGGCTGAAGTCGAAGAATTTCTGGAACCTGGGAGGCGGAGGTTGTAGTGAGCCGAGATCATGCCATTGTACTCCAGCCTGGGCGACAGAGCAAGACTCTGTCTCAAAAAATAAATAAAATAAAAAGATTTACATGGAATCAATCAAATGTTTTATTTTTAAGCCTCTCATGGAGATTATGACATACAATTTTATGTACTTCAAAATCAGAATATAAAGTATTCTTTTTTTACCGCCATTATTTGGACATTAAAGATTCATTTGCTTTAAGGTTTTAAAGCAACACTTACACCTCATATTTGAGCAAATGTGTGTACGCAGAATCAGACATTAGCCTTCCACTCTGTGTGTGGCAGAGCCTTTATTTTGTAACCTAAGTACAAAAGCACAATGTAGTTACAGTGCTCCACTGATTCTTCTCAGGAAATTGATGTTTCTAAATTCTGGAGTCCTTTTACCTCTTTGACTCTGTGTAGCCCAGAACTGCCTGTGGTACTGAGTACTATATGGAATGTTACATGGCACTATTCAATTGTGCCTGTGAATTTCTTTTTTCTTTTTAAATGTTTGGGTTAAAACACTAGCTTATGCTTTAAACCACTAGAAAAGCTTTGATTGTGTGTGTATGGGTCTGTGTGTGTGTGTGTGTGTGTTGAGATTAAATTTAAATTACAGGTTTAAACTTTCCTTGCTTTGATGAAAAATTGAAAGGTTTCTGTTTCTCTACTACTTACCCTAGAAATTTTACTGATTGCTCTGCTGTTGGAGCTGATTTTCTTTTTGTGAGAACATCACACTTGGCAACGTAATAGAGAAAGAGACTAATATGCAAGTGTTCTGTGTTATTTTAAAGCATTTTTTAAAAAATACATACACATTTGTGCCCTTTAATTTGGGAGTAGGATAGGTTCTGTCTGTTAACAAGTTCATTTTCTCTGCTGGCTTTTAGAATGTACTACTTTGATGCTTAAGCGATTTGTTGCCAGAACAGTTCCTTAAAGGAAGCTTTATTCTCATTAGCCAAAATACAGATACCTTAGTTACCCTTGGTCTGGGTAGAAGAATGAGTGAACTGTAATTGAGGCATTTGTTCCCTTATTTCCCTTTAAAAATATGTCTCCCCTTCTGGTTAGTAATTACCATTGACCTGCCACCCTTGATACGTGATCACTGCAGGCTTCACCATGCTTTCTACTATGTAGTTCAGCACGAAACAAAAATTCTGAGAAAATGAGCCTGATTTCTCTTTCCATTCTGACTTTTGATGTTTGTGGGTCCAAATTTTATTTGGCTCTGACTTCTCATATGTCTAAAGTTTGATAGAGCTCCTGTATCAGTGTCCAGGAACCTAAGGGAGAACACTGGCCACTGTTTTTCATAACCTAAAGGTAGTGAGATACAAATGCCAACATTTGTTCTCTTGAGCCCTTTCTTGTGAAGTTTGTTGTTTGCCTTTACTGATGCCTTCTGTGATTTTTACCCTTTATTTCCCTTTTTTAAAATAACCTTTCAAAAATGTGTTGGCATTTACTTTAACCGTTTATCCTTTTTTTAAATTTTTTTATTAACCTTTTTTTTTTTTTTTATTTGTTTAACTGACATATGATTTACCTCTATCCTATAAGGCATTGTAGTCTCAGAATAACGCATAAGAATTAGTGTTTCTGGTTGGGCATGATGGTTTGCACCCAAGTAATCCCAGTTGCTCTGGAGGTTGAGGTAGGAGCATCACTTGGGGCCAGGAGTTCAAGACCAGTCTGGGCAAGATAGCGATACTCTGTCTCTAAACTTAAAAAATAATAATTAGGGTTTCCTGGATAAATAGTAATTCTAATATGAAAGAAATAAGATGTTTCTGGGTTGAATCCCATGGTTTTGAATTGTATTGTAAAGAAACATAAATAATTCAATGACTTATAAGCACATCAAATGTGATTGGAATTATTTAGACTTTTGTGGACTTATCGGTAGACAAACTGAAGGCATAATTAGGTGAACATAACAGCTTACCATTTTTGTTTGCTGAGCTCTTCTCAGTCTGTTTTCGTGAATGAGAACTCTGACAGTTTCCCAGATGACCAACCTTGACACCACATCTTCAAGGGGTAGCTCAGTGAAGAAACACTGCCCCTGCGCTTAAAGGCCGTCTTGACCCACCTAGCCTTTGTCCAAATCTCTAATATTCCTGGAAATTTAACTCCTTTTGAAAAATGGGTCGAGCCAACACCACTTTAAAGGTTACATTAAATTCATGCATGCCACTAGCTCATTGACTCCTCACATTTTCCACACAGTGGACAAAACAATGACAACAACTGCTTCTAACTTAAAGAATTGTCATAGCTTAAGGATGGTCATGAATTTTTTACACTTTGAAAGATGATGTTCTTGGGGCCAGGTGCAGGTGGCTCATGCCTGTAATCCCAGCACTTTGGGAGGACAGGGGGGTGGATCACATGAGGCCAGGAGTCTGAGACCAGCCTGGCCAACATGGTGAAACCTCGTCTCTACTAAAAATACAAAAATTAGTAGGGAATGGTGGTGCACGCCTGTAATCCCAGCTACTCGGGAGGCTGAGGCACGAGAATCACTTGATCCTGGCACCAGAGGTTACAGTGAGCCAAAATTGTGCCACTGTACTCCAGCCTGGGTGACACAGTGAGACTCTGTCTCAAAAAAAAAAAAAAAAAGATTATGTTCTTGGGAATAGTAGGGCTCATACTGTATGTTGAGGATTTTTTTTTTCTCTTTTTGAGACAGAGTCTCACTCTGTCACCCAGACTGGAGTGCCGTGGTGAGATCTCGGTTCACTGCAACCTCCACTTCCCAGGCTCCAGCAATCCTCCCACCTCAGCCTCCTGAGTAGCTGGGACTATGGGCATGCGCCACCACGCCTGGCTAATTTTTGCATTTTTAGTGGAGACAGAGTTTCACCATGTTGCCCATGCTGGTCTCAAACTCCTGAGCTCAAGTGATCCACCCACCTCAGCCTCCCAAATGCTGGGATTATAGGCATGAGCCATCATGCCACTAGCTCAGTCTAGGGTACTAGATTGTGTACCCTAGCCAATCTTTTTTTTTTTTTTTTTTTTTTTTTGAGACAGTTTCACTCTGTCACGCAGGCTGGAGTACAGTGGCGCAGTCTTGGCTTACTGTAACCTCTGGTGCCAGGATCAAGTGATTCTCGTGCCTCAGCTTCCCAAGTAGCTGGGATTACAGGCGTGCACCACCATTCCCTACTAATTTTTGTATTTTTAGTAGAGATGAGGTTTCATCTCTAGCCTAATTTTTTTTTTCTGAGTCTATTTCTATTATAAAGCAAGACTTAATAGGTTCGCAGAGACCAGGAAAGGAAAAAAAAAAAAAAGCCAAACAAAAAAAGTCTTTAAATAAAGACTTCATAAAAGAGAGAATTCATATGTAAGTATTTACTAATTTTAGAAATAAGGGAATCCTTATGCGAGAGAAGGCCTAGAGTACAGACAGATAATGGCAGTATTGGATGAATGCTCTCCTAATGGGCCTTGAAAATCCTAGGATGAAGTAGCAAAATTTGAAATCTGTTATACAAAGTACTATTAGAAGACAGTAAAGTAATATTGGGAGAATAAAGTAAAAGCAGATGATGGAGTGAAACGATGGATGACAGTACAGGTTCTTTCTTATGTGAAATATGTAGAACCAGAAGTATTTCAGATTTGGGGTTTTTTTTAGATTTTGAAATATTTGTTTATACTAATGAGATATCTTGGGGTTGGGATCCAAGTGTGAACATGAAATTCATTATGTTTTATATCCACCTTATTATACGTATAACCTGAAGGTAATTTTATACAATATTTTAAATGACTTTATGAGACAAAGTGTGTGTACACTGAACCATCTTACCACCTTTTGTGAGCGTGCTTGCATGGGAGAATCTGGCTGTGCATGGAAAAGGTACATGGCAGCTGACGGGGGCTGGAAGGGTCTTTTTCCCTTGGGGACACTGAATAAACTATGTGTTGTGCACCTGCATTTTGACTGTGACCCCTCACATGAGGTCAGGTGTGGAATTTTCCACTTGTGGTGTCATGCCAGTGCTCAAAAGTTTCAGATTTTGGAGCCTTTCTGACTTCAGAATTTAAATCAGGGATGCTCAACCTGTAGTAGTATTAGTGTAAATTTAAGATAATGGTGTCACCAAATAGAGAGAGGTAATAAGAATGAATGATTTGATGTGAAAAATTGTGTATTAGCTTAAGATTTTACCTTAACAAATTTTACCTTATTTAGTAACAAGAGAATTGCTTCAAAAGAGATAGACTGAGTAAACAGAATATAGAACCAGGCCGGGCGCGGTGGCTCACGCCTGTAATCCCAGCACTTTGGGAGGCCGAGGCGGGCGGATCACAAGGTCAGGAGATCGAGACCACGGTGAAACCCCGTCTCTACTAAAAATACAAAAAAAAATGAGCCGGGCGCGGTTGTGGGCGCCTGTAGTCCCAGCTACTCGGGAGACTGAGGCAGGAGAATGGCGTGAACCCAGGAGGCGGAGCTTGCAGTGAGCCGAGATCGCGCCACTGCACTCCAGCCTGGGCGACAGAGCGAGACTCCGTCTCAAAAAAAAAAAAAAAAAAAAAAAAAAGAATATAGAACCTACGCCTTTTGATCCTTCTGCTAAAATGTCACTTTTTTCTTGCCTAGTAAATTCCAGTGTTTACTTACTCAATTTAAGATTACCTGCCCTTCCCAGATAAAGGGAATATCTCCTTGCTTTTATGCCCCACTAGACTTTATATTTGCCTATATGATAGTACCCTGTCAGCTTACTGCATTTTTTTTTTCTTTGAGACGGAGTCCCGCTCTGTCGCCCAGGCTGGAGTGCAGTGGCGCAATCTCGGCTCACTGCAAGCTCCACCTCCCGGGTTCATGCCATTCTCCTGCCTCAGCCTCCCCAGTAGCTGGGACTACAGGCACCCGCCACCACGGCCGACTAATTTTTTTTGTATTTTTAGTAGAGACAGGGTTTCACCATGTTAGCCAGGATGGTCTCGATCTCCTGACCTCGTGATCTGCATGCCTCGGCCTCCCAAGGTGCTGGGATTACAGGTGTGAGCCACCGCGCCAGGCCAGCTTTTTGCATTTTTATGTTTACATACCTGCTCTGCTTGCATAATGAAACTCTTGAGGATTGAGACAGTGCTGTATCTTGAGGTTTTTCATAGTATCTGATAGTAGGTGCTCAGTAAATGTGAATCTAAATGAATGGAAAGAGGAACAAAGTCTAGAGTTACTTGAAATTTAGTAGAAAGAATAAAGAAGTACCTTATTGAGCCTTGAAGCTATCCAGTATTTATAGAGGGATAAAATTAGACAAACTAAGCAGTTTTGGTAACTTAGGCCCAGATTTAATCACCAAAAAAATTGTCAACTAGTGGCTAAGAATGGTGACAAAACAAGATACATTATTGATAGCATGCATTAGTAAGTTGATTTTTTTTTTCCAAAACTTATTTTTAAATTCTTTTCTTCTCTACAGATTGATAGGCAGCAGTTTGAAGAAACAGTTCGAACTCTAAATAACCTTTATGCAGAAGCAGAGAAGCTTGGCGGCCAATCATATCTCGAAGGTTGTTTGGCTTGTTTAACAGCATATACCATCTTCCTATGCATGGAAACTCATTATGAGAAGGTAACGCTACTTTTGTTTTCACAAAAATCTCTTAAAATCATGAAGAAGGCAAGCTTATTACACATGGATGCTTACACGGTGATAGTTGCCGTAAAATATTTAGGGGCATTTATCATTCAAATTGTGTTCCGATGTACAGAGGCACATAGTCCTGAGTCTTTCAAAACAGGTTACAGTTGGTATGTCCACTTGCAGTTGACATGTCAATGTTCAGACTGGCCTACACTTAAGAAGAATGTAGAAAATCTTTATGTTCTCTTCCTACTCAGCTTTCTGGGAATGTTTTTACTTTATTTCCCTAAATGTCACTCTCTTCTCCCACCTGAGTTCTTACCTTCTCTTTCCAGTTGGCTGCTAGCTCCTGAATTGCTTATTTCCCAACTTAAGATGACCAGAAGTCAAACCTCCCACCTCCCCATTTTGTCAGTAGCACCCCTGTCTTTTCAATACCATCTTTGGGCATGAGGGATGAAGAAGAGGGAAAAATTAATCTGTTTTCAAAGACTGAAATATCTTTCATTTTCACAGTCATTCACTTTTTGTGATTTCCTCTGCCACTATCCTAGGTTATGCCCTTATTCTGTCTCTCCTAGACTATTGAAATAGTGTGACTTGTCTCATTTCTTCCCTCCTTTTGCTTTTCTAAATTATCTGCTGCTGTTTTTATAAAACACAGATTTACTTCCCTTACTACTTCTGCCAAGTCAGAGACCTTCACTGGCTTCCCACGTTTTACCACTGAGTAAAGTTCAAGGCCCTGCTCAAGCTGACCGCAGCTTACCTTTCCAGCGCTGCCTCGCATTCCTTCCTTCACTTTCTCCCTCAGCCAAACTCCATCCCTCACTGGTCAGCAAACATACCCACTGTGGTTCTCCACCTGGAATGCTATCTTCCCAGGTTCAAATCCCACCAGTCCCTTGGGTGTCACTTTCATCTAACTTTTTCTCTATTTTAGTCAGAATTCTTTCCCTTCTCTTGTGTCCCTACATTTTATTGGTATCTGTTTTATGGCACTTGCCTCACTCTTCTTTGGAATGTAGCAGTTTATGTTCTTGTCTTATTTGCCTTTCAAGTATGTATTTTTCTTGAGGACAATGCCTTAACCATTTTGTATCCCTCTTTATGCCTGACACCATGCCTTGGGTATATCAGGCACTCATTGAATATATGTTAAATAAATGACTGTAAATTAATCACGGTAAGCCCTGGTATATCACTAAATTCTGACAGTGCTCAGAAAACGAAATGCTATAAGAATATATCATACCCCATCTGATAGAAATGTCTTACACTCCATGTAGTGGAGAGTGCATATAGTTGCAGCTAAAGTTTTTGGAGCTGTTGGCTGAAAATGCTGTTGTATTCTTCATTACCATCCTGTTACTATAATTCCATCTCATATAAACAGGTCTATTTAAGTATAGTTATTTATATCCTTCCCCATGTTGAAACAGGAAAAGTTCTCTTGTCCCCCTCGCAGGGTGTGCGATGGGGTGTGACTTGCTTCTTCAGTACCCTGCTGCTCAAACCTCTAGGGGTGCATACAGATGGGCAGGCTGTGGGGCTCCAACCCCACGGCAGTGTCTAGGGGTGAATGTTTTACAGCTCCTGAAGCCCCAGTGAGCATATGTTACAGGGTGCTCTTTTAGTTTAGCTGTCCATAGGCGGCTTGTGTTAACTCAGTTAGACCCCTGCCTTATCGCAAGGCCAGAGGGCTTTCTGTATCCCAGAGTTCTTGCCTTGGTGTACCAGAAGAGTCGGATCACATGTGGGCTTGGAGAATGAGTGCAAGGTTTTGTTGAGTGGAAGTAGCTCTCAGCAAATGGGGGAGCTAGAAGGGAGATGGTTTTCCCCTGGAGTCAGGCTGCTCAACGACCGAACTCTTCTCCAACCATCCTGGCCAAACTCTGCATGATTCTGCCAATTGATGGCCTACCGGTGTGCCAGTGTGCTCCTACGCCAGTGTGTTCCTCTCGACATCCAGCCACCTGTGTGTTCCTCCACTAATGTTCACCTCTCGACATCCAGCCGCCTGTTTGCCTGCCTACTAGGGTCTCAGGGCTTTTATAGGCACAGGATGGGGGCGTGGCAGGCCAGGGTGGACTTGCAGCTTTTGGGCAGGAAAACAAAAATGCCTGTCTTCACCTACTGGGCACAGGCCTGGACCACGCCCTTCTCCACCCAGCACTTCCCTACCTGCCTGCTTCTGTGTCCTTTTAAAGGGACCATGCTCTTCCCTTCCATATCAATACCACAGAGAGAAGCTTTCATTCCTGTTTAACTTTCAAAATCAGAAATTATCAAGGCTCAGTGTCAGCTTTCAGTCTGTTTCAGTGTATCTCCTCTCTAATACTTTCAGTGAGTGAAGGCTCAGGGGATTTGTTTGCTCAGTAACTATTGGAAAGCCTACTATGTGCTAAGCAAAGTGCTGGCACATAACCGAACAGGACAAACATGGTTGCTAACCTTGTGGAGTTCATAATTAAGTGGTGACAGCTGATAATAACAAGGAAACAAAGACAACAAAATTACACATTATGATAAGTGCCTTAAAGGAAACAAACTGGCCTGTGGTAGAAAATAATAGGCAGGACCTAATCCAGGGTGTATGGTCAAAAGAGGCCTCTGAGGTGGTGACATTTAAGCTGTTGCATGAAGGATGAAAAGCCTGGGGCATTAAGGCAGAAAGATGAACATACACAAAGGCCCAGAGAGCTTGATGGACCCTGAGAACTGAGAGAAGGTGATGCACAGGAGAGGAGGGGCAGAGAATGATGGGAGGTGGATTTGGAGAGGTAAGCAGGAGCTGTAGCTTGGAGTGCCTAGTTCATGGAACGAAGTATAGATTTTATTTTTAGTGCAAGTGGGAAGCTACTCAAAGTATTAAGAGAGTGATGTGATCAGATTTTCATTTTATTTATTTTTGTAATAGAAACAGGGTCTCACTGTGTTGTCCACACTGGTCTTGAACTCCTGGGCTCAAGCGATCCTCCCACCTCAGCCTCTCAGAGTATTGGGATTAAAGGGATGAGCTGCTGTGCCCAGCAAGATTTTCATTTTAAAGAGATCTCTTTGCTTTGTGGAAAAAAGGCATAAGAATAGAAGTAGGGAAACAAGTGAGGAAGCTCCACAGAAGTCCAGGCAAGAGTGAGATAGCCTGGACTAGGAAGGGAGCAGGGGAGGTGCAAAGAGGTGACCAGCTCCAAGGGATATGTTGATAGTCGGCATGAATGTAGGAGGGTTGGGTAAAGCTGAATTCATATGGGTAGAAACTTTATCATCCGGAATGGCTATTTACAGAAGTCCATAATATTGCTAATTTAAGGTAGAAGCACATCTCTTGAGTATTTTATTCATGCTTAGTGAAATATTAAAAGGCTTGAGTTGTCATTACATTTGTTGATAAAATTTTAATTGTATTTGTCAAAGTATATTTGCTGAAATAGAAGTACTGATGTCATTTGTAAAAAGAAATTGGTAATTGGGTGCTAGTCAGTTTATACGAATTATGAGATCTTGGACAAATTAATCTCTCTGAATTCTCTCAACTGTAAAATGGATATTAGAATTCATAATTTTCTTCACATGTGGTTAGTGCTTAATAAACAGTGTTTTCTTGAGGTCGATTTTTTTTCTTTTTTCTTTTTTTTTTATTACTGAGACAGAGTCTCGCTCTGTCGCCCGGGCTGGAATGCAGTGGTGCGATCCCACTCCTCCACCTCCTGGGTTCAAGTGATTCTTGTGCCAGTAGAGATGAAGTTTCACCACGTTGACCAGGCTGGTCTCGAACTCCTGGCCTCAAGTAATCCACCTGCGTTGGCCCCCCAAAGTTCTAAGATTGCAGGCGTGAGCCACTACACCCAGCACCCAGCCTTTATTACTTTTAAAAAAAAAAAAAAAAACTAGAGATGGGGTCTCACTGTGTTGGCTAGGCTGGTTTTGCACTCCTGGCCTCAAGCGATCCTCCCATCTCGTCCTCCCAAAGTGCTAGGGCTACAGGCATGAGCCACTGTGGCCAGCCAAGATAGATTTTAATGAAGTTACCTATGTAAGTTTTAATCAGATATTTGTGAACTCATATATGATTTTTTATTTTCAAGTATAAGTGATCTTTTAGTCAGCTGCTAGTTTATTTGGGTGCTGAAAATACTTAGCTCTCAATTAAAATCCTTCCAATTATGAAATCTTGGAAGATGGTCCTTGATACCAGAAATTCAATGGAAATTGGTTGATCCCAATATGTGTTTTAGCTTGGATTTGTAGACATTGTGTTAGGTCCTATTTTATAGGTCTAAGCAAGGCCCTTTTCTTTTTATAAAGCAAATATTATAAAGCAAGTAAAGACCAAGTAAAATCAATCCAGAAACCAAATTTAAGGCATGGCCACATTTTAAAAATAGGTGATATTTTGTAGAAAGTGAACACGGATAACTAGATTGTGCAAAATTAATAACTGGAATGATCATAGTTAAGATATGATATACCTATACTTTTAATAGAAGTGTGTATTTGTGTTTTGATAAAATGATTAAAATGTAAGCACAGTTGCCCTCTCCCTTTCCCAGTTTGTCTCTCAGGAATTTTTGTGCTATTATTTTCTACTTACGAAAGGACGGGGTTGAGTCATTTAGTCTCTATTGTTTTAAACACCGAAATTCCTAGTCTACAAACAGTAAGCCAAATATAACAGTGCTTATACTTTGTCATGTGTGTTAAATGTTTTGAAATTGTAAATAGGCCTTTTAAAACTCACTAGAACAATCATGTATTTTTCCCTATAATGTGCTATTTATTGATTTAAAATGAAGATAAAGACTTCAGTGTTATTTCTCTATTGTTGCTACCCATGATAATTAGGGAACAAATGGGCTCGTGGAACGTTCTCCTCTCAGTATCTCTCTGCCTTGTTCATGAACTAGAAAACATCCCTTCTGCCCATGTGCAGAATGTCTAGAAGGAACACAGGAGAGAACTTGGATATGTTCTGAAAACAGTAAGATGTGGTGTTACTTAGCCTCAATCAGGCTATTTTTCTTGAAGGGCTGGAAGGCTTTCTCCAGTTGAATATCCTCAGGGAAGACAGTAGTTTTTTCCAAGATTTGATTGTGTTTCACTTTGTAAATATTATACAAATTGAAGTTTTGTTGAGGATTTGAGAGTGACAGATAACTTTGTTAAATATTATGGTTTACTTTGACATTGATTTACCAAAAATAATAAAGTGTAAATAAAATGTCAACATATGATTTCTTGGGGGTGAGAATGGCGCTTTGTCCTTTCTGAGATTGTGGTATGAGTTTACACATATTAATGCTTTTCCGCTATTAAAGAGACTAAGACTTTTATCGTTTGTTTGTTTTAATTTTTATTTTATTTTTATTTTGAGACTAAGAGTTTTAAAGCATCTTGTTTAGGAGAGTGTTGCCTTCACCACAATAGTATAAGAAGATTTAGAGCTTATACAAAAAGGAAAACTGATTGTTTTCTTTCTGAACTGATACCCAAGTGCATATCAATGTTACTAAAGTTTATTAAAAAAAAAAAAAAAAAAAAAAAAAACAGAAAACTTGCCCAACAAAGTGATACTTGAACCAAATAAAAGAATGCTGTTGCTGTTTCTTTGCTCGTAACCTGTACTCAGAGAAAGGAGACGGAAAGCTGTTCTGAAGGAATCCTTTCTTTGAAACCAGCCATGCAGGCATTTTTCTGAGTGTCTTCCTTAGTATTAATGGACTGGCGTGAAGGGAGACTGAGTCTCCAGTTTCCAATTCTGGCAGGTGAGCTGAGAAGGAAATTGGAGAGAAGATTGAGAGGCCTTAGTTGGGCACCTTTATGGGCTACTTCCTTCTATTCATTATTTTAGGATGATTGACAAACTCTGATGTGAAGATAGTGCCTAAGGGATTTTTTTGCTCATAAAGACCAAGCACAGCTCAAATTCTTTTGAGTGCTGAAAATAGGAGAATGATACATGCATTGCTTCAGGTAATTAGATGAAAAAAACAAATCTTTTCTTTAGAAATAGTACTCCTAATTTATTACATAAGAACCATGCAGATTGCTCTTTTAATAATCTTACGCTCTTTTAAAGAAGCATAAAACATGAGATGAGATTTTTTTATCCCCCCAAAAAACTTGAATAAACTGTTTAGTTTTCTTCAATTAGAAAATTCTTTATATTAAACAGGTAGAGTTTTAAATTCTAAATCAGTGTATACCAAAGCATCTAAATTGTGACATCCTAATTTGTTAGTTTGGTCTGTACGTTATATAAGGCACACTTAAATCATTGCTTAATTTCCAACTTTATTTTCATACAGTTCTTTTTTCCCTTTAAGTTGTGATCACATTTGTGACTTTATCATTTGCTAATAGTGTGAATTTAAGGAAATACATAGTAATTTGAAGAACTGGATCAAAGCCTCTTTGAACATTAGAGCCAGAAAAAAGTTATGATGACTTCGAGCCTGAAATAAAACATGTAACTCTTTGATTTTGGATGTAGCTATTAAGATTTATTTTCTTCTAGCTTATCTGTCTCAGAATTGCCCTTATTAAAGCTGGAGATTTGGCAATTTCCAGAAGTTCCTTTGTATCCTATCTGGTTTTTGTCTACATTTGCTTTGACTTTTACAAGCTTAATACTAAACTTATAAATTGAGGTTCCTGTCTAGGAAATGAGCAAACTGCAGAAGAGCACTACACGCAGTCATGGAAATGACATAAGACACTTGTATTTATCAGAAACTCCCTGGCAGCTAATGCCCACATGCTGTACAAAGGAAATAAACTTTTTAGTTTTGAAATAATGGGTCTTCCTTTTGTTATAAGCCAGCCTTTTATCATTACTTTAAATTGATGAACATGTACAAAGGAGAGAAGCAGTCCTTTAAGTTTTGTAAAAGTCAAGGCCAAGAACTGTCCTTGATTTTAGAAGATGTCACATTAACAGCATTTTATGAATAGGAAAAGAGAAGCATGAGCAGCCATTGTGTATATAGCCATCTGTGTGTTTCTCCACATGCAGGATTGAAGTGACTGGGAAGTAGGAAGGAGGGGGTTGGTTCCATTGTATGCTTTTGCATTTATTTGCATTGCGTTGAAGATATTTTTGACTGGAAGAGTCCCTCACACTTTGCTATATGTCATATGCAACTCCTGTGAGCCAAGTAATCACAGCTGTATTCCACCATGTGAATATCTGTGTGACTTGCCTTGAAAACGAATTCCCACTGCCTGAATATTTTGAGATCTCACTAACACTTAAAGGGAAATCTGACAAAGTTTGTAAAAAGCTGTGGTGTTTCTTTTTGTCAGGTTTTGAAGAAAGTCTCCAAATACATTCAAGAGCAGAATGAGAAGATCTATGCTCCACAAGGCCTCCTCCTGACAGACCCCATTGAGCGAGGACTGCGAGTTGTATCTTTTTGGTTCGGATCAGAAAGTCTAAATATTTATAACAAGAAAATGTTGATATTATTTGGCATCGGCTAAAGAGAATTTAACTCCCATCCTGTATTTGCCCTAGGTAGTTTCTGTGTGAATTGCATACCTACTGTAAATCCCCTGTCTCCAACATTTTTTATTTTAAAGTATGTCCCTCCTTCCATTGCATGGTGCAGGTCTCTGTGGTTTGTTTACTATTCTGGTCACCATCTTTCCTGGTGGTTCTGAGGGCATCTTGTAGTAATAACGGGGGTGGTTTGAGTAATGCATTTCAGCTGCAGAAACCCTGAATCTGAAGCCCCTTTGAAATGGATAAACTCATAATGTGTGGTGAGACTTGTCATCCAAATGAATTGCAGTTTCATGGGTTCATCTGACTAGTTGAAATCAGTTACAGCTGCCAGATGTATAATTTCATTACCTTTGACATACTGTGCATATTTTTAGAGGCAATAAGCTTTGAAAATCACTAAGTGAATTTGGTAAATACAATTGCAAAAAACTAATTTAGCTTGATAACTGGAGCAATGGGTAAATAAATTTTTTTAAAAACCTAGGTCACATAAGCCCAGGCCTTCCAGCTGATAATAATTTCAGCAGTTTTATTATACTCTGCAACAATAGTTCTTAAACTTTCAGGGGTCATGAACCCTTTCCCAAGAAAAAAGTTTTCATATAATTTCAGGGTATTTTTAAATCCCTGAATTCATTACCTCCATGGATTCTCAGTTAAGAACTCCCTAGTTCTACAAATAAAGCTTCCTTTTCAGAATTTGTTTTGTTTTCAAAACATAAATCATCAGTGTTTGGGAAGGAACTATAGGTGGACTATAAGTAATTACATTTCTTAAAATATTCAGCAAATTGGAGAAAGCACACTTAAGTAGGAAAAAAGTTTAATAATTGAAAAATAAGCAAAGCAAACTGAAAGCAAAGTCTGCGGATCACACCCTTCACCTTGCCAAGTCCCCTTTATGTGTTGTGTCCTGTAGTGTGTTTTCTTAACAGCCATGCTGTTTAGATTGAAATTACCATTTATGAAGACAGAGGCATGAGCAGTGGAAGATAAACTGTAGAATTAAAGGTAAATATGAAATGATATGGCTTGTATGCAATTTTTGCAAGTTTAGAAGATGCATAAATATTCTTTCCCGCATGGTAAATAAATCATTAAATCACGCAGTTAAATAGCGGTATATTTGCTGTGTTAGCTTAAGCTAGTCACCGTATTAGCTTGATACTTAAAATGTATATTCGGCCCAAGTTCTGTTTGGTGATAGAGAATTTAATTCTAATTTGTTTCCTGCTGTATTGTGTTCAGACTGGTTTTGTTGTTACTTTGGTGGGGGAATGGGGGATGGCAGTTACTTGGCTTGTTTTAATATTTCAGAACTATCATAGGCATATAAATACGTGGGTTTTGCATATAAGAATGAGCTCAGAGATGTCTACCTGTATGACAAATGGCTTTAATAAGCAAAGGGAACATTTCAGAGGGGAGTAGGGAGATTCTGAATATTTCATTTATTATATTTAAGTGGCTTCAGACCCCTGTGGAAGAAACCTTACCTACTGAGTAGAAACATAAATTTCATTCCTTTGTTTAAAGTGTTAATGTCCTTAAATATCCAGATACTGCCCTTTAATGAGTAAGAAACAAATTAATACGAATAAGAATCTGTAGGCAGAGTCACGTTGAATCCATAACTACTTTAGCATAGCCTTCTAAGTGACAGGAAGTAGCACTTCACTATTTCTGCCAATTTCAGTTACGTGGTCTTCCTACAGAAAGTGTTCTGCTGCTGCACTTTTCTAGTTGACTGTGCTTACGGGTATCTGTCACTAGGTAATAGACAGCACAGATACAGAATGTACCAAAGCCAACATACGTCTTCCTAGGGCAACATTAATAACAGCTACCATTTTGAGGGCACCTACTGTGTGCCTGGTATTGTATAAATGGTACTTCTGAACCTCATAAGAACCCTACAAAGTATTTCCCCATTTTACAGATGAGCAAACTCGGATACAAATAGATTAAATGATGTTCTCACAATCACACGGTTAACGAGTATTGGGATATGAACCCAAGTCTGATTGACCATAAAACCCCTGTCTTTTATACCATACTTCCTCTCAGTACTTGCAGCAGCAGGAACATGGAGAAAGGGAAGAGTTCATCAGATAATTCTAGAGGTTTATCCCCTTCTCTTCTTTTTCAATGCTTAAAAAAAGAAAAAAAATACATTTTGTCTGATCCTGTATGATTTATTCAATCCTGCAAGCCATGCAACATTCCAGAGCTGCCTTCTTTAGCACTAGTGAATGTGTCACCTGAATTCCTGAAAGCCAAAGATCTAAATCATGACATCCTCTGCTGTATGCTGTGTTTCCTTAAAAAGGCTTTGTTTTGGAACACTTAGTGTTACTTGTCCATACACTTTCTCATGGACAATTTTCAAACTGATACTTCTCAAACAACCAGTGACCTTCTGTGTGGCTTTTGTTCCATGCCATGGTTTGTATATCAGTTGCAGCTGCGATAACTTGGCACAGCCCATTTGTCATGACTCATTTTGCAGCTATTGTGTAATCATGTGTTTTTCTGATGTATGGGGTTTGAGCAATTGCACACCAGAGGCTAATCTATCAATATTCAAATAACTAGAATTTTGAAATGGGAAAGATTTACATTAATAACTTCTGGATACCATTTTTCATGAATGCAGATATTTTTGTTCAACACAATTTCATTTTTGGAGTTAGGTGTTCCCAAGGTCCAGGATGCAATGTGGGCTGAGATCTTGGGGAAGGGGAGGAAACTCTAAGCATAATTTATTCAATTCTTCCATTTTTCTTCAGTCTGCAAGGTGTCTGCAATTTGAAGTAATATGTGGGAATTAGTGACTTAACAAAAGACTACACAAACATGAGGATGGCCTTTATTTTTATAAGGAGCTTTAAACAAAAATACTTTTCTTTAAGCTTAATTTTTATAATATCTTGCATGTATCTTTATTATCACATTCTTATTGTTACATACACTGGTGTTTTCTCTCTGGATTAAAATTGCCATCTTTATATAAAATGGAATACATGATTATTCCATCACAACTAGTGATAATAAAAACAGCTAATGTTTGTTGGCACATCTGTGCCAGCACTATTCTGAATGCTTAATTTGAATCATCACAACGACCCTGTGAGGTAGATATTGTTATCCCTGTTTTTCAGATGAGGAAGCCGAGGCAGAGAGAACTTAAGTTGCTGGCCCAAGGACGAACAGCTAGTAGACAGCAGTCAAGGCAGCCTGGCTTCGTGGTGATGTGCTTGGTCAGAGATCTGAATATCTAGGACTTAGATTTGTAGACTATTGAGCTGTAGACTCATTTAGACAAATGGTACCAAGATATTTTAGTAGATAAAATCCTGGGTTAGTAGAACATAGACCACATGTTATATGCTCATATCAGTTGATGGAAGAAAAATGATTTTACAAGTTATTTTCAGCATCTCTCTCAAACCTTTACTTCTCCCTCTAATTACAGATCCCACTTCCAGCCGGGCCCCTCATGTATCCACTGGCCGACCGCAGAGTGTCCCTACCTCCTCTCCAGAGCATCATTCCTTTCTATCTGCTGCCAGAGCCACGGTGCCATTTACTCCAAGGACTCAACTTTCTAAAATTCCACACCTGAGGTGACCTCTAGTCGCTCAGCATCCACTTTGTGTCTCCAAATTGTGTAGGACTCTGTAATCTTTTGATTAGTTTCTGAGAAAACACAGTGAAGCATTTCACTTTTTTTTATTCAAAGCCATTTAATAAAACACAGTTGGTTAGCCCAGTGCAAAGCTTATTATCTGCCACCAGTACGTACCATTAGTTCTCTTCATTCCTTGGGCCAGCTTCTCAGGTGGCTTTAGACCTCAACAAGCCGTATCTTCGCCAGTGTTCTATCTTGTTGCCCTAAATTAATAAAATGCTTTTCTCCAGGATTTTGGTGAGGGTTGGCTGTGGCTGTCGTTTTGCTAATGCATCTCCCAGATTTCAATGAATTGCCGGTTTTACCTTGACTCAAATCTTAAGATCTGTTTCTACTATTCAATTCCTCAAACCGAAGCTCCTTGAAAAAAATTATGTATAATGTTATTTGTTTTATTATAGCAATTATTCCTAATTAAAGCAGTATTTAATGCAATTTCCAGTTATTTCTTTGGAGAATTTGATGTCATTGTTGCATTACCTTGAATGTTGGAAAGATGTGGTGCGTGTTGCTTGTTCATCACAAAAATCAGTAAGCACAATAAAGTGGATGCCAAACCATCAAACACATAGGTGTTCCCGCTGTGTCCCTGGATATGGAATAAGCAGGTATAAAAAAATATTTTAATTATAGTTTTGTTATAAATATAACTTATGGGAAAAAAATTTGATAGGAATAATACTGTATATTACTAATTTTTAACTATCCCTACGGCAAACCTTATGACTCACAGAATTTTCTCATATACAGTATTCAGTGCACAGAAATCTTATGATTGGCTCAAGTACAGTAAGTTACTTCTCAGTAGAACTCTCAAGTCTGAGTCCTATCTGTAGCTCTGCTTTTGACTGTACATTCCTAGGATCGGGGCTGCTTATGCCTTTCGTTTATCCTTGGGGTTTGAGAGCACTGTATTTGGGAGAGAGTTTAAAAATACATTAGAAGAGGGAAACCATTAAAAGTTTCACTGTCAGAGATTATTGTAGGTGCTAATACTGGATTTCGTCTTTCAGATTTAATTTCTTTTATGGGTCTGTTAGTCATTCAGCAAATCCCGTAAGTATGTTTAATATTTTAATTGTGTAAAACTCATTTGTTACTTTACAGCCTGTAATAGTGTGTCTGCCTTTTCAACCCGTTGCAATAACTTTGCTGAAATATTAACACATTAATAAAACTTTTCTTAAACAAATTGTCTCTGTGTCATATTTGGTGGGATTTGGTGGTAAATGATGGTAAAGTGGTAAGTGATAGGACACTAAATTTGGCAGATAATACTAGAATTGTAGTAGTGTACCATACAATGTAGCTTAGCGTTATAAAATAAACATCTTAACATTTCTATGTCACACCTCTCAATTTCTTACCTGCTTTATCTTACAAGAGCAGGTATATTACAAGTAAAAATTAAGGAGTAGTCGTTGACAAAGCCTGAGTCCTGTCCTCCTGCTCTCTTCCCTGGACAGCATGAGCTTCACCACTCGCTCCACCTTCTCCACCAACTACCAGTCCCTGGGCTCTGTCCAGCCACCCAGCTGTGGCACCCGGCCGGTCAGCAGCACGGCCAGCATCTATGCAGGCACTAGGGGCTTAGGCTCCCGGATCTCCATGTCCTGTTCCACCAGTTTCTGGTGCAGCTTGGGGTCTGGGGGCCTGGCCACAGGGATGGCTGGGGGTTTGGCAGGAATGGGGGGCATCCAGAACAAAAAGGAGACCATGCAAAGCCTGAACGACCACCTGGCCTACCTGGACAGAGTGAGGAGCCTGGAGACCGAGAACTGGAGGCTGGAGAGCAAAATCCAGGAGTATCTGGAGAAGGGACCCCATGTCAGAGACTGGGGCCATTACTTCAAGACCATCAAGGACCTGAGGGCTCAGATCTTTGCAAATACTGTGGACGATGTCCACATCATTCTGCAGATCGACAATGCCCGTCTTGCTGCTGATGACATTAGAGTCAAATATGAGACAGAGCTGTCCATGCACCAGTCTGTGGAGAGCAATGTCCATGGGCTCCGCAAGGTCACTGATGACACCAATATCACTCCGCTGCAGCTGGAGACAGAGATGGGGGCTCTTGAGGAACTGCTTCTCATGAAGAAGAACCACGAAGAGGAAGTAAAAGACCTGCAAGTCCAGACTGCCAACTCTGGGTTGGCCGTGGAGGTAGATGCCCCCAAATCTCAAGTCCTCCCCAAGATCATGGCAGACATCAGGGCCCAATAGGACGAGCTGTCTCGGAGGAATCCAGACAAGCTAGGCAAGTACTGGTCTCAGCAGATTGAGGAGAGGACCACAGTGGTCACCACTCAGTCTGCTAAGGTCGGAGGTGACACTCATGGACCTGAGACATACAGTCCAGTGCTTGGAGATCAACCTGGACTCAATGAGAGATCTGAAGACTAGCTTGGAGAACAGCCTGAGGGAGGTGGAGGCCTGCTATGCCCTGCAGATGGAGCAGCTCAATGGAATCCTGCTGCACCTGGAGTCGAAGCTGGCACAGACCTGGGCAGAGGGCCAGCGCAAGGTCCAGGAGTACGAGAACCTGCTGAACATCAAAGTCAAGCTGGAGGCTGAGATCGCCACCTATCGCCGCCTGCTGGAAGACAGCGAGGGCCTCAATCTTGGTGATGCCCTGGACGGCAGCCACTCCATGCAAACCGTCCAAAAGACCAACCCACCGGATAGTGGATAGCAAAGTGGTGTCTGAGACCAGCGACACCAAAGTTCTGAGACATTAAGCCAGCAGAAGCAGGGTACCCTTTGGGGAGCAAGAGGCCAATAAAAAGTTCAGAGGTCAAAAAAAAAAAAAAATCAAGGAATAGTCCATGATAATTAACAAATGTACTTACTTTTTTAAGATGGACTTTTGCTTTTTGCCCAGGCTGGAGTGCAATGGCACCATCTCGGCTCATTGCAAACTCCACCTTCCGGATTCAAGTGATTCTCCTGCCTCAGCCTCCCAAGTAGCTGGATTACAGGTGCCCACCACCATGCCCAGCTAATTTATTTTTAGTAGAGATGGGGTTTCACCATGTTGGCCAGGCTGGTCTCAAACTCCTGATCTCAGGTGATCTGCCTGCCTCGGCCTCCCAAAGTGCTGGAATTACAGGTCTGAGCCACCATGCCTGGCCTAAAAAACGTATTTAAAGAAATAAGACATTGACATGTTTCATTAGGAAAAAGGCATCACAGTTATTGTTACTATCTTGGATCACCTGATGACTCAGTGTGGGGTTCTTTTTTTATTTTTCTAGGTACATAGGTGTCTACATTCATGGTGTACATGAGATGTTTTGATACAGGCATGCAATGCGTAATAGTTACATTATGTCAAATGGGCTACTCATCCCCTCAAGCATTGCATTACAAACAATCCAAATACAGACTCCGTTGTTTGGTTTTTTGTTTTCGAGACGGAGTTTTGCTCTTATCATCCAGGCTGCAGTGCAGTGGTGCAATTTTTAGTAGAGACAGGGTTTCGCCATATTGGCCAGGATGGTCTAGAACTCCTGACCTCAGGTGATCCGCCGGCCTCAGCCTCCCAAAGTGCTGGGATTACAGGTGTGAGCCACTGCACCCGGCCCAGACTCCATTTCTTTTAAATAAGGTAGATTTGTAGAAAATTAACAACTTAGAAGTTACAGTCCATATTCCAACTTTCTTTTGTAAGCTTATTTTCCTATTTTAAAATGTTCAGTGTCTCTCCTTATCCAGTGAAACTCATAGTAAATAATACTTATATAGCCAGGAGTCAAAAAAGAGGTCATAACACCTCAATTAAATGTCTTCCGTATTCCACTTAGCCCTGGCCCCTAGCATAAGTTAAAGCTACAGTTTCCCAGGAGTAACATCTTTGTTTTTTATTTGTTTTAATGTCAAAGGAAATCAGAGTATTAATGCCATGTGTGATTTATACTTACCTCCTCTCCCCTTCACCAGCTTCCTTCCCCTTCCCAACAAAGGAGACTGTACATTCCATGAGGGCAGACGTGGTTTCCTACTTAACCTTGCATCCACCCCACACTCCATGCATCCTCATACACAGTGCTACAGATACTTAGCTCTCACATATTTGCGAAATGAATAAATGAATAAGAGGTAAGTTGACCCATCAGGTCATTAACATCAGAATAGAATTACGATGCTACACCTGGATTAGTGCAGTGTTTGTCTGGCTTTTGATAGGCAGTGATTTGTGTGCTCCCTTGGTAAAGTCTTCTAAAACTGGGAGGAGATATCTGTGGTTTAACCTCCAATAGAGTGGACTTTTGCCTGGAGATAAGTACCCTTGAGGATCCCAATGCCCTTTAATTCTAGATTAGGAATTCCCAGGGAAAGGAAAGGAATTGCATCGAAACCTCTGAGTTGGGTAGTGTAAATAATAAATAAGTCTTCTGCTCATACTTTGTCCTGTATTGTTCTCCGTGTAACGTTAAATCTAGCTATCATTGAAACTGGAAAACTTAGCAGTCTATTTCTCCTTAATTCTTTTAACTTAGTCTTCTGATAAAAGTTTATTTTCAGATAATTTCCACTTTTCAAAATTCTCTAAGGACCTAATAAGCACAAACCATACTTGGTACTCATTTGAGTTCTTGCTACTGAATTTCTCTATGTAAAATCAAAGTTACAAGAACAATATGAAAAAAGGTGCTTCTCACTCATTAGATAAAATGAATCAAGAAGGCTTGTAGTGTAACATCACCAGAGACTACTCTGTAGTGCAAACACCAACTGAAACAGGCCAAAGTGATCCCTGTCCTCATGTGTGCTTGCTGGAAGGATAAACATCGATGACTATAACCATTACACGGTGACCAGCTTTAATGTGCAAGGGTGTCAGTGTGAACGATTTTATTCTACCCCACCCTCAAGAGCTGGAATAAATGGCTTTATGATGGTACTCTCCAGTACTGTACTCAAAACTTGGAAATGTGTAGAGAACGGCAAACATCTGAATAACATCCCATTGCTGTGGATTGTTGGGAATGCTAAAATGCGGATTGTGGACCACCTACATGCTAGGATTGTTAGGGGTACAGCAATACATGTATTTTGCTCCAAAATGAGTAGGCACAGAATTACAGAACCAAAAGAAAGATCTTGGCTCTTCTGAATTATATCCTAAGTTCTTCCTGTATATATACCTCAAATGCTGCAGATACGAAGTTCTGTGAAATTCTGCCTGGAACCAGGAAGCCCTGTGGGAACTTAATGCCTACTCTTCACACTTTTAAGCCTCCATTTTGAAAAAACTATTTGTTTTGTTGAAAAAACAGAATAGTTTTTACAAGTTAGGTACTACCAAAGATCTTTGGTTAAGGGTTATTGTCAAGTGAAAACAAGTTTATGCTAGTAGGATGTTGTGGGTTTTTAAAAAAATAGTATCTGAGCAATAAAAGGATTTATTGACCTAGTAACTTAGATCTAACTTTGTGCTGTCACATTTTACTTTGCTAGTGAAATCTTTAATCTTCAGATTCATAAACTATCTTTGAAGAAATTCTTTGTTTTACCTACAAAGAGTTCTTTAAAAAAAAAAAAAAAAAAGGCAGAAAGAGACCTAAAAATCCACCTATTAGCTGCCGTATCTGTTGTTCTTGATCTTTCTGTTTCTGTTCATGTATATATTCTCTCGCTTCATGTTTTAACAGACCTGTTTACTGCCAGGAAATGATAATAATTTGTATTCAAAATGTTTTGGTAATTACTCTTCATGGAGCAGCCGAGTGTCAAACAACATAACTAGAAGCTCAGATTCTGGGATGCGCAGGGGCCGAGAAACAGACGTGATCTTTTCCTCCCAACGAAAGGATTCGTGTGCACAACTTGCATATCTTTGTTTATCTCATAAAATCTACAAATGTTTTACTTAGTCCAGTTTCTATTTTCTTAGATGTTTGAAGGATTATGTGCTTGAAAACCAACATCTGTGATTCTCGTTTCTAATTTTAAAATGAGGAGTGCTTCAGTTAACAATTAGGGGCCAGGCCAGGCACGGTGGCTCACGCCTGTAATCCCAACACTTTGGGAGGCCGAAGTGGGTGGATCACTTGAGGTCAGGAGTTTGAGGCCAGCCTGGCCAACATGGTGAAACCCCATCTCTACTGAAAATACAAAAATTAGCCAGGCGTGGTGGCAAGCACCTGTAATCCAGCTACCCAGGAGACTGAGGCAGGAGAATAGCTTGAACCTGGGAGGCAGAGGCTGCAGTGAGCCAAGATCGCGCCACTGCACTCCAGCCCGGGCAACAGAGCAAGACTCCATCTCAAAACAAAAACAAAAACATAGGGGCTGGGCTCACGCCTATCATCCCAGCACTCTGAGGGGCCAAGGTGGGCGGATTACTTGAGCCCGGAAGTTGAGACCAGCCTGGGCAACAGCGAAACCTTGTCTCTACAAAAAACACAAAAATTAGCCGGGCATGGTGCCCCACGCCTGTGGTCCCAGCTACTTGCAGGGCTGAGGTGGGAGGATCACTTGAGCCTGAGACGTCAAGGCTGCAGTGAGCTGAGATCATGCCACTGCACTCCAGCCTGGGTGACAGAATGAGATCCTGTCTCAAAAACAACAACAACAACACACACACACACACACACACACACACACGCGCGCGCACAATTAGGAAAGCATGTTTTAGGGGATTTTTAATATTGCAGAAAAGATCTTCACTTAATGTTTAATGACATGGAGGGACTATTTCAGGATAGGAAAAATCACCTTTTAAGTAACCAGAAACCCCAGAGCAGCCATCTTGAATATAGAAACTTCACTAGCCCCTGCCAGCAAGAGCTATAAATGTAAAATTATCAGATCCCTGATAGGGGCTCCCTGAGGAAATTTGCTTGTGACAAGTTGTTTTCTATTCCCAAGGAATAGAAAGGGAATAGTTTTCTATTCCCAAGTACTGTGTAGATTTTGAAGTGACCACAAATTTTCCATTAAGGAAACGTGCTGCCAGAGTAATACACAGCTGTATATTAACTCCATGCAGCAGTTAAGACAGCAAGTAAAAATGCCTCTGAGACCAAAGCCAGCATTTAGGCTCAGAGGGTAAAATTCGATCTGATCATTTCATTTAACAGATAACCTTGGCCGGGTGCGGTGGCTCATGCCTGTAATCCCAGCACTTTGGGAGGCTGAGGCGGGTGGATCATGAGGTCAGGAGTTTGAGACCAGCCTGGCCAACATGGTGAAACCCTGTCTGTACTAAAAATACAAAAAAAAAAAAATTTAGCTGGGTGTGGTGGTGGACACCTGTAATCCCAGTTGGGCTGAGGCAGGAGAATCGCTTGAACCTGGGAAGGCGGAGGTTGCAGTGAGCGGAGATCATGCCACTGCACTCCAGCCTGGGTGACAGAGTGAGACTCCGTCTCTAAAAAAAAAAAAAAAAAAAAAAAAAGCAAACAGATAAGCTTAGTAAAAATTGAGAAAAATATTTGCCTGGCAATCCAGGTCCCAACAAGGTTTTCAATGGAACTTGACATGCTGGTTTTAGAAAAGGTGAAGAGATATGCCCTGTGTCTAGCAAGACATGAAGTTGTAGTAGCTGAGATGTGTCTCATTGGTGCAAGAATAGGCTCACGGATGATGGAACAGAAGAGAGACCTGCACACAGACCTCAGCATGCATGGTGTCCTGGATCCTTTTGTCTCTCATACCTTTTTTCCTTCCCTGTGCTCCTTATGTTCTAGAAGACTAATCTGAGCAGGCTGCATCAACCTGGCTTCCTTGCCCTGTCACTTCTGGTAGGGTTCAGGCAAGGGAGGCATCAGCAGGGGACCTGAGCGTGGGACACTGCGTCACAGGAGTGGCTAACTATTTAGACAGCTGCTTAGGGATCTGGAAAGATACAACTGGAGGCTGGTGAGGAAGAGGAGAGAAACTCTATGTGGATGCACTCTAGGAGTGGGCATAGAAGGTGAAGAAATTCATATGTTGCGGATGCCCACCGCACAGCATCCCTGCAGGGAGGTTCTCACTGCAGGAAAGGAAGTGGAAAATCCTCTGATAATAGTCAACCTCTTTCCCAGCCTTCCTGGTGCTGGCTCAGTGGGACCATGTGAAAAGGTGGACACGGCAAGGATGAAGTGTGCAAAAGGCTCCACAAAATGGGCCTCCTCCATCATGGCTGACCTGGCCACTGCTACTGCCGGCAGCCCAATTGGCCGATGGAGACTCACGCTAAGCCCACAGTGTGGCACCGTTTCCCAGGAGGGAGGGAGGAAGTTTTGATTATATATTTTAATTACTGAATGGTACTTAAGGAGATCATGGAACTTTTTTTTTTTTTTTTTTTTAAGCAGAGTGACAAGAGTAATCAGTTTTTGTCCAGTGGCAGGGGAAGAACTATCCCCAACAAATAAATGTAGAGAAAAAATCAACTTGTTTTATGAGCACATTTCCTGAGTTATGCTAATTGATGCCATGACTACACACACACACAGCTTATATTACCATATTATTTTGGGGTACACAGTTAGCTAAATTTAAAAACATTTCTGGGAACAGGCCAGGCACAGTGGCTCACACCTGGAATCCCAGCACCTTGGGAGGCCAAGGTAGGAGGACTGGTGAGGCCAGGAGTTTGAGACCAACCTAGGCAACATAGTGAAACAAAAAACAAATTAGCAGCCAGGCACAGTGGCTCACGCCTGTAATCCCACCAATTTGGGAGGCCGAGGCGGGCAGATCACTTGAGGTCAGGAGTTCGAGACCAGCCTGGCCAACATGGTGAAACCCCATCTCTACTGAAAATACAAAAATTAGCTGAGCGTGGTGGTGGGCGCCTGTAGTCCCAGCTAGTTGAGAGGCGGAGGCAGGAGAATTGTTTGAACCCGGGAGGTGGAGGTTGCAGTGAGCCAAGATCACACCATTGCACTCCAGCCTGGGTGACAGGGCAAGACTCCATCTCAAAAAAAAAACCCAAAAATACAAAAAAAAAAAAAAAAAAATGAGCCATGCGTGGTGGCGCATGCCTGTAGTCCCAGCTACTCAGGACAGTGAAGCAGGAGGATAAGTTAAGCCCAGGAGGTCGAAGCTACAGTGGGCTGTACTCTGGCCTGGTGACAGAACGAGACCCTGTCTCTATTAAAAACAAAACAAAAAAATTATTCATAGGAACAATAAGCACCAAGTTGAAGACACAGGTTACATCTAGAGTGTAAGGAACAGGAATGAGGTCAGAAACAGGAGCATAACAGACTTAGATTGAGTTTGTCGTGTTATATGGCTTCTTATCATTCGTACTTTTTCAAATGCCTAAAAAGAACCAACGACTTGTACTTGTCAATATGGATTACCATATCCTAAATACCATGCACACCAGTTAACATCTTCAGTATTATGAATGGCTTTGATAACTTGGATGCAATAACCACCACCCCCTGGGATTCCCTTCAATTTCCTCAAAGTCTCCAAGCCTGTTCAGCTCATTGGTTCCATTGGTTGTCAACAGGGACTAGCCTCTGAGCTCTGCCATTCTAATTATAACCCCCTAAAAAAGGTGGAAAATATGAAAAAAAGTGGCTTTTTCATGCTTACAAGTATATGAGTAGAACTCTAAAATAAATGAATTAAAATTCCAGCCTAGAAGCAGGTTATAGCCAAGGGTAAAGTTCAGGGTCAAGCTGAATTTTCACTGAAAGTAAACATGTCCAATACAAAGCAAAGAAAGGATGACTAGGAAAGCATGATCTTGCTTCACAGAGAAAAGTCAAAGGCAACAGCAGCCCTTACAGCTCCATGGGTCACATCCAAATCTTACTGATTCCAATGAGTTAGCAACTCATAGCATCACAGCTGTTCACAGCAAGATCAGCAGTAATAGACCAAATGACGCAAGGCTTCTGGTTCTTATTTCAAAAAAATATCAACAATTAACACAATTGCATGACCAGACTTCAGTATTTTCATAACTGAACTGAAATAAACTGAAAAATCTAATAATTTCTATCACTTTGGGATACTCTAAAGGTGGAAATATTTCATTATCTGTTCTGAGCTAAGTTAGTAGTAAAATACTCAGATAATGGTATGTGGCATGGAACATAATCATCCTGTTCTCTAGCCTTCTGATAAATAGTGGGTGAATGTCGAACCCAATTAAGATATTTACTTTTACCGGTGAGAAACCTGGAAGTGTTTCAGTAAAGAAACCTATCATAACCCAGAAGTTTTTAAGATGTCACAAATTTAAAATTTCACAATCTTCTCCTGTTAGGCCTCTTTTTTTTTTTGGAGACAGTCTTGCTTTGTTACCCATATGGAGTGCAATGGTGCCATCTCGGCTCACTGCAACCTCCACCTCCAAGGTTCAAGCAATTCTCCTGACTCAGCCTCCCGAATAGCTGGGACATCAGGCACCCGCCACCACACCCGGCTAATTTTTGTATTTTCAGTAGAGACAGGGTTTCACCATGTTGGCCAGGCTGGTCTCAAACTCCTGACCTCAGGTGATCTGCCCACCTTGGCCTCCCAAAGTGCTGGGATTACAGGCGTGAGCCACTGCACCCAGCCTAGGCCTCGTATTCCTTATGATTTCAAGTATTGACATCTTAAGAGATGTATAATTCATAGACACTACATGTAGAAGGAAAATAATGACAACAATTCTAATTGTAATTCCATCTTTGTAATTCTAATTAAAAAGTTTGGAACTTAGGAATAATTTATTTATGTTTTTTTCTTTTTTTTGAGACAAAGTTCTCACTCTGTCGCCCAGGCTGGGGTACAATGGTGCGATCTCAGCTTGCTGCAACCTCTACCTCCCAAGTTCAAGCAATTTTCATGCCTCAGTCTCCTGACTAGCTGGGACTACAGGAGTGCACCACCACGTTCAGCTAATTTTTGTATTTTTAGTAGAGATAGGGTTTCACCATGTTGGTCAGGCTGGTCTCGAACTCCTGGCCTCAAGTGATCTGCTTGCTTAGGCCTCCCAAAGTGCTGGGATTACAGGCATCAACTACCATGCCTGGCCAGAATTTAGGAATAACTTTAAATGAATCTTACTGTATTTTGTCAGCTCAAGAAAACCATGACCTGCTCAAGAAAACCATGACCTAGTTGAGTCTTGAACAACTCAGGTGTTAGGGGCACTAAATCCCTGCACGTCAAAAATCTGCATTTTTTTTTTTTTTAAGAGACAGGGTCTCATTCTGTTGCCCAAGTTGGAGTGCAGTGGCACAATCATAGCTCACTGCAGCCTCGAACTCCTGGGCTCAAGCAATCTTCTCATTTTTGTAGAGACAGGGTCTTACTATGTTGCACAGGCTAGTCTCAAACTCCTGGTTTCAAGCAATCCTCCTACGTTGGCCTTCCAAAGCACCAGGATTACAGGTGTGAGCCACCATTCTCATCCCCAGCTTCGTACAACGTTTTTTTTGGGAGGGCGAGGGGAGGGGAGTCTCACTCTGTCGCCCAGGTTAGTGCAGTGGCACGATTCACTGTGACCTCCGCCTCCCAGGTTCAAGTGATCCTCCCATCTCAGCCTCTCAAGCAGCTGGGATTACAGGTAAATGCTACCACACCCAGCTAATTTTTCTATTTTTAGTAGAGACAAGGTTTCACCATGTTGGCCAGACTGGTCTTGAACTCCTGACCTCAAGTAATCCGCCTGCCTCAGCCTCCCAATGTGTTGGAATTACAAGTGTGAGTCACTGCGCCCGGGCACGTACAATTTTTGACTCCCCAAAATCCTAACTACTAATAGCCTACTGTTGACTCGAACCCTAACCCATAGCATAAACAGTCAATTAACACATTTTAATGTTATACGTGTTATATACTATGTTCTTACAATAAAGTAAGCTAGAGAAATGAATATGTTACTAAGAATCTAATGCAAAGAAAATATATTTACTATTCATGAAGTGGAAGTGAAGCATCATAAAGGTCTTCATTAGAAGGAAGGAGGCGGTCAGCCACCGTGGCTCACGCCTGTAATCCCAGCACTTTGCGGGGCCTGGGCAGGAGGACTGCTTGAGCCCAGTAGTCTGAGACCAACCTGGGCAACCTAGGGAGACCTCATCTGTACAAAAAATAATAATAAATAAATTAAAATTATAAAAAGAAGGAAAGAGGGGTTGGTCTTGCTGTCTCATGGGTGGCAGAGGCAGATGAGGCAGAGGAGGTGGAAAGGGAGGCAGGCACACTGGTGAAACTTACTTGAAAAAAAAAAAAACCCACATGTAAGTGAATCTCCGCGGTTCAAATCCATGTTGTTCAACGGTCAACGTATACAGATGAATAAATTCTATTTAAGAGTTCTCCCACAGAAAACAATTACTTCAATAACTGTTAGTCTAAAGTTCTCAAAACGGGTCGGGCACAGTGGCTCATGCCTGTAATCCCAGCACTTCTGGAGGCTGAGGGGGACAGATCACTTGATGTCAGGAGTTCAAGACCAGCCTGGCCAACATGGCGAAGCTCTGTCTCTACTAAAAATACAAAAATTACCCAGGCATGGTGGCACGCACCTATAATCCCAGCTATTCGGGAGACTGAGACACAAGAATCGCTTGAACCCAAGAGGTGGAGGCTGCAGTGAGCCAAGATCACACCACTGCACTCCAGCCTGAGTGACAGAGACAGACCTTATCTCAAATAAATAAATAAATAAATAAATAAATAAATAAATAAATGTTATCAAAACGGTGCCCATGTCTATGATTCATTAACACAAAGAAAAGAAAGACATTAAAATTCAAGACAATAAATGAAATTTTGATACGGGGCACAGTCTTGAGCAAGGCTACCCTTTACCCTTTACTTTGACTATAATCAGACCTTTTCCTACCACTATGGGAATAGAGAGAGAGAGAGCACGCATGGCTCTAAGGTGCAAGCATTTAGAAATACTGAGTTTGGGCTGGGTGCATGCCTGTAATCCCAAACACTTTAGGAGGCTGAGGCAGGAGGATCGCTTGAGGCCAGGACTTCAAGACCAGCCTGGGCAACATAGTGAAACCCCATCTCCACAAAAAATAATAAAAAGAAAAATCAGCCAGGCATGGTGGTGCACACCTGTGGTCCCAGCTACTTGGGAGGCTGAGGTGGGAGGATTGCTTAAGCCCAGGAGTTTGAGGCTGCAGTGAGTCATAATTGTCCCATTGTGATCCAGCCAGAGAGAAAAAGAGATTGAGTTTGGCCTGGCTTTCATTTAGACCTTAGGATGAGTCCCTCAAGATCTCTCAGGTAAACTATATAGACGTTAATAAATATGAAGACTTAGGCTGGGCACGGTGGCTCATGCCTGTAATCCCAGCACTTTGGGAGGCCGAGGCGGATGGATCACAAGGTCAGGTCAGGAGTTCAAGACTAGCCTGACCAAGAAACCCCGTCTCTACTAAAAATACAAAAGTTAGCTGGATGCAGTGGCAGGCGCCTGTAATCCCAGCTACTCAGGAGGCTAAGGCAGGAGAATTGCTTGAACCCGGGCGGCAGAGGTTGCAGTGAGCCAAGATTGTGCCGTTGCAGTGAGCCGAGATCACACCACTGCGGTCCAGCCTGGGCGACAGAGTGAGGCTCCATCGCAAATAAATAAATAAATAAATAAATAGACTTGCCCAGCACTTAGGCACATAAGCTTCTCATCAAAGATGCCTATGATATAAAGGCACATGAATTTCTTTATAGAAAGGTCACCTTTCTCTTTGCTTGACATATTCAGAAAATCATTAGGAAAAGAATCTTACTCAACCTGCTAAATGCTATGTTGGCCACAGTGTTTCAGAAGATAGATTTAATTTTTAAAAATTTTGTATGATTATTTTATATTCTGCAACAAGCAAAGGGGCAGATAGTTTTTGTATCTCCTTACAGAGTTTCAGAGGACCTAGGGTTTGAGGACAGCAAAGGAATTAGGAATATCATGAATTGCCCAGATTTTACATTTGTAAGGGAGACCCAAGTCTTGACCGGCTTCCTGAGTTCTCCAGCATCCTGGCCATACAGCAGGTATTGGGTGTTATCATTGGCCAGAAAAATACGTGTAAGTTCACCAGCCAATAGCTTTCCTTATAAGGCTAAGATTAAACAGCCTAAGCGCACTTTTCTGCCTTTCTTAAAGCACTTTGGGAGGCCAAGGTAGGTGGATCACGATGTCAGGAGATCGAGACCATCCTGGTCAACATGGTGAAACCCTGTTTCCACTAAAAATACAAAAATTAGCCAGGCATGGTGGCAGGCGCCTGTAATCCCAGCTACTTGGGAGGCTGAGGCACGAGAATCACTTGAACCCAGGAGGCGGAGGTTGCGGTGTGCCGACATCATGCCACTGCACTCCAGCCTGGTGACAGAGCAAGACTCTGTCTCAAAAAAAAATGCAAGCTGTCTTCTTACATGGCTGTCTGTAGTGCCAATCTTCATGCATTCAGAAAAACTGGGAGTTAAACTCTACTTAACTAATACACTCCCAAATCTTAATGCTTTGGTTCCCAGGGCAGTGAGACCAAGAATGTGATGGAATTCAGAAAAAGGGACCCCTGAGAAACAGCTGTTGACCAAACAAGCAAGGGCAGTGATATAAGAACAATAATAATGCCATCACTTGTATTCTGAAAGCATCTTTCTCCAGAAAGTTCACAATTCTGTATAGATATATAGTATTTACTGTCGTTTTTCCTTTGTGATTAAAAAAATTAAATTTGTTCTCATTAATAATGTATCTTTTTGGCCAGGAGCAGTGGCTCATGCCTATAATCCCAGCACTTTGGGAGGCTGAGGTGGGCGGACCACCTGAGGTCAGAAGTTCAAGACCAGCCTGTCCAACATGGGGAAATCTCATCTCTACTAAAACCACAAAAATTAGCCAGGCATGGAGGTGCACACCTGTAATCCCAGCTACTCTGGAGGCCGAGGCACGAGAATCGCTTGAACCTGAGAGGCAGAGGTTGCAGTGAACTAAGATTACGCCACTGCACTCCAGCCTGGGCAACAGAGCGAGACTCTGTCTCAAAAAATAAAAATAATGTATGGCTGGGCCAGGTGTGGTGGCTCACGCCTGTAATCCCAGCACTTTGGGAGGCCGAGATGGGCAGATCACAAGGTCAGGAGATCGAGACCATCCTGGCTAACACAGTGAAACCCCATCTGTACTAAAAATACAAAAGATTAGTCGGGCATGGTGGCAGGCGCCTGTAGTCCCAGCTACTTGGAAGGCTGAGGCATGAGAATGATGTGAACCTGGGAGGCAGAGCTGGCAGTGAACTGAGATTGTGCCACTGTACTCTAGCCTGGGCGACAGAGGGAGACTCCATCTCAAAAAAAATAATAAATAATAACAATAATAATAATAATAATGTATGGCTGCCCACAAATATTTTGGCTGTTTCTATTTGCTGTGTCTATAATTTCCATTAACATCTTCACTGAGAATATCTGGAAATTGCTGTGGCTTGTCACTTTCTTCAGCTGTATAGGATCCTATTTTCTGTATCCTCCTCTTCCACTTTGGGCAGTAGCTTTTTCCTTCTCTTTCGATGTAACTGCATGTTTTACTTGCCTGAATTCATGTTAGTATGTTCATCTTGCAATTTAAAACATCTAAGCTTGCCTGCAAATTCTGTCCACAAACTTCATCCTCCTGCTATCACAATCTATGTAATCCTCTTTTATCTGTGATCATTTTAATGAATCGCATTCCATTTATATGGCTATCTTATTATTTCTAAAACACTTCTTGACAGTGGGTGCACATCAACCAGATGTTCCTGATTTTTCTCTTCATTCTGCATAATGTAACTGAAGACCTCTTTTCTACCACTTTCCTGAACTTTACAGTGCCAAATGATCAACACTTTCACCGAAAGTTTGTGTGTTGCTTTGGCATTTCTTTTAATAACCCTTCTCTACATAGTAGAAATATTTTTCTGCCAACTCATTTCCTCTAGAAGTGTTTTTGTCTAATGAATATTAGTTGTAATCAAAGATCTTAGAAGTGAAAGAGGTCCCTCAATTTTTTGGTCTGTCCCTCTGTCTTCAGGCAGACACATATTATTCTTGTGTAAAAGGTAGTGTGACTAGCCAGGCGTGGTAGATCACTCCTGTAATCCCAGCACTTTGGGAGGCTGAGACAGGTGGATCACTTGAGGTCAGGAGTTCGAGACCAGCCTGGCGACCATGGCAAAACCCCATCTCTACTAAAAATACAAAAATTAGCCAGGTGCGGTGGCACGCATCTGTAGCCCCAGCTACTGGGGAGGCTGAGGCAGGAGAACCTGGAAGGTGGAGATTGCAGCGAGCTGCGATCACGCCATTGCACTTCAGCCTGGGTGACAGGGTGAAAAAAAAAAAAAAAAAAAAGGTGGTATGACTGATGGCTGGGTGTGGTGGCTCACTCCTGTAATCCTACTCCTGTAATCCTAGCCCTTTGGGAGGCCTAGGTGGGCAGATCACTTGAGGTCAAGAGTTCAAGACCAGCCCCATCTCTACGAAAAATACAAAAATTAGCCAAGTGCGGTGGCACATGCCTGTAATCCCAGCTACTCAGGAGGCTGAGGCAGGAGAATTGCTTGAACTCGGGAGGCACAGGTTGCAGTGAGCCAAGATCACACCACTGGACTTCAGCCTGAGGGACAAAAGCAAAACGTCATCTAACAACAACAACAACAAAAAGGTGGTGTGACTGAAATCCAAAGTGACTCATTTAAGGTCACACCTCTATTAAGTAACGAAGCAGAAGCCGGGCTCTAGCTCTCCAGTGGAGGAGCGGGGGAGATTGGAGACGGTGATTGGACCCAGAGAAGGGAAGTTTTTAAATCAATAAAGTACATAATCGGCACTTGTGTAGAGACGTTATCTATGCTTGGACTCAAATCTGTAACACTTAAGGAATATTAATAAACATCATTGAAAAGCTATTTGGTAATGAGAATTATGGAAGAATAGGATTGTGCTCAAAGACCACTGTTTCAGTCATCGAATGCTACATAACAAACCACTCCAAAACATAGGGCCTAAAACAACAACAATACTTATTTTGCTCACAAATCTGCCATTTGGGCAGGGCTCAGCAGAGAAGCTCATCTCTGCTGCCTTCATCTTAGCTGGGACAGTTTGAAGCCTCAGAGCTGGAATCACCTGAAGGCTCATTCAACCCAGACATCTGGAGAATGGAACAACTGGGGTTCTGGGGTTCGTCCAGTAAGGCTCCCCATCTCTGCCTGGCATCTTCATAAGGACTCTATTGCACAGCAACTGCAGGCTAGCCAGACTTCTTCCACATCAGCCCGCAGCTCTCAAGGGATAGGGCTCCAGAAAAAAGAGCCAAGTGGGAGCCACATTGCCTTTTATGACCTAGTCCTGGAAGCCAAGCAGCATCACTTCTGCCAAATTCTCTTGGTCAAAGCAGTTAAAAAGCTCTTTCCTGATGGAAAAGGCAAGAACAGGGCCAGGCACAGTGGCTCATGCCTGTAATCCCAGCACTTTGGGAGGCTGAGGTGAGCGGATCACTTGAGCCTGAGTTCAAGACCAGCCTGAGCAACATGATGAAACCCCATCTCTACTAAAAATACAAAAAAATTAGCCAGGCATGGTGGTGCACACCTGTAGTCCCAGCTACTCATGGGGGCCGAGGTGGGAGGATCACCTGAGCCCAGGGAGGTCAAGGCTGCAATGAGCCGTGACCGCCCCACTGCACTCCAGCCTGGGTGACAGAGTGAGACCCTGCCTCTAAATAAACAAATAAAACATGAGAACATAGACCCCACCTCTTGATGAAGGCGTGTCAGTGTCATATGGTAAGAAGGGTATGTGGGGTGAGATCCATGTCAGAACAGCTGTGTTTGGGAAACACACTCTGCCAAACCAAAAACAACGGGATGCCCAAACCATTGAAACACAGCGTTGAAACAGACCTTGAAATGACCACTTATTTGCCACTCACAAAATTCATTTTGTAAGACCCAGTTCAAATGCCCCTTCCTTCTGGGAATCCCATGCTGATACGCCCCAGCTTACACACCCTTTGTAAAGATGCCCACTCTCTCACTCAGCTTATTCTATTGTCATTTTTAAAACAGGATTGTAATCAGGCAGGTACAATCATCCTGTATTAGCCAATCATTTTACTAGTCAATCAATATGACATCACAGGGCAGCTTCACAAAGAGCCCTCAGACTGATGGAGAAGAGACACTTTTAGGGAAGCCAGAAGCAACGCTTTGCACAGAAAATGCAGGACAGCAAAGAGAAAAGAATCAGCAATTCAGAGAAGAAAAACTGGATCACACAAAGATGGAAAAAAAATATAAATATACAGACATGGGTTTTTTTGCTTTTCCCCTCCAGAAGCTGAGTTGAAAGCATTGCCCCAAAGCAGTGATTCTCAAACCTCACCTGCGTCAGGGTCACCGGGAGGGCCTGGGTCTAGCGAAATACCCTCAGTGTTTCTGATTCAGTGGGCCTGGGTGGGGCGTGAGAATCTGCATTGTCGCGGAGTCCCAGGCGATGCTGCTGCTGGTCGTCAGATCCCAGGCTTCAAAAACCACTAGCCACTTTGTGAGGCAGAGGTGGAAGGATCACTTGGGTCCTTGAGTTCGAGACCAGCCTGGCCATCATAGGGAGACACAACTCCCCTCCCCCGCCCCGCCATAGTTTTTTATTTATTTTATTTTATTTTATTTTATTTTTATTTTTATTTTTATTTTATTTTGAGACGGAGTCTCGCTCTGTCGCCCAGGCTGGAGTGCAATGGCGCGATCTCGGCTCACTGCAAGCTCCGCCTCCCGGGTTCAAGTGATTCTCCTGCCTCACTCTCCCGAGCAGCTGGGATTACTGGCTAATTTTTTTTATTTTTGGATTTTTAGTAGAGACGGGGTTTCACCGAGTTAGCGCGGATGGTCTTGATCTCCTGACCTCGTGATCCACCCGCCTCGGCCTCCCGAAGTGCTGGGATTACAGGCATGAGCCACCGCGCCCGGCCTCATAGTTACATTTAAAAAAAAAAAAATTAAAAAGTTACTGGGCGTGGTGGCGCTGGCCTGTGGTCCCAGCTACTCCAGAGGCTGAGGTGGAAGGATCGCTTGAGCCCGGGAGGCAGAGGTTGCAGTGAGCTGTGATGGTGCCACTGCACTCCAGCCTGGGCACCAGAGCAAGACCCTGTCTCAAGAAAGATAAAAAAGAATGTACTGGAGATTCTGAAGGCACCGACCATAGTGACCACAGCTGAAACCCCGCAAAGACGGAGGAACCCAAAGAGCCACGGGAGCTGTGGGTGGAGACGACCCAAGAGGCTGCTGCGGCCAGCTCTCAACAGCACACTTCTGGGTGGGACCCCCCGGGGCGGACACCTCCGCTCTCCTTGGCCACGGTACGGGGCGCCCCCTCCCGACGCTCGTGAGTAGTGCAACCCGGACCGCAGACCCGAACCGCCGACCCAGGTGGGCGGGGCCCACCCGGACCAGCCTCCAGCCGCTTAGTGTCCACGGGTTGCTGGGACTGCGAGCAGCCGCGAAGACAGTCCCCACCCCTCGGGTGGGCGGGCCCAAGAAGACCGCCCCGCTCTTCCCCCCCGCGCCTTGACTGGTCAATCTCGCCCGTGCGCGATGACGTCCTGCCTAGGCGGAAAGTTTCCGAGAGTAGCGCGGGAGCTGAGAAGTTGGAGGCTCGGGTTCATCTGGGGAAGGCCTTGAGCAGTTTGTTCCGCTGTCTTCCTGCTTTCAGGTTCCCCGACTGCGTCCCCACGAACTCCCCGTCCTTACCGGTTGCTGCTGTGGAGTGCCTCGCTGTCTCCCAGGTCCCCGAGTGAGCGTCGAGTGGGACCTCTGTGGCGAAGGAAGGCCTGTGTGGGTGGCACTGAGAGGTAGAAGGGGAGGGGAATGTTGGCAGTTTCCCTGCGACCCCGGGGACTTTGCTCGTCCCCGCCATCCACTTCCTTAGGCCTTTGGAGTCGCCGACTGGTCTAATGTCGCCGGGCCTTGTGGCTCTGGGAAATTAGCATTGATTAATCCTCCTAACAATTTTTATTTTTATAGAGACAGACTCTCCCTATGTTGCCCAGGCTGGTCTCGAACTCCTGGGCTCAAGGTATCTTCCTGCCTCGGCTTCCCAAAGTGTTGGGATTACAGGCGTGAGCCCGGCCAGCTCCCAACAATGTTAAGTGCCTGCTAGGAGTCAAGCACTGTGCTGAGCGCAGGGGCTCCCCAAGTCGTTGCGTCCCCAGTGCTTAGTGCCAGGCATTGAGCAGAGGCGCGATTCATATGTGAACTGAAACGAACCCCGTCCCTGAGGAACAGGACCTCTGCTGGGAAGTCAAAGAAATGAATAGTGATTGTATGATGTGATAGGTGGTCAGTTCCTGGTGGGCAGTAATAAAGGGGAGGATTGTTTGAGAAACGGATACCTGACCTGAGCCTTGGAGGAAGAGACAGATACTAGAAAACTAGAGTCCCTGCGTTCTCTCACCACTTGCTAATGGGCCTCTACAACCGCAGGAAACCGCAATAAACCTTTCCCTTCTCCAGATAGATGTCTATTCTTGCAAATAAATAGAAAATGCATTGCAGAGTATTGGTTCTCTCCTTCTCATTAGGTTCCTGGTTTCAGAGAAGATGACCGAAGAACTGGATTTCCTGGGACAGGACTCTGATGGGGGTAGTGAGGAAGTGGTCCTAACTCCTGCAGAGCTCATTGAAAGGTTGGAGCAGGTAAGCATCCCAGACCGAATCCCTTTGCTCCAGTCAGCCTTTTTATTTAGTTCATCTGTGAATATCAGGGATCACAAAATGAGGAAATGGAATTCAGGACTTATTTCAGGAGAACAGGGACTGGATCTTACCATCTACATGGAAACGGGAAGCAGGAAGGACATCCTCTGTTAGAGACCTCATCATATCAAACACAGCATTCCCAAGTGGGGTCAGTAAGTGACAGCTTTGGGCACATTCAGTGAACAGTTCACAGAACAAGATCCACGTGATATTTTCAGGGACTGTAGAGGTGTGGTGGGACTGCTAACTTCTTTACCTTAGTCCCTTGAACATCTGCTGTTTCCCTGGAGAATGCCTGTTTAGCAAAAAAATGCTGAAATGCCCGTAAGGGATAACTGGTCATATTCTTCCTTTTTCTCACATGTTTTTTTCTTGAGTCATCTGCTCTCCATATGTCCACGGCTTATCTAAAATCCTTTCTGAAATATTTCTCCTTTTAGTTATAATAGCTCTGACTTATTGCATATTTCCCATGTGCCAGTAACTGTGTTCTTTACACTTATATCTCATGACGCTCTGGTAACAGTTCAGACTATGTGGATTTAAATCTGTCTCTGACACGACTCTGTTACGTGATGTTAAGCAAGTTGGGGAGTTTGTCTCAAGCCATTGCTTGACTATAAAATGGAGATAGTAGGGCCGGGCACAATGACTCAAGCCTGTAATCCCAGCACTTTGGGAGGCTGAGGTGAATGGATCACCTGAGGTCCAGGAGTTCGAGACCAGCATAACCAACATGATAAAACCCCATCTCTGCTAAAAAACAAAAATTAGCCGGGCGTGGTGGCGCATGCCTGTAATCCCAGCTACTCAGGAGGCTGAGGACGGAGAATCACCTGAACCCGGGAGGCAGAGGTTGCAGTGAGCAAAGATCCCACCACTGCACTGCAGCCTGGGCAACAAGAGTGAAACTCCATCTCAAAAAAATAATAAAATAAAATTGAGATGATAATAGCGTCTCCTTCCTAGAGTTTTGGGTTGATTAAATGTGGAATTATAATTGTGTACTCAGCATGCCGTCTGACACGTGGTAAGCGCTCACTAGATGTGAGCTGTTCATAGTAATTATCCTTAGCCTCTTGCTCTAACTGCCCCTTTCCAGAGCTCTCTCATGTTTGCGACTTTAGTATTCTTCATTCTTCCCTGCCATACATGATACCATGAATGCCAAAACCGAACTAAAATAATTTTTGAATTATACCTTATATGATGATCCTTACTATTTAGCACTGATTCTTAATCTGTTTTTATATCACAGACCTTTTTGAGAAACTGGTAAAAACTCTGGTCTTTCATCCCGGAATAACGCACACATGCACCCATGCAGAATTTTGCATATGACTTCCAGGGCATCACAGATCCCCTGAAATCCACCCACAGACCTAGTTTGTGGAACAGCATAAGAGTTCCTTGTTCATTAGGAAAGGGTTCATTAAACAAAAATCAAAAGGCACAAAGCATAAAGGAAAAAAGGGATACATTCCTGGAGTGCAGTGGCATGATCTTGGTTCAGTGCAACCTCTGCCTCCCAGGTTCAAGTGATTCTCCTGCCTCAGCCTCCTGAGTAGATGGGACGATAGGCTTGCGCCACCATGCCCGGCTAATTTTTGTATTTTTAGTAGAGATGGGGTTTCACTATATTGGGTTTCGCTATGTTGGCCAGGCTGGTCTCAAACTCCTGACCTTGTGATCTGCCTGCCTTCGACTCCCAAAGTGCTGGGATTACAAGTGTGAATCACTGTGCCCTGCCTGTTTGTACTTCTGGATTAGAGTGAAAAGACAGGCCACCATGCTGGGAGAAGATACTTGCAAAATGTTAATATGTAGCTGACACAAGATGATTATCCACAGTACATAAACAACTCTTTCAGACTGCCTAATACAGACTGATACCTGGAAGAAGAAGAAAACAAGATGGCCAATAAGCATATGAAAAAGATGTTCAACCTTTTTAGTGATCAGGAAAATGAAAATTAAAATCATGAGATATCATTTCATATCTATCAGATTGGAAGAACTGAAAAACGTGAGCAATGTAAAGTATGGCAAGAATGTAGAGCAGCTGAGCGCAGTGGCTCATGCCTGTAGTTCTAGCAACTCAGGAGGCCAAAGTGGGAGGTTCGTTTGAGCCCAGGAGTTTGAGACCAACCTGAGGATCATAGCAAGATCTTATCCCAAAAAGAAAAAAATTAAGAATATAGGGCAGGCCAGGTTCGGTGGCTCACACCTGTAATCCCAGCACCTTGGGAGGCCGAGGCGAGCAGATCACCTGAAGTCAGGAGTTCAAGACTATCCTGGCCAACATGGCGAAACCCCATCTCTACTAAAAATACAAAAATTAGCCGGGCGTGTTGTCACGCCTGTAATCCCAGCTACTCAGGAGGTTGAGGCAGGAGAATCTCTTGAACCCAGGAGGTGGAGATTGCAGTAAGCCGAGATCACACCACTGCACTGCAGCCTGGGCAACAGAGCAAGACTCCGTCTCAAAAAAAAAAAAAAAAAAAAAGTAGAGCAATTTGCACACTTATATACTGCCATGGGATGTAAATAGGTGTAATCACTTTGGAAAATAATTTGTTATTGTCTAGTAAAGATGAAGGTGCACATACCTGTGGTCCAGTAATTCCACCCCCAGGTACATACCTAGTGAAAACTTCCGCATATACTCTAGGAGACATCTACTATATTTTCACACATTGCTTGCAATAGTTAAAAATGAAAATAACCTAGATAACCGCAAATAAATAGCATTGAGAAAATATACCATGTACAGTGGAAATAACAGTGAAAATGAGTAAAATAACTCCTGAAACAGCATGAATAACAGGAACATAATGTAGAACAATAACAACCATAAAATATGAGCTGCCAAAGAAACTTTATGTAAAGTTCAAACTTGCAAAATTACTGTTCAAGGCAGAGCCACCACCCTTGGGTGATGTGGCACACTGCTGTGCCACAGATGTCTCAGTGTGGACCCCTGCACCTTCCAGGACAGCCAGAGCCCCAGGCTGGTTGCTTTTTCAAGTGAACATCATTGGGGTCCTTGAAAGGCAGCTAGAGGATGGGCGGCGGGGGGTCTGACAGCACCGCTGTGGCTTGCCGGTGGTTGAGCTAGAGTAACATCTCATGCCTGATGTTCCAGTGCAGTGCCCTGAGTGCAGCCAAGGAAGTGATCCACCACCTGCATGGCTGCCACAGCCAGATCCTGTCTCTTATGCTGTGTGATGCAGCCAAAGGGACAGCCTGACAGGACCACTGATGAGAACAGCTTTGGGAGCATATATAGGATACCCTTTAATACCTGTAAAAAGTGATTTAAAAGTTATTACCTGTAGTGCAGATTTGCTCATTTTAATGATTGTTTTAGTTTGCTATGGCCGCAGAGCAAAGTCCCAAAGACTGGGTAGCTTAAATAGAAATTTATTTTCTTAATTCTAGAGGCTCAGGTCAAAGTGCCAGCATAGTTGGCTTCTTGCCAGGCCTCTGCCTTAGGCTTGTAGGTGACCATATTCTCCCTGTGTCCTTGCGTGGTCTTCCCTCTCGTGTGTGTCTGTGTTAAAATTACCTCTTATCAGGACACCAGTCTTACTGGATTATGGCAACTTAATCACTTGTTTAAAGGCCCCCATCTCCAAATATAGTCACAGTCTGAGGTCCTGGAAGTTAGGTAGATTTTTGAGGGGGGACACACTTAAGCCTGTAGCAATAATGAACTGATTGGTATTTAGAATTTTGATCAGGGGCTAGGCACGGTGGTTCAAGCCTGTAATCCCAGCACTTCTGGAGGCTGATACAGGGGGATGTCTTGAGGCCAGGAGTTCGAAGACCACCATAGGCAACATGGTAAAATCCCATCTTTATTAAAAAAATTTAAAAAGTAGCCAGGCTTTGTGGTATGTGCCTGTAGTCCCAGCTACTCTGGATGCTGAGGCAGGAGGATCACTTAAGCCTGGGAGGTCAAGGATGCAGTGAGCCATTATCGTGCCACTGTGTGACCAGAAACCAGATGTAGCCATTTCAAGTGTAAAACCTGATTTAAAAAAAAAAAAAAAAAAAGATTGGATTTTGATACAAGTTTCTCAGTAAAAATTTTGGAAAGATTTATATGAAAGTTTTATACTAATATAAACTTCCACCTAATGTTTTATACTTTATCATCATAATTTCATAATATAAATGAAGTGGTCCCCAATGGTACCCCAGTGTACCAGACAAGCACTATCACTTTCTTTGAATATCCTGTCATGAACAGTTGAGAGGTATTCTATAGAGATATGAACAAATGTAGTGAAACCATAAAGGAAATTCAACACGAAATTCAAGCTAGTGATTACCTCTGAGGAGGTAGGGACACACAGGGACTTGTCACTGTTCTCGTAGTTTGTTTGTTTGTTTGTTTGTTTGTTTGTTTTTGAGACGGAGTCTTGCTCTGTTGCCCTGGCTGGAGGGCAGTGGTGCGATCTCTGCTCACTGCAACCTCTGCCTCCCAGATTCAAGCAATTCTCCTGCCTCAGCCTCCCAAGTAGTTGGGATTACAGGCGTGCCAAGCCCGGCTAATTTTTTGTATTTTCAGTAGAAACGGGGTTTCACCAGGTTAGCCAGGATGTTTTGATCTCCTGACCTCATGATCCGCCCACCTCGGCCTCCCAAAGCGCTGGGATTACAGGCATGAGCCACCACGCCCAGCTTGTTCTTCTAGTTTTAAAAATTATTCAATATTTGGCTGGGCTCAGTGGCTCACACCTGTAACCCCAGCACTTTGAGAGGCCAAGGCAGGTGGGTCACTTGAGGTCAGGAGTTCAAGACCAGCCTGGCCAACACGGTGAAACCCTGTCTCTAATAAAAACACAAAAATTAGCTGGGCATGGTGGCACATGCCTGTAATTCCAGCTACTTGGAAGGCTGAGGCAGGAGAATCGCTTGAACCCGAGAGGCAGAGGTTGCAGTGAGCTGGGATCATGCCTCTGCTCCCCAGCCTGGGCAATAGAGTGAGACTGTCCCTCAAAAATAAATAAATAAAAATTATTCAGTATTTAATAAAAATCAGTCAAAAAGAAATACTGCTCCTAATAAGCCCGTCAGAAAATACGATGTTTTCCCATGCATTATGCAAGGTTTTGTTTGTTTGTTTCAGTCTGCAGAACTGTTGCAGATGCTCAGGCTCTGCACAAACACTTATGATAGTGGCCATGCCCAGCATTTGGTAATGTGTCTTGATGGTGATCATGGAGAGAAGCAGACACTCAAGGACATCAGAAAAAAATAAGTTGAGCCTGGTCAGCGTATAATTCTGAGCTATGCTAAAACTACATTTCCTGTAATTGAAAGATAAGTGTAGCTTTCGTCAGTCACTTAGGGATATTTCAGTTCTCTAAGCCTTAGAAGTCTCTAAAATGAACCAAACAGCTGGGCCTGAGTCATAAATTAGAGCTTTAACCTCTGGCTCCGAAACTCCATAATAGATGAGCGCCTGTTTCTATTATGATCCTGTATACTTTGGGGCCATTAGTAAATTACTCAATCTGTATTTTTTCAATCAGATGAGGATAACTATATCCATTTTCTCTGCGATATGATGATGATGAATTAAAAACATTTGTGAAGTGCTCTAAGCTTCAGGAATGAAGAGCTGTGTGGATTGGTGGGTTGTTGCTTTCTCTCTAAATAGACATGGGGTGGTGCTCCCTGGGAGGAAGGAGCTGGTGGAGTAACAGTGTGCCTGGGCTGCCTGGCAAACGGTTTGAACACCAGGTGGTGTCACTTTCAGCACCAGGCGTCATACTAACTGAAGTAAGCAAGGGTTTGTGTGAGTGTCAGTTGAATAGAAGGTTATGAACATATCCTCCCAACTAAAACAGGACATGAGAAAGCAATTGCTAAATGTAGTTTGTCTTCAAAACAGCTTCAGTGTTTCCAATTGGTGGGCAGACAGTTTTCTCACCTGCACTGTCCCTGGTTTTTGTGGGACTTGGGCTGACTCACAAGGTTGTTTAGCTCTGTGGTGGATGATGCTTGGTTTTTCTGGCATTTGTCTTTTAGGCCTGGATGAATGAAAAGTTTGCCCCTGAGCTGTTGGAGAGCAAGCCTGAGATTGTAGAATGTGTCATGGAACAGCTGGAGCACATGGTAAGAGTCGCTTGTCTTGGTCTGATAAAGGGGCAGAAAGGTAAAAGCATTTGATGAGCACACTGAGAGCTTGCAGTCTGATAGCAAATCTGTTTTGTTTGGCTCCAGCCCACAGTCCAGTTCTTTAAAAAAAACATTGAATTAGTTATCTATGTTTATCAAGCTTGAGAGTTCTTGTAAATATCTGGATATTGGCTTCCCATGAAAAGTCTAAAATCCTGCATTTCTGCATGAGAACAGTTGACCAGAGCAGTCCTATGAGAGCTGCCCATCCATGTACTCCCTGCTCCCCACAGTCCCTGACTACCCACCCTTCTCTTGTAGCCTCCTAACCTGGCCCCTGCAGACATTTGAGTTTGTGGTCCCTGGCCTAGATTATCTAAGTCTAAATCGTTGTCAACTTCAGAGAAGCTGTGAAATGTGGATATTTCACAGTTTCTCAGCTGGTGTTTTAATACTGCTTTTTAGGCCCGATGGAAGTTTCTTCTGTGTGCTGTATTATCTCCCTTACAATCGGACTGGAGTTCTTCTGGAACCCTCTGGCTGAACATATTCTATTCAAATGGTCATTTTCTAAAAGTAAATGACTATTGTTTGCACTTTATACAATGATAAAATAAAATGAAAACTCACATGATATTTTTGTTTTCCTTGGACTGAAACATAGTCTGGGTCCTCAACGTTGCCAATGATGATGGTTGAACATCATGTTTTTTATAAACCTTAGTTTCTCATTTAATAGGAAGAAAATCTCAGGAGAGCCAAAAGGGAGGACCTGAAGGTCAGCATCCACCAAATGGAGATGGAGAGGATCCGCTACGTCCTCAGCAGCTACTTGCGGTGTCGCCTCATGAAGGTTTGACGTGGAGATACCTGGAGGCATTGAGACAGCGCAGTCTGTAAAGCAGACTGAATGTCCTGGGGAGAACTTGGACTGGGGCCCAGGAGGGTGCAGGACCTGAAGACACTGCTGAGAGCCCAATATCAGTGTAGCTAAAGTGTAAGGAGAGCAAGAGATTGCTCCGCAGAAGCACAGAGAGGCATGTGTTGCCCACTGCGGGAACACCGCACACATTTTTAGTCTGTTCACCTGCTGAGTGAATGGTGCCCCCTTGCATTACAGCATGGTGGTGCTGAAGGGAGAGTCGTTGGCGTTGGTGAATAGGGAATGCTGACTAGAGGAGAACTTGTTTCCAAAATTATTTTGCCTGTCAGATGGCCAGCGTCAATGTCAAATGAACCAGGATGACTTACATTTGCCTACAGCTTTGTGGCTATCTAACTTACAAAAATGAAATTGCAGGCTAGGTATGGTGGCTCACACCTGTAATCCCAGCACTGAGAGGCTGAGGAGGGTGGATCACCTGAGGTCAGGAGAGTTTGAGACCAGCCTGACCAACAAGGTGAAACCCCATCTCTACTAAAAATAAAAAAATTAGCCGGGCGCGGTGGCGGGCACCTGTAGTCCCAGCTACTCAGGAGGCTGAGACAGGAGAATTGCTTGAACCCAGCAGGTGGAGGTTGCAGTAAGCTGAGATCATGCCACTGCACTCCAGCCTGGGTGACAGAGCGAGACTCCGCCCCCAAAAAAAAAAAGAAAGGAAAAGAGATTGCAAAAATTCCTATTTTATAACCCTGAGAAATTCCTACTTCCTTGACATTTCATTTGGTTCTATGTGTCTCTTTAGTTATTACAAATAAAATAAATTATCTCTTCTACACGAGAATGCTTCAGCTATCTGAAGACTGCCCACAGTCTCCTCGCAGTCTTCTCTCAGGCACACATTTTAGCCATTCAAACCATTTACTCTCCTGGTCTCTAAAAGGGTTCTTGTTTGTCTTTATCCTTCTTAAGTTACACTATCTAAAACTAAACACAGTATCCCAGTTGTAGTTTGACCAAGTTTGTGAAAAACAGCCTGATCATTTCTCTTATTCTGATTATTAAGCTGGTAGTAATGCCAACCACATCACATTAGCATATTTATCACATTAGCATATTGACAGGTACGCTGCCTGAGCTCATTCTTCACTCACATGGACGCTAACCCCTTTTAATATGATAATTATCCCATCCAGTCATTGTCCTCTACTTGCACGGCTTAGGTTTTGGCTCCTTAAGTGTAGGGCTTGATACTTACTCCTCTTAAACTTTATCTTATTAAACTGGGCCATTTCCCTTGTCTCTGGATCCTGATCTTGTCACCTAATGTATTAGCTGTCTCTTAATACTTTATGTCATCAGCTCCCTTGTTTTTTTATTTGCTGGGTTGTGTGTGTTTTGTTTTGTTTTTTGACGGAGTCTCGCTCTGTTGCTCAGGCTGGAGTGCAGTGGTGCGATCTCAGCTCACTGCAACCTTCCCCTCCTGGGTTCAAGTGATTCTGTTGCCTCAGCCTTCCAAGTAGCTGGGATTACATGCCCCTGCCACCATGCCCGCCTGATTTTTAGAAGAGACAGGGTTTCACCATGTTGGCCAGGCTGATCTCGAACTCCTGAGCTCAGGTGATCCACCCCCACCTCAGCCTCCCAAAGTGCTGGGATTACAGGCATGAGCTACTGTGCCCGGCCCACATAAGGTTTTTGATGACCAAAAGCTGGTGATGACCAGCCAGGGGGCAGTGGCTCATGCCTGTAATCCCAGCACTTTGGGAGGCCAAGGCAGGTGGATCACCTGAGGTTGGGAGTTCAAGACCAGCCTGGACAACATGGTGAAACCCCATCTCTAAAAATGCAAAAATCAGCTGGGTGTGGTGGTGGGTGCCTGTAATCCCAGCTACTCAGGAGGCTGAGGCAGGAGAATCACTTGAACCCGAGAGGTGGAGGTTGCAGTGAGCCAAGATCGCACCACTGCACTCCAGCCTAGGCAACACAATGAGATTCCATCTCAAAAATAAAAAAAATAAAAAACCTTATGTGAATATTAATTAGACTGTGTTAAGGATCTCTCACCAAAGACTTCCTTACAGTTTGACATCTACCCATTGAGTCAGCATTCTTTGTTCAGCCACTTAGGAGTCTCCCAATCCAAGCTGTCCCCCAGCCCCACATCCACAGCTTGCCTGCAAGGGTGTGTCAGAGATGTGTCCCGTGTCTTATGGTGTGCCTCTCTACCCACACTGTCCCACCTCCAGACCACACGTCCTTCCTCGGGAGAGTTGTGTAAACCCTCTCTACGTTAACCACATCCTTGTCTTTGACTTTTACCAACGTTTTCATGAAGATTTTGCTTTATCCTCACAGATAGAGAAGTTTTTCCCTCATGTCCTTGAGAAGGAGAAAACCCGGCCCGAGGGGGAGCCTTCCAGCCTCTCCCCAGAAGAGTTGGCCTTTGCCAGAGAGTGAGTGAGTGAGCTGTCGGCATGGGGCACCTGGCTGGTTCAGCATGAGGCCTGTCCTCGAGGGCTGTGCGCTGCTGCCTGCTAACCTTGGACGTCCATCAGCTGTGCACACCACAGCAGTTTGAATCCATGTCTTTCAGGTTCATGGTGAACACAGAGACCTATCTGAAAAATGTCGCCTTGAAGCACATGCCCCCTAACTTACAGAAGGTGGACCTCTTTCGGGCAGGTAAACAGGACATTCTCCCTGCAGGTGGCCCACCCATCCTCAGGTGTCCCAGGGTAGGATCCTCTCTTCACTGTTTTTACCCAAATATGGGAAAATAAGTATGTAGATAAACAGAAAGGAGAGGAAGGGTTCTGGCTAAAATCCAAAAAAATAACAGAAAGCAGATCCAATGGTAGTCATTTGAGCATTGCTTCCGTGTTCCCTGGGGTGAGCTGAGCCCCATGACTGCACTGGTGCTTGTAGACTCGGGCATGGAGCTGCGTTCGCCTTCAGTAGCTAGCCATCTGCTGAGCCTCTGCGAGGTGCTGGCAGCCCCGAGTACCAGTGCTGCAGAGCCCACGCCAACATTGCCCCTGCTCTGAGGGGCTGGCGGTCTCTTCCTCACAGGTCCCAGAATGTGCAGGGCCCGCCTAGCTGGAGGGGAGGGCTGAAACAGGAGGCTAGGGAGACCTCCACTGAGTCCCTGTGGCCTTGGAAGAGGGAGCAGGTTGGAGGGTATGGAAAGACGAGGGAGGGAAGCTGGGGAAGGGCAGCTTGGCCGGAGCCCCTCCACGGGCCTCTGCACCGGCTCCTGAGGGCTGCTGAGCAAGGAAAGGGAGGTATAGGTAGAGCCCTTAACCGTGGATCAACCCACCGGGGACCCCTGGCTTACAGGATAAAGCCCATGTTCCTCAGTGTTTCACGGTGCGCCAGATCCAAGCAAGACTGCCTCAGGCAAAATTGCCACACCAAATCAAATGCCCTCCAGGGGTCTGGAGCCCGCCTTGTCTACAAGCTGAGCTTAGTGTTCCAAGGCCACGAGCTCCAGTGCACCCAAGCCCTGGAAATTCATCTCTGCCCAGCCTGTGCTGGGGCTGGGGGCCACACGGCCACCCCTGTGGTGGTGGAACAAGTTCTTAGTCCCTTTGGGCTACTCACAGTTCTGGAGGCCGGGAAGTCCAGGATCCAGGCCCCGACAGGTTCAGTATCTGCCGTGGGCCTGTTCCTCATCGATGACGCTTTCCATATGTCGCCACAGAGAAGGGAAGGGGCAAAGGGCAAGGGGCAAGCAGACTCTCAGGCTACTTCCGTAAGATCACTAATCCTAGTCTCTGTGTCCTAGTCCCCTCCCTCCCGCCGCCCTTTTTTTTTGTTTTTTTATTTTTTGAGACAAGGTCTTGCTTTGTTGCCCTGGCTGGAGTACTTTGACGCTGTCATAGCTCACTGCAGCCTTGAACTGCTGGGCTCAAGTGATCCTCCCACCTCAGCCTCCCAAGTAGCTGGAACTACAGGCATGTGCCACCATGCTTGGCTATTATTTTTAAAATTTTTTTGTGGAGACAGTATTGCTATTGTTTTCTAGGTTGGTCTCAAACTCCTGGCCTCAATTGATCCTCCAGCCTCAGCCTCTCAAAATGCTGGGATCACAGGCATGAGCCACTGCCTGGCCTAGTCTCTACTTATAAGACACCAGTCAGATTGGATTAGGGCCCACACTTTCACTTAATTGCCTCTTTAAAAGCCCTGTTTCCAAATACAATCCCATGCTGAAGTATTGGGGGTTAGGGCTTCAACATATGAATTTTGCAGGGACACAGTGTAGCCCATAACACCAGCTGCAAGTCAGACCCATATCAGACTTGTGAAACCCTGAATTGGTCATTTTGCTGAGGCTGCCTGAGGAAAACAAAAGGCCCAATCCGTGTCCAGTTCCCTCCCTGGTCAGCCACTCTGTCTGCATCTTAGAAGAATAGGAAAGGGCTGGACTCCTATCTAAACCCTGAGTGTGCCATACCTCCCAGCAACTTTTCCTTTGTTGACTTTGTTGGCCGAGCATTTCCTGATCACATTATTATTTTCCTGGCAGTTCCCAAACCAGATCTAGATTCTTACGTGTTTCTGAGAGTGAGAGAACGACAAGAAAACATACTGGTAGAACCAGACACAGATGAGCAGAGGTGAGTGGCGTGCGTCTTTCACAGTGGGCACATTCCTCCCAGTGGAGGGCCAGCCGAGCTCTACAGGCGAATATGTTTCCCTCTTTTTCAGGGACTACGTGATTGACCTGGAAAAGGGCTCACAGCACTTGATCCGATACAAAACCATTGCACCTCTGGTTGCATCTGGAGCTGTCCAGCTAATTTAAAACTAGGCATAAACAGCCAGGCATGGTGGCTCACGCCTGTAATCCCAGCACTGTGGGAGGCCGAGGCAGGCGGATCATGAGGTCAGGAGTTCGAGACCAACCTGACCAACATGATGAAACCCCATCTGTACTAAAAATACAAAAAAATTAGCCGGGTGTGGTGGTGTGCACCTGTAATCCCAGCTTCTCGAGAGGCTGGGGCAGGAGGATCGCTTAAACCTGGGAGCAGGAGGTTGCAGTGAGCCGAGATCGTGCCATTGCACTCTAGCCTGGGTGACAGAGCGAGACTGTCTCGAAAAAAAAACAAACTAGGTATAAACTCATGAGGTCAGGGGATCAAGACCATCCTGGCTAACACGGTGAAATCCCATCTCTACTAAAAATACAAAAAATTAGCCAGGCATGGTGGCAGGCCCTGTAGTCCCAGCTACTCGGGAGGCTGAGGCAGGAGAATGGCATGAACCCGGGAGGCAGAGCTTGCAGTGAGCCAAGATCGTGCCATTGCATTCTAGCCTTGGCGACAGAGCAAGACTCCGTCTCAAAAAAAAAAAAAAAAATGGCATACACAGGAATGAAGACCTGGAACCCTAGAGAAAATACTAGAAACCCCTCGTATTACCTTGTGCCTGAGGACAATAATAAAGTAGTTCACTAGGCATCAGACATTCCTCATCAGTGCTGTGGGTCACAGGCGTGAAGAGGAGCTTGAGGCAGGATTGCTTGTGTTGCCGCACGTCCTGTGTGCCGCTTTAGCCTGTGTCAGTAGATGGGGCCATTGCTCTGTTTATTCTGTATGCTTGGCGGAGCAGCAGAGGCTCTCAGCACGCCTTTTCCCTTTGTAGTATTTTCTGAGCTAAGGAAAGTCAGGCAGAGGTAGTTCATAAGAAGGCATCACTGCCTGTGATCGGGGCTGCATTTAGCCCTGACCTGATAATGGTATGAGAGTTCATTTAGCCTTTCTGCTGGGAAGATTGTAAATAGATTAAAGAAAACAGCTGTGGCCTTCTCCCATCATACATCATTAGACTGTGTGAACTAACGTTTTAGAACCTCTAATATTGGACTTAAAACCAATTTCTGTCATGCTTAACTGAAAATCACAACTAAACCAATAAACCATTATTAAATTTCCATTCTGTGGCAGAAGGCACCTCTGGACGGCTCCCGGCTTGTAGTCTAATGAAGTATGTGCTCCCTGCTGTTAACCCGCAGCCCTCCCCAACTCTCCAGTGGCTTTGCCAGGCCAGCCTCCGGGCCATCTGGCTGTCCTTGGCCAAGGCACTGTTAACAGAGTGACGTTAACCATCCTGTATTGTGACCTCTGTGGCCGCTTTTCTGGTTTAAGTCCTTCACTTTTTCAAGAGGAATGGATGAAATTAACCTAATATGCATGCAGAGTTTCACAGTGATGCTGGAAGGAAGGATGTATAGGCAGTGAATGAATGATCGTTCCTTGAAATGCGATAAAAAAACAACCTGCATTCCATCTTTTCTTCCTGGATGAAGTTGGCAGATTTCCATTTGCAGGATATGGGCTGCGAGAGTAATCAGGGTAACATTGCTGTCATTTCCAAGAGAAATCAGTAGGGGAAGGCAAGGGAGGTGTTTGTTTTTTTTTTTTTCTTCTTTTTTGTTTTTTGAGACAGTTTCCCTCTTGTTGCCCAGGCTGGAGTGGCAGTGACATGATCTCGGCTCACTGCAACCTCCACCTCCCAGGTTCAAGAGATTCTCTTGCCCCAGCCTCCTGAGTAGCTAATGCACATCACCACAACCGGCTAATTTTTTGTATTTTTAGTCGAGATGGGGTTTCCCATGTTGGCCAGGCTGGTCTCGAGCTCCTGACCCCAGGTGATCCACCCACCTCAGCCTCCCGAAGTGCTGGAATTGAGTCACCGCACACGGCTTGGGGAGGTTTTATTTCTTGACAAAGGTATTTGATACTCGTGCAGTCCCTTGTTTTTTCCAGTGTCTTTACCGCCTTAAGCTACTCATTAAACAAATGTGCGTTGAGCACACAGTGTGCCAGGCATAGTTCAAGGCACCAGTGCCTTGAACCAGGAGTAAGACATTCAGTCCCTGCTTGGATGGAGTGAGAAGTGCCTTGCAGAGAGTTAAAGAGTTAGACTTACCGGGGACACTGGACTGGGTGGTCTGGGAGGGTCTCACTGGAGAGACAACATTTAGGCTGAGATCTGATTAACAGGAGGCAACTGCAGTGTAGAGGTCAAAAGGGAGGGTGTTCCAGGCAGAGAAGACAGCCTGTGCAAAGGCCCTGAGGCAGAAACAAGCTCTGCTTGAGGTCAGCCTGGCTACAAAGCCCAACTCAAAATAGAAAGTAGTACAGGATAAGGTCTGAGACAGGCTGGGCCCAGATCTTATAGAACCTTGTTAATAAGGATCCCATTTGGTCTTCCACAGTCCTGAGAAGCAGGCAGGGCTAATGGGAAACAGCAGGTATTTAGCGGTAAGCCTGAGATCAGAACCCAAGTCTCCATTTCCTAGTCACATTCTCCCTGTAGTGCTAAGCCCAGAGACCTGAGCTGTTACCTAGAACAGTGCTTCCTAAGCCTTAATGTGCTTACCAATCCCCTGGAGCTCGCCTTAAGATGTAGGTTCTGCCGGAAGCCCAAGTTCGTTTAGTATGTCATGGTTAATTCAGAGTAAAATCAAGAGTTAGTACCTGATTTATACCTGTTATATAAAGAGACATCTTCACTGTATGATCATTTTGTCACTTTTCAAAAGCGCTTAATTCCTGTTCAATTGAAAATGTTTCAAGAACAAACCTAATTGGTCATATTATTGACATTGCATATTTGTATATGTATAAATTTTTGCAAATTAAGAAAAAAAAAAAAAGATGTGGGTTCTGAAACAGGGTGAGGTCCAGGATCCTGCCTTTCTAAGGAGCTCCACGTTGTGCAGTTGCTGCTGGCCCGGGGACCACATTGAGTGATGGCCCTATGTCTTCGTGCCTCCAGCTGCTGCCCTGTACGTGTCCGACTGCACGAAGCCCTTTACATCCTCTAAAGCCACAGTAAATTGCTCCATTTCCTAAGTTACCTCTTCAAGAAGACTGGTTTTGATATGTCATTTTTAAATAAAGGAGAAGTTGAATTTCAAAACCAAGTGGAACAGGAAATGATGTGACTTGGTTGACATTGATGTTAACATTTGGTTCATGGTGAGTGTTTTGCTTTCTTGTTAAAAACTCGCCGCCAAAAGCATGACAGAACATTTTATCAAATGATGGCATCATCCTTTACCATAAGTTTGCCCCTAGTAAGACAGCTCTTCCTGAGACGTGCTTGCAGGTCCCTGTGTGGGTTTTCCCACCGCAGTCATCATCCGTCATCTGTGATGAAGTTTGATGCGTTTACTCCATGCTCATGCCGCAGCAGCCAGCCTGGCTTTGACATCGCCCTCAGAGGCATCAAACTTTCCCAGCTGCAATGTACAAGAGTTAGCCAGTAAGCTTGCAGAGTGCTTTGGTGTTTTTTTTTTTTTTTTGGTTTTTTTTTTGAGATGTCGCCCTGGCTGGAGTGCAGTGGTACAATCTCAGCTCACTGCAACCTCTGCCTCCTGAGTTCAAGCGATTCTCCTGCCTCAGCCTCCCAAGTAGCTGGGATTACAGGTGCACGCCACGACACCCAGCTAATTTTTGCATTTTTAGTAGAGATGGGGTTTCACCATGTTGGCCAGCCTGGTTTTGAACTCCTGACCTCAAGTGATCTGCATGCCTCGGCCTCCCCAAGTGGTAGGATTACAGGTATGAGCCACCACACCCAGCCGCAGAGTGCATTTTTAAGCAAACACATCATATGTCAATTCTTCATATAGTGTCCTTTAAGTAATTTATCTTGGGAAACCAAATATCCCATTTAGAATTCTGTAAGAACTGATTTTTCTCATGTATCTAATCAACTAGCTATGAAAGCCCTCTCGTTATATTGTCCAAAAAACCTTTGTTTTTTAAAAAAGCAAAATCACTATTCTGTACTTATTTAACAGATTTGGTTTCAAATAGCTTGGCTATTTCCGAAAAATCGTATTCATTCCACGGCTAAGAAACAACTACTGGTGTACAAAGAGATGTACTGGCCCAGGCTTGGTGGCTTACACCTGTAATCCCAGCAATTTTGGGAGGCCAAGGTGGGAGGATCACTTGAGCCCAGGAGTTCCAGACCAGCCTGGGCAACATAGTGAGAGACTGTCTCTACAAAGAATAAAACAATTAACCTGGCTTGCTGATGTGCATCTGTAGTCCCAGCTATTCGAGACGCTGAGATAGGAGGATTGCTTGAGCCCAAGAGGTTGAGGCTGCAGTGAGCTATGATTGCACCACTGCAATCCAGTCTAAGTGACAGAGCAAGACTGTGTCTCAAATATATGTGTATATATATGAGATTTTTTTTTTTTTTTTTTTTTTTTTTTTGAGACGGAGTCTCACTCTGTCACCCAAGCTGGAGTGCAATGGCATGATCTCGGCTCACTGCAACCTCCGCCTCCCGGGTTCAAGCCCAGGTTCAAGTGATTCTCCTGCCTCAGCTTCCTGAATAGCTGGGACTACAGGCATGTGCCACCACACCTGGCTAATTTTTATATTTTTAGTGGAGACAGGGTTTTACCATGTTAGCCAGGCTGGTCTCAAATTCCTGGCCTGAAGTGATCCACCTGCCTTGGCTTCCCAAAGTGCTGGGATTACAGGCATGAGCCATGGCATCTGAGATCCCCCTTTTAGAGTCGAGATACCAGACTCCTTTGCTGAAGGCCACATCACTTCTAAGTAGAGGAGATGTGATCAAACCCCAGTGAGGCCAGGGCACCTGAGTACATCCTTTTCATCTTACCGTAATCTTTCTTTCCACAAAAGAAAAGAAGATCCAAAAATGCTTTCGGCAACGATAGCTTCACTGGAATGAGTTCTCATATTCCAAAAAGACTCATTTGAGGGAATAACCACTACCATTCACATTGCTTTAGAGGAGGTGGCATTTTTCTCAACATAGTTTTCTGTTTTAACCAGGTCCTATTCTACATAACACAATGCTGACAAATTCTGCCTAGCTTGTTAAGACAAGGAAAACCACTTGAAATAAAGCCCGCACACAATTAAACCTAAGTCTTGCTTCTTGTCCAGTTCTATTAGTTTCTATGGAAATAAGAATAAAAGTAAATGACTATTTTTGCCTCTAAGGAATTTACAATTAATCCTGAGAAAATGTCTTAAAGTGTAAACCTAAAAGTATGAGATTCTTTGGTTCAGAAAAAGATTTTCCTAACGGCCAGGCCTAGGGTTAAGAGGAATTTATTTTCTTGGGTTCAGAGATTTGCATATGAGTGTTTTAAGCCTCTTAAGTGGCTTAAAACAACTTGGGACCCAAAGTTGTTGCCAACTCAAATGTAAATGTCTTTAAACTTCAGATTGCTCCTTCTGTTATCACTGAACCTATAATTTTCCTTAAACAGAATTCTGACCATTTCATTGCCTCTTAAAAAGCTTCAGTGGGCCAGGCACAGTAGCTCATGACTGTAATCCCAGCACCTTGGGAGGCAGAGGTGGGCGGATCACCTGAGGTCAGAAGTTCAAGACCAACCTGGCCAACATGGTAAAACCCCATCTCTACTAAAACTACAAAAATCAGCTGGGCATGGTGGCAGGTGACTGTAATCCCAGCTACTTGGGAGGCTGAGGCAGGAGAATCACTTGAACCCAGAGCTGGAGGTTGCAGTGAGCCAAGATCTTGCCATTGCACTCCAGCCTGGCCTAAAAGAGTGAAACTCCATCTGAAAAAAAAAAGCTTCAGTGGTTACCTATTGCCCAGAGAAAAGGAAACAGTAAAGGAGATTAATATTTATCTGTGTCCTGGACAATAGGCAAATTGCTTTCCACGAATTATCTCGGTTAATCCTCATAACGACCCTGTGAGATAAGCGCCAGCTCACCACAGTACCCCAGCTTCCTGGTCAAATTATCCTTTCTCTTTCCCTAAATATTTTATAATCTCTTTTTTAATACCTACAGTTTTACTATTTTATCTTTGTTTAAATCCCACCAAATTCTTTGGGGAATTAAGGTGTACAAGTTTTCATATGAGAAACACTGGAGTGATTTGGGCACACACAGCTTTCTGGTCGGCCTGAAATCTCACTTCCAGAATAGGTAATGAAAGTAACAGTGAGAAATGGCCTCTCCCACACCCAGCTTCACGTGTTAAAGCGTGTGCCGTCCACTCCCAGTTCTGTTTGCAGATGTGGCTGCCCTCAACCTCCGGACGAGTGATTTGGCCCTCAATCCGGGTGAGACTGTAGCAGTCCTCCCTTGTTTGTGTAGAAGATCATCAACTTTGCCATCTTCTGGAATCTGAAGCTTTCTGATCTCCAGTCAACAACGTAACATGTACCCTTTGGGTCCTCTTTAGTGAGGTCATGAGTAGGCTGCTGCCCACACTCTTAACAGTTTAACAACTAACACAAGAGAGAGCCTAAGGGCTGTTTCGTTAGTCCATTTCTCTTGGTTCTCCAACTTTTTTTTTTTTTTTGGAGACAGAGTCTCGCTCTGTTGCCCAGGCTAGGGTGCAGTGGCGTGATCTTGGCTCACGGCAACATCTACCTCCCAGAGTTCAAGCAATTCTCCTGACTCAGCCTCTGGAGTAACTGGGACTACAGGCACATACCACGATGCCCAGCTAATTTTTGTATTTCTTGTAGAGATGGATGGAGTCTCACCATGATGCCCACACTGGTCTCGAACTCCTGAGCTCAGGCAATCCACCCACCTCAGCCTCCCAAAGTGCGAGGATTAAAGGGTGAGCCACCAGGCCCAGCCGTCCAACTTTTACTTCTGTATCAAACTGGATCCCATAAGTCAGTATTTCTGGATAAATGTATTAGTTCTTTGCTTTTAGCAAAGAGACAGCCATGTGAATAACATTTCCATGTTTTCTGAAAATTACAACTGAAGGTATTATCAATTACATATCCATTGTTTCTATATAAGAATCCCTGTAATAAATTTTTCTCAGAATTTAGTGCAAGTAAAAGTTTGTATCTTCAAACTTTATGGTTCATTTTATCAGACAAATGAGTCCTATGTGTTCCCCTTCCCGGCCTCCCTACCAGGAACTCAGAGCCACTTTGTGTGCCTCCTGCCTCCCTCCCAGCTTCCTTGTGTCTTTCCTTAAATAGTTTCTGATCTCCTTACAATACCTACAGTTTCAATCTAATATTTTGCCTTAATTTTAAAAGCTACCCCAAATTTGGGGAAGAATTACGTAAAAGTTAATATAAGTACATATTAGTAACTTGGACATATATTAGTAGCCTGAAGTTCCCACTTTTTAAAACATATATGGGAATGATGATTAATAAACCATTTGACAGTGTATTTATTCCTAAGTAGGAAAATTCATAAGCAAAAGTGGTAATGAAGGCAGGAGGTATAGTGTCCTCTCACTCTAGCACTTGTTTAAAAAGAGTGGCCAGGTCAGGTAAGTGACCCAGTAAGGTGCCAGGTATAACTCCATTCACTTTAGTCAACAAACAAGTAGGCTGGCTGGGTGCAGTGCCTCACGCCTGTAATCCCTGCATTTTGAGAGGCCGAGGCAGGCAGATACTTGAGGTCAGGAGTTCGAGACCAACCTGGCCAACATGGTGAAACCCCATCTCTACTAAAAATACAAAAAAAAATTAGCCGGGCATGGTGACGGGTGTCTGTAATTCCAGCTACTTGGGAAGCTGAGGCAGGAGAATTGCTTGAACCCAGGAGGTGGAGGTTGCAGGTGAGCTGAGATCATGCCACTGCACTCCAGCCTGGATGACAGAGTGAGACTGCATCTCAAAAAAAAAAAAAAAAAAGACAGATGGGGTCAGACACTGGTATGTGCTGCACATTAAGAGAAGAAAGCCTCTGTCTTAAAGCAGCTTACAATCTAGTGAGGGAGACCAACAAAAACCAAATCACAGCATACTGTGCTTGAATAAAGGTAGGAATGGGCGGGGCACAGTGGCACATTTCTGTAATCCCAGCACTTTGGGGAGCCAAGGTAGAAAGATCATTTGAGCACAGGAGTTCTAGACCAGCCTAGGCAACACAGCAAAACCTCATCTCTACCCAAAATACAAAAGCTAGGTGTGGTGGCATGTGCCTGTAGTCCCAGCTACTCAGGAGGCTGGGGTGGGAGAATGGTTTGAGTCCAAGAGGAGAACATTGCAGTGAGCCAAGATGGCACCATTGCACTCCAGCCTGGGCAACAGAGCTAGACCATGCCTCAAAAAAAAAAAAAAAGAGGAATGAACACGGGGCATTATGAAAAAACACAGGAATAACTCAAAAGGCTGGAAGAGTCCTGAAATCTTCCTGGAAGAGGTGGGCACCCAAGCCAAGACTTGAAACACTGGAGGGCTGAGCCAAGCTGAGGCAGGAAGAGAGGATGGCTACTGGAGGCAGAAAGGTCATGTGCAAAGGCACAGAAGCCACAGGGTGGATCCAGCACTCTGGAAACTCCCAGGAGTTGGGCATGGCAGGTGCATCAGACAAGAGTCAGGGGTGGTAGGAGAGGCAGTTTCCTGTCTTGGAGGAGTCTTACTCCAAGAGTAATTCCAGGTTTTCAGACAAAAGTCTTCAGGAGTCTGATTTGTCATGCTAAAAATATATGAATTTTGCATGAAAACATTTGGAAGCCTCTTTGATATAATCAGTTCTTTTTTTTTTTTGGCCGGGGGGACAGAGTTTCACTCTTGTTCCCCAGGCTGGAGTGCAGTGGCATAATCTCGGCTCACTGCAACCTCCGCCTCCCAGATTCAAGTGATTCTCCTGCCTCAGCCTCCCAAGTAGCTGGAATTACAGGCATGTGCCACCACGCCTGGCTAAGTTTTGTATTTTCAGTAGAGATGGGGTTTCACCATTTTGGTCAGGCTGGTCTCGAACTCCTGACCGCAGGTGATTTGCCTGCCTCAGCCTCCCAAAGTGCTGGGATTACAGGCATGAGCCATTGTGCCCACCCGATAGGATCCATTTTACTTTTTTTTTTTTTTTTTTGCATATTTATTTATTTATTTTTATTTGTTTGTTTGTTTATTTTTGAGGCAGTCTTGCTCTGTCACCCAGGCTGGAGTGCAATGGCACAATCTTGGCTCACTGCAGCCTCCACCTCCTCGGTTTGAGCAGTTCTCATGTCTCAGCCTCCGGAGTAGGTGGAACTACAGGCATGTGCCACCACACCCAGCTAATTTTTGTATTTTTAGCAGAGATGGGGTTTCTCTATGTTGGCCAGGCTGGTCTGGAATTCCTAACCTCAAGTGATCCGCCTGCCTTGGCCTCCCAAAATGCTGGGATTACAAGTGTAAGCCACCAGGCCCAGACCAGTTTTACGTTTTTAGAAATCCAATTCACAGAGAAATCCCTCTGGTCACTGTGGAAAATGGAGGTCACACTGGAGGGTTAGAAGCCAGGGCTGTGTGGGCAAATCCAAGCCAGGAGGAAAGAAGGCCTTGTAGTACATGCAGGCAGAGGTAATCTGGCAGTGTACAGGGCCTTTTCTACTGCTGTAGTGGTAGACTAGGCCATATGGATCATTCTCAGTGAAGACAAACACTGGGTGAAACATAAAAAGCATTTTTCTAAAGCCATCAAGGAACTAACAAGCTAGTGAGGAATTGTTGCACCAAGGTCTAGAAGACCACAGTCAAGAGAGGTGAATACAGCATTTGCCCAGGCCAAGTGGTAGCTGAGAGACAGCAGTGCTTCCAACAGCCTCAAGCAGTGATTTTAAATCTGGGTTTCATGGACCTTGCAATTGAGAAGATTGATGAACTTGGCTAAGAAAAAAATTACATTTTCTTTTTTTGCACTAACTTCTAAATGAAGCTTAGACTTCCCTTCTATTATGAATCTAGGCAACAAGCCACAGTTTTATATATATTATATATGTGATTACATATATATAATTATATGTATATGTAATTATATATGTAATTGTGTGTGTATATATATATTTATTTATATATATATATATATATATATATATTTTATTTTTTTTTTTTTTTGAGACGGAGTCTCGCTCTGTCACCCAGGCTGGAGTGCAGTGGCGCAATCTCAGCTCACTGCAACCATTGGCCAGGCTGGTCTCGAACTCCTGACCTCAGTGATCTGCCTGTCTCAGCCTCCCAAAGTGATAGAGTTACAGGCGTGAGCCACTGCGCCTAGCCAAGCCACACTAATATTATCAGTTGGTAACAAAGTCACAAGTACTGATAAGCCACAGTAATATTATCAGTACTTGTGACTTTGTCACCAACAGAAATCAGATATTTTCCTACCACATTTACAGTTGTTACAGATATCAAAATGTCATTTACGTTCCTATTTTAAAATTTCAGCCATCATTACACCTGCTGCATGTACATGAAGCACATGTACTACTGTTACTGCAAATTTGTTTTTTAATGTTTTGATCACTGTATTTCAACATAATAGGTTTTCTTTGATATTACATATTTTATTTATGCATTTAAAAATACTGTTTTCACTTTGGGAGGTCAAAGTGGGAGGATCACTTGAGCCCAGGAGTTTGAGAGTAGCCTGGGCAACATAGACCCCATCTCTACAAAAAATGCAAAAGTTAGCTGGGCGTGATGGCATGCACCTGTAATCCCAGCTACTCAGGAGGCTAAGTTGGGAGGATCACTTGAGGCCAGGAGGTCAAGGCTGCAGTGAGCCGTGATCATGCCTGGGTGACAGAATGAGACCCTGTCTCCAAATAAACACATACACACACACTCTGACACCCACATACATATGTACATATAAAAAGTATATAACATACATATATAAAATGTATATGTATAGGTACATAGTTCTGAGAAGGAGTCATAGCTTCATCAGACTACCAAAGGGGTCTGTGGAAGAAAAATCATGAAGCACCTCCAACCCAGTGGGACTAGAGGGGCAATGCTAGAGTTTAGTGCCTATGAAGGCTGGGAGTTCTGGTCAACCACCCTGCAGAATTACTATATATTGTAATACATAGTATTACATTGTATAAGTGTATAAATAATACATAGTATTACATTGTATAATACAAACTAGGAGTAAAAGTGAATTAGAAGTCAACCACCCCTCACACACACAGATGTTAGTCCAGCTTTGAATCATGTAGATGGCCCTGAAAATCTCAAAATTATAAACTGAATTAGAGCTATCCAGATTGCTGGTGCCTTCAAGAAGTAAACTAAAATCATCTCTGAGGACAAATAGCATCTCACTTCGTAGCCCAGGCTGGAGCAGTGGCGTGATATTGGCTCACATCAACCTCCACTAATTTTTGTATTTTTAGTAGAGACGAGGTTTCACCTGTGTTAGCCAGGCTGCTCTCGAACTCCTGACCTCAGGTGATCCACCCGTCTTAGCCTGCCAAAGTGCTGAGATTACAGATGTGAGCCACGATGCCTGTCCTCAAATGACTTATATTAGTATTTTTTCAAATACAGTGTCTAGGCACATATGGAGAAAAAATATGAATTAGAACCAACAGAAGCAACAGATAATACAAACAGGTACTCCAGACAGTCTGGAAAACAACCGTGCTTGTGGAGATAAAAGATGAACTCAAGAATTTCAGCAAGGAACTAGTAGCAATATAAAGTAACATTGCAGATTTGAAAAAAATGTTAGCAATAGGCACGTCTGAGAGGAGAGGACAACCATTTAGATTGGAGGTGGGTGGGAAATTAAAGACAGAAGAGTCTAGAATATCTGAGTTTAATAATAATTACATTAATCAGTGCAGTGGTATATTTAAAAAGATGTTATTAGTTGGAAGAGGAGTAAAGTGATGTCCTAGCTTCCTCTTTCAGCTACATGCAATTTTTTTTTTTTTTTTCCAGACAGAGTCTTGCTCTGTCACCCAGGCTGGAGTGTAGTGGCACAATCTCAGCTCACCCGCAGTCTTCACATCCCAAGATCAAGCAGTTCTCCTGCCTCAGCCTCCCAAGTAGCTGGGACTACAGGCATGCACCACTACACCTGGCTAATTTTTTTTTTTTTCTTTTTTTTTTTTTTTGTATTTTTAACAGATGGGGTTTCCCTATGTTGGCCAGGCTGGTCTGGAGCTCCTGACCTCAGGTGATCCACATACCTTGGCCTCCCAGAGTGCTGGGATACAAGCATGATGCTTGGCCAAGCTACATGCAATCTCGTTATCTGGACACTATAATGTACTTAAACAATTCCCTAGAAATGATTAGATTGTTTCCAAACTTTTGCTACTACAACCACTGCTTCATTAGGGATTAAGTAGGATTATTGTAATATACTTTATATATTGTGTATACTGATCCTTTGTTGTTGGTCACATGCATTGCAGATATTTTCTGTGGTGTGTCATTCAGCTTTTTTGGAAACAGGGTCTCACTCAGTTGCAGGGGCACGTGATTCTCCCACCTCAGCCTCCTGAGTGGCTATAGACGCACCCTACCTACACACGCACACCACCACACCCAGCTAATTTTTTGTATTTTTTGTAGAGACAGAGTTTTGCCATGTTGCCCAGGCTGGTCTCAAACTTCTGGGCTCAAGTGATCTGCCTGCCTTGGCCTCCCAAATTGCTGGGATTACAGGCGTGAGCCACCACGTCCAGCCTATCTCTTCTTATTGTGCCTTTTATCCCACAGAAGTAGTCAACTGAATGGAGTCAATTTTCTTAATGGTCTTTGGTTATGATATATTACTTAAGGAGTCTTATCCCAAGGACATAAATAGAGTTTCCAATATTTTCTTCCAAAACTTTAGTTTTACTTTTTACATTTAGGTATTTAATCCACCCAAAATTAATTTGGGGATGTGGTGTGATGTAAGAATTGAACTTTCCTCCATATGATAGCTAATCATCCCATTTTATTCCCATTTTATGTGTGTGTGTGTGTATATATACACACATTTTTTGAGATGGAGTCTTACGCTGTGTGTCTCACACACACACACATAAAATGGGAATAAAATGTGTATATATACACACATATGTGCGCGCGTGTGTGTGTATATATATATATATTTTATATTTTATATTATATATGTGCGCACATATATGTGTGTATATATACACATTTGTATATAAAGGCAGGGGTCTCGCTCTGTTGCCCAGGCAGAAGTGCAACCCCGTCCTCCTGGCTTGAGCAATTCTCTCACCTCCACCTCCTAAATAGCTAGGACTACAGGCACGCACCACCATGTCCAGCTAATTTTTAAATTTTTTGTAGAGACAGACTCTCACTATGACTCTCAACACACTGAGAGTCTGTCTAGGTCTCAAACTACTGGGCTCAACCCATCCTCCTGCCTTATCCTCCCAAAGTGTGGGGTTGTAGGTATGAGCCACCATGCCTGACCTGTTCAGGTATGTTTTATTGAACAGTCCATTCTTTCGTCCTGACTTTTAATGCTACCGTGTGTGTGTGTGTGTGTGTGTGTGTGTGTGTGTGTGTGTGTGTTTGGCTGTTCATTTCTATTAGTCTGTTAATTTGGTCTACATCTAAAACCACCGTATTTGCTATAGATTTTAGTTTAGTTTAGTTTTTTTTTTTTTTTTTTTTTTTTTGAGATGGAGTCTTACGCTGTCGCCCCGGCTGGAGGGCAGTGGCACGATCTCAGCTCACTGCAACCTCCGCCTCCCAGGTTCAAGCAATTCTCCTGCCTCAGCCTCCCAAGTAGCTGGGACTACAGATGCCTGCCACCATGCCTGACTAACTTTTGTATTTTTAGTAGAGACAGGATTTCACCATATTGACCAGGCTGGTTTCGAACTCCTGGTCTTGTGATCTGCCCACCTTGGCCTCCCAAAGTGCTGGAATTATGTGCGTCAGCCACCATGCCCGGCTCTATAGCTTTTAGTTTTAACTTTAAATAACTATTTAAATTACTAAAATATATATGCCATTGTCAATAGTTTAGAAAGAAAAACTGAGAGAAGAAAACAAAAATCACCTAACATTTCACCATCCTAAAATAACCACCAATAAAATGTTAGTGTTTGTGCTTCCTTCTTGATGGTGGAGTTAAATGACTGAGCAAAACAATAACTTGTCTAGAAAACAGGCCTATGCTGGGAAAACTGGCTAGCCATATGTAGAAAGCTGAAACTAGATCCCTTCCTTACACCTTATACAAAAATTAATTCAAGATGGATTAAAGACTTAAATGTTAGACCTAAAACCATAAAAACCCTAGAAGAAAACCTAGGCAATACCATTCAGGCCATAGGCATGGGCGAGGACTTCATGATTAAAACACCAAAAGCAATGGCAACAAAAGCCAAAACTGACAAATGGGATCTAATTAAACTAAAGAACTTCTGCACAGCAAAAGAAACTACTATCAGAGTGAACAGGCAAGGCAACCTACAGAATGGGAGAAAATTTTTACGGTTTACCCATCTGACAAAGGGCTAATATCCAGAATCTACAAAGAACTTAAGCAAATGTATAAGAAAAAATCAAACAATCCCATCAAAAAGTGGGCAAAGGATATGAACAGACACTTCTCAAAAGACATTTATACAGCCAACAGACACATGAAAAAATGCTCATCATCACTGGCCATCAGAGAAATGCAAATCAAAACCACAATGAGATACCATCTCACACCAGTTAGAATGGCAATCATTAATTAAAGTGTCAGGAAACAACAGGTGCTGGAGAGGACGTGGAGAAATAGGAACACTTTTACACTGTTGGTGGGACTGTAAACTAGTTCAACCATTGTGGAAGACAGTGTGGCAATTCCTCAAGGATCTAGAACTAGAAATACCATTTGACCCAGTGATCCCATTACTGGGCATATACCCAAAGGATTATAAATCATGCTGCTATAAAGACACATGCACATGTATGTTTATTGTGGCACTATTCACAATAGCAAAGACCTGGAACCAACCCAAATGTCCATCACTGATAGACTGGATTAAGAAAATGTGGCACATATACACCATGGAATACTATGCAGCCATAAAAAAGGATGAGTTCATGTCCTTTGTAGGGACATGGATGAAGCTGGAAACCATCATTCTGAGCAAACTACCGCAAGGACAGAAAACCAAACACCGCATGTTCTCACTCATAGGTGGGAATTGAACAATGAGAACACTTGGACACAGGGTGGGGAACATCACGCACTGGGGCCTGTCATGGAGTCGGGATGGGGGAGGGATAGCATTAGGAGATATACCTAAAGTAAATGACGAGTTAACGGGTGCAGCACGCAAACATGGCACATGTATACATATGTAACAAACCTGCACGTTGTGCACGTGTACCCTAGAACTTAAAGTATAATAATAATTTAAAAAAACAAAAACAAAAAACGGGCCTAGTGCAGAAAAGGCTTCTTTAGCCTAAGTAGTGGAGAACAGGAAAAAAAAAAGTAAATATGTTCTTTAAATTTTTTATTTTTTTATTTTTTTATTTTTTTTGAGATGTAGTCTCACTGTCACCCAGGCTGGAGTGCAGTGGCACCAATCTCTGCTCACTGCAACCTCCACCCCCTGAGTTCAAGCAATTCTCCTGCCTCAGCCGCCTGAGTAGGCAGAGGCTACCACACCTGGCTAATTTTTTTGTATTTTTAGTAGAGATATGGTGTTTCACCACTGTGACCGTTAATGGGTGTCAACTTGATTAGATTGAAGGATACAAAGTTTTGATCCTGGGTGTATTTGTGAGGGTGTTGCCAAAAGAGATGAACACTTGAGTCAGTGGGCTGGGAAAGGCAGATCCACCCTTAATCTGGTTGGCACAATCTAATCAGCTGCCAGTGAATATAAGCAGGCAGAAAAATGTGAAAAGGAGAGACTGGCCTAACCTCCCACCCTACGTCTTTCTCCCATGCTGGATGCTTCCTACCCTCGAACATTGGACTCCAAGTTCTTCAGTTTGGGGACTCAGACTGACTCTCCTTGCTCCTCAGCTTGCAGATGGCCTATTGTGGGACCTTGTGATTGTATAAATTAATACTTAATAAACTCATATATATATATATATCCTATTTTTTATATATATATATCCTATTTTATATATATATATATATATATATATATATATATATATATATATATATATATCCTATTAGTTCTATCCCCCTAGAGAACCCTAATACAACCATGTTGGCCGGGTTGGTCTCGAACTCCTGACCTCAGGTGATCCACCCGCCTCAGCAGCCTCCCAAAGTGCTGGGACTACTGGTGTGAGCCACTGCGCCTGGCCTGTTCTTTAAATTTGAAGAATTTTTAGAACAATGCTAAACAGTTGTTCATTTTTTAAAAAGCACAAAGTAGAGTAAAACCACTTAACTCAAAAGAAGTGTTCCCTGAACATGAAGCAAGCCCCTTCCTTCCTTTTTTCTTTTCCTTCCTTCCTTCCTTCCTTCCTTCCTTCCTTCCTTCCTTCCTTCCTTCCTTCCTTCCTTTATTGAGACAGGGTCTCATTCTGTTGCCTACGTTGGAGTGCAGTGGCATAATCATGGCTTATTGCAGCCTCAACCTCCCAGGCTCAGTCAATCTTCCCATCTCAGCCTTTCAAGTAGCTGGGACTATAGGTGCGCACCACCACGCCCAGCTAATATTTTTGTATTTTTTGTAGAGTTGGAGTTTTGTCATGTTGCCCAGCCTCTTCTTGAACTCCTGGGCCCAAGGAATCCTCCTGCCCCAGCCTCGCAAAGTGCTGGGGTTACAGGCATAAACCACTGCACCTGGCTGAGGCAAGCCTCTTGACTTTGAAGAAGATAAAACAGTGGACAGCCCAGTCAAGAGATTTACAGACATCCATCTGTAAGAAAGATGTCACTCCATCCTCTATCGGGTAGGAACCTGGGCCTTCCTTACTGCTTGTCATTCACAGCCAGCCAAGACACCTTAGGCTACACTCCAGTGACCTTTAAAATTAAACTGCTTAATTTTAGTGGATTAGCCAGAACAGCCAGGAGTGGGTCATGATGACCTGGGAGGAGACCAGCAGTTTACCTGTGGTCATAAACAAGATCTCATGATCCAATTTCATTCTGGCTTTTAGGAACAAATTAGTTTAGTGGGATAAAAAAATTAAGGAGGAAAGGGTAAGAAAGGAAGATGAAAGGAATTAATCAAGTTGGGTTTTTAGAAAGAATGTTGAAAAACCAAAATTCAGGCTGGGCGTGGTGGCTCACACCTGTAATCCAAGCACTTTGGGAGGCCGAGGCGGGCCGATCACCTGAGGTCACGAGGTCCAGACCAGCCTGGCCAACATGACAAAACCCTGTCTCTACTAAAAATACAAAAAAGCCAGGAGTGGTGGTGCATGCCTATAATCCCAGCTACTTGGGAGGCTGAGGCAGGAGAATCGCTCGAACCCGGGAGGCAGAGGTTGCAGTGAGCCGAGATGGTGCCAGTGCACTCCAGCCTGAGGGACGGAGTGAGACTCTGTCTCAAAAAAAAAAAAGTTGGCCAGGCCCAGTGCCTCACCCCTGTAATCTCTGCCCTTTGGGAGGCCGAGGCCAGAGGATCACTTACTTAAACTCAGGAGTTTGAGATCAGCCAGGGCAACACAGTGAGACCCTATCTCTACACAAAATTAGCCTGTGGTCCCAGATACTCAGGAGTCTGAGGTGGGAGGATCGCTTGAGCCCGAGAGGTCAAGGCTGCAGTGAGCCGTGATCGTACCACTGCACTCCAGCCTGGGTGACTGATAGAAAGCAATGGAAAAGAAACTGGGATTCTTATAAAAAGCAAGCAGGTTTTCTAACCTAAGTCAGAATACCCAGAACATATACCAGGACAAATGAGTCAGTAAAGTGACAAAGCCAAACCTAGAGCTATTTATGAAGACTAGAAAAGCCTATGCTGCATCAGGAAGAAAAGGCAAACCCAATGCTGGAATGGTCTACCGAAGAAGGTTGTAAGAGATATAGTCTTAGACACAACAGAAAAATTAATAGATATTCTTCTGTCCTGAAAGGTTTAAACAGCTGCTCACCCAACATTTGCAAAAGGTGGGATCAGAAAGTCTCTGGAGTTTCCTTCCAGTTTCCAATCTGCCTACATGCAGCAGTCTTTTGTAGATTTATGCATGGTTCCATACATCTCTTCCAGAATATTAATACTAATTCCTTACATTGAGAGGCAGTTCTTGTTTTTCAAAATATTTTCACAAGGAGCAGGGTACAATGAAATGATCCTGTGACTTGGAGTCAGAAAGTGAAGCTCAGGTCCAGAATCTGCATTTTTATTAACTCAGCAGCTGTGGAGAAATTACTTCCTTATCTATAAACCGGAGCTAGTAATAACACCAACATAAAAAGTTTGCTATAGGGAAAAAGTGAGATGAAGTATTAAAAGGTTTTTGGCTAGGTGCAGTGGCTCATGCCTGTAATCCCAGTATTTTGGGAGGCTGAGGAGGGAGACTAGCTTGAGGCCAGGAGTTCGAGATCAGCCTGGACAACATACCAATCCCCCATCTCTACAAAAAATTTAAAAAATTAGCCTGGTGTTGTGGCATGCACCTTTAGTCCTAGCTACTCAGGAGGCTTGGGAGAGAATGGCTTGAGCCCAGGAGTTGGAGGCTACAGTGAGCTATGATTGTACCACTGCACTCCAGCCTGGGCAACAGAGCCAGACCCTGTCTCTAACAAAATAAAATAAGGTACTAAAAGGTTTTTGAGGCAGGGTGCGGTGGCTCAGCCCTATAATCCTGGCACTTTGGGAGGCCAAGGTGGGTGGCTTTTTTGTATTTTTAGTAGAGATGGGGTTTTGTCATGTTGGCCAGGCTGGTCTGGACCTCCTGACCTCAAGTGATCTGCCTGCCTCAGCCTCCCAAAGTGTTTGGATTACAGGCGTGAGCCACCACGCCCAGCCTGAATTTTGGTTTTTCAACATTCTTTCTAAGAGTTCAGGAATTTGAGACCAGCCTCGCCAACATGGTGAAACCCCATTTGTACTAAAAATACAAAAAAATGGCCAAATGCAGTGGCTTATGCCTGTAATCCCAGCACTTTGGGAGGCCAAGGCAGGTGGACCACCTGAGGTCAGGAGTTTGAGATCAGCCTTACCAACATGGTGAAACCCCATCTCTACTAAAATCACAAAAATTAGCCAGGTGTGGTGGTGCGCACCTGTAGTCCCAGCTACTTGGGAGGCTGAGACGCGAGAATCACTTGAACATGGGAGGCGGAGGTTGCAGTGAGCCAAGATTGCACCACTGCACTCCAGCCTGGGTGACAGAGTGAGACTCCATCTCAAAAAAAAAAAACAAAAAAAACACAAAGTTTTTTGACTGTAGTCCCAGCTACTCAGGAAGCTGAGGTAGGAGGATCACTTGAACCCAGGAGGTGGTGGAGGTTGCAGTGAACTGAGATGGCACCACTGTGCTCCAGCCTGGTTGTCAGAGACCCCGTCTCAAAAAAAAAAGAGGTTTTGAGAAGTCAAAGTATCCCACGTATATAAGATGTATAAGATGTTGTGTTCATCTTCTTACAACAATACATTGACATAGACAGTTACCATTATCCCATTTGCTGATATAAAAGCTTCAGTGTTTCCATAGTCACTGGCAGGCAGTATGGCCAAGCTTGTGCAATCTAGCACTTCTGACTCAGAAAATCAGTTACCTTTCCCTGACCCCACACTGTTTGTCCAGCAAAAATAAGTTCTGACCTTGACCTGTTCCCATGGCACCTACAGAGGCAATGCCTGCCCAACTGCCTGGTTTCCAACTATGTTAAGCAGTGAGATTGCTTTGATCATGGTAGATCATTTCCAGGTCTAACTTTGGTTCAATATGTTCTTCCAACTCAAGGTCTCTGTGGGTGAAAGGTTTTTAGGATCTTTGAAACTTTTACATATGTTTGTGTGTTTAGCCAGGTTTGGGGGGTTTCAGTGTGCAAGATAAATGCACACAATCCTGACAAAAAGAGATCTAAATAGCTGTCTAAACAACTGCTATTTTACTCTACATTTGCTTTGATAGCAATGCCAGGATCACGCTGAGTTAAATACTTGGCATTAACTAATGTAAATAGAGAAAAACAACTCTTATGCAATGAGAGTCAGTTGAAAACCTAGAGCTTATTGGAAGTACCAAGAACAGGAGAAAAAGAAATCTGGAAAAACAATCCAGCTACTTTCTCTTCCTTCAAAATAATCACACACCTCAAATAGTAGAAAGTGGATAAAAAATAAATAAACAATAACAATGAATCTATAAAAAATTGATATTAACGGCCAGGTACGGTGCTCACGCCTGTAATCCTAGTTCAAGACCAGCCTGGCCAACGTGGTGAAATCCCGTCTGTACTAAAAATACAAAAAAATTAGCCAGGCATGGTGGCACACACCTGTAATCCCAGCTACTTGGGAGGCTGAGGCAGGAGAATCACTTGAATTTGGGGTAGGGGGTGGGCAGGGGCGGAGGTTGCAGTGAGCCAAGATTGCACCATGCACCATTGCACTCCAGCCTGGGCAAAAAAGTAAAACTCCATCTCAAGAAAATTAAAAAAAAAAAAAAAAGACTGATATTAGCAAAGCAAAATTGGGGTGTCAGATAGAAAAATCAATATAAACTTAAAGGCAAAATCATTAAATAGAATAGATATTTATCAACCATTAATATAAGACAAAATCACCAAGAAGATATAATAGTAGTGAGCCTTCATATACCAAACAACATAAGCGTTACAATATATAAACCCTAAACTGTCAGAAACACAAGAATTTGAGAAAAATCCAACCATCATAGGAGACCAGAAAACTCCTTTCTCAGGATTTAGGAAGTGAGAGAACATTTTAGCAAACTGAGAAAATACTTCTTTAAAAAATTGGATCACCTATAGCCATGAAAGAAAATTTCAATAAATTCCCCCAATATATAGGTTGTAAAGATCACACTCTCAGCTGGGTGTGGTGGCTCATGCCTGTAATCCCAATACTTGGGAGGCCGAGGCAGGCAGATCACCTGAGGTCAGAAGTTCAAGACCAGTCTGGCCAACGTGGTGAAATCCCATCTCTACCAAAAATACAAAAATGAGCCAGGTGTGATGTCGGCTAATCCCAGCTATTAGCCGCCAGGAGAATCTCTTGAACCCAGGAGGCAGAGGTTGCAGTGGGCTGAGATCGCACCACTGCACTTCAGCCTGGGCAACAGAGTAAGACTCTGTCTCAAAAACAACAACAACAACAACAAAAACACATTATCTGAATGCTAGAAAGCAAGTCTGTTGTGGTCAGCAATCTTACCAGTTTTGTTTACCTTCGTGCTTCAGCACCTAACACATTGTTCAGCAAAAAGCAGGGATCCATAAGAATTTCTTACATAGGAAGGAAGGAAGGAAGTTATGCTCTCAATACAACTTAAAGACAACGTGAAAAAGATATCCTCCTCCCAATATGATATCTTACAAATTTTTATAGCACTCTTGAAAATAATTCTTGTGTCAAAGAGAAAACAAATATGCAAATGAGAGCCTGTTTAGCAATAAAGCACTCTGTCTTAAAATGTATAGGTTTTTTTGTAGAAAATACACAATCTCAAAAGCATTTCTTGGGAAACACAAAAGATTAAAAATAAAGGAAACAGAGCATTCCACTGAAGAAGGGAGAAACAGTAGAAAAATGAAAGGGGAAATCATAAAATGAAAACAAAATAATTAACTAGGCAACAAGGAAATCAATATACCTAAGAAACTGAAAAACAAATATATAAAAAACTTCAAGTCTGACCATGAAAAATATAGAAAACACAGATAAAGCATATTAGGAATAATAAAAGGGCTCTGTCGCCCACGCTGGAGTGCAATGACACAATCACAGCTCACTGCAGCCTCTACCTCCTGGGCTCAAGCGATCCTCCACCTCAGCCTCCTGAGTAGCTGGGAATAACTGGCACGCACAACCACATCTTGCTAATTTTTGTATTTTTTGTAGAGATGGGGTTTCACCATGTTGCTCAGACTGGTCTCGAACTCCTGAGCCCAAGTGATCCCCTGGCCTTGGCCTCCCAGAGTGCTGAGATTGCACAGATGAGCCACTGTACCCAGCCAAGGCTTTTTAATAACTAAAATAACACTGTGCTTAACTTAATAAATTTAACATTTAAAGGAAATGGATGATTTTCTCAGAAAATATAAGCAAAACAGACTCAAGAAGAAGTAACATCATCTTGGTTGGTTAGTGTTTTGAAAACACATTTCCCCAGTCTTTTGTTTAACTGTTGATTTTGTTTATCATGCCATATATAATTTCTCCCACCCCCAAATTATGCAAATATTATCCTATAATTCTTCCTTATAATTTACAGTTTTTTTTTTTTTTTAATTTATTTTTTGAGACCGAGTCTCGCTCTATCACCCAGGCTGGAGTGCAGTAGCCTAATCTCAGCTCACTGCAAGCTCCACCTCCCGGGTTCAGGCCATTCTCCTGCCTCAGCCTCCCGAGTAGCTGGGACTACAGGCACGTGCCACCACACCCGGCTAATTTTTTTTTTTTTTTTTTGTATTTTAGCAAAGACCAGGTTTCACCGTGTTATCCAGGATGGTCTCGATCTCCTGACCTCATGATCCACCCGGCTCGGCTCCCAAAGTGCTGGGATTACAGGTGTGAGCCACCACACGCGGCCAGTTTTATTTTTTTATTAAGCTCTTCAATTATTTTTGTTGTGAGATTGGGGTCCACCCTTATTTTCTTCCAAACAGATAATCCACTTAGTTGATATCATTAACCCCTGCCTGGCAAGACCTCCTGATCCCCAGTGACCCAAGTAGCAAGTTGTGTTTGTAGATGCACAGGGACTCTTGTTGGCATTGGTGCACAGGTTTGAACCAATTGATATCATTAATTAACCAAGAGCTACTAATACCTACATTATTGAAAATATACAAATGGCTTAATTTAAAACTTGGCAAAAGGTTTGAATATGTCATTCACTGAGAACGAAATGGAAATGGCCAATAATATATGAAAAAAATCCTACTTGCCATTTTCTTTTAAAAATGTAATCAAAACAATCATGAGATGCTTTTTTACACCTGTCATATTGACAAATATCTTAAAGTTTGATCGTTTTTAATTATGGTGAAGATATGGGAAAAGGGCAACTTTTTTTTTTTTTTTTTTTTGAGACAGAGTTTTGCTCTTGTACCCCAAGCTGGAGTGCAATGGTGCAATCTCGGCTCACTGCAACCTCTGTCTCCTGGATTCAAGCAATTCTCCTGCCTCAGCCTCCCAAGTAGCTGGGATTACAGGTGTGCACCACCACACCCGGCTAATTTTGTGTTTTTAGTAGAGACAGGGTTTCACCATGCTGTCAGGCTGGTCTCCAACTCCTGACCTCAAGTGATCCACGTGCCTCGGCCTCCCAAAGTGCTGGGATTACAGGCATGAGCCACTGCTCCTGGCCAAAAGGGCAACTTTTCAAGGCTACTGGTGGAACTGGGCGCGGTGGCTCATGCCTGTAATCCCAGCCCTTAGGAGGCTGATGTGGGAGTATCGCTTGAGCCCAGGATTTGAAGATCAGCCTGGGCAACAGTGAGACCAAGTCTCTATATTAAAAGAAAAATAATTAAAGTAAATAAATACAACAAACAGGCTAGGCACAGTGGCTCATGCCTATAGTCCTAGCTCTTTGGGAGGCCGAGGTGGGTGGATTGCCTGAGCTCAGCAGTTCGAGACCAGCCTGGGCAACACTGTGAAAACCCATCTCTACTAGAATACAAAAAATTAGCCGGGTGTGGTGTCACACACCTGCAGTCCCAGCTACTAGGGAGGCTGAGGCAGGACCTGCTAGAACCCAGGAGGCGGAGGTTGCAGTGAGCTGAGATCAGGCCACTGCACTCCAGCCTGGGTGACAGAGCGAGACTCCATCTCTAATAATAATAATAATAAAATAAATACAACAAACAAACACAAATCCCGTCTGTTCCACAGCTGAGAGGATTTCCAGTTTCAACATTGTCCCTGTTGTCCCTCCTGTCCTGATCACAGACCCCCATCACTGACCACCCCAGAGTGATCCCAAATGCTGCCTCAGGTGAGGTGCTGGTGGCCTGAGGCAAAGTGTCTGAGTCACACTCTTCTTCTTCCTCTTCTTTCTCTTCTGCTTCTCCTTCTCCTTCTTCTTCGACGGGATCTCACTATCTTGCCCAGGCTGGTCTCCTAACTCCTGGGCTCAAGCGAGCCTCCCACCTCGGCCTCCTGAGTACCTGGGACCTACTGAGTCACACTTGCAGCCACATCCTTTTCCTTTCTCCAACTCACTGGTTAATCATGAAAGACTCTTCTGATTGGCCGCCTCCTGGAACTAGTGCCTCAGCGCCGCGGGTTGGGAGCAAATAAATAATTCCCGCAGGAAAGCTGTTTCTCAGACAGGAGCAGCGACACCCCTGCCACGCCTGCCGCCTGGAGCTGAGTAGGGTAAGCACGGTGCCACATGGTTCTTCTTGCACTTCTCTTCTTGCCAGTGCCTCTTCTTCTCCAGTTTCAGGGGACACCGTGGGGTGTGGGAGCCAGGGGGAGCGCAGCGAAGGGCGGGTTGGGCTGCAGGTGGGAATGTACGGTCCTTCTGCACCCTCATCAGAGCTTCCTTCCCTTTTGCCAAGGTCCCCGTGCCACCTTCAGCACGCCTCCCTGTGCACCTCTGCCTCTGCCGCAGCGCACCTCTCCCACAGCCCCAGCGGCCTCCCCGAGGGGCGCCGCGGCCTCGGCTGTCCCGCCCCTGACTGGGGCGACCCAGGAAGCAAGTTGCGTTTGCAGACGTAAAGAGGCTGTCGTTGGTATCGGTGCACTGGTTTGAAGCCAATGCGGGCAGAGCCTGAAGAGGGCCGGTGTCCCGCGTGCAGCCTCCCCGGCCTGGCCTCCTCCTGCTGCAGAGCCGCCCCCCACGCCCCGGGCTGCTGCGCCCCGGGACGGACTAGGGGATATTCAGGCGTGCCCGCACTCTGGGGGGCGAGCAGCCGTGCGCCCTGTAGGGGCTTCCTGCGGGGCGCCGCGCGCGCAGGCGGGGGCCAGCAGGCGATGCAGATTCGCACCCCCTGGATGCCTGGGGCTCCTTCCAACAAGAGCCCTGTGTTGGAACGCCGGCTCCCCGCGGAGGTGAGAGGATCAGCTTCACCTTCCAGGTGATGTTGCCGCCGAGTCACCTGGCCCCACGGGCCATCGTCCAGTTCTGCTTCTCTTTAGAGCGTGCTCAGCAGCCTTTCGGGGACAGTAGTCAAAGGCAAAACTACAGCTGGGTGCTGGGATCGCGGTCCTGCTCATCAGAATGAAGCCAGGCTCTGTGAGGGCGCACAGACAGACGGGTTGAGCCCTCTGACTCCTGCCTTTTCCACCTGGGCAAAGCGTGATTTCTCGTCCAGGACGTGCGTGTTTCCTATGTCGGGGAACTTTGCTCAGTCTGTTTTCTTGCTCCTGAATTCATAATGGGGAAACAGGACTGATTCAACTCCTAGTACCTGCAGAAGGCCTCGAATGCCTCGCATTCTTCTCTCACTTCCTGACTACAAGGGATGAGGTTTTCTTTAGGAAGATTCTGGGAATGGAGTGGGGAAACGGAAGAAATGTAAATAAAGCACTTATAAGTAATTATTGAAAGGGCTTAGCAGAGAGTGTCTAAGGACCGCGGGTGGTGTGTGTGTGCGCGCGCGGTGCGTGCGTGCGTGTGTGTGTGTGTGTGTGTATGTTTGTGTGTGTATTGCAGAGGTTGGGGAGGGGTTCTTGACATTAAAGATGGGAGAGATGCAGCACAGAACTTTGCCCTTCTACTTTCCTCTCCATCTGGGAAGGACTAGTTTCCTGGTAACTTGAAATAGTCCAGCTTATTCAACTTTTGCCAAAAGGAATGTTCATTAAAGCATCTTCAATAGTTGATATAATAAACACTTTTTCTCTCTCTTCATCATATAAGAGTGTGGGGAGACTCTGTCTCCATTCATTTCAAAATACGGGTACTTTTAAAAACACTTATTTTCAGTAGCTTAATTCACTTTAATTTTTAATTTTAATTATTATTATTTTTTAGACAGGATCTCGCCATGTTGTCCAAGCTGGTCTTGAACTCCTGGGCTCAAATGGTCATCCTGTCTAAGGATCACTCAGAGTGTTGGGATTACAGGCGTGAGCCATGGTGCCTGGCTACTCCCTTTTTTTTTTTTTGGAGATGGAGTCTCACCCTGTCACCCAGGTTGGAGTGCAATGGTGTGATATCGGCTCACTGAAACCTCCGCCTCCTGGGTTCAAATGATTCTCCTGCCTCAGCCTCCCGAGTAGCTGGGATTATAGGCACCTGCCACCATGCCCAGCTATTTTTTGTATTTTTAGTAGAGACAGGGTTTCATCATGTTGGCCAGGCTGGTCTCGAACTTCTGACCTCGTGATCCTCCTGCCTCGGCCTCCCAAAGTGCTGAGATTACAGGCCTGAGCCACCACACCTGGCCGCTACTACTTTTTTGCGTCCAATTTACCTAGACCCAGAAGCCTGACTTTTGCTCCCACGGCCTTCATGGCTCCCCGTTGTGTATTGATGGTCCAGTATTCAAAGCGTCCACTGAAGTGTTTGCCTCCCCCAGAATGGGAGAAAGCAAGGACAAGTCAGCCTTGGACACAGCCAGCCCCAGGCTGGCCACCCCGCTGGAGCTCAGAACATATGGATTAGAATAATATATGTGAACGTGTGCCAAGTGTGCCTCTAGCTTCAATTTACAATGTTCTGAGAGCTTTAGATGTTGGAAGGCTTTAACGTCTTTCTGGGGACTCTTCATTCTTCAATTATTATTCATAGATGACAAATTTTAAATAAAAAATTTCTTTGTGTACACTTTTATCTCTTCTGATAGTTGGACTACATTTGTTTGTGCCAATGGCAGGTATTGAGGCTGAGCAAGCAACATTCACTTTTTTCTTCCTTTCTTTTTTTTTTGAGACAGAGTCTTGCTCTGTCGCCCAGGCTGGAGCTCAGTGGCACTATCTTGGCTCACTGCAACCTCTGCCTCACAGGTAAGTGATTCTCCTGCCTCAGCCTCCCAAGTAGCAGGGATTACAGGTGCCTGCCACCATGCCCAGCTAATTTTTGTATTTTTAGTAGAGACAGGGTTTCACCATGTTGGCCAGGCTGGTCATGAACTCCTGACCTCAAGTGATCCACCCAACCTTGGCCTCCCAAAGTGCTGGGATTACAGGTGTGAGGCGCCCCACTTGGCCACTTTATTTTTTTCCCTAAAGGGACTGTCCCACCTGACTCTGAAACAAAACAGACAGGGTGCCCTGCCAGGTGGATAACAGGGTAAAGACAGAAGCAGCCAGACACACAGGCTTCCAGGAACAGTGTGGACACAGCTGCAGCTTCCTCATCTGATAAGGGGAGCTATTGCAATCGCTACTGTTTCCCCCTTGCCTTCTGGAAGGCCTGACCCCATTAAGGGTTGATCATGAATAGGGCAGGTGGACTTACAGAGCATGCTGTCAGAGTTGGGGGTTGCTTTCAAATTCAAGTTAGTGAAAATCAACAGAAAAGATGAGTAGCCAGCTGTAGAAGTGACGTACTCCTAAGATGTGTGGTAATGTATTTCTAATGACATTAGAGTTTCTGAAATCCATCTCATCATCATGGCCTAGCACTGGAAAGGGGAAGTGCTGGGAGACCACGTGGACCAGGCGTCACATTTAGAGAGGGCCTGGGACCTAGACTTTTGATATTATCTCCAAATTAAGTTACACATACAACTACAGAGAGAACTAACAGGATTGAAAAAAGATGCTGCTCAGCTGGGCTCAGTGGCTCCTGCCTGTAATCCCACCGCTTTGGGAGGCAGAGGTGGGTGGATCACCTGAGGTCAGGAGTTCAAGATCAGCCTGGCCAACATGGTGAAACCCCGTCTCTACTAAAAAACACAAAAATTAGCTGGGCATGATGGCAAGTGCCTGTAATCCTAGCTACTTGGAAGGCTGAGGTGGGAGAATTGCTTGAATCCAGGAGGTGGAGGTTGCGGTGAGCTGATATCTCACCATCGCACTCCAACCTGGGCGACAGAGTGAGACTCTGTGAAAGGAAGAAAGGAAGAAAGGAAAAGAAAAGGAAAGAAAAGAAAGAGAGGAAGGAAGGAAGGAAGGAAGGAAGGAGAAAAGAAAGGAAGGAAGAAAGAAAGAGAGAGAGAGAAAGAAAAAGGAAAGAAAAGAAAGAAGGAAGGAAGGAAGGAAAAAAAGAAAGATGAATGCTGCTCATCATTCACCTCCAAATTTCACATTTGCATCTCATAGCCAGAGATGTATCTCATGTTGCCTGCTTTGCACTTTGAAATAATATTTGACATTTTTATAAAGCTTTATCTTGTAAGCAGCACAATTGTGAATTGTCAGTTTTGGAAATATACACAGATACCATATGCCACAATTGTAATCCTGTAATTCTTTTTTTTTTTTTTTTAATGTAGGAATAATTTCAAAAAATAAAAATAAAAAGTGATCAAGGGCTCCCTTGACCTCTGAAAGGTCCAGACGAAGATAAACTGGTCTGATTTATTACAACCTTTCCCATCTAGGTAATGTTTTAATATGTATGTATAATATGTATAAATGTATGAATATGAGTGGATATTAAATAAGCAGGGCTGGGCATGGTGGCTCACGCCTGTAATCCCAGCACTTTAGGAGGCCGGGGCGGGCGGATCACGAGGTCAGGAGATGAGACCATTCTGGCTAACACGGTGAAACCCCGTCTCTAATAAAACATACAAAAAAATTAGCCAGGCGTGGTGGCGGGCACCTATAGTCCCAGCTACTTGGGAGGCTAAGGCAGGAAAATGGCATGAACCTGGGAGGCAGAGCTCGCAGTGAGTAGAGATTGCACCACTGCACTCAGTCTGGGCGACAGAGTGAGACTCTGTTGAAAAAAAAAAAAAAAAAATTCAATAAGCTCAATATTTTTGCTGTTAAGAATTCCTTTGTGCCACTTGAGGTGGCTCATGCCTGTAATTCCAGCACTTTGAGAGGCCAAGGTGGGAGGATCACTTGAGTCCAAGAGTTCAAGACCAGCCTGGGCAACATGGAGAAACCCCGTCTCTAAAAAAAAAAAAAAAAATAGCCAGGTGTGGTGATGCACACCTGTGGTTACAGCTATTTGGGAGGCGGAGGTGGGAGGATCACCTGAGCCCCAGGAGGCAGAGGTTGCAGTGAGCTGAGATTGCACCACTACACTCCAGCCTGGGTGACAGAGTAAGAACTCATACCAAAAAAAAAAAAAAAAGAAAAACACATCTTCATTTTCTCACATACCTAAAGTATTTTCTATCAAACTTTGTGTATTAAGTACTAGTTTAGTTTATATTTTATTCATCAGATGTATGCATAATTTGTCTAGTAGTTTCTGGTAGTCATCATGTAGCTTTTACTCAGCCAACAAACATTTATTGAGCAACTACTATATATGCCAATTGGTGACAGAAGGATGAATAAATCAAAATTTATGGTCTGGTTGGGGGACAGACATGTGAATAAATAATGAAAGTAAACAATATTAGAGGCACCCAAAGAGAATGAGCCCCTGGGGGAATCAGAGAAAACTTTCTGTTGGGGTTGATGTCTGAAGTGAGTCCCTAAAATATGAGCGGATATCTGCAAAAAATTACATTTTAGTCCATTTAAGTATCCTTATTTCAGGTAAATGTGTGATTTCTACTAGACTTTTTGAATTGTTAAAATAATGTACAAGCTCCTGTTTTCTTTCCGTGGGAACCCCAGGAAGGGAACTATAGTCTCACGGGAGGTGGTAATGGTAGGTGGGAGTGAATTTCAGAAAGTGGGGAGCTGGGCTAAGAGAAATAGTATATCATAGTCATCCAAGAGGATGGTCTGCTATGCCAGCTTTTATCCACTGCTTGGCAGGTGCAAGCAGAACTTTGCGAGTAGAGCCCATTGTCAGAGCCCTGAGAGCCACACATTTCCTCGTTTCTTTTTTAAAAAAAAAAAAACCTTATAGTAAACAATCAACTGATATTGATTTGATTTTCCAAGTATGTAGACTTTCCTACTGCTCAAAGTATGAGCTGACCTACTAATTCTATCATTCCAGTTAATTTTGCATTTTCAATCCTCCCAAAATAATAAATAAACCTTTTTGTATCAGTGTCCTTTGTTGGTTTGAGTCTCTGAACCAACTTGTCACAATCAATTCATTATAAATTGGCAAAATAGAGTGTGTTTCTTTCTTTTTTGTTTTTTATTGTTGTTGTTGTTTTTGAGACGGAGTTTCGCTCTTTTTGCCCAGGCTGGAGAACAAAGGCGCAATCTCGGCTCACTGCAACCTCTGCCTCCCCAGTTCAAGCAATTCCCTTGCCCTAGCCTCCCCAGTAGCCAGCATTACAGGCAACCGCCACCACACCTGGCTAATTTTTGTATTTTTAGTAGAGACAGGGCAACCGCCACCACACCTGGCTAATTTTTGTATTTTTAGTAGAGACAGGATTTCTCCATGTTGGCCAGGCCTTGGTCTTGAACTCCTGGCCTCAGCTAATCCACCTGTCTTGGCCTCCCAAAGTGTTGGGATTACAGGCATGAGCCACTGCGCCCGGCAGAGCGTGTTACTTTCAAATTGAAGACTATGCTATAGATCTGTACTGAAACAACCTGTCTTCCTCACTTTGCTCTTAACTGCCAAGTCTCGCCTTAAGTCTGGGCTTTCTTGTATTCATCTGTTCATATTCTGATAACTCTCAAATTTATTTATTTTTATTTTTTCTTTTTTCTTTTTTATTTTTTGAGACATGGTTTGACTCCGGTAGCCCGGGCTGGAGTGCAGTGAAGCAATCTCAGCTCACTGCAGCCTCAACCTCCTGGACTCAAGTGATCCTCTTATCTCAGACTCCAAAGTAGCTGAGACTACAGGCTCCTGCCACCATAGCTGGCAAATTTTTTTTTTTTTTTTTTAGAGAGAGAGAGGGTTTCACCATATTGCTCAGGCTGGTCTGGAACTCCTGGGTTTGAGCGATCTGCCTGCCTCAGCTTCCCAAAGTGTTGGAATTACAGGCATAAGCCCCCACACCCAGCCTGACTCTCAAATTTATATCACTAGCTAGAGCTCTCCTCCCAACTCCAGACTTAAAAAAACTGAAAGTAGAATTACCGTGCAATTGGGCAATCCCGCTTCAGGGTAGATACACAAAATAATTGAAAGCAAGATCACTCCCAAATGTCCATCAACAAACAGATAAAGAAAATGTGGTATACAAATACAATGGGGCCAGGCGCAGTGGCTCATGCATATAATCCCAGCACTTTAGGAGGCTGAAGTGGGTGGATAACTTGAGGTCAGGAGTTCGAGACCAGCCTGATCAACATGGTGAAACCCCATCTCTACTAAAAATAAAACAACAGCAACAAAAAATTAGCCAGGCATGGTAGCGCCCACCTGTAATCCCAGCTATTTTGGAGGCTGAGACAGGAGAGTCTCTTGAACCTGGGAGACGGAGGTTGCAGTGAGCCAAGATCATGCCATTGCACTCCAGCCTGGGAAACAAGAGCAAAAACTCCGTCTCAAAATAAATACATACATACATACAATGGAATATTAGCCCTAAAAAAAAGGAAACTCTGACACATGCTACAACATGGATGAATCTGGAGGACACCGTGCTAAGTGAGATAAGCCAGCCACAAAAAGGCAAATTCTGACTATTTATATGAGGTATAGTACTCGAACTCCCATTAGAAGAACGTAGAGTGGTAGAATGGTTTTTATTGGGGTTAGAGAGAAGAGAAATGATTTTTGTGTGTGTGTGGGTATACAATGTGAATTTTTTAAGATGAAAAATTTCTTTCTTTCTTTCATTTTTGTAGAGATTGGGTTCCCCCATGTTTCCCAGGCTTGGTCTTGAACTCCTGGGCTCGAGCAATCCACTTGCCTCAGCTTCCCAAATAACCAGAATTACAGGCATTAGATACCACCCCCAGCCTTGATGAAAAATTTCTGAAGATTCACAATAATGCGAATATATTTAACACCACTGCACTGTACACTTAGAAATGATTAAGATGGGCCAGGCCCAGTGGCTCATGTCTGTAATCCCGGCACTTTGGGAGGCCAAGGTGGGTGGATCACGTAAGGTCAGGAGTTTGAGAGCAGCCTGCCCAATATGGTGAAACCCCATCTCCACTAAAAATACAAAAATTATCTGGGTGTGGTGGCACGCACCTGTAGTCCTAGCTACTCGGGAGGCTGAGGCAGAAGAATCGCTTGAACCAGGAGGCAGAGGTTGCAGTGAGCCGAGATTGCACCACTGTACTCCAGTCTGGGCAACAGAGTGAAACTCTGTCAAAAAAAAAAAAAAAAAAAAAAGAACTGCTTAAGATGGTGTAATAAATTTTAGGTTTTACCGTAATTTAAAACATTTTTTAAAAATAATATTTCTTTTGCTTTCTTTGGCTTTTTCTTTTGGTGCTTGGAAATGAGCATTGATGTTGCTGATTGTGCAGTCAACAGTTACAGATTCACCTCTTAATGAATGGCAAAGTCTTCGTAGAGGTTAAGGTTGACTTTGGAAGAAAGATAAGTTGTACAGCACAGGCATGGTATTCTCCTGGGAAAAGGAGTCCTTCCTAGGCTCACAGCACTGTGCACCATGTACAGAGCAAACACGCATTTTGGGGAAATGCCCTCATACTATGAATGAATTCAAAGTTAGTATGGGGTAGGATCTAAATCTTGTGATCTCTTTCTTCTAAAGGACTACCTTTCATCAGGTTTTAAAAATTACTCCTATAGTTTCTGTAGTATGAGTTTTTTCATTCTAGAATGTGAAAATACTGCCAACAATAACCTAAGGACAGCCCATATTTACAGCGACAAGAAGTTCAGTGTTGGCTATAAGCTCGGTCATGCTATGGGCAGGAGGCCTTCTCTAAAGCTAGGTCTGCTTTGTGTCAAGCATTTCAAGCATGACTTGCTTGTTTCATCTGCTCCATTTATATTCCTTGTACCTAGAAACGAATGTGATAAAAGTTTTGGTGCCTACAGGAACTATATTTACCCAGTTCATGTTGGCTTCCCGCTCAGAGGGAAGTCTGATTGCCTTCCTGCACTTCAGAAGTTTAGAGAATGTGCCAGTGAATGTGCACACTCACAAGGTGTGTGTGTATCAGTGTCAATACCCAACAATTGAGCCTACTATTTGCTTGGGCAAAGAATCAATCAACACCATTTTCTCTTGAGCTTCTAATACGTGTGAAATATTTGAAGATTTCAATATTGTGTACAAAGAACTAGTAGATGTGAGAATTGTGACAAAATATCATGAGAACACAAACAGAGTAGAGCAGATGAGTGGGCTACTTCCAAGAGTGGTTCTGGGGGCAGAAAACGAGACCAGGCATAAGACTCCAAAGAGCAGCTGAGATCCTAGTGGCCACTTTAAATCCCTATTCCTAGCACTGTGGAGAACACAAAAATGTATGATGTCTGGTTTCTCTCTTTTTTTTTTTTTTTTTTGAGGTGGATTCTCCCTCTGTCGCCCAGGCTGGAGTGCAGTGGTGAGATCTCAGCTCACTGCTACTTCCGCCTCCCAGGTTCAAGCGATTCTCCTGCATCAGCCTCCCCAGTAGCTGGGATTACAGGTGTGCACCACCACGCCCGGCTAATTTTTGTATTTTTAGTAAAGACGGGGTTTCACTAAATTAATGCCTGACCTCGTGATCCGCCCGCCTTGGCCTCCCTAAGTGCTGGGATTACAGGCGTGAGCCACGGCGCCCGGTAGTTTCTTCTCTTACGGAGTTTTTTTTTTTTTTTTTTTTTTTTTTTTTTTTTTTGAGACGGAGTCTTGCTCTGTCGCCCAGGCTGGAGTGCAGTGGCGCGATCCCGGCTCACTGCAAGCTCTGTCTCCCGGGTTCATGCCATTCTCCTGCCTCAGCCTCCCGAGTAGCTGGGACTACAGGCACCCACCACCGCGCCCGGCTACTTTTTTGTATTTTCAGTAGAGATGGGGTTTTACGGTGGTCTCGATCTCCTGACCTCGTGATTCGCCCACCTCGGCCTCCCAAAGTGCTGAGATTACAGGCGTGAGCCACCGCGCCCGGCCCTCTTATGGAATTTAATGTAGTTGAAGATTAGACATGGCCATGCATTACTCAATCTTGAATTGGGATCCCCAAAAAAGCTGGGCAAGTAACAAGGGCTCAATGAATGGATAAGTGATTGAGTTAATAAATATGTGATCAGTTCCAAATGGGTAACATTTAGTTATATTTGGTGGAGATGAGTAGTCCAGTGTTTTGGAGCAAAGTGGTTATTCTTTTCTTTCTTTCTTTATTTCTTTTTTTGAGATAGGGTCTCGCTCTGTCACCCAGGCTAGAGTACAGTGCCACAATCTCAGTTCACTGCAACATCTGTCTCCTGGGTTCATGCAATTCTCCTGTCTCAGCCTCCGTAGTAGCCGGGATTACAGGTGCGAGCCACCAGCCCCGGCTAAGTTTTGTATTTTTAGTAGAGACGGGGTTTCACCATGTTGGCCAGGCTGGTCTCAAACTCCTGGCTTCAAGTGATCTGCCCGCCTCTGCCTCTCAAAGTGCTGGGATCACAGGCGTGAGCTACCTGCGCCCCGCTCCCCCCACTCTTTTTTTTAATTTTAAAAATTTTTGTAGAAGTGGGGGTCTCGTTATGTCGCCCCGAGGCTAGTCTCAAACTCCTGGCCTCAAGAGATCCTCCTGCCTTGGCCTCCCAAAACGCTGGGATTACCGGCATGAACTACCATACCCTGCCCATTATTTTTACAGAGATTTTGAGGTCTAAGAATGTGGACTTTACCCTAAAGATTTCATTATCAGATTATGCATTTAGCATGGAATGACAATCTGACAGCAGTGTACAGCGTAAACCGGCGGAGAGGGCTTGGCACTAAAGGCAAACTGTCTTTTCAGAACAGGAAAGAGAAAGGTAATATATATTTTAAAGAGGTCCAATATTAGGGGAGATAATAAGCTTGGGTTAGGCGTGTGAAATCAGAAGATATGCTAAGAAACTCCAGCAGGCACCAGCTGGACTTGAGTAGAGACAGCAGGTCCAAGTGGAGGTGGAAGTTGGCAAGTTGCATCTGCCAGGGAGGGCAAAGGTGGCCCACACCCACTCCTGGAGCACCTTGCTTGAGAAGCAAGGCAGACAAGATTAAGGGATGCTGCTGGTGATGACGGTGGTCGTGGTGATGATGGGGGTGATGGTGCTGGCAGCTAACAGATCTTGAGTGTACCAGGCCCTGAGCTCAGTCCTCTACGGGCAGAGTGTCGCTGCACACGGACAGCAGCCCCAAGAAGACAATGTGATTTCGTGACTCTAGCCTCTTCCCGCGGTGCAGGGTTGATTTCACCCTCTCCGGAACGCACGTGCGAACCTCCAGGTAGGGAGCCAGTATCGGGTCCTGACGCAGGGAAGCGCTCTGCTTATCTGACAGGGACGCGCCAGCGGAGGGGCGGCCAGGGCCCGGCCTCTCCCGCTCCCGCCCCGCCCCGGGCAGTGGCCCCTCGTCCGCCAGGGGGCGACTCCTCGCTTCCCGGGCGCGCCCACCCCGCGGGCCCGGCCACGCGGCACCCGCCTCTTCCTAGGCCCCCGCCCTGCCGGCCCGCGCGCGCCCGGCGGGAGCGCGCGGGGCGGTGGGCGCAAGGTCACGTTGGGCGGCGTAGACAAAGGCGGGCGCGCGCACGTCCTGACGCAGCTTGGGCCCGCGGCGTTGGCAAGGGCGGGAGGGAGCGGTCGCGGCGGGATTTGGAGCTGCTGAGCTTCGCGGTCGGTAAGTAGGAAAGAGCTGGCCCCTTCCTTCAAAGTCCCCGGCCTCCGGGGAGCCTAGAGCGGGACGAGGAGGCCAGGTTCGGGCGGCCGCGCGGGGCCTGCGGTCTGGGACGCCCCGGCGACGCCGCGCCGGCGTCAGGAGGCACCATCGCTGCGCCCCGGGGATCCCCGGCGGGTGGAGCGGGTGCCCCCCGTCCCCGATGGAACGGTCCGCGCCCGCCCCGAGCCCCGGTTGCCCGCCTCTCCGCTCCCCTGCCCTCCGAGCCCGTTTCCTCGGAGCCCCGCGCCTCCCCCGAGTCCCAGGTGTCCGCAGCCCTCCCGCCCCGGGAGTCCGGGGATGTGGGTGGCGAGAGCTGCAGGGCGTTGGAGCGCCAGGAAGCGCCTTCCCCTGTCATTCCCCTTCCTGTGTTCTCTGGTTGCCCTGAGATGCTTGTCTTTCCCCTCTCTTTCACCAAATGCATGCTCCCATTTTTCTTTCTTTAGGATTTCTTAACTCGCGAAATCCCTTGTCTTTCCTTTTTTATTTCAGCGCCCTCCGAGGCATCCTCCTCTCACTGGGGCTTGTTTATTTCCTCGCTTTCCATGTCACAGAAGGCTGAAGTTTAGCTCTTCAGAAGTGCGGAAAATAGCTTATAGGAGACATACGGTGTAGCACAATGGAAATGAGTTCCATCCTCTGCCAAGTATCACCATGAATCTTCTCATTGATAACCTTGAGGTTATTTGAGGAATTTTGGTTCTGGTTCGTTTTCCTTAATTTTGGCTGAGCTTTGAGGAGTTCTGATTAGTTTCATGTCTTGTAGATTCTATTTCAATCCAAGGGAAATGGTGTGAAGAGCAGTTATACCATACCAAAGTCTGCAGACAAAATCCTGTAATAATGCCAATCGAGTATACTTCTTTCTCTTTGAAAGAGATGTGCTTTTTTTTTTTTTTTTTTTTTTTTTTTTTAAACTTTGTATTTTGGAGAATTTCAGACACAGGAAAATAGATGGAATAGGGAACCAGCATGTACTTTGTACTTGGTCTGGCCTCCTCAGCCACTTAACTGTGGCTATTCCTGTTCCATCCACACCCCACACATTTCCCCTCCCGTTGTCTCAGGGAGAACTTGATGCAAGGTGAGTCTGTCAAAAGTAGCTTCAGTTCCATAATGAAAACCACCCTACGAAGTCATACTTTTTGTTTTGGAACACAGGCCACTCTTATGAGGTCTTAAGAAACACACAATAGAGTTGAAGAAAGAGCACAGCAAAAGGTATCTTAACATGATCGAACAGGTTAAAAGAAAAAGTATGGCCGGGCGCGATGGCTCACGCCGGTAATTCCAGCACTTTGGGAGGCTGAGGCGGGCGGATCACCCTAAGGTCAGGAGTTCAAGACCAGCCTGGCCAACATGGTGAAACCCCGCCTATACTAAAAATACAAAAAATAGCCGGGCGTGGTGGCGAGTGCCTGTAATCCCAGCTAGTTGGGAGGCTGAGGCAGGAGAATCGCTTGAACTTGGGAGGCAGAGGTTGCAGTGAGCCGAAATTGGGCCGCTGCACTCCAGCCTGGGCGACAGAACGAGACTCGTCTCAAAAAAAGAAAAAAAGTATTTCAGATCTGGATGAGAACATTTGGAATGTCCTGTCCAATGTTTTCATTTTTTCTGAGCCCTTGGAGGTCCAGAGGCTGGAAATCCCGCCTCTGCCTCCAGGCTGCGGTTCCACTGACCCATACTGCTTGCCTTTAGGTTTGCCTTCAGGAAAGAGAAATGTGTAGGAGGGCTGTGGATGAAGACGCTTACATTCATGGAGGGTTTGGATAGGCAAACATGAGCTTTTCCACCAAATTCCAGAATTTTAAGAAATGCCTTAAATTATTTTTAAAAATCGACTTGGGACAGATGAGAAGTTCTGATAGTAGTTTTTAGGGAGCATGATAAAATTCTGACCTTAGAACTGGTATACCAGTTTGAGAATAAGAACAAGCTATAAACTATGTAGATAACATTCACAACTATTTAAGAAAGAGTTACTAAGGGAAACCAGAATGACTTGGGACTGTTACTCTTCTTTTTCTGAGAGAACAATAGAATCGTCTCAGAAAGCCTTTCATGCCATTAACAGATAAAAATCTGGGCTTCTTGGACCGTGGGTTAGACTTTCTTACAAAACCATAATATGCATTTCCTAGCAAAGTTTATGCTATTACGTTTCCTTATCTCAGCGAAGACTTGTGAATTCAGTACTTGTTCCTCAATTTTCCTACCCTTAAAATGGGGATATTCTACCTCTACAAGGAATGCTGGAAACAAGCAATTCCTCATGTTAGGGATCTTTGAGTTTTCATGGAAGTTTAGGTTAATTATATGATGATATAGTTGTCAACTTACTTTCAGAATGGATTTTTCTTTTGTGAGTTTGTGACCTAAATACAATAGTTGTCATGTTTGTCCAGTTTATGGAAGTACCACTGCAATAACAGCATTTGAGTGTCATGGTATATCGTTACCCCTAAAGATAGAGGAGGGACGAGGAGGAGGAGACTGTTGTGTCTATTTTGTGTTTGGTGTGAGGAGTGCTGTGGCTAGTCTCTTCGGAGGCTAGCCTAACTTGCTGAGTGTTTTCTGCTAAAGAAAAATCCACTTTTCTTGTGTGTGCTTGTCACCAAAAGTTAGCTTGTATTCAAAACAAAACAAAACTCTGAGCTATCTGGAGGTTATTTTGCCCTGGTTAAACTTGAACTGTACTGCAGAATTTTTTGTTCGGGTAAAGTAAAACCTCATTACGGCATGTCATTTACTTCCTAATGTGTCATTGTGTTTACCGGGAAAACTTGACGGAATATCATCTGTTCCGTGTATCACTAAACCATGTAGTAGCGTACAGTATGATTAAGGCTTTTTAAGAGAATAGAATTTTAGAGTTAGAAGGAGCCTTCTAAGTGCTTAGAGTTTACCCTGAGTCCTTCAGTGTACTCTTTCACCTTTAAAACACATGCAGACACGTGCTCATGCCACACAAACACAGAGGCTCATCTAGGGCTCTCTTCATTTTGCCTTGTATAATCTTAGTATGTTTGGATCCCACCTCCAGTTAATTTGTAAGCTGAAGATCTGCCGTAATGGAAAAATACTTTGTAAAACAGGAGTGTAATACGTTTGCGCTTGACTTTTACCTATTTATTTTACGGAGATGGTCTTGATCTGTGGCCCAGGCTGGAGTGTAGTGGCATGATCAAGGATCACTGCACCCTCAACCTCCCTGGCTCAAACAGTCCTCCCGCCTCAGCTGCCCAAACGATTGGGATTACAGACATGAGCCACCACACCTGGCCTTTGTTGACTTTTCTGAATTAAAAAAAAAAAAAAAAGTCAGGAAACTTAAGGGAAGTTCAGTGATTTTTTTTTTTTTTTTTTTTTTTAAATTTTTTTTGAGGCTGAATCTCCCTCTGTCGCCCAGCCTGAAGTGCGGTGGTGAGATCTCGGCTCTGTGCAACCCTCCACCTCCTGAGCTCAGATGATTTTCCTACCTCAGCCTCCCGAGTAGCTGGGATTACAGGCGTGCGCCACCACGCCCAGTTAATTTTTGTATTTTTAGTAGAGACGGGGTTTCACCAGGTTGGCCAGTCTGGTCTCAAACTCCTGACCTCAGGTGACTCACCTGCCTCAGCCTCCCAAAGTGTTGGGATTACAGGCGTGAGACACTGCATGCGGCTGAAGCTGAATGATTTATTCAAGGACACATAGACCAGACAGTAAGAATTGTGCCTGGAACCTAAGAGTAGTCCTGGTTCCAGATCTAAGCCCTCTCTGCTGTACCATTTTCTTCTCGGAGAAATAGGGTGGGAAATTATATATATATGTGTGTGTATATATATATATATACACACACACGCACACATGTCTTTCTTTCTTTGCCAGTTGAAGATATGTTGTTATTATTATTATTATTATTATTTGAGATGGCAGTCTTGGTCTGTCACCCAGGCTGGAGTGCTGTGGTGGGATCTCAGCTCACAGCAGGCTCCGCCTCCCGGGTTCACACCATTCTCCTGCCTCAACCTAACAAGTAGCTGGGACTACAGGCGCCCGCCATGACACCCAGCTAATTTTTTTGTGTATTTTTAGTAGAGACGGGGTTTCACCATGTTAGCCAGGATGGTCTTGATCTCCTGACCTCGCGATCTGCCTGCCTCAGCCTCCCAAAGTGCTGGGATTACAGGCGTGAGCCACTGCGCCCGGCTGAAGGTATATTATTTTCAGAGTCTCCTTTAAAAATTTTTGATCAGTGCTGTCCCATAGAAATATTATATATGCTATATATACAATTTAAAATTTTATAGTGATGCTTTTTTAAAAAGCACAAGGAAATAGATTAGGTTGATTTAATCGTTCCACAAGGGGAGAGAGAGAGAGAGAGAGTGTGTGTGTGTGTGTGTGTGTGTGTATCTCAAAACATCACATTGTGCCCTATAAATATGTAAATGTATGTATCAATTTTGAAAAAATTGAGGAACAGTAATTTTACATATTTATAGTGTACAGTAGTATTTGCCCACGTGGATAGAACGTGTAATGATAAAATCAGAGGATTTAGGATATCCAGCACCTGAAACATACATCATCTCTTTGTGTTGGGAACATTTCAAATCTTCTACTTAACATTTGAAATTAAAATACACAAGAAACTGGCCCAACGTGGTGGCTCATACCTGTAACCCCAGCACTTTGGGAAGCCGAAGTGGATGGATCACTTGCGGTCAGGAGTTTGAAATCATCCTGGCCAACATGATGAAACCCCTTCTCTACTAAAAACACAAAACTAGCTGGGTGTGGTGGCCTGTGCCTGTAATCCCAGATATGAGGGAGGCTGAGGCATGAGAATTGCTTGAACCCAGGAGGCAGAGGATGCAGTGAGCAAAGATCGCGCCACTGCACTCCGGCACAGGCTACAGAATGAGACTATCTCAAAAATAAAAAATAAAAATAAAAATAAAAAAATATATATATATGTACAAGAAATTGTTAACTATAGTCATCCTACTTTGCTCTTGAATACTGGAACTCATTTGTTCCATGTAAGTTTTTTTTTTCTATCCATTAACCAAGCTCTCAACGTCCACCCTTCCCAGCCTCTGGTATCTATTATATTCTACTGTCTACCTCCATGACCTCATTTTTAGCTCCTACAAATGAAAGTCAATTTAAATTTAAAAAAAAAAATTATAAAGTAAAAAGAAACAGGTGAAAATAATTTTAACAATATATTTTATTTAACTTAGTTTATCCAAAATATTACTTTAATCCATAATCAATATAAAAACTATTAATGGGATATTTTACATGCGTTTTTTCATACGAAGTCATAGAACTCCAGTGTGTATTTTACATTCACAGCACATTTCAAGTACTCCAAGGTCATACGTGGTTAGTGGCTGCTCTGTTGGACTGCAGAGAATCACTGTCAGTGGAACATGAAGGAACATTTTATTTTGCTTAGTAATGTTCAGGTCTGAGGTTAGAGTTTGTGGTTGTCATTGTTTTTTTCTTTCCTGTTTTAGTGATTTTTTTCTTTGCACAATTAGAAGTATTTTGAATTTGCAGAGAGATGAACAAAAAAGTCTGATGTCACAAATTTGTGCATTTGTGATGAAAAGCTTTCATTTTTTAAGACAAGAGTGTTGCTCTGTTGCTCAGGCTGGAGTGCAGTGGCACTATCAGGGCTCACTGCGGCCTCAGCCTCCTGGGCTCAGGTGATCCTCCCACGTAAGCCTCCCAAATAGCTGGGATTATAGGAATAAGCCACCATGCCTGCCTAATTTTTGGTTTTTTAGTAGAAATGGGGTCTCTCCTTGTTGGCCAGGCTGGTGTTGAACTGGCCTCAAGTGATCTGCCCGCCTCGGCCTCCCAGAGTGCTGGGATTACAGGTGCGAGCCACTGCGCCTGGCCAGTGATATGTCTAAATTTAAAAGACTGACCATATCAAGTATTGGTGAAGATGTGGAACAAGTGGGACTTCCTACGCTGCTAGTGGGAATACAAAATGGTACAACTCATTTTGGAATTTGTCATTCCACTCCTAGGTATTTACCCAAGAGAAATGAAGTATATGTCCATACAAAGACTTGTAGATAGCACCTTTATTTGTAATAGCCCCAAACTGGAACAATCTTAATGTCCATCAGTAGGGGAATGGATGAAGAAACTGTGATATATCCATATACTGCAATACAGCTCAGCAATCAAGAGAAAGAAACTGTTGACACATGCAGCAACGTGGATGGTTCTCAATATAATTATGCTGAGTGAAATAAACTGGATAAAAAGATTTTTTAAACAAGAAAAAGGCCAGGAAGTTGCTTCTAATTACATATACAGTACTCAGATGTCAAGAACTGGTATTGAAATGGAGCCATCAGAGCAGTGTTCAGGTCGAATAATGAATTGTCGTGGGTCTTAAAGCTCCAGCAAATCAAATTGTCCCATTAAAATATACTCTGTCTTTTTTGTTTTGTTTTCTATTTTTTGTTTTGCCAGCTTCAATAGATGGTTCCGTTACATTGGGGTGAACTTGGTACCAGTGCCAGTTCTAACTCAAGAAAGTTCTGGAGGGCATAATGATCTTAGATAAGACCAAGGCCCTGAACCTGACCATGTTCTATCTTCCCTGTGAGTTGAATCATCCTTTGGCTGGTTGGATCCTGGCTTTGTCTTGAGTGATTTATTTTATCCAGGATTGATGCCAACTGTGTGTGTTCTGGGTTTTCAGCACTTCAGGTTCATGTCAACCGAGTCGCTCTGAGAGCTACCCTCTTTGGAAACATTATGCACTTTCCCCACTAAGCAGCAGAATCCTAGTCAAGCAAATTTCTTAACACTCTACTAGTCCTGATACACTCGACATTAAATTCAGCCTAGCATACATTTCCTCGTGCCTGTGTGTGCATGTTTGTTTACATCACAGATGGGGCATTTGATGGGCCTATGTTCTGACAGTAAGTAAACTAGGAGAAATGGATGCTTTTCTCTGAATTGTAACCCACCCCAAAGCAAGTGAGGAGTTGGCCTGGGGAGTAGGAAGCGCACCCGACTGGGTATCAGATGGGCATTAGTCCTGCCTCTGTTACCAGCCAGTTTTGTAACTTGTCCCTGTCATCGAACCCTTCCAAGGCTCAGTTATTTGAGCCATAAAATGAAGAGGTTGGACTAGAAATCTGAAAGATTAACTAATAAAGTTGTGGTTTTGTCATCATTTTTTTATTATTGCCTCCAGCTTTATAGTGATGATTAGTAGTAGAAGCTTCTATTTATAGATGATTTTGTGCCAAGCACTACACTGATAGCTTGATAGGCATCACGTTCAATCTTCACAACAATACCACAGGATATGTATTATTCCCATTTTACAGATGAGAAATCTGAAGCATGGAATGTGACTTTTTTGAGGTCAGACAGTCAGAAGGTAGGGGAGGCTGGGGTTTTTTTTTTTTTTTTTTTTTTTTTTTTGAGACGGAGTCTCGCTCTGTTGCCCAGGCTGGAGTGCAGTGGCCGCATCTCAGCTCACTGCAAGCTCCACCTCCCGGGTTTGTGCCATTCTCCTGCCTCAGCCTCCCGAGTAGCTGGGACTACAGGCGCCCGCCACCTCACCCGGCTAGTTTTTTTTTGTATTTTTTAGTAGAGACGGGGTTTCACCATGTTAGCCAGGATGGTCTCAATCTCCTGACCTCGTGATCCGCCCGTCTCAGCCTCCCAAAGTGCTGGGATTACAGGCTTGAGCTACCTCGCCCGGCCTGGGAGCCTGGTTTTGAATGTAGCTTGTCTGATTCCCTGTATGTTTGGCCATCATGCTTTACTGCTTCCCTCACATTCTGCAATTTTAAATAAAGACGTAAGGACAAAAAACTTGTTTCAGGAAGGAATTTTAAAAGACATCTAGTGTAACCACCATAACTTATCTGCCACTCGGCAGAATGCGGATGTAGGTGAAGGTCTCCCTATACAGCCTATTCTTTTTGAACAACTCAGTCTTAGATTCTTTTAAAAATAGCTTTATTGACTTACAGTTCACCCAATGAAAGTATCCAGTTCATTGGGGTTTATAATGTTCACAGGTGTGTACAGTCATCAACATAGTTTTAGAACGTTTTCATCACCTCAGAGACCTTTTAGCTGTCACTCTCGTATCTCCCCACTCTCGCCAGCTCTGAGGTAACCAATAATCTCTTTCTGTGTAGGTTTGGCTGTTTGTATAAGTGGAATCAATATGTGATCTTTTTGATGGGTTTTATTCACTTAATATGATGTTTTGAAGATTCATCCATGTTATAGCATGTATCATTTCTTCATTTTTATGGCCAAAGATTCCACTGTATGGATGCACCACATTTTGTTTATCCAGTCATCAGCTGATGGACATTTTGGTTGTTTCTGTCTTTTGGCTGTTCTGATTAATGCCATTGTAAGCATTCATGTGCAATTTTTTTGGTGTAGACAGTTTGTCTTTCTCTTGGGTATATACCTAGGAGTGGAATTGTGAGGTACATGGTAACTTTGTTTAACCATTCTCTGAGCTGCACTAGCTTACATTCCAACCATAAAAGCATGAGGGTTGGATTCTTAGTATTGAGCTAGAATTTGCATCCCATACCTGCCAACCATAAAACCAATTCCCTTGCATCAGGTGTCCCAAGCAAATCCACTTTTTCTAGGTGACAGCCAGTCCGATCTGACCTTCTGAGTGCTCTCCAGTACTGAAGGGCTTCCACTGGGTTTCATGTCCTGGGTTGTCATTCTAGATCCTCACCACCTCTCTTATGAATGTGATCCCCCTCCTTTTTTTAGAGAACTAGATGCCTTTTACTTGTGGGTAATTTGTGCTCGGAGATGGTTGTCTTCTCAGTTTCAGTTGTCCTTTCTCAGTTAACTGGTAAGAACCCTTAACCCGGTAGTCTCAACTGACTACACATTAGAATCGCTCAAGTGTCTTAAGAACAAATCCAGATTGTACCTGCAGATATTCTAATATATTTCATCTGGGCTGAGGCCCAGTGATGCAAATGAGCATGCTGGGTAGAGAACCAGTGCAGCCTTTAGTGGCCAGGGGATGGCTCTGTGTGGGTCTCTGAGGGCCCACGTGGCTCATGCCCCTGCCATCTGTGCATGGATACCAGCTGTCCTGATTCAGAATTACTGTGAGAGTCTCATTTTTTACTAATGCGTTTACACAGAGTGCCATCTTGAAGCCTCAAGCATTTGTGTTCCTGTTTTCTGAAGAGTCTCGTTTGCCCCCAGTATGCTCTGCAGACACTGACTGTGGCAGTGTTTGCCTCCCTGTCAGGCCGTGTGCACTTTCTGAATGAGAAAGCATGCTCCAGCCATTTTAGAGGCATATAAACACCTTTAGGCAAAAGTGGTAGTTGAAAACCCCATTAGTGTAATGTCATTACTTCTTGGGAAATACCTTCAAATTCCCCTTCTCCTTCCTAGTGACAGGGGCTCAGATGAATAGTATTCCATTATATCCTCTATTGGGAGACACTGATGTTTGTTTTGATATTACAGACTATGCTGCAGTCAGTAACCCAGCACATATTATCACTTTGCTCATGCTTTAAAATATAGGATTTATACACTTCTGCACTACTGACGTTTGGGGCTGAACAGTTCCTCGTTGTGTGGGAGCTGTCCTGTGCTTTGTAAGATGTGCAGCATCATCTCTGCCCTGTGCACTGCACTAGATGCCAGTAGTAGCACTCCCATCCCAAGTCATGGCAGCCAGAAATCCCTGCACATGTTGCCAGATGCTCCCCAAGGGGGTAAAAAGAAATCATCCTTGGTTGGGAACCACTGGTCTGGTTTATCCTTAGGATAAATTTCTAGAAGTGGAATTGCTGGATCTAAGGTTATGTACATTTAAAATTTTGATGGCAGTCGCTAAATTGTTCTTTGTAGAGGTTAAACCCATTTTACACTCCAACCAGCAGTATTTGAGGATATTTTTTCATTCTCACCAGTACAGTGGTTTATCAGAATTTCTTTACCATCTCACTGTACTTTCAGTTTGAATTTCTCTGTTTTATGGCTAACCTTTTTATTGAACACTTACTGCTTGCTAGGCAAGTTGTGTTGTTTGGCCTGTGTATTATGTGTCATACATTATAATGCCTTCCTCTCTAAGCCTTCTTGAAGTTTGGTACCTAGCGCTGACGACTAAGTTTCTTCTGATTCTAATGAAATGATAATATGTACCATTCATTGAGATCTAACATATGACTGGCATTGTGCTTGGTGTGCTCTAAAAATATGTGCATTCTTGTGTGATCTAAGCATGTATTAATAAAGTGGCCTTTCTTTTACCTTTTGGGTTGGCACAGGGCCTCTGTCTGCACATATTCTAGCAGTTATAGTCCCTGAGTTGGGATATGTCACAGAGAGCCGACTGAAAAGTATTTGATTCTGCAGTTAGGAGTGATAATAGTCCCAGTCCAATGATTGGGACGGAATTGGTGTAGATGCCTTGATTTAAATTAAGTTCTGTTCTGTTTTGTTCTCTCTTTTTTTCTTTTCTTTTCTTTTCTTTTCCTTTTCCTTTTCCCTTTCCTTTTCTTTCTTCTCTCTTTTCTCTTCTTTTCCTTTGTTTTCTTTTCTTTTCCAGGAGTCTATTTTCCTTGTCTACAGTCATCATAGTTTGAAATTACGACTTTTTGTGTGCTTGTTTCCGGATGGGCATATCTTTTCACCGCTGAACAACAGCTAACACATGGTGTACTGTCTGGCACACACTGTGTGCCCAGTGAGTATTTGTTGAATGAATGAACTAGTCACTCCAAGAACTGAGGCTGTTAGGGGGCCTAAAGGCCCGGATTTGCCATTCCATGGGTTGAAGAGTTAGGTTAGCTTAGTGATGGGCTCTGTTGCCTTCCTGGAATGGAGGCAGCTTCCTTCCTAAAAGGCTCAGAACTAGCTGATTCTCTAGAATGTTTGGCCTGTTGGGGAACGTTGGCCCTGATGATTCTGGGTGAGTTTGGTTGGAACCCAGCTGTGGATGTTGAGAGAATAAGTGAATATTCCTGTGAATGAATGGCTTCCCCAGCTCACATTCTTAAGAGGTCATGCTTATATTTACTTGAGGCAAAGTCATAGCCTCTCGTAAATGAACGGTTATCTAGAAATTGTGGTTGGATTTAGTTCTGATGTGAACAGTTTTGATATTTCCACACATCAAAGTCTGTATTAAGGGGACCTTCAGCCACTAGTTCCCTCTGGCTTTAATGAGTTTTCAGTTTCCAAACACTACTGATTCGATAAACTCAGTTGGCTTGCTCTTTCCTCTACTTCTAAGAATTTGTGTGAGTATTGTTTAGTGTTGGCCTAATAACTTGTTCGGCCAGTTTGGTGTTCTCTGTCCTGGAGGCTGGCATTCAGCAAAAGGAACTCGGGGTAGGGTGTGGCGGGGTGGGATGGGATGGGACTGGGAGAGCCAGCAGGGGGCCTCTGAGCGGAGGAAAGACCAGCAAGGTCATGAGTGCAAACTCTTCCTATAAGGGGCAGATAGTGAGTATTTTAGGGTCTGTAGGCCATGGTCTTTGTCAAATCTTCTTTGTTTTTTGCATCTGTTTAAAAGAGTCTAAGAATGTAAAAACTCATGAGCCTTTGTGAAAAAGACTGTAGCCAGATGTGGGCTATAATTGGCCAACCCCTGAACTAGGTGAAGAAATTGGTTTATTGCTACACGTGTTTACTGGTTTGGGGACATGAACCCAGAATAACCTTGGGAATTTTCAGTTGTGATCCTTAGAGGAGTGATCTACACTCTGGCATGGGGGTCAAAGTGACCCTGGTGTCAGTCACCTTGGGTCTGTGGAACTCAGGGTAACCCTGACCAGTAGGACAGAGGCCCTTGCTGCCTCTTTCCCACGGCAGTCCTGTCCACGGGGAGTGGGGAGACAGCAATGAAGGAGGAAAGGAGATGTTGTCCTGGATAGGCCTGAGGACTTTGGTAGCTCAGGTGCCTGAACTGCCTCTAGAACACGGTTAGAAAACTGGCGTGTATGAGTGTTTATGAAAATACAAGAGCATGTCTGTATCTTGGATTTTGAGAACACGACCAAATTCTAATACTGGAGTCCAGATCCTGATGGTTTTGTCTAATCACAAGAAGTTCTGTAGAGCAGTCTGGCTTGAAGGAAGTACTACTTCTTTTTTTCTTTTTCTTTTTTTTTTTTTGAGACAGAGTCCTGTTCTGTCTCCCAGGCTGGAGTGCAGTGGCAGCGATTTCGGCTCACTGCAACCTCTGCCTCCCTGGTCCAAGCAATTCTCCTGCCTCCTGAGTAGTTGAGATTACAGGCATGCTCCATGATGCTCAGCTCATTTTTGTATTTTTAGTCGCGATGGGGTTTCGCCATGTTGGCCAGGCAGGTCTCGAACTCCCAACCTCAGGTGATCCGCCTGCCTCAGCCTCCCAAAGTGGGCTTACAGGCGTGAGCCACCGCACCTGGCCAGTGCTACTTCATTTTAAAGCACGTAGTTTGGGAGATAGGAAGGAGTAGGGTTTACAGAGCAGGGTCCTGGAGACGGATGCTCTTGTCCTGCTTCCAACTCTCTGCAACCCTGGGTGACTTGACTCCCTTAATCTTCCCAGCCTCAGCGTCCTCACCTGTAGATCAGGATGACAATGACTCCACCGTACAGCCATCGTGAGGATTACGTGAGGGTGGTGTATGTGAAATGCTCCTTAGCGCAGTGCTTGGCATGTTGTAAGCACTCAGTCAATGTTGGCAATAGCAGTGACAATGTGAAAGTGGAAGGAAACGTAAGAAGTGGCCATCAGAACTAGGAACTAGGGTTCATGACTCAGCGCCACTGATTAGCATGTCCTTGTAGACTGGAGCATTTCGTCCTCAGACGTGTGAATGTCATGGAGTCGTACAGAGGAGCTGGGTCTGCAACTACCTCTTTCAGCTTCCTGATGTGTAAAATGGAAATCATACAGATTGATGGGCTGGGGATAAACAAACGAGGTAACAAGGGAACGGCCTTGAGTTCTCTAGAACTGTAACAGGATGAGCCGCAGATAAGAACCTCTCAGACACCGAGTTGTAGAAGGAAAGGGCTTTATTCAGCTGGGAGCATCAGAGGACTCACGTCTCCAAAAACCGAGCTCCCCGAGTGAGCAATTCCTGTCCCTTTTGAGGGCTTACAACTCTAAGGGGGTCCACGTGAGAGCGTCTGATGGATTGAGCAAGCAGGGGGTGCGTGACTGGGGGCTGCAGGCACCGGTGATCAGAAGGGAACAGAACAGGACAGGGATTTTCACGATGCTTTTCCATACAATGTCTGGAATCTATAGATAACGTAAGCAGTTAGGTCAGGGGCTGATGTTTAACTACCAGGCCCAGGGCATGGTGCTGGGCTGTCTGTCTGTGGATTCCATTTCTGCCTTTTAGATTTTATGCTTCTTCTTTCTTTGGAGGCAGAAATTGGGCGTAAAGACAAGATGAGGGGTGGTCTCCTCCCTTAAAACATTGAGCAGATTTTAAGGCGAAGTCAGTACTTGTTAATTTGTTCGGTTTCTTGAACTTCTAAGTGTTGGGAACAGCCTGAGGGTGATTGGTGTGAAGCCAAAATGTTTGCCAGAGAGAGTTGATAGGATACTCCCAAGTTCAGGGATTTGGAGTGTGTGATATAAAATTGGAATACTTTTGTGAGATATTTGAAATAGTGGAATTTCACAATGGGTGACCCGTGTGGGGAGAGGCTGGAGGAGGTTCATCTCTATATGGAAAATACGACAAGATCTTGCAAATTTAAAAATGTGTATTTTCTTTTCCTCTGCAATTCCATTTCTAGGAATTTACCCCGAAAATATATTTTCTAAGCACATTTTGTGTACTAAGTCACGCATGTACCTGGTTATTCCTTACAACATTATTTATACAAAAAAAAAAAAGTAGAAATATCAGTGTTTAACCTTAAGAGACTGGTGAACTAAGTTGTGGCACATTCTTAAGTTGAAAACTGTGCACCTGCAGAGTGAGGGAACTCTATGTGTATTGATGGGACATTCTTCTGAGATGTGTTAAGCTAAAAACAAAAACAAAAAGCAAGGTGAAGAATAATATGTGGTTGTTGCCCAGCCTGGGGGCCAGTGGTGATGGAGAACCATTGTGATTTCCTTGTTTAAGCACAGAATGTCTTGGGAAGAACACAGAGGTGGTTACAACCTTTGGCGGCACCTGTGCAGAACCACTCTGAATACCTGGGGGACAGGTAGTAAGGAGATGTACTTTCCATAGCACATGCTTTTTATCTTTCAAATGTGTCTCGTATACACGTATTTTCTATTCAGAAAGTTTGACCACAGGTCGTATCATTTGGATTGAAAACTGAAACCTCTATGTTTCCCTCCCACATTCATGTCTGCCACCTGTTGGCTCTGCCTGGTCTCTTTGACCTTGATGACTTGAAAAGTGGGCGTTGACCACACTGACAGTTTTAGGCTTACCCTGAAACAGTCCCCCTGGTCCCCAGCATATTGACATTTCTCCTCTTGATTTGTGTGACTGACAGTGTTTCTGTTTCCCTCCCCCAGCTTTGGCAGCATGTAAGCAGCTATTTGCCAAGAACCCAGGTCACCGCTAAGAAAGGGAGCCTTAGGGAGAAGAGTGTCCAGAGGAAACCAATGCCAGATGCATCTGGAGTTACACTCAGCACTTGCATTATGAGACATTGTGTGCCAGCATCTCTTTCCTGCTGGCAAAGACTGTAGCTCTCCAGGTAGGAGGGTCCTGGAAGCTGTGAGCACCAGGAGCCTCACCAGAGGAGGATGGGGCCAGATAATGAACTCTCTACAGTGAACATGGTTTTCAGCTTATGAAGGAATTTTAAGTAAAACAATTATTTAATTTCCACATATTCAAGTTCAAAAGCCTTCTGTGTAAAGTGCCAGTGATTACCCCTCCACGGAAGTTATCAGGATTTTTCTGGCACCAAGTTGAACTCTTCTTGGTACTTCTGGCAGCGACAGGGACAGATTTATCTGTTGAATGCTCTTGGGCAGGAAAACCATGTAAAACCTCTGGAAGCAGCATCAGGACAGCAGAGCAGAGCCCCTGCCCTCACTGCTCACTTGCACAGAAATTCCATCTGGACTCGGATGCTTTTACTGAAGACCCATCGAGCTTCATTCATCTTTAGAGTCCATCCGTTCTGGGGAGACCTGGCGTTTGCAGCTGCCTCCTGTGGCCGTGTTTTCCTGTCCTTCTCTTCCCAGGCCTTCTATTCAGGCGGTTGAGGGGTGTGGACTTTGGAATGGGGTTTGCTGTTCTTCGGGAACTTGCTTCCTTTCCCTGGCTGGTGCTGTCGGGAAGGACCATCTGAAGGCTACAGTTTGTTCTTGGGGAGGCAGGTGCTGGCCTGGCCTGGATCTTCCACCATGTTCCTGTTGCTGCCTTTTGATAGCCTGATTGTCAACCTTCTGGGCATCTCCCTGACTGTCCTCTTCACCCTCCTCCTCGTTTTCATCATAGTGCCAGCCATTTTTGGAGTCTCCTTTGGTATCCGCAAACTCTACATGAAAACTTTGTTAAAAATCTTTGCGGTAAGTTGTGCTGTTATAAAAGGTTGCTTCACAGAGGAGGGTAGAAGTGCATTTAGCAAAAAGAGTTATTCTTACAGGCCTATTGTTATCTCTTTATTAGACAGGGAGAAAGTTGGGAGAATGGGAAGTGGCTTTTTGAGTAAGAAGAATAACTAAACGTGTACTTTTGAGAGGTACTTGTATGTTTGATTTACGCTGAGCTGAGGGACCTATGCCATGACTGCACATGTCGCCTGTTTATTTCAAAGAGAATGGGGCTTAGAATTAAAGAAAAGCACTGCCAGTCTCTGTCTCTTCTTACATAACTGATGCCATAGCTCAAAGCTGCGGCAGGCATATTCCCTCACTTGAGAAGCATGGGAAAGCCTCTTCTCTTCCAGTCATTTATTCTAAGTAGGTCCTTGCATTTCAGACTAAAAGAATGGACAGAAAAGGGCATTGGAATTGTTTTATTTTCTTTAAAGGCGAAGGATACATTTCTAAACATATATCAGAACTTACCTGACCGTTGAATTATACCAAACTGGTCACATTGTAAGGAAATGGGTGAGAAGTGATGTTTTTTGGAAGTTGCTCTCTCCCATAAGACTTAAATACCTCTGCACAGATTTGGTGATTTAATTGTAATGTCTGTTTTTAGTAGTCACCAAATCTTTAGGGATTCATGTATAATTTGAGAAGTGCACTTACAGTAGTAAAAATAATACAACATTGTTTGTTCATATTGTATCTTTTTTTTTTTTCTTTTTTTTTGAGACAGAGTCTCACTCTGTCACCCAGGACAGAATGCAGTGGCGCAATCACGGCTCACTGCAACTTCTGCCTCCCAGGTTCAAACAATTCACCTGCCTCAGCCTCCTGAGTAGCTGGGACTACAGGCACATGCCACCACACCTGGCTAATTTTGTTGTGTTTTTAGTGGAGACAGGGTTTCACCACGTTGCCCATGCTGGTCTCGAACTCCTGACCCCTCAAGTGATCTGCCCATCTCAGCCTCCCAAAGTGCTGGGATTACAGGCCTGCACCACCGTTCCTGGCCCATATTGTATCTTCTGGTTTTGAGAGTAACTTTTATCATTTTTCTTTGATTCCTTATAATTCTGTGGTAGACGGGGCATTTTATTAACCTGCATTTTATTTATCTGCATTTTTATCAATGAAGAAAACGACTCAGATTAAGTGAGCGATATGAAATGTTACATTATATTGGGAAATATTTTTATGTTTATCATTGAATCTTGGGTTTTATCTTTTTTGGTACTTAGTATGTCTATAAGCATATGGTTTTTTTTTTCACATTTAAGAAAACCAAGGGGAAATTGACAACATAAAGTTAATAATTTTAGAGTGAACAGTTCAGTAGCGTTTACTATATTCACATTGTTTTCTGTCCAGTTCACATTTTCATCAGTCCAAAGGAAACCCCACACTCGTTAAGCATTCACTCCCCATTCCTCCCTCCGCCAGCCCCTGGCAACCACAGTCTGCATTCTTCATAAAGATCACTAAAACTGGATACCTAATAGTTCATGCGGTACATATACCTGTGCTTTTGGCAGACCTAAGCAAGCCCTGGCCTACAGCTCCTTTCCCATGACTAGTTCTCCCAATATAAAGGAACTAGGAGAAAATATCTGCGTACCTGCCAAGTGATGAGGAATATGGAGAGGATATGGGTGGATCAATGTCGTTTCTATTCCCTTTCCTGGAAGCCCTAACTCAGTGCAGGTCCTGTTCATGCTGAGTCACAGAAGATCTTTGTGTGCAGAGAGCAGCATGTGACTGGAAGGGTTTTAGTCTGTTTGCTTAATGTTTGTGCTTCACATGAACCCTCTCCACAGTGGCGATGGTATCACTAAGAGCAGAATTCCCAGGAGTAGACTCTCAGCTGAGTTGAAAATGACCTGGAAGAGGGGAGAAGATAAAGCCTGGATGTAAAGGAGAAAGATGAGAATAAATGATGTGAAAGGAGTTGATCAGGTCACGTTAGAGAAGATGAGACAGCTGTAATGTGATCTGTGTTAAACTCCAAGGTGGAACTTGTTGGTGGAGAGTCATAGAAACTAGTGGCAGTTGTGGAGAAGCTGAAGAGGCTGGTGGTGAAGAAGCTGAAGAAACTAGTGGTGAAGAAGCTGAAGAAACTAGTGGTGAAGAAGGAGAAGCTGAAGAGACTAGGGCGATGGGCATTCGTGCTAGGTCAGGCAGTTGTTACCTTGAATCCCAGGGCTTCCATTACTGGCTCTGAAAAGGCATTGAACTTTCCAGTGTTTCTTTGTCCAGAGAGTAGGAGTATTAATACTCCTTTTACATGGTTGTAGTGAAAGAGGTCATCCTACCTACCCTGATGAGTGTGATTTTAACATAGCCTTGAGTAGGTTAAAGGACAAACTGAAGGAGACAGGAATTGGGGGAAAGATGATAGGAAATAGTTCCAGGTTTTGTCGTTTTGGTTCTACTTTTCCATAAGGAGACCTTGATGGAGAGAAATATTGGGAGTTGATAAATTAAATCAGTGACTGCCTACTAAGTGGAAAGCACTCTCTCAGACTGTGCTGAAATGCACAAAGGGGTAAGTTCTGGCTCCTGCCTCTTGAGGTGTGTGTAGTCTAGTAGGAAAGACAAATATATGCATATATAACTAATTCAGAATGGGATACCAGTTGAAGTACACAGGCAGAGGTGAATTCTGATTGCAGGAATTGAGTAGGTAGCATTTCTTAGATTTGACATTTGAACTGGATCCTAAAAGGGAAAAGGATAGAACATTCTAGAAGCACAGTTGATAAAGGCGAAAAGGTAAGTCTTATTCAGAGATGGCACATAGTTCAGTAGAGCAAAAACATTGGGAACATGGAGGGACTGACGTGGGTTATAATACTGAACTTTAGGCATTGGGAAGTCATTGAAGTCAGTGAAGGTTTTTTGTTTTTTTTTTTTTGGAGACAGTCTCCCTCTGTTGCCCAGGCTGGAGTGCAGTGGTGCAATCTTGGCTCACTGCAGTCTCCGCGTCCTGGGTTCAAGTGATTCTCCTGCCTCAGCCCCCTGAGTAGCTAGGGTTACAGGCCTGTGCCCCCACACCTGACTATTTTTGTAGTTTTAGTAGAGATGGGGTTTTGCCATGTTGACCAGGCTGGTCTCAAACTCCTGACCTCAAGTGATCCACCCGCCTCAGCCTCCCAGAGTTCTGGGATTACGGGCGTGATCCACTGCGCCCGGCCCGTTGAAGGTTTTTGAACAAGAAAGTGACGTGGCTGGACTCTGGTAGCATGTGTTCAGGTGGATTGGAGGGAGGCAAGAGGGAAGCAATTCAATAGGGAATAAGGGAGTGCAGAGAACAGGGCATGAACCGGGAGGCAGCTGGGTGAGAGCATCCTCTTGGGAGAAATGGCAAGGGCTTGCATATCTTGCCCTATGCATCTCTTCCATCTGGTGCTTCCTGAGCTGTGTGTCCTTTATCATAAAGCCATACATGGAAGTAAACCATTACCCTGAGTCTTGGGAGTCACTCCAGCAAATTGAACCTGATGAGGGGTTGTGGGAACCCTGATTTATAGCTGGTCAGTCAGAAGTATGGGTCACATGAGACTTTCAACTTGCATCTGAAGTAGGGGCAGTCATACGGGACTGACTCTCATAACTTGTGGAATCTGATACCAACTCCAGGTCGATAGCCTCAGAATTGAATTGAATTAGAGGACACCCAGCTGGTGCCTGCTGAAGATTTGCTTGGTTTGGGTTTGGGGGTGGCATTCCTCACACATCTGGTGTCAGGAGTGTGCTGTGCGAGTATAGTGCAGAGAAGCAGTGTTTTCCCAGAGGCCCTTTGATTTGGTCCAGTAGGGTTTGTAGGGGCCAAGGGAAAGCATCCTTTGCCCTCTGAAGATTCACTGAAAAATCAACTCTCAAAAGCAGATTAATAAAAGAAAAGACATACAGATTTATTAATGTGCACAGGAGTTTTACAAAGATCTCAAAGAAATAGCCAGATGGTTGATGCTTTTGTAGCATTTGAGGTTACAGAAGCAGTGGAGGCTCCGAGCATGGCCAAAAAACAGGCTATGGTGGTAAATCAGGTGGCAATAGGTAACAAGAGGGAGAGAAGAGGAGGCCTGGCTGGCACAGGTGGTCTTGTGTAGATGAAGCCTCACAGATAGACGAAGCCTCACAGATAGCAGCCCTTCAAGAGTGTAGATGCTAAGTGTTTCTTTCAGACCTTTAAAGGCGTCTCTCAGTTCTTTCTAGATTCGGACAAGGAGGGAGGTGCTTCAGAGAAAGCCCATTGGCATCTGTTGTTTACTTCACTTTGTCTCCTCTACAGATGCAAATTCCTCCTGCAAAAGACAGCTTCTCCGTTATTCTTGCATTTCCAGTCCTTCTGAACAGTCATCTTGAAATATGACAAAGAAGTATATTTCGGGATGAAATATTTTGATTTCTTTCAGCCAAAAGGATCCAGTTCATTGATCAGCCATTTCTCAAACTCCTGGGCTTAAATGATCCTCCTGCCTGTAATGCTGTGATTACAGGTGTGAGCCACTGCACTCAGCCACCTGATCAGCCATTTCTTAACAGGCTGTTCAGCCCTCTCCTCATTTCCCCTGCCCTTGTGACTTTGGACAATTCTTTCCTAAACACAGACATGTTTTGTCATGTTCCTGAAGTTAAAAAGTGTGAGGCCAAAGGGATGTTTATTACTGAACTGCCACAGAACTAGGAGATGTAGAATCTCAATTAGCAGATCCCTTTCCTGTGATGACAGAGACTGTAGCCATCTTGAATTTTGCACATTGAAACAGTCCTCAGACTGAAATAGTCATCCACAAGAGGCCTGATGTCATATATTCTCCGTCTGTTGCAGTCTCATGGAGTCTCAGAATTGTCAGTACAGAATCAAGTTTCTCTCTTTTTTTTTTTTTTTTCGGAGACAGGATCTTGCTCTGTCTCCCAGGCTAGAGTGCAGCCGTGCAATCTCCGCTTACTGCAGCCTCAACTTCCCCTGGCTCCCATCTCAGCCTCTGGAGTAGCTGGGACTACAGGCACACACCACTATGCCTAGCTAATTTTTTTGTATTTTTTAGATACGGGATTTTGCCATGTTGCCCAGGCTGGTCTCAAACTCCTGGGCTCAACCAATCTTCCTGCCTTGGCCTCCCAAAGTGTTCGGATTACAGGCGTGAGCTCCGCTGCGTCTGACCCCAAGTTGTTCACTTCTGATTATTCTTGCGGTGCCAAAACAGAGCCTGGCCAAAATGTAGAACCCTAAATTCTGGTTGAGTGACCTGTGTTTCTGCATGCCAGGATTCTTGTGAACTCTCTTGCCCCTTTTCACCTCTTCTCTAGTTCCAGGAAACCAGATGAGATTTACTTTCCTCCATTTTAGGTATTAACATTTTTAAAGGAAAGCTCATCTGTGCTTAGAGCCAAAAGACATCAATGGCCAAATATCTGAAACAGAGAAACTCATGTGAGTTTTCTTGCCTTTGAACTTTCTTTGCGTGGTGACTTTGTGAGCCACCTTCCTTTCTAGACAGTGGGGTTTGAGATTTCCAGATGAGGTCAGATCACTGATTAAACTCGTGTGCAGCATTCGGCTTTGCTGGACCACGTGGTGCAGTCTTGCTGACCCTTTGGGCTTTGCCAGCAGAATCTGCACCATGTGCCCTGGGCCATGTGCATCTTCCTGTGCTGTGGGATGATGGGCTCGTGCCCACCATGCATAACCGTGGAAGCTGAAGTTTGAGGCTTTTGAAATGCCTGTTCTGTTTCTCTGACTTGCTGTGGACATGACATAGCTTTCTCTCTAGTGATACCATATCCAAGAGGGGATAAGTGCACCCACATTTTCACCTCTCATTTGATAGTGGAAGAGAACCAGCCTCTTATACCAGCTGTCTTATACCAGCGAAAGTTTTAATGAAGAGGGGTTCTAGGAAAAGCGTCTTCTTCCTAGGTCTGTTCCAGAATCTGTGTTATTTCAGTAATAATGAGGACAGAGTGCTTTGCATTTCCCCAGTTTTGTCCCATACACGATCTCATTTGATCCTAAGTGACCCCGTGAAGTAGGAGGTTGAGGTAGTATCCTGTTTTGCAGATAAAGAGATCAAGATTCAGAGACTTGGAATGGGTTGCTTAATGAACACAGCTAGTGAGTGTAAACTTGGGAATTGAATCTGGGTTTTTTTCGGTTTCCTGATAGTGTTCTTTTTCTCCTTTAACACTATTAAGCCACTCCCATGCCTTTCAATGTTAAGTTGTGGGATTCTATCATTAAAATGTTACTCCTGTTACTGGACGGTCCAAACATATGTATTGCTCAAGTTCTTTGTCTCCTCGAAAATGAAAATTGCTGCTTTCTTGAAGTAATTTGGTGGCAGGCAGTAGTTTACAGGATGTCTGGCTTCGCTGTTTTGAGTAACTGCCATGGGGCAGTGCAGGAGGAATTGTGAGGTCTGTGTTGTCGGCAAGTGAGCTCCCTACAGCCCGGAGACAGAGACGTAGGCAGTGAGGAACCAGGCCTGAGGAACGCACCCCAGCTTCTTGAAGTTCCCAGTGTTTTGCTTAAGGTGACTTAACTCTTGGTCCCAGCTGTCAAGGAAGGGGCTTCTCGGGGGAGAGGTGGTTTGAGTTTCCTTCTAGACTCTGTGCTTCTTGGCTACGGTCTTAAGTGACTGGGACTGAGGCTTTCACAGAACAGAAATGGAGGTGTTCACTGATTGAAAACAGATCTCATTCTCTCTCTTGTATCTTGCTTCCTTCCCCTCCCAGTGGGCTACCTTGAGAATGGAGCGAGGAGCCAAGGAGAAGAACCACCAGCTTTACAAGCCCTACACCAATGGTAAGATGGGGGTGTGGTCCTTGTCCTGAGAGGTCCATTTGAACAGTGTTCCCCAGTGCTTCTGGTGCCACACACACTCTTCCCTGCATTAGTGCAGGATGTGTGCTCTGAGTATGTCTCACGTGCTCTCCCGCAGCACGCTGCTTGACAGGGACACACTCTTTTGCAGGAATCATTGCAAAGGATCCCACTTCACTAGAAGAAGAGATCAAAGAGATTCGTCGAAGTGGCAGTAGTAAGGCTCTGGACAACACTCCAGAGTTCGAGCTCTCTGACATTTTCTACTTTTGCCGGAAAGGAATGGAGACCATTATGGACGATGAGGTGACAAAGAGATTCTCAGCAGAAGAACTGGAATCCTGGAACCTGCTGAGCAGAACCAATTATAACTTCCAGTACATCAGCCTTCGGCTCACGGTCCTGTGGGGGTTAGGAGTGCTGATTCGGTACTGCTTCCTGCTGCCGCTCAGGTGAGGCAGGGCCTGTGGGGAGTGGGGCTCGCTGCTGCCACCCCACTTGGTGCACGGCCCACCTGCCTGCTCCGCTGTGTGTTCCCGTTTTAGAAAGAAGGGAATGACTGTCACTAGCCAGGCCATGTGACTCTTTGGAGGGGTACACTGGTGATTTTCTTTTAGAGGCCCTTGGATTTTCTGCATATCAGACAGAAATAGTTGGATTTCTTAAAGACAGCTTGCTTGTCTAGATCACAGCAAACACGGGGATAGGGAACATTGTGTGCTTTCTGCCACTCCTCCCTGGACATGGCTTATTCTTTCCTGAAGCTTGCCTCTCAGGTACAGAGGCAGTATTGATCTTTCAGCTTCTCTGCACCGTGTGCTGCTCTGAGTGTGCCTTGCCAGATGCTAATACCCTTCAGGCTCCACCTCCTGTTGCTTCAGAGGGAAGCTGTGCTTCCGCAGGGGTTTTCAGCCATAGGGAAGGGGTGGGCAGCAGGGAGCAGCCCTGCGGCAGAACAGCCTGCTTAGGGTTTTCCAGCCTTCCAGCTGCTGAGGCCTCAGGAGATGCTGGCGGCTGAGAGCCAGACCCATGGCTCACTGTCAGTTGGAATCAAAAGGATCTCTGGTTCTGATAGGCCTGCTCACATTTCTAGGTGAACTCTGGTCCAGATCCCAGGTGAGCAGGTCTTGGGGGTGGTTTTTGTGATGCCCAGTGTGATTTTCACACCTTCAGTTCTGTACTTGGTGCAAGGATTTGCTGGCTGTGCTCTAACTTTTCTTCTTCTTACAGGATAGCGCTGGCTTTCACAGGAATTAGCCTTCTGGTGGTGGGCACAACTGTGGTGGGATACTTGCCAAATGGGAGGTGAGTAGAATGTGGCAGTCCACGCCTAAAGGGCAGTTAGTTCTGGGAATGGTGCTCAGATATCGAAGGCCAGGCCCCTTCTTTGGACACAACCAAAGCCATGGAATCTTAGATGGATTAAATAACCCAGTGGTGGCCAGGTGTGGTGGCTCATGCCTGTAATCCCAGCACTTTGGGAGGCCGAGGTGGGCCGATCACCTGAGGTCAGGAGTTCGAGACCAGCCTGGCCAGCATGGCGAAACCCTGTCTCTACTAAAGATACAAAAATTAGCCGGGTGTGGTGGCGGCTGCCTGTAATCCCAGCTACTTGGGAAGCTGAGGCAGGAGAATCCTTGAATCCGGTAGGCAGAGGTTGCAGTGAGCCAACACCATACCACTGCACTCCAGCCTGGGTGACAGAGCGAGACTCTGTTTCTAATAATAATAATAATAACAACAACAACAACCCAGTGGTAACAATGGCATCAGCAGTAAAGTCTTTACTTTTTTTTATTTTGATCTATGACTGTTCTTTTTGTCCTTTAGCCCTCACGTTCTTCCCATTTTAAAGACAAAAGGGAGAAGCCACAAACATGTAGAGTCCGAGACTCAGATGTTAACAGATTTTACAGCTTGTTGTTTAGTTTTGAGCAGTTGACCGTGTGGATAAAGTGGTGAGACAATACAGTTTTTAAAATGATACGAGATGTAGGGAGGTTTTGTCTGTTTGTGAAGAATATTTTGCTCCCTTCAGGAAATTCTGGGGCTTGGAAACCTTTCTTCTACCTGGGTGGGTGAGGAGGTTGGCCTCTGGCCTTGGGCCTGCCACTGGGTGTTGACTGGGGGAACGGAATTCAGCCCGCCTGTGGTCTGCCGATGCCAAATTCTAGGCTGTGAATTCTCCACCCACTGATTTGGGTGGATGTAAGCGAGTCTCCCTGTCCCCTCTTTCTTTCCTCATGTGTGAACATAAAGGTGGTCATGCATCACAGGGCTTTCCTGTACGTGCTCATGTCTATAAAAGCACTTTGCCGTCATAAAGGACTGCTGAACTGTTCAAGTCAGCAACTGTTTCTGTCTTCCTGTATGTAAAATAAAACCCAGAATCCTTGTCCTGTTGTTGCAGGTTTAAGGAGTTCATGAGTAAACATGTTCACTTAATGTGTTACCGGATCTGCGTGCGAGCACTGACAGCCATCATCACCTACCATGACAGGTGAGAGTGCTTTGTATCAATAGGAAGGGAAATGGCACTGCAGGAAACACCACCCACCTATACTTGGCCAAATGGGAAGATACTTCTGAGCTTTTAGTTAGAGCAGATGAAGCGTGTGAGGTGAGAGGTGTGTTACATGAACTGTTTCACACTAATTTTGGTTGTTTTGCATACATTTAAACCCAGGGAAAACAGACCAAGAAATGGTGGCATCTGTGTGGCCAATCATACCTCACCTATCGATGTGATCATCTTGGCCAGCGATGGCTATTATGCCATGGTAAGAGCTCTTTCCAGTGCATTCTTGAGGCAAGACTTCCTGCTTTAGACTGGTCAGGGCCAGGAGGGTCTAGGAGGCTCCTGGACCCTTCACATAAACACTTTTATGCGTGGGCCACCACCTTACTGTCACTGTGGGGGCTCTGTGGGACTGTGATAGGAGATACCCTGGGTAGAGTGAGTGGTGAATGTGGTTGGAGAGGATGCTGAGGGCGGTCAGGCAGACCAGCATGGGGAGAGGGAGGAGCTGGCAAGGACTGTGTCCAGAGCATCTGAGAATCTGCCCAGGGAGGGGCAGTTTTACACAGGGATTTGCACTACTTTAGTATTTTGTCTTAGGGGTTTCGGTTATGTTTTTAATTACCTATTTCTAGTATTACTGATTAAAAGGAGAAGTTTAAGATTTGGGGAGTCTTGGTAGTGGTTTCTTGGCAGTGAGCAACCTCCAGCCAGCAAGTGTTAGAGGTAAGAGGTTGGACCAGCAAGCGTTAGAGGTGAGAGGTTGGATTGCTTATTTTGTGAGATCTAGGGCTTCCTAGAGTGGGGAGATTTGTGTGAGGATGGCTTCACTACTAATGGGTCCTGTGCCTGTGCTTAGGTGGGTCAAGTGCACGGGGGACTCATGGGTGTGATTCAGAGAGCCATGGTGAAGGCCTGCCCACACGTCTGGTTTGAGCGCTCGGAAGTGAAGGATCGCCACCTGGTGGCTAAGAGGTAATGGACAGAACACTGCTGTTCTGCTTGGCCGGTTAGAATGCTGAAAAGGTTTCAGGGAGTTATCCCTCCACAGTGTAGTTATGTGCCTTCTATCATAAGCCTATACTGCTTTCATAATAATCTTTTCCTAAAACATGAGATTTTAAAAGTGGCCGGGTGTGGTGGCTCATGCCTGTAATCCCAGCACTGTGGGAGGCCGAGGTGGGCAGATCACTTGAGGTCAGGAGTTCGAGACTAGCCTGACCAACATGGTAAAAATACAAAATACTAAAAATACAAAAATTAGCTGAGTGTGGTAACGGGCATCTGTAATCTCAGCTACTAGGGAGACTGAGGCAGGAGAATCGCTTGAACCAGGGAGGCAGAGGTTGCAGTGAGCCGAGATCGTGCCATTGCACTCCAGCCTGGGCAACAGAGTGAGACTCTGTCTTAAAATTTAAAAAAAGTATAGAAACCCTAGTATTATTTACCAAGTTAATAATGTTTCTTAACCTTTTTTAATTCATTGTACCCATCGTAATAAACAAAATACGAACTTTCACTGCTATTTGAAACCTCAAAATGAATTCATTTATCACAAATACAAAGAAACCCAGGGCAGTGGAACGAAGTACTGCTCTGTTTTCAAACTTTAAGAAGGTGAATCTGGTGTAAGTAATGCAAAGAGATTTGCAGCAGAAAGACACATCAAGACAGTTGAGACCCAGCCACACATGGTGGCTCAGGCCTATAGTCCCAGTGCTTTGAGAGCCCGGGAGTTCAAGACCAGCCTGAGCAACATAGGGAGACCTCATCTCTACAAAAAATTTAAAATTAGCCAAGCGTGGTGGTACGCTCCTGTAGTCCCAGCTACTTGGGAGGCTGACGTAGGAGGATCGCTTGAGCCGGGAAGGGTGAGACTGCAGTGAGCTGTGATTGCACCACTGTATTCCAGCCTGGGCAACACAGGGATATCCTGTCTCAAAAAATAACAAATAAGAAAAGACAGCTGAGATTATCTTCCATAGAGACAGATGAACCCTCTCCTAACTCCCTTTGGTACATCTCAGGGACAGTGTTGAGCCAGCAGGGCTGGGCCCAGCCTCACAACTGTTACACAGTCTAGTGCCACAGGTTTATTGAGGGGGCCGTGCCCAGGCCTTGTGGCAGGCGTCTCCTTCAAGTGGCCCCCAGGTTGAGTGGCATCGTTGGTGCTCCGATGTTCACACAGAATTGAACAGTTCTGTGAATTAAATAGTAACCTGATTTTCTCTATCCATATACATTTTTTCTTGATGAGCATTAGATGATGGGTTTAAAAGGACACGGTCATGCTTGTTAACTTCTTATAATTGAAACTAGTGTCACAAATAAATAAGTTATTTATAAACATATTTTGACGATGTGTATAAGGTTGTCTGATCCTTCATTTTTTTTTCCTCTTTGAAAGACTGACTGAACATGTGCAAGATAAAAGCAAGCTGCCTATCCTCATCTTCCCAGAAGGTAAGAAGGGGTTGGTTGCCATAAAGCGCTTCTGTGAGGAGTGCAAGAGTGTGATGCTGATGTTTCGTGGGAACCAAGGCCCTCAGCCCTTGTTGGGGTTATCTGTTTTCACTGAATAATGTTAGGTCCCCTTTAGATTGGAAATAGGACTAAAAACTCAGGCAAGTTCAGAATTTGAACTAAGAATGCCATAGTGTAAACTCCCCAAATGCAGGAATTTCTTCTGTAATGTTTCAGCTCCTCATGGAGCTCGTGGAGTCCTCCTAAGACCTCTGTGCATCTCTGCTTTATCCAGGCTGTGTGCCTGAATCAGGGAAAGTGGTCCTGTAGCAGGAGAATTGGAGGCACCATCTTGCCTGTCTCGTTAAGTGTTTGAAGTTAGGGAGATGACAGATGTATCTTACTGGAGGAACCATTAGAAGAATTTTGACTATTGTGCTTAGTCTTTAAGAAACACCTAATATCTGGGGTAAAGGGCCAACAGAAATAGCATTTTATTGTCTCCTGCATTTTAGGAACCTGCATCAATAATACATCGGTGATGATGTTCAAAAAGGGAAGTTTTGAAATTGGAGCCACAGTTTACCCTGTTGCTATCAAGGTACAAGACCTCCGATGGTACACACTGTCATTATTGGAGCTGCTGTGAGTGGAGCGCAGCAGGAGGAGGTGGAGGAAGGAGCCGGGGTCACCAGTCTGTGGTTGATGCCCTCAGCAGAGTGACATGGGACTGGGCTGATGTGGGTCAAGTGCTGCCAGAGGAGGATGCTGAGCACTCAGCACCCCCTTAGAAGGGCCTGGGGAGTGTGGGATGGGGGACAGCCAGATTCCTGCCTGCATGCTGCTGCCGCCACTATTCAGGAAATGGCAAGCCCTTCACTTCTTACCTTCATAAACCTAGCTGGAAGGTAGGCCCGTCCACCTGGAAAGGTGACTGATTGCAGGGCACAGAGGTGTAGTTTCAAGCTGGATTTTTGCATTTTGGGGGAGCTGCGAGAATGGGGGGGTTCCTTATTCCAGCGCAGTGGGAGAAACGGCTTCACTGCTTTTAGTCGTGTCATCTTTTAGACCTACAGCAGCTCCTAACAATGAGATGGACCCTGGGAGTTTATCTAATCTACGTCAACGCTTTAGGAACTGCTGCTCTAACCCTTCAGACACCCAGAGCTATAGGATGTGATTAACCAGTCATCTGCACTTTGTTCCTCCCTGCTCTTACACTCTCCACATCCACGAGGCCTCACATCATGACACCTACAAAACACAGGCCATCCTCAGTGTGGTTAAAGTATTTAGACTGCAGCCTGAGAGCTCGGTAAAATGGTGAGCAGATATGAGTCAGGCTCACGCTTAGAATTTCTTTTATAGGGGACTGTGGGTTGTCTGCAGAGCATTCTGTAGAGTTGGTTCTGACTTTCTTTTCACCTTGCCAGTGCCACTGGAGAGGTGTTGTTCCTGGTGAGACAGATGCTTACCAGCCACTCACTGTTCATCATTTAGGCAGAGGACCAGGCCAGGGATGGCAGATGAATATTGCCTGCAGGGGACTCTGATTGACAGGTTAGGACTCACCAGAGCCTGAGGATGCAGTGTCTGGGTATAGCAAGAAAGAGGAACATAGTCTGGTAGCAGAGTCTGCCTTGGGTGTGGGAGTGGGGAGTGGCATCTGCATCCTATATTCTGGCAAAACGAGGACAGGTGCTTTGCAGTGTGACCGTGAAGCTGCTGAATGGAAGCCCTTACCGCTCCCCCCAGAACAGTGGCTCTTGAACTTAGGCTGCATTAGCATTGCCTGGAGGGATTGTTAAAATGCAGATTGCTGGGCCCCACACCCGGGGTTTCTGAACTTCCTGTTCTTTTTCTTTTGAGGCAGGGTCTCAGTCTGTCACCCGGGCTGGAGTGCAGTGGCACAATCATGACTCACTGCAACCTCGACCTCCCACATTCCGGTGATTCTCGTGTCTCAGCCTCCCAAGTAGCTGGGATTATAGGTGCATGCCACCACACCCAGCTAATTTTTTAATTTTTGTAGAGACAGAGTTTCACCCCAGACTGGTCTAGAACTCCTGGGCTCAAGTGATCCGCCTGCCTTGGCCTCTCAAAGTGCTGGGATTACAGGCCTGAGCCACCCCTCTGGGTCTTCTGAATTTCCATTCTAACATGTTCTGGGTGGCACTGATGGTGCCTATTGGGACCACACTGTGGCAGCCACAGTTCTGAAGCAGTGCTCTTAGCTGCTGTTGAAACACGAACCCTGAGGAGTTTCCGCTCCTCTCCAAAGTAAAATGCTTATAAATTTTAGATACATTTCCATTCAGTCCACAGGGTAGAGCCCATGTATGGCTAAGAACATCTGGTCTACAGATTACTGGTTTTTGTGAACCCTTTATTGGTAACCAAACTTGGATAACCTTAGTGATTTCCAGGCTCTTCTTATATTCCCACTGGAATTCCGCCATGACCTGATGTGAGGAGTGTGTCACTGTGTTGAGCTTCTGCCTTGTTTCTCTGTCCACACACACTGCCCAGTGTGGAATAGAGAATCAGCCCGAAACAAAGGATTCTCACACTCTTGTGACATCAGAATTTCTGTCCATATCAGGCTTTATGAAATGTAACGACATGACCAGGTGCGGTGGTTCATGCACGTAATCCCAGCACTTTGGGAGGCTGAGGCAGGTGGATCACTTAAGGCCAGGAGTTTGAGACAAGCCTGGCCAATATGGTAAAACCCCGTCTCTACTAAAAATACAAAAAAATTAGCTGGGCATAGTGGCAGGCGCCTGTAGCCCCAGCTACTCAGGAGGCTGAGGCAGGAGAATGGCATAAATCCAAGAGGCGGAGCTTGCAGTGAGCCGAGATAGCGCCACTGCACTCCAGCCTGGGCGACAGTGCGAGACTCTTAGCTCAAAAAATATATATATGTAATAATAATTTAAAAAAAAAATTCTTTCTGATCATACACATTAGCTTAGTTTTAAAAACTTATTATTTTCCCTTGTTTCTGTTGGTATTATAATAACTCATTAAGCCTTCTGTGGTTAAATCTAAATTTCTTAGCTTCTATAATTAAGCCTAAATTACCTTCATTTTTGTAGTTAGGGCCACAGTCTTGTCAAAATTATCCAATTTTTATACTGTGGATCATAAAAGTTAGGCTGGAAAGGCCTAAAAGATCATAGAGTTCAACCCCACCCCAGCCCATGCTCACATGCAGGACCCTGCCCTGGGCTGCTTCTCAGGCTTTCCCAGGAAAAGGGCATTTTTGATGTTGTTGGCAGCATGGCCGTGTGGCATAACTCTTGAAATTCTGGCTCCTTTATTTTTCCACTCTGGTCCTGGGTGTTTGCACAAGGTCAGCCTACTGCCTTGTGTACAGGATCCCTTCAGACATTTGCTAGCAGCACCAGGCACTTTGTCCAGGCGTTCTCAAGCGCCCAGGTCCTCCTGTTGCTCCTTGCGCAACTTCCTCCGGAGCTTACCCACCCTGATCACCTGCCCCTCCAGCTGCTGGTTTGGTGAGAATGTGGGTCACAGCTGCAGCCACATTTTCTGCAAAACGCCACTGAAGTGCTGCCTTTTGCCTCCATTAGAGTCACTGGCAAATGAAAGGATCTGATACCTGCTTCATGGTAGAAGCAGCCTATGTGGTTGAGACCTCCCGGGGCTGTCAGCGTGAGCACAGAGCCGTGTCCTGAACAGAGGACTGACTTTGTTGAAAGTGTAAATGCAAAAGCTTTCTAATAGTTTCCTCCCTGGTCTGGGCACCAGAAATCATGTTTAAAACTTGGTGTTTGTGTAAGAAAATATCTTTATTTGGGGGAGGTACACTAGATGAATGACAGGATGCTGGGAGGGGAGAGATGGAACAAGTGGGAAACGTTGGCGGTGGTTGAATCAGGGAATGGGTACATGGGAGTGCATGATCCTTTTCTCCCTGGTTTTGAAGATGTTTGAAAACTTTATATACCTATGAGTAAGACCTGAAACTAACCAAAAAAGGAGACATTTGCTTGAGGCAGGCTGTCAGGGGAGCCTTCCTTACTGATCTGCAGCAGAGGCCAGGTCCCTCGGGGGAGAGCAGTGTTGCTCGCAGTCAGAACCGGCCACATGGAGAGGGGCTTCTGCAGTACTCATGCAGGGTCAGGGAGCAGCGCCCCAGTACCAGCACGGCCCAGTGGAGTCACTCAGAGCAATCGCTGTGGACTCGCACACGTGAGAACTACTCACGTCTTACCTTCAGCTTTCCGTTGTTTTCAGTATGACCCTCAATTCGGCGATGCCTTCTGGAACAGCAGCAAATATGGGATGGTGACGTACCTGCTGCGAATGATGACCAGCTGGGCCATTGTCTGCAGTGTGTGGTACCTGCCTCCCATGACTAGAGAGGTGAGTGCCTGCCCCAGACAGATCTGCACCTGCTCTGTGTAACGTCAAGCCGGGGCTGAGTGGTCTCATTTGTTCTTTCTTACAGGCAGATGAAGATGCTGTCCAGTTTGCGAATAGGGTGAAATCTGCCATTGCCAGGCAGGGAGGACTGGTGGACCTGCTGTGGTAAGTTTAGAGCCAGGCCTTATCAGCTGAGTTCCTGCAGCAGATGCTGTGTCATTGACTTCACTTACATGTCATTCCCCCTGCTGTGGAGAATTCAACTTGTCAGCTCTAGAGAGAGCAGTTTGACTCTCCCTGAATTCCAACCCAGAAGTGCCCTGTGCTTCCTTGACCTTGGGGAAGCTGGATCAGGGACACCTGGACTGAAGCAGTTGATTCTGTGTACCTTTCTGGGGTTTGAACCTGTCTTCCAGGACACCTGGACAGTGTCCTTCTCTGGGTGGGCATGACCTGCTACTGATCTGAAAACCTCAAGAAGGCAGGGTGACTTTCCCTGGTCCCAGTGTATCTGGCAAAATTGAACCATCCTTAGAAAGGCAAAGGTTGTGTGTGTTGTATTCAGCTTATTACCTAATAGAGCAGGATTGACATACTTTTTCTGTAGTCAGTATATATTTTAGGGTTTGCAGGCCATATGGTGTCTGTTGGAGCTACTGATCTCTGCCATTGTAGTGTGAAAACAGATAGTCTATAAACCAGTGAGCATGGCTGTGTTCCAATAAAACTTTATTTACAAAAACAGGTATCAGCTGGATGTGGCCCATGGGCTGCATTTGACCAGCCCTTATACTAGAGTATAAGATAGTTTTATCCCAAACAGTAGGAGAGTGACCAGAGGTGAATGCTGGTTCAGAGAAACTTTTCCACTCTGTGGGTCACTTAGGTTTAAGAGCCAAGGGTCAACTGGGGAGAGCATTTGACTTAGATGGGCATTATCTATGAGAAAAGAAAGGGTAGAAATTTACATTGTAAACCCAACTGTATAGTCTCAGGGATTAGATTGGCTCTCAGATCATGGCCTTTTAAAAAGTGCTAGCGTGGATTGTGCACTCACTGTGTGCCAGCCACTGAGCTTCTGGGGCCCTGTGTGATCATCTCTTTCACCCTCACAGTAGCTGCAGCCCTGTAAACAGTGTTCCCATTTTACAGATGAGAAACTGATACTCAGGTTAAATCACTTTTTTCCAAAGTCATAACATTAGCACTGGAGCTAGATTTTGCATCCACATCTAACAGACTTTTAGAGCTTCAAGGTTTAACTTCTGCCCCATCTTCCCACCTCTAAGAAAGACAGAGTGGCTGCTTTTAAAAACCATGCCTTTGCTATGGATTTTAAAGGGTGTAGTGGAGAGACTGAAAGCGGGCTTGGATTTTTATAAGTTGTTGAAGGTGGTGATAATTCTAGAGTGTAGGCACAGAGGGGACCAGCAGGCAAGAGGGAATGGGACTGTAACGAAACAACCCCAAGTCTGGTGGGTTGGTTTGGGGCTGCTGCAGGGAGGCACTGGGGCAGTGAGGTTGGGACTCTGAGAGGCAGCCCCGGAGATAAACCTCCATTCCTGACGGCACTCTTTTTTGAGCATGGAAGAAGTCAGAACGCGCGTTACCCCTTGTGTTAGCTCTCTGCATGAATTCGGAGTATCCCTGGGTCTGAATTAAACAAATGACATTTTACAGATCGATATTACAGATACGAGTCGATAATTTGGAAGCATGTCTACCTTCCGTAATGCCAGAATTCCTCCTTTTCCTTTGTGAGGTGAAGATGAATGTTAGAGTAGAAAGAATTGTAAACTCCTTGGTAGGTTTAAGCAGTTACCAAGTACTTTCAATGTGAGTAGTAAATTCTTACTCCAGGGCAAGAGTGGACCTTCTGAGATAGAAAGGGTGAATATTGGGAGCCCAGAGCCCCAGATCCCCTGAGGTTGTCTTGGTGAGAGTGCCACGGGGTACCCTGTTTCTGGCAGGTTTTTCTTAGTATTTGGGCAACACGGTGCATCTCCCATGATGTGAGGGTGCCTGGGAATCCTCTTGGCTGTTACTACATCCAGCCTTTGTCTCTCCAGGGATGGGGGCCTGAAGAGGGAGAAGGTGAAGGACACGTTCAAAGAGGAGCAGCAGAAGCTGTACAGCAAGATGATCGTGGGGAACCACGAGGACAGGAGCCGCTCCTGAGCCTGCCTCCAGCTGGCTGGGGCCACCGTGCGGAGTGCCAATGGGCTCGGAGCTGGAGTTGCCGCCGCGGCCCCCACTGCTGTGTCCTTTCCAGACTCCAGGGCTCCCCAGGCTGCTCTGCATCCCAGGACTCCGGCTTTCGCCGAGCCGCAGCGGGATCCCTGTGCACCCGGCGCAGCCTGCCCTTGGTGGTCTGAACGGATGCTGCTGGGTGTCACGACCCAGGACGAGATGCCTTGTTTCTTTTACAATAAGTCGTTGGAGGAATGCCATTAAAGTGAACTCCCCACCTGTGCACGCTGTGCGGGCTGAGCGGTTGGGGAGATGTGGCCATGTTCTTGTGCTAGGGATGGCGGGACAAGAGTCTGTTATGCAAGCCTGTGTGCCAGGGATGTGCTGGGGGTGGCCACCCGCTCTCCAGGAAAGGCACAGCTGAGGCACTGTGGCTGGCTTCGGCCTCAACATTGCCCCCAGCCTTGGAGCTCTGCAGACATGATAGAAAGGAAATTGTCATCTGCAGGGGCTTTCAGCAAAATGAAGGGTTAGATTTTTATGCTGCTGCTGATGGGGTCACCAAAGGAAGGGGAAGAGGCCAGGTGGGCCGCTGACTGGGCCGTGGGGAGAACATGTGTTCATACTCCAGGCTAACCCTGAACTCCCCATGTGATGCGCGCTCTGTTGAATGTGTGTCTCAGTTTCCCCATCTGTAACCTGAGTCGGGGGGAAGCGTGGTGATTCCTACCTCACAGGGCTGTTGTGGGGATTAAAGTGCTGCGGGTGAGTGAAGGACACGTCACGTTCAGTGTTTCAAGTACAGGCCCACAAAACGGGGCAGGGCAGGCCTGAGCTCAGAGCTGCTGCCCTGGGCTTTGGATTTGTTCTTGTGAGTAAATAAAACTGGCTGGTGAATGAACTGGGGGACTTCTCCCTTTACTTTCTCCCCTGGCTGTGGCCCTGACTAGCGGGCTTCTCGTGAGAATTCCCGTTCTCTTCTGGGAGCATGGCCCTGGGGCTGCGGAGAAGCTGCCTGACTGCTGGATCGAGGAAGCCTGCAGCTGAGAAGGTGAACGGGCTCGTCTCAGATGCTTGCAGATCTTTGGGTAATTTAGAATTTCCAGCATAGACGTGAATTTCTCCAGAGATTGGGGGTACACGGGGTGCTGATGTGAGGCCTAGGAGAAGCAATGAGTAAACTCCAGGGCGGGGGAGGAGCAGGGGCCCCGGGAGGGCTGCAGAGGGGCAGGGTGGGCAGGGCGTGTGCTGCATGGTGGCTTCCACACAGCCAGAGCAGGCACCACAGGGAAAAGACTCGGCCACTGGTGCCTGCTGTACAGTCACAGTGGAGGCAGAGCCAAGGCCAAACAGCCCCTCTGGGTTCTGGGGTTTCACCAATTTCATGCCCCTCAGCCCCCCATTCATGTGCCACTAGCCCTCACTTGGGACCCACGCTCCCTTGTGACACAGTCATGACGCCTCTCAGGATTTTGTGCCAGTGTTGCCAAGTGTCGTGTCCCTAAGGTTGCCCTCTGTCCTGCGGTTCAGGGAGGGGTGGGAGTGAAGCCGTGTTCGTGGGGCTGCAGACAGATCCACTTTGTCATGTGGGGACCTGCTGGGTTGGCCCTGCAGTCTCCCTTTCTCTGCGCCTACCTGTGACCTCCCCGGGAAAGCCTCCCATTTCCTCACCTACCCTGTTGTCAGCCCAGGGGAAATCCTCTTTTTGCTCTGAAATGAAGACTGAAAAAGAAAATAAAGTCAGTGTTATGACTAATAACAGTCTCTTAGGAACTGTTTTACAGAATGCTTAAGAATAAAAAGTGATTTCCAGCTTTTATAGGTGATGTTTACAGTGTTTGTAAACTAACTGGAGGGATCAGTAATTGGTCTTAAAGATCAGGTTCTCTTTTAAAAGGTTCATCTGAAACTATGATTTGTTACTTTCGTGATTTGCATAGGTATTTATGTATACACACACAGGTTTTGCTTTTGTTGGTCTCACATTCAGCACAGCTGTCTGCAGCCCCTGCCGGCAGGTATGGCCACACCTGGTGTGAAGTCACGTGGAGTCAGCGCTGTGGAGGGAAGTCCTGTGCGGGCCAGGCAGTGAGGAGAGGACTGACTCTCACGCCTGCAGAAACAAAACCTCCCCTTTCTGTGTATGCCTTCTATCATCATCCAGGCGACTGCTCCATCCTTTTAAATTAGGGGTCCTGCAGGCCCCAAGTGACCCATAGAGTATCTGGTTTGAGATGACTTGAGTTGGTCTTATGGGACAAAACCTCAAGACACTTAGAAATATGCAAAGTACAAAATAATGTGTTCCCTCCTGTTGCCCCAGTGAGGGTGGGGCTGAGCTGGGAATGACACCCAGTAGCGTAATGAGTGCAACAAGTGCTGGCCAGCTGCTAACCCCCCTCCAAGCCTGCTGCATCTTCACTTCTCTGCGTCTGTCTCCTGAGTCATAACTAGGGACTTGGCTAGATGACCTCAGAGACCCCGTCCACATCTGAATTTTCTATTTTGAAGCCCATAGTTCAAACTTTGGTTTTGATCTCTGAAGTCTTCTGGGTTTGGAAATATGGGAGGTCACCTCTGAATCCATTGCTTCTCTAAAACATCGGGGCTAGAGGAACTAACCCACTTGAGGGTGACCTCAAGGGCTTTAGGCAGCCGTGGGGCTGGTGCCACACTGCTCTCAGGCTGGGCAGTGTCCTTTGTGGATCTCGGACAGCCTTTTTTACTCAAACATGAGACCTTCCACCCACCAGTTAGAAAGGGAACTTTTTTTTTTTTTCCAACACAGAGTTTCACTCTTGTTGCCCATGCTGGAGTGCAATGGCACAATCTCAGTTCACTGCAACCTCCACCATCAAGTGATTCTTATGCCTCAGCCTCCAAGTAGCTGAGATTACGGGCATGCACCAGCACACCCAGCTAATTTGTTGTATTTAGTAGACTGGGTTTCACCATGTTGGTCAGGCTGGTCTCAAACTCCTGATCTCAGGTGATTCTCCTCAGTCTCCCAAAGTTCTGGGATTACAGGCATGAACCACCGCACCCAGCCAAGAGGGAATTTTTTAATAAAGCTAGTGGGATTCCCTTGACAGCAGAACCAGCTTTGGGACTTGATGCTTCACTGTGTCAGAATCCAGTCCCTGCTGCTGCCTTTCAGAGATAGAAGAGGCTTGATGTGTGAGGGGTCAGGGGAGTGCTCCAGATCCCTGAATGTCCATCCCAGACCAGTGACAGGCACTTTTGGGCGCCGTCGTGTGACCTTCACGGCAGAACAAACAGTGGGCACTAACCCTGTTGTCCTGTGGAAATCTGGGTCCCTGAATCCTGCCGTTTCCTTCCTGGAATTGGCCAGGAACTTGATTGTCTGGGCTAGTGCTTGCTGCTGTCCCCTGATGCATGAAGGATCCCCCCGTGTCATAGGTCCCACCTGCCTGCTGTGCATCCCGGGTGGCCAGACTTGGCTTCTCCAGGTGTACTTGTCCTGGGTGGCCCGGCCCGTGGGCTGGAAGGGCAGCTGCAGGCGCACTGCCTCGCAGACAGGTTAAGAGACGGGCACGCGGCCATCCGTCTTCTACAGCACACACACCCCCCTCCCCCCCAGTCAATATGTCTCTCTCCGATGGGAAAGTTAATAAATTTTGCTCTAGATTAAAAGTATTGATCATTTCATTTGTAAACGATAAATAAAAAGGGGGAACTTTTCATTGCGCCGGGGGTGGCGCCTGGCGTGTGTTGTGGGGGTGATTGCACTGGCTGCCTGGGGGTGGGCTTCTCATATGCATTCTGGCCGGCCAGCTGCATTGATTTCCTATTAGTCTCCCAGCACCACCCAGTAACACATCATTTCAGTACCTGCTATTAATGGTCTTTTGATAAATAATCACTTGTAAGTCAATAAATTTTTATTAAACAGTGTGGCTCTTTGATTTATTAAAATCCGACCGTGTTTGTCTGGGAGAAAAGGGATGCCGAATTGAAGTGGAGGTTTTCATACATCTTCCTGACGCAGAGCAGTCACCACACACTCCAGAGAAAAACAATTGCATTTTAACAGAAACAAAACGGCCGAGTTTGGAACTTGGGCCCAGGGAAACTTTATCTCCGTCAGCCTGAGGCTTACTCTGCAGGGATCAGCCGCAGGCCGGAGGGCGCCGAGTTGAGAACTTTGTGTTGGTCTCCAAGAGTGCCCAGGTGCCAGGGCTGGATGCCCCTGCTGGGCTGCATTCTGGGGTGGCACCTACCGGCCCTCTCCCAGCTGAGGATGCACCCTGGGGCAGGCACCCTTTGCCAGCAGACATCTGGCATCAACAAGAGAAGCTCGTATGGCAGGACCCTTTAGCTTCCTTCCTGGCCAAATTGCCACCAGAGTCACCTGTGGCAGGAAGATGTGCCAGGAGACAGTCTTTTGCAGCAATCAGGCTGTGTGGATTATTTTTTTAAGTGTGGGCCAATAGCTGAAGACTGGAAATGCCGTTTTGTGAGATTTTCATTGGCATAGAGTTTGCTGTAAAGAGTTTGGCACTTTTCATCGAGACGAATATGGCCCCTAACAGATGGTCTTACATAGAGTAACCCAACCACTGACGATGCAACCAGAATTCTCACCCAGGGGGAAGTTGTAGGAAAGGGAAAACACTTTCTATTCTAGTGTTTCTAATAAACGTTTTTATTAAAGCGAATAGTTGGAACACCTTCTTGACCCTCCCTCGTTCAGGCTGCCCCTGCGGACTTCCTTCCCATTCATGCTTAGTGGAGCGGATGGGAACACACAAGGGCTTTTGACAGCAGGACTCTCGGTAAGAAGTGAGGCTGCGGGCCTTCTCTGGGATTGTTAGGATTTCCTTTTCTCTTCTGGTCTCGGGACCTTGAAGGTGGTTAGGAAACTGGACAGCAGAAAACAGGTCTGAGTGTCCCGCAGAGCAGGCGAATGCTAATAGAGTGGTTTTCAGGAGTGTGGTCCAGGCTGTGCCCACGTGCAGGAGGCTGGTCAAGGACCTAGTTTCTCTTCCAAAGACTTCCAGCCCTGCCCCCAGGAATGTGCCAGGCTGGCCAGTGAAGCCGGGGGACACCATGGATGTGGATTCCCAGCGCACCTTGCATGTTAACACGTACAGACTTCAAGTCCACTTTCGGGGTTAAGCAGGACACTTCTGAAACGTTTCAGTGAGGGCTTCAGTGCTCTGGCTCCCCGACACCTCACTTCCGGTGCCCACACCCATCCCACTGCACTGTTAGGAGCACTTTGCTGGGGAGGCTAAAGAATGATCTCAGGCTTTCTCGTACTCCGTGAGGTTACTTCCTATGCAGGAGTCAAATACATTAAACTGGGAAAGGAATGGCTCTTGCTTGGCAGCTGCCATTACAGTTGCTGATGGGGGCCAGAGGAGTGAGGTTGGCTAAAGATGGGATAAGGGGATTTGGGCCATCACCCGGCAGGTACCTGCACCACCTGTTGATGTCACCAGCAGGAAGCCACAGCAAGGCGGATGTCAGGAGGCTCTGTCTCCCTCGAGAGCAAAAGAGGAGACCTGGTAATTCCAAGAGTAGCCATGACTGCACTCCCTTCCCTTGAACCCACGGGTCCCAAAATGCATTTATTGGTTGTTGTTTTGTTTGTTTGTTTGTTTTTGAGACAGTCTTGCTCTGTTGCCCAAGCTGAGTGCAGTGGCATGATCTCGACTCACTGCAACCTCTGCCTCCCAGGTTCAAGTGATTCTCCTGCCTCATCCTCCCGAGTAGCTGGGATTACAGGCACGTGCCACCGTGCCCCGCTAATTTTTGTAGTTTTTAGAAGAGACAGGGTTTCACCATGTTTGTCAGGCTGGTCTTGAACTCCTGACCTCAGGTGATCCACCCGCCTCAGCCTCCCAAAGTGCTGGGATTACAGGCATGAGCCACTGCACCCAGCCCAGTTGTTATTTTGAGACTAGATCTCACTTTGTTGCCCAGGCTGGAGTACAGTGGTGTGATCATGTTCATGACTCACTACAGCTTGGGCTCCTGGGTTCAAGCAATCCTCCTGCCTCAGCCTCCCAAGTAGCTGGGACTACAGGCGCACACCACCACACTGAGCTAATGTTTTAAATTTTTTGTAGAGGTAGGGTCTCACCATGCCGCCCAGGTTGATGTTGAACTCCTGGCCTCAAGCAATCCTCCTTTCTTGGCCTCCCAAAGTGCTGGGATTACAGGTGTGACACACCTTGCCTGGGCAACCAAAATGTACTTTCAGTGCATTCGAACTCCTCCATACGCACAGACTCAGCTCTGGATGGCTGGATGTGAGATCAAGAGGTTAACTGGTGCCTTCCCTTCTGATCCATCTAGAGTTCTAGGCAGACGTTCGGAGGCTCCCTCTGCTCCCTCTTGCCCTGTGTTCCAAGTACAAACGAACACCTTGCCTCTCCCTGCTAAGGAGTCAGGACTGGGTGGGGGGCATAGAGGCCCTGCTCAGCTGCAGGAGAGGCTGGAAACAGAGGCTGGGAGGGCCCAGCCCCGGGCCGGGGTCCCGGTTCCTGCTGCTCGGCGTGGGCTTGGGGAAGGGCTGCGCGTACGCAGATTGATCCGCCAGCTGTGATTTGTCATTTCTCCCAGGCAGGCGCTGTTTTCTCTTGGTTCAGGAGGCCCCTTCGACACCTGCTTTATTTTTCTTCCTGCGCTGACGTGACGGGAGACAGGTGTTAAACTACTTAATCACTTTAAAATTGTTTTAATTTTCTGTTTTTTATTGATCTCTCCAGCAACAATTAATCAGCTCACTGGACCAGGCAGTTAGTACATTAAAAATTGTCAGGGAGGCCGTGCATCTTGCAAAATGTCTAAAAAATATTCAGCTAGCAAATTTCCCTTTTCTTTCGCATGCAACAGTCCACAGCCCATGAAACTCCCACTCAGGAAGGGCCTCTACCTCCGGGACTCGTGTGTGGGGAGTATTCAGGCCACTGCAGGAGCTCCGGGCAGGGGCTTCCGGTAGGGCAACACTGGACGCAGGTGCCTGGCTCATCAGTCATTTGCCACCTTTCCTTCCACTTTGTTCTGTTTCTTGCACATCCGGGGTCTGCTTTCCCCAAGGACTTTGGGAGATTTTGTGGAAGGGGATTTGACGGTCTATGACTGCTCTGTGGGGCCAGGACAGAGGGTCTAGAGCAAGCGTCTCTTTCCACAAAACCTGCCAACGTCTGGCCCCCGAGCCCACAGCCAGATTTCCCCTCCCTGGGACACCAGCACTCTTGGCTTGTCCATCTGACGATGCCGAAACCACCTCCCTGGGGCAGGGGCCCCCTGTGCTGGGTACACTCCACCTGCTGGCGGGCGACGGGGTGTCATGCTGCCTCTTCCCCGGCACTCAGTGATGGGCCTGAAGCCCTTCCACAGAATGTCCTGGGCAGTGCCACCCCACACCCACCGTAACTGTCACTGGCTCCTGTGCTGCAAGCCTTCACTGCCTGTCTTTTGTCACCCCTCTGGAAAATGATTTATTAACTGCTTGACTGTACTTCTCATTCAATAAAATATGGACGGAACAACTAGAGACTTCAGCCTCACTTCTTGGGGTGAGAACTGTGTTTTCTAGTTTTTCCATGTTTGCCTAGTTTCCTATCACTTCCGAAGAGCAAGTCCCTTATTTCTTCCCGGGTGCATTAACCATCCTGCAAACTGTCCACAGGGTCTGGGTCGCCCACTGCTTCCCAGGGGCACCACCCTCCCACAGCAGCCCTTGCTCCCCTGCCCCTGTGTCCAGGCCCAGTGGGCCCCATGCAGGCAGACAGCATTTCCTGCCCTCCCATGTGCTTCCCGCTCACGGGGCTCCCCGGAGAGCTAAGGTCCAGGCCCTCGAGACTCAGGGGTCCCAGTCCCTGCTGAGAAGGGCTGCCGGCTGACCCCCGCCCCCCGCCCCACATTCTGGAAAGTTGGAGGGCGTGGGCCTCGGGGGCGGCACAGCCAGCCCTGGTTCTGGCCGTGGACTTATCTCCCTCGCCCCACCCGCTTGGTATTAATTGGTATATGATTGGGCCGGGACATATAATCTAGTATTGATTTTCTCTCTGGACGCCACAGCTTTATTTGCTCACATCTGCCTTGTGTTTAATTGGTGCTTTGCTCTGGAAACAGAGATCTTATCGGCCTGCTGGGTTTCTTTTCCTGGGGCACACAGGCATGCACAGTCCCAACCCTGCCTCTCCCGGAGCCTCCCACAGCCAGGCCTGCCCGGGCTTAAGGGGGCAGCAGGGAATGGCCCGGGGGGCTTGCTTTACACTTGACCTCCTGAGCTGGGGCCGATCCTTCCTGGAGTGAATGTGTGTGTGTCTGTGATGATCACTGGGGAACACTGGCTTTGGGTGGGGCCTGGGTTCATACCCGCTTCCTCCATGTATGTCTTCGTGGCTAGCCTATTTAGTTTCTCAGCACAGTAATATCTCTTCCTTATCTGACAGAAAGGTAGAGTGGATACCTGCCCTGTAGGACTCCTGGAGATTAGCTTTCAGGCCCCACACAGCACCTGGCACTTGGTAGGTGGAACGAGCAGCAGCTCCTTTGTCATTTGCCTGGTCCCACTCAGCCCGTGCAGCTCTGTCAGAGGCCTGTGAACCACAGCAACTCCATCTTGAACAGGGGCTGGGTAAAATGAGGCTGAGACCTCTGGGCTGCATTCCCAGGAAGTTAAGGCATTCTTAGTTACAGGATGAGATCGGAGGTCAGCACAAGATACAGGTCATAAAGTCCTTGCTGATAAAACAAGTTGTGGTAAGGAAGCCGGCCAAATCCCACCAAAACCAAGATGGTGACGAGAGTGACCTCCAGTCGTCCTTACTGTTGTACTCCCACCAGTGCCATGACGGTTTACGAATGCCATGTCAACGTCAGGGAGTTACCCTATATGGTCTAAAAGGGGAGGCATGAATAATCCATCCCTTGTTAAGCGTATCATCAAAAATAACCATAAAAACGGGCAACCGGTAGCTGTCAGGGCTGCTCTGTCCATGGAGTAGCCATTCTGTTATTCCTCTACTTTTTTTTTTTTTTTTTTTTTTTTTAGACAGAGTCTCACTCTGTCACCAGGCTGGGGTGCAGTGGTGTGATTTCCGCTCACTGTAACATCCGCCTCCTGGGTTCAAGCGATTCTCATGCCTCAGCCTCCTGAGTAGCTGGGATAATAGGCGCCCACCATGACACCCAGCTAATTTTTGTATTTTTAGTAGAGATGGCGTTTCACCTTTTGGCCAGGCTGGTCCTGAATTTCTGACCTCAAGTGATCCACCTGCCTCGGCCTCCCGAAGTGCTGAGATTACAGGCGTGAGCCACCGGACCTGGCCTTAATCCTCTACTTTCTTAACAAACTTGCTTTCACTTTACTCTGTAGACTCACCCTGAATTCTTTCTTGTGAGAGATCCAAGAGCCCTCTCTTGGGGTCTGGATCGGGACCTCTTTCCTGTAACCGTTCCATGTGACTGCAGGCATGGAGAGAGAGAGCCACAGGCATGTGCATTGGAAAGGCGGTATCTCCTGCTGACACCTCTGTTTGTAGGACTGGGCTGGGGGGATCATGTCCTCCTAGGGACCCACAATCCAATGTCAGCCTCTGACCCCGAGGCCCTGTGGTCGCCACCCCCCGCCGCCTTGTCTGAGGTTGAGGGCTTCTGTCCTCTGCCCCCAAGAGCTCACCCTCAGGAGGGCCTTTCCTGCCCCTGCCCTCCCAGCTCCATCACACCCCGACCCCTGCATTTTGGCTTTTTGTTTTTCCCTCGTCTGGCTGTGGTCTGGCATTGGGGCTGTCCCACCCTGCCTGGGCTGTTTGTAGTAAAGGGAAGAGAGAAAGGCCAGGGGTAAACACTGATTTCCTATTGACACAACATTAATTCTCTTGCTTGGACAGGTGAATGTGCTTTCACTAACTTTACCAAGATTAATGATACTTGTTTGCTTGCTAAGAGCGGCCTAATGAGGGGCTTTGGAACACATGCCTTCTGGGCTGGCGGAGGGAAGGAGGCTGCAGGCTGCTGGACGTGGGAGGAGAAGCAGCCTCCCCACTCTGCTTCCAACGCCACAGCTCCTCCTTGGGCGCTGGTACCTTTCCCTAGCAGCAACAGAATCAAGGAGTTATTGGATAAAGAATGTGGGCTTTTTGTGTCCTGCCCCTGGGGTTATTTCTGACAAGGAGAACTTCTCAACAGACCTGCAAATGGGGTCCCTAGTCAGTCTGCCCCTACCTCTACCTCTACCCCTGCCCCTGCCCCTACCCCTGCCCCTGCCAGTCACCGGAAACTCTCCTCCCACCTGTGCAAACCAGATCCTCCCTCCATTTGTGCCCAAGGCCAAGGTCAAATGTAGGATCAGTCTTTGCTTTATGGCTCTGAAGAGTAAACAATAGCATTGGAGAGGACAAGCTGGGGCTTCTGAGGTGGGACAGCTGGCAGAGGAGCATCAGGGCCTTGACCTAAAGGGAGGGGACTCCTGGGCCTGCGAGTGATGCAGCAATAAGATTGGATCAGAGCTGTTTCTGCCTTGTGACTTTGTAGGTTCAGCACAGCTTGAATAGGGCAAGAAGAAGCCCTACAGCCTCTCTTCTCAGCAGAACAGCCGGTGGCAGATCATGAAAGCGGGTGCAGGGGTGGAGTCGCCCCAGTCGCAGGCTGTTTCAGATCCAGGGACTGCCAGGATCTCCTGAGGACCACCTCACCAGGTGGGAGGCAGACAAGGCCATGCCACAAGCAGCCAGACACAGCAGGCCTCCACCAAACAGAAGCGCCAGCTCTCAGGCAGAGCCATGCTAGAATTGTAAGGCTGGCATTGCTTTCTTTCCAGCACTGAGCAGCAGCAATTTAGCAAATTCTGCTAAAGCAGGGTCTCTTGAGAAAATAAATAAACACGATCTTAAACCCCAAGAGCCTACGAAGGTTTTCTTCCGTAAGACCTTCCGCGGGCATTGCGCAGCAGGACGCCTGGGCCTGTCCCTGCTCTTTCACCCTTGCCACCTTTCCGGGTCATTCGTTTCTTTATCATCTGGGGAAGAAGGAAAAACTACAGAAATCAACTTAGATCATATATGGACAACTCCATAGGGGGCAGGGAGAACCAAAACTTATGGATTTAAATCAAATTGGGCTTTAAAAATCACTCTTTCCCAGGAGGGAGAGCATTAGGGCACATGCCTAATGCATGCAGGGCTTAAAACCTAGATGACAGATTGATGGGTGCAGCAAACCACCATGGCACATGTATACCTATGTAACAAACCTGCGCGTTCAGCACATGTATCCCAGAACTTTAATTTTTTTTTAAAAAAAATCACTTTCCGAAATGCCTCCGTCGCAAGTCCCTGGGGCACTTGTTAACCGGGTAGTTTCCTAGGCTGCCCCTCCCTTCCCCTCCCACCTCCCACTGAGTCTGAATATCCCTGCTGGCTGTGGGGTCTATGTGTCTGACTAGTCTGGTCATCAGGCGGGTTGGGAAGCTGCCTACATGAACATTGCTGGCTGAGGGGTATCTGCTCCATCCAGGAATACTGGCAGCCAGCTACAAAGCAGCAGGAACCACTCCAGTAAATATGATGCTTGCTGTGAAAATGAACTGGAACACATTTGATCAGCGTGCCTTTGGTTAGAAGACTTCCTCTCATCCTCTTGTGTCCACTGTAGCTTGGAACTTCAGGCCTTTATACACCTGGGGAGTGGACACAGATCTAGATGAGAGCTGGAGGGCAGGGGTGTCAGCCCCAGACCTCACACTTACTAGAGTTCTGGCCTCAGAAAAGTCTTCTCAGCACTGCATGCCTCAGTGTTCTCATCTGCAAATCAGGAATAAAACTGGATGGCTGGTCTGAGAATTACGAAATAATGTTCAAGAATGCAATCCCTATCAAAATTCCAATGTCATTTTTCATAGAAATAAAAAAAAAATCCTAAAATTCACATGGAACCACAAAAAATCCTGAATAGCCAAGGCAATCATGAGCAAAAAGAACAAAGCTGGAGGCATCACACTACCTGACTTCAAACCATACTACAAAGCTATAGTAATTAAAACAGCATGGTACTGGCATAAAAATAGAAGCACCAAACAATGGAACTGAGTAGAGTCCAGATATGATCCCACACACGTATGGGCAATTACTCTTTTTTTTTTTTTTTGAGACACAGTTTCACTCTGTCACCCAGGCTGAAGTGCAGTGGCACAATGTTGGCTCACCGCAACCTCCACCTCCCAGGTTCAAGCAATTCTCCTGCCTCAGTCTCCCGAGTAGCTGGGAATACAGGTGCCCACCACCATGCCCAGCTAATATTTGTATTTTTAGTAGAGACAATACTTTGCCATGTTGGCCAGGTTGGTCTCAAACTCCTGACCTCAAGTGATCTGCCCACTTCGGCCTCCCAAAGTTCTGGGATTACAGGCGTGAGTCATTGTGCCCAGCCTGATTTTTGACAAAGATGCCAAGAACACACAATGGGGGAAGTATAACCTCTCCGATAAATGGTGTTGGGAAAACTGGATATCCACATACAGAAGAGTGAAATAAGACTCTTATCTCTCATCACATACAAAAATCAACTCACACTGAATTAAAGGCTTAAATGTAAAACCAGAAACTGTAAAACTTCTAAAAGAAAACATAAGGGAAAAACTGCACAACATTGGTCTGAACAATGATATTTTGGCTTTGACCCCAAAAGCACAGGCAACAAAAGCAAAAATAGATAAATGGGGTCATATCAAATGAAAAAGCTTCTGCATAGCAAAGGAAATGATGACGAGAGTAAGAAGCCAACTTATAGACTGGGACAAAAAAATTGCAAATAGGCCGGGCGTGGTGGTTCACGCCTGTAATACCAGCACTTTGGGAGGCTGAGGCAGGTGGATCACCTGAGGTCAGGAGTTTGAGACCAGCCTGACCAATATGGTAAAATCCCATCTCTACTAAAAATACAAAAATTAGCCGGGCGTGGTGGCAGGTGCCTGTATTCTCAGCTACCCAGGAGGCTGAAGCAGGAGAATTGCTTGAGCCTGGGAGGCAGAGGTTGCAGTGAGCCGAGTTTGCACCACTGCACTCTGGCCTGGGTGACAGAGCAAGACTCTGTCTCAGGAAACAAAACAAAACAAAACCCCCCAAAACAAATCAAACACTTTGATAGCAAGAAAACAAACAACACAATTAAAAAATGGACACAGAACCTGAATAGACATTTCTGAAAATAAGACATACAAATGGCCAAGAGACATGAAAAAAACAATGCTCCACCTCACTAATCATTAGGGAATGCAAATTAAAACCACAATGAGCTATCGCCTCACACCTGTCAGAATGACTATTATCAAAAATACAAGTGTTATTGAGGATGTGAAGTAAAGAAAACCCTTATCTGCTCTTGGTGGGAATGTAAATTAGATTAGGTATTATGGAAAACAGCATGGAGATTCATTCCTAAAACTAAAACCAGAGCTCCCATATGATCCAGCAGTCACCTATTAGGAAAGGAAATCAATATATCAAAGAGATACCTGCACTCCCACGTTTATTGCAGCACTATTCACAATGGCCAAGATTTGGAATCAACCTGTGTCCATCCATCATAGACGAGTAGATAAGGAAAATGTGATATATGTCACGATGGAATATTATTCAGCCTTAAAAAAGAAGGAAATCCTGTCATTTGCGACATCATGGATGGAATTGAAGAACATTATGCTAAGTAAAATAAATCAATCACAGGACAAATACCACATGTTCTCACTCATATGTGGAGTCTCAGACAATTGAATTCACAGTAGCAGAGAGTAGAGTGATAATTACAGAGACCAGGGGTTGGGAGAGTGGGGAGATGATGGTCTCCCACACAATTAGACAAGAAAAATGAGGTTGGTTGTTTGTTCGTTTTTGAGACAGAGTCTCACTTTTGTCACCAGGCTGGAGTGCAGTGGCATGGTCTCAGCTCACTGCAACCTCCACCTCCCAGGTTCAAGCAATTCTCCTGCCTCAGCCTCCTGAGTAGCTGGGATTACAGGTGCGCACTACCACGCCCAGCTAATTTTTTGTGTTTTTAGTAAAGATGGGGTTTCACCGTGTTAGCCAGGATGGTCTCAATCTCCTAACCTCGTGATCTGCCTCCCAAAGTGCTGAGATTACAGGCGTGAGCCACCGCGCCAGGCCAGGAGTGAGGTTTTATTTGAGCTCTATTGCACAGTGTAGTGAATATAGTTAATAATAGTGTATTGTACATTTCAAAACTGCAAAGAGACTAAATTTCTATGCTCTCATCACAAAAAATGATAAGTATTTGAGGTGATGGATCTGTTAATTAGCCTAATTTAATTATTCCACTTTCTATTCATAAACATAGCATCACTTTCAACCCCCAAAATATATACAATTATAAACCATCAATTTATAATTAACATTTTAATAAAACAAAAAATAATGTACAAGACAGCCAGGCACAGTGGCTCACATCTGTAATCCCAGCATTTTGGGAGGCTGAGGCAGATAGATGACTTAAGCCCAGCAGTTCGAGACCATTCTGGGGAACATATGAGACCCTGTCTCTATAAAAAATACAAAAAATTAGCTGGGCGTGGTGGCACGCACCTGTGGTCCCAGCTACTGGAGAGGCTGAGATGGGAGGATTGCTTGAGCCCAGGAGGTAGAGGATGCAGTGAGCCATGATTGTGAAACTGTACTCCAGCCTGGGCACAGAGTAAGACTCTGTCTCAAAAAAATAATAATGTATAAGGAAGTGTCTTGAAAAACTTCAGCTTGTAATAGTGAGTATATTGTTAGTATGTTAGTGAGTTATATTAGTATGTTGTTAAAAATGGGAATTTGGTCATGGCTTTTCATATACTATATAGTCTCATTGAAATTCTATGAGTTCTTAATTTTAGGTAATGTAGACACGATGATTCTTACTGAAACACTTACCTTTATTTTAGTACTCTTTATATGTTAAAGAATATGTTTAGTAATCCTTATATGTTAAAGGATGTAATGCTTTTGGTGAGAATGATGCTGTGTGGATCGATTGTGAGTCGCGTTATTGCTAGTGTACATTACTTAATGTTCTTGCTTCTTAACCACTGCCTCCCACAGGTCCCTCTGTGCCTGGTGAAGCCATTCCTCAGAGCACTAGCAGCCGCATTCCCTTCGTTTCTTGGTGCAGTCCTCTAGACTGTGAGGTCAGCAAGGTAGGGAGCTCGCCCTTGTCACTATCCCCAGCTCTAAGCACAGAGCAAGGCAAAAGGCAGACCTCAAATGTTGATTGCATAGATTTTCGTTTACAGCACATATGACCTTCATTTTCTTTTAAACAGTTCAATAGCCCAGCCTTAATTCAAACAGGCCTTCTCTCCTCTCCCTTTTTATGGTGTTTTTATGGTGGTTAAGAGCGGGAGCTTCAGGGTTTGTCTTCCGGGATTAAGCTGTGTGACTTAGGACAGTTTACTTAACTTCTCCGTGCCATGTCCTGGCAAGACAGTGGGTGTAATAGTAGTGCCTATTTGATACGGATTTTTGAAAATTACACGAGCTAAGTAAAGCACCTAGAACGGTGCCTAGCACATAGTGAATGTTTAATAAATGTCTGCAGAAAGTAGCAGCAGGAGTGGGGCAGGCTTGGCTGTTCCGTTGCAGTGTGGTGAGGGCACAAAGCTTGTGCTTTGGAGTGGAGCTGAATCACCACTGAGAAGCCATGGGCCTGGGGCACTCCAGTGAACCTGCCTGCTTCAGCTTCTTCATCTGGAAAATGGGGGTGTTAATCATGCACAGCTGTTGGAGGATAAAAGCGTGAATGTGAGGCATTTATTAATAGAAATATCCCATTTCTTTTTTCTTTCTTTTTCTTTTTCTTTTTTTTTTTAGATGGAGTCTCGCTCTGTCCCCCAGAATGGAGTGAAGTGGTACGATCTCAGCTCACTGCAACCTCCACCCTCCGGTTCAAGTGATTCTCCTGCCTCAGCCTTCCCAGTAGCTGGGATTACAGGTGCTCGCCACCACGCCCAGCTAATTTTTGTAATTTTAGTAGAGATGGGATTTCGCCATGTTGGCTAGGCTGTTCTCAAACTCCTGACCTCAGGTGATCCACCCACCTCGGCCTCCCAAAATTCTGGGATTACAGGCGTGAGCCACCGCACCCAGTCGTGCCCATTTCTTAGAAGGTTCTGGAGTCTCCCCTGCACCTGGGCCTCCTGCATTATAGGGAACACACAAGCACCTCTTCAGCAGCCTGGTCTGAGGCCAGATGGGTCCTGTCAGAGTTCCAGGCCCTGGGGACAAGATGACCACAGGGAACCTCTTAGCCTCGTTCCCAGGACCTCTGCCTTGGGATGATGGGAAATCCTTTCAAGCAGAAGCCTGTATTAGATTCCTCCATAAACTCCCAGCCCAATCTCAGAACCAAGCTGAAATGATGTGATCCAACAGTGATTACAGGATTTGTATGTATTTGGTACCATTTTGTTTATCTGCACGTTATCAAGGGTGAATGAATTGTTCTAAGCAAGATAATGTTCCAATGAAAATCTTCTAGAATATTATGCTGTCCTGGCCATTTGAAGCAGAAGATAAAAAAAAAAAACAAAAAAAAAAAACAGAGCTAATCTCAATTACTGTGGAGCCTCATTCTAAACAGGAGCCCTGTGATGTCCTCTGACTTTGGATTGGGTTTTCAGTGCTATCAGAGGCTGAACTCCTGGGCTTCCTCCTTCTGCCTCCTTCAGCCTCTGCTAGTGGTTTGCTTCCCTGTGTCTTCACTGATGGGACCCTCGGAGTCTAGTCTTGCACCTGTTGAATCTCCTGGCCTTACCTGGGAGAGCATTGCATGGATTCTATGGCAGCTGCCCTCTGGTCCTCAGAAGCTTTTCCTTATTCTGCTCACAGTCGAGTTCCAGCTGTGTTGCCCATGCTCATCTGCGCATACCTATCTGTACTTGTTTAACGATTTTTTCATTGAGCCTCCAATTTGGGCCAGTGTCTTAGTCCATTTGCATTGCTATAAAGACATACCTTAAGGTGGGGTAATTTATAAAGAAAAGAGGTTTCTTTTCTTTTCTTTTCTTTTGAGATGGAGTCTCACTCTGTCACCCAGGCTGACATGCAGTGGCACAATCTCAGCTTGCTGCAACCTTCGCCTCCCGGGTTCAAGCAGTTCTCCCTGCCTCAGCCCCCTGATAGCTGGGATTACAGGTGCCCACCACCACACTCAGCTAATTTTTGTATTTTTTAGTAAAGGCAGGGTTTTGCCATGTTGGTCAGGCTGGTCTCGAACTCCTGACCTCAGATGATCTGCCCACCTTGGCTTCCCAAAATGCTGGGATTGCAGGTGTGAGCCACCGCACCTGGCCAAGAAAAGAGATTTCTTTGGCTCATTATTCTGCTGGTTGGGAGACTGAGCATCTGGTGAGGGCGTCCACCCCTACGACTCAAACACCTCCCATTAGGTTGGGGATCACGTCTCAACATTGGAGATGGCGGGGACAAATATCCAAACGATAGCATCCAGGCACTGTGTCTGAGAAGAGGGGTGCTGTCCACACATGTGCACACAGACATGTCTGCTCTGGATCTCCTCACACCAGCAGGGAATTTGTTGAAATGCAGATTCTGATTCAGGAGGTCTGAAATAAGGCCCGAAACACCACATTTCTAAAATTTCCCAAGGGAGGCTGCTGCTTCTGTGCATGGACCACTTCTTTGCATAGTGAGGTTTATAGCAGGTGCACAGACTCAAACACCTGCTTGAGCCAGACAGGTGATGTTGCTGTGGAACCCAGGTGTGGGACGTGGGAAATGGTGGGTCACTCACTGGGCCAGGCTCGTCCTGCCTAGAGGCAAGCTACAGTTTCTTTCTTTGTTTTTTGAGACAGGGTCTTGCTCTGTCACCCAAGCTGGGGTGCAGGGGTGCGACCTTGGCTCACTGCAACCTCTGCCTCCCAGGTTTAAGTGATTCTCCTGCCTCAACCTCCCAAGTAGCTGGGATTACAGACGTGTGCTACCATGCCTGGCTAATTTTTGTATTTTTGGTAGAGACAGGGTTTCGCTATGCTGGCCAAGCTGATCTCGACCTCCTGACCTCAGGTGATCCATCCGCCTCGGCCTCCCAAAGTGCTGGGATTATAGGCATGAGCCACCACACCTGGCAAGCTACGGTTTCTATAAAAGTACTGTTCCATGAACAAACACATCTGCATGCTGAATTCAGCCCTGGGCACCTTGTTCAGACCCCTACTCTAGAGTTCAGATCTCAGGGGCTTGCAGATAAACTAATCTGGTCACTCATTGAGTCCTTCCGTAGCTTCCCAGCTAGTAGTTGACTTGCCAGGACTGTTACAGGAGTGGGTAGCTGTGATTTTGGACCAGCTTGTCCCATTGTTGAGAAGACCAGATTAGAACTGGCTCTGCCGCTTACTGGTGGCGTGAATTTGAGAGGAAGGAGAGAGTGTGAGTGTGCCAATGTTTAAGTGCCTGCACCATTCTATGCTTTGTGCATGATTCCATTTGAATCGTCTCATCTGTCTTGCAGAAGTGGTTCATCTCCTTCATTTTACAGGTGAGAACAGTGGAGTTGAAGAGCTTAACTAACCAGTCCTGGCAGCCCAGTTACTACTTTGTGAAGTGGGGATTCAAACTCAGGACTGCCAGCCTTATCTTAGTCCATCTGTGGCATTTTAGCAGAATATCTGAGACTGGGTAATTTACAAATGATAGACATTTATTTCTCACAGTTCTGGAGGTTGGGAAGTCCAAAATCAAGGTGCTGGTAGGTTCAGTGTCTGGCAAGGGCCTGGTCTGTGCTTCCAGGGTGGTGACTTGAATGCTATGTCTTCACATGGTGGAAGGAATGGAAGAGCAAAAAGGGTCGAACTAACTTCCTCAAGCCCTTTTATAAGGGCAGGAATCCGATCCATGAGGATGAAGCCCTGATGGCCTTATCACCTCACAAAGGCCCTACCTTTCAATACTATCACCTTGGGAGTTAAGTTTTGACATGTAAATTTTGGAGGGGACACCGACACTCACACCAAAGCCCTCTCTGAATAATACAGGGCTACTATTTACTGTGTATGCCAGGCCCATGCGTTAGTTCTAATAGCACAGAAACCTTGCAAGGTGTGGAATTATTCCCATTTTACAGATGAGTAAACTGAGGTTCAGAGGTTAAGTAACTGGCCCAATGATACGAAGAGTGGTGGAGCTGTGGTTTAAGCCCCTATCTAACTGACTCCATTCCCCTAACCCATGCTGCAGGGACAGCCAGTTTCAGGGGTCAAAACCTAGGGGTGACCTGAGGATGAGGAGGGGTTACCAGAAGTGGGACTTCAGCACCTTGTCGCCTTTTTTTTTTTTTTTTTTTTTTTTTGAGATGGAGTCTTGCCCTGTTGCCCAGGCTGGAGTGCAGTGGAGTCATCTCGGCTCACTGCAACCTCCGCCTCCTGGGTTCAAGCGATTCTCCTGCCTCAGCCTCCCCAGTAGCTGGGATTATAGGTGCCCACCATCATGCCCAGCTAATTTTTGTATTTTTAGTAGAGAGAGGTTTCACCATGTTGCCCAGGCCGGTCTCCAACTCCTGATCTCAGGTGATCTGCCCACCTTGGCCTCCTAAAGTGCTGGGATTATAGGGGTGAGCCACTGCACCTGGCCTCTTTGTCTTCTTTCTGATTGTTACAATCAGCATATGGCCACTGTGAGCCTGGTAAGGCATGGACATCCATCCACCCTCACCCCCCAACCTGCTGAAGACATATCCCGGGTCCTGCTGATAGCGGAAGCCACAAAGATGACGGCTATGGCAGAATCAGTCCCTACTTGGTGTAGCCCATGGAGCCACCTGTCAGAGCAGACGCCACAGCTGTCATGGACATGGGACTTAATTTCTTTCCTTTTGTCTCTGAAAAGTTTGTAATGTGGTAAGAGAGGAGCTGCAGGGAGCATGCATTTCCAAAGTTCTGTTGCTTTTTGTATGTTTGTTAATTCAACCCAGAATATACAAGAAGTTCTATTTATGAGCAGGGATAAAAGTGGAGCCTATGGCTTATGATTTCTTTTTCTTTTTCTTTTCTTTTTTTGAGACAGTTTCACTCTGTCACCCAGGCTGGAGTGCAGTGGTGCAATCTTAGCTCACTGCAACCTCCACCTCCCAGGTTCAAGGGATTCTCCCACCTCAACCTCCTGAGTAGCTGGGACTACAAGCACTCACCACCACACCCAGCTAATTTTTGTATTTTTAGTAGAAACAAGGTTTCACCATGTTGGCTAGGCTGGTCTTGAACTCCTGGCCTCAAGTGATCTACCCGTCTCAGCCTCCCAAAGTACTGGGATTACAGGTGTGAGCCACCACACCTGGCCGGCTTATGATTTCTTTATGATGGACGAAGTGAAATAGCCTTGTGTTCTCCCAAGTAATACACACACACACGTGTGCACACACAGGCATGCACATGCATTCACACGTGTGTATATCTGCAGAGGGCCAGACTTATCTCGAATCACCCTTGGGAATCTGGATCATCCACCTTTGAGTTTTCTCCTCCTTTGAACTCCAAATCTAGTCTTTTGAATATGCTTCAGCATGATCGTTAGGGAAATGAGAGGCAGTGCCTCTCCTGTGCTTGGCCTTATGTCCAGGCAGTACCTGAAAGGCAGCGTAGAGTTAGAAGAAACGGCCTGGAAAGCTGGAGTCTTTTAGCTAAAGGTTCCAGTGGCAGGTGACCCAGAACTTTGAGGTTGAAGGAGGTCTTGTTTAGATCAGCAAATGTCTCCTGGGAAAAACTTTCCCCAGGCTTGATTTCATATTGCCCCCAAACGACTTGAATCAGACATGCCGGAATTACAGCTACAATAGAGCAGTTAAGATTACAGCATGCTTCAGAAAAAGATAAGTAAACACAGTTTTTATGTCACTGGCATCTTCCTCCATACCTGCTTGGTGACTTCGCACCTGGGCTATGTGATAGCCTTTTCCTGCCTGCAGCACTCAGTGAATCGCGAGCCTCCCAGGGACACAGAGACTTTTCTTCTTTGAAGCCTGTGCTGAATTCTAGGGTCCTCTCCTGCTGTAGCCACTGTAGGACCCACTCAGGACACCCGTGACAGAGCACAGCTTCTCAGTGTGCACACAGAGATTGTGCTCAATTCCCTTCTTTTCTCCTTTCCGCTTTCCAAGGGAAGAGACTGACACTTGAGCTTGGGCATCTTCACAGATGGAGGGTGGAAGTTTGCACACATTCTGCATTTTCTGGTCATGTTCCCCACTGTCCTCCAGTTCCACTAAGGGTCTTAGGAAAGGTGGGTGCGCCACTTTTCTGAGATGCTACTAGCTAGGGTCTTCCTCCACCCTCATCCCCTCTCAGGCTGGTTCCAGAGCCAGGTTCACCTGTCCTGGGGGTCCAAGGATGGACGATGGACTTCTTGGGAGAGCAAAGGGGTCAAGCCTAGTTGCATAGATTGTTGAAGTTGGAGGGCCTTAAACTACTTTTGGTTCTAGCCTCTCATTTGACAGAAAAGGCTTTGAAGGGTGCCCTTCACAACCCAAGGAAGTGGCTGAAAGGGCCTTGGGAATCTACTCTGAGGTTGCCTCTTCCCACTTCTGTGACTTGGTTTAGGAACTTTCTGAGATTTGGTTTTCTCCTCCATGCATTGAAGATGATACCTACTGCCTAGTTTTCTTGTGGGGTCAGTGATAATCCAGACATTCTACAGGGGAGAAATTAGCAGGTGTTCTGTTAAAGTTAGCTCTTCTAGTCTCTCCCTCCTTATTTTTCTTATGATACCCAATTCTCCACACAGATCATTTTCCCCACTAGGCTATAAATTCCTGGAGATCAGGGACCCCATAAAATTCATCTTGGGTTTCTCAGCACCTGGGGACAGTGTCTGGCATCTACCAGTGAGGTTTCAAATAACCTGTGTTGTGCAACCTGTCAGAGCACGAATGTCCCCAGGAGACTAGACAACGGCCCTCGGGGAAGTCCCCACAGCTGGCAAGTCTGGGACCTCACAGCCAGTTTCCTGCCGTTCGTTCCTTTCACAGAAGTACAGGAGCCATAAGGTTCATGGGACTTTTATTTTTACTGTTTATTTTTTGAAAGCCAACAAGGATGGGCAAATGCTCAGTCCCTTCTGGGCTGCATTCCTCTACCACCAGTCCCCACCCACCTCCCCCAGCCCACCCCCTACCTGCCAGCAGCTCAGATCACCTGGGTGAAAAATACCACTCTGTTGGCCAGCGTCCCTGTCAGCACCAGCTCCAGTGCCAGACCGCAAGATTGTCCGAGGAAAGGAAGGGCCATGATTCCCAGCAGGCCGTGGTTCAGCCCCTCCCTGGCATCCTTCACCCAGCTGGAGGGGCTCTCCTTCTCCTTTCCTGCCTTGTTGGAGGGGTGCTGTTCCCAGCCCTTCCTTTCCTCCCCAGATGGGATGCTCCTTCTCTCTGGGTAGGCCTGTCCTTATATCAGCACCAAATGATGCCCAGGTGGGCAGCCCTTGGGTACACCGTCCCCGCCTCACCTCTCCCTGCATCCTCCCCTTTTCCCGGTTGTCAGGGATTTTCCGTGTCTTCCGGTCTCAGAGGTATTGACCCTGAGGGTAAATCGGAGAAAGGAGGCCAAGGGGATTTCCGCAGCTCAGGGGCCATCATTCTGGAGTGTCAGGGGCGTTTATTCTTCACTGAGATGTCCCACTTGCCCTCCTGGAGGCAGATTCCTGCAGCCTGGGTTAGGTGCTCAGCTCTGGCCCCTCCAGTGGGATCCTTCCTGTGCACAGATCTGAGGAGTGCACCTGGCCACTCACCTGTCTTTTCTTCTGCAGCCAGCAGCTGGCTTGGGGCCCAAGACTCTGGTCTTCTGACTCCCCAGCCAGCTGCCTCTCTTCCTGGGATGTCCTGCCTCCCACCCCCACAAAAGTTGGATCACAGTGGCATGTCTGGGACCCCACAGCCAGTTTTCTGGCTGCAGAGCCTGGTCATTTTAGTCCTCTGTCCACTTGTGAATCTGCAGAAGTGGCAGGCGAAGCCCGCGGAGGTGCAAGGGGCAGCGGCTTCCCGGTCTCAGGAGTGCTGTGCCTCCCTCCTCGCCTCCTCCTCCCTTAGCTAAGATGCCTGTCCCCTTTCCCTCCTTTTCTCCTCCTCTCCCGCCTCCCCTCCTCTTCTTCCGCCTCCTCCCCTGCACCTGCCACTCCTCCTCCACCTTCTCCACGCGCCTCTCATCAGAAGGCTCAGTCCCTGCGCCCCCAGCAGCGTGGGGAAGGGGAGGGGAAGGTAGGCTCCTCGGCGTTCCCCCGCGGGCTGCAGCCAGGATCCCGGGCCTGGACGGCGGGCGTCAGACGCTGTGCGCTCCCAGGCTGAGCACCGAGAAGGCGGCGCGGTGCTTGCGCAGCAGCAGGCGGATCTTCTCATCGTCCGAGTCAGGGTCCAGCGGCTTGTTGTACTCGTCGTCCTCGTTCTCCGAGGGTGCGCGGTCCCCGCCTGCGCCCGCGCCCGCGCCGCCCGGGGCCCGGGGCGTGGAGGACGAGGGTTCCAGGGCGCTCTTCTTCCGCCACTTGGTCCTGCGGTTCTGGAACCACACCTGCGATGAGAAAGACTGTGAAGGGCACAGGGCCACAGCGCGCACGGGACGCGGGAACAGCCACCCTGCTACAGCTAAACAAATGGTTCAACAACCAAGTGACTGTCACATTCACGTTTCTTTTGGGGAAGGACAATAAAATTTAAAAACGTGAGCGCAAGAGCCCTCCCCTCCCCTCCCTCAACTCCCCCGTGTTGCCGCCGCCGCCGCCTCCTCCTCCTCCTCCTCCTCCTCCTCCTCCTCCTCCTCCTCCTTTTCCTCTTCCTCTTCTTCCGCCTGGGTTCTAGGTGGAAGATGCGGAGTGCGGGGGTGGAAGGCTCAGCCCTGGTACTCGTTGGAAGGTGCTTATGAGCAGTCCCTCCTCTGGGCTTCATAGACCCTCACCCTACTTCATAAATAATTGTTCCCCTGGTTAGAAAAGTAACGTTGGTCCATTCCTTGGGATAGTTGAAGAGTGCAGGAATGCACCTCAGAAGCAGAAAGACGTGCAGGGGAGTCTGCCTCTTCCCCCCAGCTCTCGCCCCAGGGCAGTTGAGCGGCTGATGAGGAGGGCTTAGCGGGTGGGAGCTCGGAGGCCCCAGGGCCCTGAGCAAAGCCCAGACCCAGGTGCCAGCTGCCCGTGCTGCATCCTTAGGCCCGTCGCCGAGTCACTGAGCCAGCAGTTCCTGCACAGTTCCGAGCTTTCTTGAGCTTCGGTGCCCCGACTCAAAGTCCCAAGAGAGATCTAGCATCAAAATGGGGAAAGTTGCCCCCAGACTCTGAGGCGGTAGAAACAGGTTTCCCCAGGTCTATTTAGGGGACATTTGGGGCCCCTGCGTGTGGAGTGGGAGAGCCTGGGTTCACCTTCCCTAGCCCTGGCATGGGCGACAAGGCTCCATGCCCCTGATAGCCCATCCGATCCTGCTTAGTAGGAGAAGGCTTTGTCTTCATCTTAAAGATTGGTAAACTGAGGTCAGCTCCTTTTGCTCCAGGCATCAAGCATGAATCTGGGCCAGAGGCTGCCGACAGTGCTTGGAATTTTTGGCCAAATACGGGGGGAGAGGGAAAGCCTGAGGTTGGAGTCCCCCCACATCTGGGGTTGAATCCCAGCTCTGCCAGCTCTCCCAGCTCTCTGAGGCGGGAGACACTGATCTTCATCTGCGAAATGGGTAATAATACCGTCTCCCCGGCTTGCTGAGATGATGAAATGAGGTGCCGCACATAAGGCTCTGAGAATGGGGCTCAGTGGATGATTGCCTTTTCCTGGCTATGGTTAATTATCACAGGCTCCAGGGTTAGGCAGGCACTGCCCAGACACCAGTACAGCTGTGCTCTGGGGGGCTGCGTTGTGTGGCCACCTCTCTCCAGCGAAGTGCCGTCCTGTCCAGCAGGCTCCTCCCTGCAGGGCAGGCGCCACCTCTCGCACAGACTTACCTTGACCTGCGATTCAGTCATGCCCAGGGAGTATGCCAGCCGCGCCCTCTCAGGGCCAGCCAAGTACTTGGTCTGCTCAAAGGTTTTCTCCAGGGCAAAGATCTGGTGCCCCGTGAAGGTGGGCCGGGTGTGCTTCTTCTTGTGTATGCTGTCACTTAGGGGATCTGGGGCTGGCAGGAGGAAGGAAGTGTGGGGTTAGTAGAGTAAGTGGGGACCCTGAGGCTAGGCACCACTGTCAGGGCAACAACCATGCCTGTCCTCTCCTTCCTGCACAGGTTGCCAGGACACCAAGATTCCTTTCCCCTGACCAGCATTCTTGATATTGGAGAACAGTGACTGTGACCTCTGCCCTGCCTGGGTGGACAGGGCTCCAAGAGGGCAGCTATCCTAGGGTAAGGGGACTGAGGGGCAGCAGAGCCTCATGCCTCTCTGTCTAAATTTCTCAATACTCGCTGATGTTGCCTTCTTCTGAGGGGCAACAGGAGTTCCTTCTCTGTCCCAGGGATGTCCCTTCAGGTCACCCTTCTCCTATAATTAGGGACCGGGGCCTGTGAATTCCCTCCACCCCTGGCTTCTGCCAACTTCCTTGCTCTTGAGACCCTACTTCCCAGGTCTCCAGGAAACCAGGGAGGGGGAACCCCAAGCCCCAAGCTGCTACTTCCCCATGTCACCAGGCCTGGAAGTTATGTGGCCTAAACCACCCTGGAGAGCCTGGAACAGAGGCCAGAGACCTCCAGCCTGGCCAGGGCAGCCGGCTTGAGAAGGAGTCGTGGAAAGTGGGCTCAGGGGAGTCAGAATTCCCATGTGTCAGGCCTTGTTCTGTGCAGTCTGACAGCTCAAGTTACAGGTGAGGAAACTGAGGCACAGAGAGAGGAAGGGCCCTCCTGAGAGATCATCTTCAAGTCTGTCTGCCTTTGCCTTCATTAGCCACTGACTTTCTTGGCTATGTCCCTGTGTGTGTACCTGCATTCAGGACTGAAGAGGTAGTGTGTGGGATGTGGACAGGGGAGGGGGAGATGGAGGGAAGAGAGAGCCAGCTGAGGCTTAAAGCGCCCCCGAAGCCAAGCCTAAAACAGGATCCGAGAGAGGAGGCCTTCACCTCAAGGGGCACAGGGATGGGTGGCAGCCCATGGAGGGGTGGCTGTCAGGCAGTGTGCCTGGCAAGGCAGAGTAGCAAATGGGGGGACAGATGTGCTTTTGGGGATTCCTAGGTTGGCCCCAAGCCCCTATTGGCGTGGGGGAGCCCAGAGATGAGACAGAAGTGGAGGCCCCTGCCTGACGTGGGCAGGGCTTCAGTGGCACAGGGAAGGTTCCAAAAACTCTCACCTCCCTGCCTCCCAGCGGAGCCTCACCTGCCCGGGCACGCCCTGCCACCTCCTCCAGTAACCCTGAATGGCATCACAGGCCCACCCTCTGAAAACCTTGGCTGAGGGATGGGTGGGCTGAGAAGAGGCCCCCTGCTTCCCCACAGCCAGGACCAAATTCAGCTGGGCTCAGCAGCAACTCCCGGAGACAGGCTACTTGGTGCGGCTGCTGTTGCTAGAAACCAGAGGATGTGGTGGGCATCAGTCCCCTGGCTCAAAGGCTGGACCTGGATGGGGTCAGGGTGTGTTCTGCACCCCTGAGTGATGCCAGGGCTGTCTGGGAAGGTAAGCTGGCATGTCTTCCTCACAGGGTAGCATTTGCCTGCTTTGGGTGAAGAAGTGGATGCATGCACCCTGGGCTGCAGAAGCGAGCTGGGCTGCCTGCTGGACCCTGCAGGTGTGGGCTATGGGGCCTTCTCTAGATCTGGAACTGCCGGGGGCCCTAGGAGGGCAGCTAAGGGGGCAGCAGGTGAGGGGGGGTGGCTCAGACACCTGTGTCCAAGCACTGCTGGATGGGAAGGAAGAGCGGGTGGAACTCAGCCTGCACTGAGCTGAGGCCACGAGTCCAGGGATTAATGGTGGCTAGGGGAGAAGGCAGTGGTGTGGGGTGCCCGGGAGGAGGCCCCTCCTCGTTCTCTGCCCCTCGGGGCCTGGTGGGTGCGGGTAAGTGGCTGGGGAGGCCCCGTACTCACTGTTGCTGCACTGCCGACTGCCCCGCCAGTCCTGGCCGGTGTCCGCCCAGCAGTTCCGGGTCCGGGTGGGGTACTCGTTTCCAGCCTTGGAAAAATTTCCTACCTGGGGGCTGTAGTAGACCCCCTGCGAGCTGAGCCCCCCGAAGCCTGCCACGTGGGAGTAGCCGGAGAGGAGGCTGCTGTTCGGTGCAGCCACGGGCCTGCTCAGGATGTCCGTGATCCCGTGGGGGGTCCCCGCGGCCAGCTGGGGGCCCAGCCCCGTGGGGCTGAGCTTGTAGAAGGAGTTCTGCACTGAGTACTGGCACACAGGGGCCTTCATCTCCGGAAACTGAGCCAGCGGCGTGTTGTTCAGCAGGAAGGTCCCCTGCAGGTTGGACTCCATGATCTCCCAGTCAGGACAGGGAAGGCTTCTCCAGGCCCCTAAAACCCAAGAGCCCACACTCTAGCCCCAAATCTCATGGCAGGCCTGGAGGGTCAGGACCAACTCTGAGCCCCTGACTGCCTCCCACCTAAGGCCTCGGCCAGGCCCTGGCCCAGGCACCGGCACCCGGTCAGCTGCTCGGAAGTCAGGTGCTCGGGGCAGGTGGGAGGCCTCCCCGGGGCTCCTGGCCTCTCTCCTTGCCCTGGCTGGACTGGGTGGCCCCCTACGCCTCAGCTCAGACCCCCTTTCTGCCTCTGAGTCTGGGGACCCTACATGAGAAGTTTTAAGTTCAGAGAAGGAACATTTCCCTGATAAAGATACGGCCCATTAGAATACAGGCCCGAGACTGGCTGAGCCGCCGGAGCCGCGCCACCATTGGTCGGGGCACACACGGGCCTCACATTGGCTTTTCCTAGACAAATTGCACTTTGAAAGATTGACTGTAAAATCAGCCAGGGTGTGTGTGTGTGTGTGTGTGTGTGTGTGTGTGTGCGCGCGTGCGTGCGCGTGTGTGTGAGAAAGACAGAGAGCGAATTAGCTCTAGAAGCCCTGCTCATCGCCAGAGGGTCCATCTGCTCCCCGCAAGTCTAGCATCTAGGAAAAGGTGAATGTCTTGGGGGCCCCGGGAGGCTCCCAAGCAGCTGTTTCCCTGGGGGAGATGAGGCTGAACTCCGAGGCCACTGTCCGGGAGCTGCCCCGGCCCCTTTATGTGCAGATGTCCAAGCTCCACAGGAGAACACAGGCTCTTCCTTCCGTTCCTCATGGGGGGATGGGGTAAGTGGCTTAAGATTGGGTAAGTGTGGGGATGGGGTAAGAGGCCGAGTGGCATTGCTTTCTGGGGGATGCAAGTCCCTGTGGCTGGCTTGAGAGCCTAGGGTGGGAGCCTGCTGGGCAGAGGGCAGGGTGGGGCATGGGCAGCCCTGACAGTGCCGGGGTGTGCCTCCTCCAGCTGCAGGAGGCTGAAAAGAGGGCCACCCTGCGTGCCTGTTCTTGCCTCCACCTCTAGTCGGCCTTCCCTGACCTCCCTATCAGAATCTCTTCCTCATTTGTGCCTCGGCTGGAGCAATGGCCATGCTCTGTCTGGTGTGGTGCCCAGTTTTGAAATCCCTGATGGCTGAGAGGGTGGTGGAGCCCCGTGCCAGGCACTCTGTCAGAGCTCAGTTAGTAGTTGATGCACGGGACTGGGCTGAATCACAGAGCATGCATATGCTTTTTTTTTTTTCCTTGAATAAATTTTTATAATGTACAAGGCTTTATTGAGGGAAACTCTCATTTTACAAACAGGGAAACCAAGGTATAGAGGAGTTGGAGCCCACGTTCCAGGTATATGGGTGATTTCTGGACTGGGCAGGATTCTTCCCTGCAGTTTTTCTCTAAAAATGGAAACTAGCATGCCACTGGCCTGAACATGTAAAATGCCAGGAAAGATTGTGACTGCCAGACAGACGGACTTCTGCTCATCTCTGTGCCTGGTGGCCCCAGAGCCCTTCCTGACCAGGCATGAGCTCTGCAGAGCTTGATCTCTCACTTCCCAGAGGCCGCCCTGGTAGGTGGGAGACGAGAGGCACTGCTTCACTGAGCTTCTCCTGGGTTTCCAGACCATCTTGGTTTTCAGTGGGGAGCAGAGGACCCCAGGGCTCAGGGCGAGCTTCCTTCTCACGCAGAAGCTGACCCTCTGTAGCAAAAGGATTTAGGTTATGCAAGAAAGACCTCACAAAGGGTGTGGAATGATTCTCTACAAATTTGGTTTAAAGGGAAAAGAGCTATGTCTTCGTCTGAGATGGCTTTGCCCCCAGGCTGAGTGCCACAGCCATCTGATAGACCTGGTTCTGGTTCTCGGCGTCACCACCCAATCCCACCCAGGCAACTGTGATTCTGAAACTGCGTTTTGAAAAGCCCCCTGGGTGCTGCAGATGACCTGCTGCGAATGCCCACTGGCCTGGACGGCCTCTCCGATTCCAGGAGAGAGGCTTGGAGCAGGGTGGGACTGGGGTGCTCCAGGGGCCTTGGGATTGTGACTCCATCACCCCCTCATGATGGGGAATTTATGTGGCAGGAAAGCCACAGCCAATGATTTGATTCTTTTTTTTTTTTTTTTTGAGACGGAGTCTCGCTCTGTCGCCCAGGCTGGAGTGCAGTGGCCGGATCTCAGCTCACCGCAAGCTCCGCCTCCCGGGTTCGGGCCATTCTCCTGTCTCAGCCTCCTGAGTAGCTGGGACTACAGGCGCCCGCCACCTTGCCCGGCTAGTTTTTTGTATTTTTTAGTAGAGACGGGGTTTCACCGTGTTAGCCAGGATGGTCTCTATCTCCTGACCTAGTGATCCGCCCGTCTCGGCCTCCCAAAGTGCTGGGATTACAGATGCCAAGCCTGACAAAGGCATTGGTGTCTGGCACCCCTAGGATGAGAAACTGAAGAGACTTTAGCAACCACCTAACCCATTCTTCCATTAGACAGATGAGGAAACTGAGGTCAGCTTGGTGACCAGCCTTGCAGGAAGTGTTAGCGACTAGTTAGAAACAGGGCAATTTTTTCCCTACAGCAAGAAAAAGTTCTTGAACTTTGAATGGCATTGAGTACTGGGGCCAGATGCCTTCCTAGGAAATGCTGGGGAGCACCCTCAGTGCATGCCAGCTGGGGGCCTGGCCAAGAATCTTGGTGAGTTGTGGTGCCCCCTCCCCCGACCCCCAGCTTCTCCCCATCCCATGGGAGCCATCAGGTGGAATAGAAATCTACTCTGCCACCTCTCTGGAGGCCTCTCCCAGGTCAGGGGTCCTGATTAAGGGATTGTCCAGGCTTCTGGGAGGACTGCGCATTGGCAGGCTCTCTGGGACCTGAGCCCCACCCATAGATTCCTTCACATCCCAACCCAGGCTTTAGGCTGGCCTCAGCACCCCTTACCCCCTAAAGACGAGCGGGAAGGAGAGATAGAGCCCTGTGCCATTAGTCCATTTCTTTATTAATTTTGACATTGGTTCGGCTGGTGTAGGGAGAATGGTCTATACATCAGAGTGGGGTAGGGGATTCTCTCCCATAACAGAGCATGTGGGAGAGTCAAGAAAAGATCCATTTTCATAACAATTAAAAAAATCAAGGTAATTTCAAAACTTCTAAAAAGCGTCTAATGTGCAGACTGCAGCATTCTCTAGGCATCGTGTGGAGACCCCAAACTCCTCCCCTAACGGCTCCTACTAGCAGCCGGAGCGTGCAGCCATGCCAGCCGGAGCAGAGGTGCCAAAGCGGAGCCTGGAGCCGCGGGGCCCGCGGGGGCGCTAAGGGGGCTACTGGGTTGGCTGCAGCGGCGACCTGGGAGAGGAAGGTGCAGGATCGAGGCGGGGGAGGCGAGCCCTGCGCCCAGCTTCCTTGGGCCGTCATCGAATCGGTCCCAGCCGCGCTGCGCGACCGCCCTGCCGTGGCCCCCGGGATGGGGGGAAGAATGGGGGCGCCTCTGCGCCCTGGAGGCCGGGCCAGGGTGGCTTCTGGCGGCGACGGCAGCCGTCCAGGCTCGCCCTGCAGCTCTTCAGAGGCAGCCTCGGGGAAACTGAGGCCCGGAGCTAGAGCTTCCTCTCCCTGCCCGCCCCTCTAAGGAAGCAAAAGCAGCCCCGCCCCCGGCAGACAAGGTGCCTCGGCCGCCCCGGGGCCTGCTCGGCCCTGGGTGCATCGGAGCGGACTTGTGGGGGAGGCAGGGCCCCTCTCCGCTCACAGGCCCCGCGGCCAGGGGGCCTCTGACGTGGAGGGGGCTTCTGTGCTACTTGGAAGGTTTAAGTGTGTCCCGAGGACACTCCCGCAGAGCGGCGGGGCGGACGGGGCCAGGCCGTCCACACCGCGGCTCCGGGGTCGAGAGGAGCCAGCCCTGTCTCTCTCTCCTGGCCCTGGGGACGCCCGCTGCGAGGGCGGGCAGGGATTGTGCTGATTGGGGCCTCCCTGGGCCGGAGGCTCTAGTGGAACTTAAGGCTCCTCCCTGATGGCACCGAGGCGAGGAACTGCCAGCTGTCTGTCTCCTTTCTGCCCTGACCCAGAGCCTGGCCCCGGCCTCTTGGCGTCCAGGCTCTCTGCCACCAACTCTGCTACCACTGGTCATGCGATCCAGGGAGCTCCCTGGCTGGCCTCTCCAAGAGGCCACAGGGGCTGGGCAGAGGGGAGGCACCGAGGCAGACAGGGAACAGCCTCGAGCCTGGCACCTGCACCCAGGGCCCCCAGCCTGCAGGCTGCCTGGACTTAGAGCACCAAGTTCACTCTGGGAGACCTTGGGTGGTCCTGACTTCTAAGAACTGGCAGATAAACATTCACTAGCCCTATTCCTTTCCTTCCTCTTTCACTGAAAGGCAGGCCACAGCTCCTTCTCCTGAAGCCACAGAAGTCCTCAGGAGCTGTGCTGTCAGGCTCTGTACATACTGCTAAATGTTTCTATTGGTTTGCATAGTATTTATTGTTTTTCATATACACAAGGCTGATTACTGTACAGTTTACACTTTGAACACGGACTATGATATAGTGCTTGAAGATATAGAAAATCTCTTCTCTATGGACATGCTGGTGCAATCCTGGGTCAGCCACCGGCCCGTCCCCCGACTGAGAGAGAAGACCCTTTCAGATGGGGTCCTGGCTCCCTTTGAGCCCTACAGGTAAGCCTGGGAGTCCTCGCCTCAGATTCTTAAGTCCCTAACACAAGGAACCCCGAATGCACTCTCAAGGTAATGATTTTCCGTTGGAAGATGACTTGTACTGAAATTGGCAGAGAGAGAGAGAGAGAGACAACATAAAAAATTCCAGTTTATCCACAGCAGAGTCTATACAGCTTCAGAAGTCACAGTAAAATCTGTGTGTAGATTCAGTGGAGGCGAGTGGTGTGTGTGTGTGTGTGTGTGTGTGTGTGTGTGTGTGTGTGTCCTGAATGTCATGTAGAGCGATCTGGCAGGAGCGTCACCAGGGAGTGGAGGGGGTGTCACAAGTGGAATGGAGGTGTGTAGGTTGGGTTGGGGAGGGTGGGCAGATGAGGACATGGCTTAAGATTAAGGTGGCTAAACTGATTTCATGCCTAGTTTTCTTTCTTTCTTTCTTTCTTTTTTTTCTTTCCAGGAAGCCCACATGGATTTCTGACAGATGAGGTCGGGAAAAAGTACCCTGTACAAAGTCAAAACAACTAAAAAAAAAACCCCAAAAACCAAAACCCATCCCCAGCCACAAAAAGCCCTCATTCACTTTTGCGTTCACACGCTCTCCCGCGCCTGTTTTCTATCCCTCTCTCTCCCCGCTTCTTGCTCCTTTTGTGTCCTGGTTCCGACAGATCAGCTGTCATTGCAAGAGGCAGGATTGAAGCCTGGAGGTCATGCGTCTACAGTCAGTCATTCATGCGAAGAGGGGACTAGTGGGAGTCCCTTACAGAGGTCATGCCGTCAGCCCAGAGGAACATGTGCACCGCTGCGGTGGCCCTCAGGTCCAGCTCTCCTCCTGTGTGCATGGCAGAGTGTGTGGGGTTCAGGGGTTGGGTGTCGAGGTGTGATCCTGGGAGACACAAAGAGAGAAGCGGTCACTTAGAATGCAAAAGGGCAACGTCCAGCAAAAACCCTACACACAGAGTTTTGTGCTGGCAGCTCAGGCCGAATCTGACTCAGGAAAAACAGTCTCCCCAGGCAAGGCGACGTGCAGAGGGTGCTGCTCTTGCAGGCCCAACCTCCTGAGATGCTGCCCTCCTTCTCTTGCTCCTTATGCAGAGGCTGTTCCTCAGAGCCGCCACATAGGCCTCATGAATTCCTTCTGAGTGCTCGAGCGCTCCAGGATGCCTCACTGTATGGGCCAAGGACAGTGCTGTGCTCCATGTCCTGGGAGAGGAGCAGAGGCCCCTGTGCCTATGTGGTCACCTGGGGAGACATCCCCCCAGCAGATCCTTGTACTTAGGAAGGGCCATTTTTCTTGAGCCAGGGCTTGTGCCAAGAAGGGGCTAGGTGAGGCTAGGTGACACCTTCACTTTCTCAGTTCAGCTCTGCCAACATGCACTGATGTCTGCCATGCGCCAGCCTTGGGGACCCAGGGATGGTGCAGACAGGCTCCCTGGCTTTGGGAGCTCATGCTTCAAGGGTGACAGCTCCCCTTCAGCTCTGGTCCACAGCTCTTCCTGACTGCTGCCTCTGGCTGCTCTCCCCATTCCCCTCAGATGGACAAGATCTCTGAAAAGCAGATGCATCCTCCTCTCCTCCTCCTGTATTGAGTCCTAGTCTGGAGAAGAGCAGATTTGCTGGAGGAGCTAAGCCTACATTCTTCAGCCTGGGATTCGCAGTGAGAAAACTCTCCTGTTCCCATGGGGCCTCCAGCCTCCAACCTGGGGTGAAAACTCCATGTTTTCAAGACCAGCCACTCATGTTCTATCTGCAGGGACCCTGGGACCACTGGGGAAAGGAGGATGCTTCAATAGGGAGAAGGTGACAATCTCTTGGGCAGGGCAGGAAGTGACACAGGGGGGCAGGAGCTCATCCCCAGGTGGTGCCATCCCCAGACATGGAGCTGTCTTGGGTTCTCCAGGTGAAGGTGTTGGGGAGGAGTGTTGGAAGGGAGCAGGGAGAGCTCAGCTCTTGGGTGGTTCCCCAGGGATGGGAGGGTGGTGCCGGGTTCCTTGCCAGGGGCTGCTGTAGAACTGTAAAACCAGGAACCGCTGCCGCAGTGGGTGGACAGTGCTGTCACCGTAGAGGGAAGATGCTTTCATCACTGCCGGGCCATCACATCAGTCAGGCCTGACTGTCTCCTCTAAGCCTCTGAACATGCTCTACCCTCCTGTTCTCTGCCTTTGGTCACGCTTCTCCTGTCAAGGCTGCCTTCCACTCTCCTTTCTGCAGAGGTTCTGCCTGCCGCCCTCAACATTTCCACCCCACAAAACTTTCCTGATCCTTGGAGCAGACCCCTCTCCACTCTGGAAGCTCTCCCTTTTGTATTTTATAAAAATACAAAATACAAAAAAAAAAAAAAAAAAAAAGAGGCTGCCTTTTCTGATCGGGAGATGGCAGAGTCGAATGGGTAAGAACATGAACTCTGGAGCCAGACCACCTGGGTTCAAGTCCCGTGCTGCCTGACCTCAGTCAAGTGCCGTACCCGCTCTGTGACTCAGTTTTCTCTGCTGTAAAATGAGGGCAGTAATAGGACCTACCCATTAGAGAGGTGTGATGTTTAAAAAAGCCAAGACACATAGGTGCTTAGCATTGTATGAATGTGAACAATTACTTGGCTCTCTAGCAATGTTACCGTCTCTGTCCGTTTGTGCTTTTTGATGTCTGCATATTTCCCTGGTTGGATTGGAAACACCGAGGGCAAGAACAGCCTCCTGGTGCTCCCCACGGTGCCTGCCCCAAGGGGAAGCAATCCTCAAATAAGAGACCATCATGGAATGTGCGGCCTAGGAAAGATAGTCTAGGATCTCCCATCTACTTTACTGCCCAGGCACTGAGCAGAAGAGAAAGTTCAGACCTCAGAGATCATGCTGGCATGACTGCCCATTTCATCCCTTGGTAAACTGAGACTCTGGAGGTGCAGTGGCAAGAAGAGGGGTGGGATGAGGATCTAGGTCACCTCACTCTGCTCAGGACTCCTGCATTGTTCTGACCTCTTCTCCTGGGTCCCCTCACCTTTCAAAAGGTTAGAAAAGAGTCTCTTTCATTCTTTATTTTTATTTCATTTAGAGACAGAATCTTGCTCTGTTGTCCAGGCTAGATTGCAGTGGTACAATCATAGCTCACTGCAGCCTTGAACTCCTGGGCTCAAGCGATCCTCCCACCTCAGCTTCCCAAGAGGCTGGAACTACAGGTGTATGCCACCATGGCCAGCTAATTTAAAAATTTTTTTTAGAGACAGGGTCCTCCCACATTGCCCAGGCTCATCTCAAGTGGTCCTCCTGCCTCAGCCTCCCAAAGTGCTGGGATTACAGGCATGAGTCACTATGCCCAGCCCTAGACAGCCCTTTCACAAACATAAACTCAGCAACCATCATAACCATCCTACAAGGGAAATGCTGGCATTATTGCTATTTTATGGCTAAGGAACCTGAGGCTTAGGGAGATCATTTGACTTGCTCTGAGTCACACTACAAACAAGACCTGCAATTATTTGAGTCCCAGGGCATATATGTTCTTACTTACTCTCTTCACATCAGTGCTCACAGTTACCATTATTATTTTGAAACCTTTTTCTTGAAGTGTGACACATCGAAAGGGACTATTTTCATCCTCCCTTGAGGAGACTGAAGCTCAGGGCTTTTACATGACTTAAGGCCATACAACCCGGAAGCAGGAGGAAGAGGCCTTAATTCTAGACACACAAGCTCCAGCTTTCACTCTTTGAAACAAATACAGCCCATTCTAGTCATTTGCAATAGCTCCGTTCCATAAATTAGTCACTGTTTGAGGCTACACGCAGTGGCTCATGCCTGTAATCCCAGCGCTTTGGGAGGCTGAGGAGGGCGGGTTGCTTGAGGTGAGGAGCTCGAGACCAGCCTGGCCAACATGGTGAAATCCTGTCTCTACTAAAAATACAAAAATTAGCCAAGGGTGGTAGCACACGCCTGTAATCCTGGCTACTCAGGAGGCTGAGGCAGGAGGATTGCTTGAACCTGGGAGATGGAGGTTGCAGTGAGCCAAGATAGTGCCACTGCACTCCAGCCTGGGCAACAGAGCAAGACTCCCTGTCAAAATATAAATAAATAAACAAATAAGTCGCTGTGAACATGGAATTAGCGAATACTGAACCACTGGTCCTAAGGGAAATACAAGGTTAGGCTCCCGCGAGCCTCTGACCACAATATTTTGGTCAACTGATGAATACATAACTTTGTCTTAGGTGCGTTTCTGTTTCAAGACACCTTATGTAATATATAGGGTTGACTCATTAACACTGACTTCACCAGCACAGGCACTCTAACTCATCCCTGAGCAGAGCTTATCTGATGTCCGTTCTCTCCTTAAGGAACATCGCAGCCTTCTTGCGCTTCACACCAGATAGCGTTTCCCTCAGGGGCCATTCTAAACAATGAAACCAAAAATTCGAAAAATGTGGCACTACACAAGCTGTGAGGAGGACACTTATTTATAGTATGAAACACCGAGGCAGAGTGTGGCTTTGTCCATCCTCAACTGGGACTGCATGTGTTGGGCGACTCAAACTTTTTGCCCCTGTGTGCATGCCCATGAATGAGCAAAAGCACGGTGAGCGTCAGCTTTGGGGCTACAGATAAATGTTAATGAGTAGGCGAATTCGCAAATGCCGAATCGGTGAATGATGAGGATCGACTGTACATGCTTGTCGGGGGTGGGGGCAGTAAATTAGAAAGCCTTCAGGCCCTCAACCGTCTTCTCTGTAGCCTTAGCCCTGGTTGGGAGGGTAGGGCATTTAATGCTGTCCCCTAACCCTCTGGGACTTCAGCAGGAGCTTTTCTCCGCCTCTCCCTCGCCACTGCTCTCACCCCTCCTCGCCCCCTTCCCCCGCCGCCACTGTCACACTTGTCCCTGTGCCTGTCACTGACAGAGGGCAAAGTGCTGTCCCAGAGCCAGGCTGCTCCGTGTTTCTGACACCCACGCTAGTGTGATCTGGTCCTTAATCACCTGGGGTGGGGGCTTCAGCCACACTGCTGATCATTTACAGCAAATTAAAATGAAATTCAAGGCTCCCTCCTTCCCCCTAGCTTGGCTTTTGGGCTGCCTCTCTCCCACTCAGGAGCATCCATAGAACCTGAGCCAAACAGAAATCTAAAGCCACAGCTGCCACTGCTACCATAAGAAAAACAAGTCAGAAGAGTGTACTCTTCCTTTCCGTTTGCTGCTTTTAAACATTATTTGCATCTTTGGGTTCTTTCCAGGACCCAACAGCAGCTACTCAGAGTCTTCTAAACCAGCAGCCTAGTGGGACCCCTGGCAGTGCAGGGGTTAACACGGTGACCTCCTTAAGCTGCTGAGATGTCAGGTCTAATTTTATCCTATAACTGGATCTGCCAGTCCTCTTTTTTGCCCAAGTGCTGAGATATATCGGGAAGCCCAGAGTCAGCACTTTTGGTGGCTCAGGAGGCAGCAGGCCCTGATTTTTGCCGAAAGCGGAAAGCCAGAGCCTCCTTGCTGCTCGGCCCCAGAGTCAGTCCCTGGGGTGTGAATGGTAACGACCCGGTTAGTGCTGCACTGGGGCCACCATGCCCCCTCACCTCCTGCTGACTCCCACCCCGAGGTATCCTGTACTGAGCTGCCCCGAGCTGGGCAGCATGAAGGGCCTCGGGGCAGCTCAGTACAGGATGCCCCAGGGAGGATGGAGATCAGAGCCGGCCACTGAAGCCCCCAGCACCGCACACACCTGCTGGAGACGGTCGCGATCGTGCAGCGTCTTCATGTCCCTCCCTCATGGCACGGCACGGCACGGCACGCCCCTGCTCCGTGGCCACACTACCCCGTGCTCACACACATGCACCATGGCCCAGGCCCCAACCCTGACGGTCTCCTGACTTGCAGAAAGCACGTCGTCCACCCCTTAGGCCTGTCAGCTCAGCCCTTTCCTAGAAAGCAAGGGAGCAACATGTTTCACAAAACACCAAGGAGAAGCTAAGCCTTGGCCAGGTCAGAACTGTAGCTGGGCTCCAGGTTCAAGAGACAGTCCAGTCCTCAGTCTTGGAGCTCTTATGTTGAAACATCACAGCCCAGACAGACTCTCCTGCCCTCTCCAGTGCCCTGTCCACCACCTTCTAGACCCCCATTGCTTGGTTTCCAAGATAATATTACCACTTAGATTTACAGAGTGCTTTTACTCTTCAAAGAGCATTTTTTTCTTTCTGGCTTTTTGTGTTTTTTTTGAGATGGGGTCTTGCTCTGTTGCCTAGGCTGGTCTTGAACTCCTGGCCTCAAGCAATCCTCTCGCCCCGACCTCACAAAATGCTGGGATTACAGATATGAGCCACTGTGCCCGGCCCAAAAGGCATTCTTACAAAACCGTGCGGTCCCTGTTAAGTGGATGTTATTAACTCTGTTTCCTTGATGAGGAAGCTGGGGCTCAGAGCCGCTGTTAGTAGGGCTGGGAAGCGAGAATCTCTGCCTCGAGACATAGCCGCAAGTTGTTTGTCCCACATCATGCTGGGGTGGCTGGGAGGGGATCGGGTGAGACAGGGAGCAGCCACTCCACCAAAGAACAGGCCATGCAGAGGGGATGAGAAGGGCTGCGTTACCTCCCGAGAGGCTACTCCAAGGAGAGCGGCTCGGGGTCACTGTTTCCCCCTTTTCAGGCTGGCCCGCTTCACTATCTGCGCCCCTTTCCTGCCCTCTATCAGGTCCGGTTGTAGGCCACTCCCTCTCAGCTCCACCTGCAGACAGCAGCAGAGACAGAAAGCAGGATAGATGGCAAAGATGGGCAGAACACAGGCAGAAAATTGAAAGGAGGCTACACGGAGGCGGCAGACACACTGCCCACAGGGGAGAAGGGAGACTGGAGGGAGCTCATGAAGAGGTGAGTGGAGGGAGGTGTCACGCAGATGGCCCGGCAAGATGGGCAGAGCGAGGCGGCAGTGATGGCGCTGGGTCCCCCAGGGCCGCGGGAGCCTCAGTACCTTGGCATGTTTCATAAAGGAATCAATATCGACCTCCAGCTCACTGGGATCCTCCAGGGGCCCCGTGACAGTCACCTCCTCGTGCTCCTGGGCAGCGTCGGCGCTGGACAAGTCTATCTGCCGAACCACCTTGCGAATGATCTGGGAGAGGAAGGGAAGGAGGAAAGGGCTGGTCAGGCCGGGCACGGGGGCTCATGTCTGTAATCCCAGCACTTTGGGAGGCTGATGGGCAGATCACCTGAGGTCAGGAGTTCGAGACCAGCCTGGCCAACATGGTGAAACCCTGTCTCTACTAAAAAGACAAAAATTAGCCGGGTGCGGTGGCAGGCACCTGTAATCCCAGCTACTCAGGAGTCTGTGGCAGGAGAATCACTTGAACCTGGTGGGTGGAGGTTGCAGTGAGCTTAGACCACACCACTGCACTCCAGCCTGGTCGACAGAGCAACACTCTGTATAAAAAAAACAAAAACAAAAACAAAAACAAAAAACGCTGGTCAAGCCCTCAAGAGCAGGTCCCAGGAATGAGCTCCGAGTGGGGGAGGTAGCCTTTGTCCTAGGAGCCCCTCCTTGAGAGGCCAAGAAGAGGGACAGCCTTTGCCCCATCGCTTTACGGAAAACCCTCTGCCAGACAGCCCTGAAGGGGCCTTGGCAGTGCCATTCCATGACCAAGGTGTGACTGGGTGTGACCTCCCCCTTGAGCCCACAGCCTTCTGTTTTGCTTTTTGGTATGGATGGAAGTTTGCGCTCTTCCCCATTCTACTCCCAGGCGCCTAAGGGCAGAGGGCATCTCTTTTTCGCCCACCCACTCCCGTATTCACCTGTCCAAATATTCAAACCCTTTACTCTGTACCTGCCATGTGGTCTGAGTGGGAGATGAAACATCAGCCAGACACGGTCCCTGCCAGCAAGCAGCTCACAGTGCGGGAGGAAAGACAGACACACAAGCAGCCTCGCTCCAAGGTGATGCGAGCTGCACCCCAGCAGAAGCACATTCGAGACCCTGCCTTGGCTCCTCCTCTCTTTTACCCATAGCTAGCACCGTGCCCCATACTTGACAGGCAAGATCATGTCTCTGAATTAATATCTGCTACCAATCCAATGCGTTTTCACTTCCTTTAAATTATTTAATTATGGTGACGGGGTCTCACTCTGTCACCTAGGCTGGAGCTGGAGTACAGTGGCTCAATCAAAGCTTATGCAGCCTTGAACTGCTGGGTTTAAGTGATCCTCCTGCCTCAGCTTCCTGAATAGCTGTGACTACAGGCATGCGCCACCATGCCTGGCTAACTTTGTGTGTGTGTGTGTATTTCTTTCTTCCTTTTTTAAAAATTTTTTAGAGATGAAGTCTTGCCATATTGCCCAGGCTGATCTAAATGCCTGGGCTCAAGCGATCCTCCTGCCTTGGCCTCCCAAAGTGCTGGGATCACAGGTGTGAGCCGACACACCTGCCCACATCCATTTTATTTAAGGAGGCCCATGGTAGGCCTGGGATGCTCAAACTGCTTGTTTAACAGCTGTTTTCAGGGTTAGGTATCATGGGACTAGGTCTGGGATATTTCCTTGGGGCCGGCCCTTCTGGAAGGGAGCAGCAGAAGCTATTCAGGTTGACTCAGACAAAGCAGTTGTGAGGACACCGTGTCTGGACTGCAGATGACCAAAGCTCCCAGCTCCTGGGCCCTCCATCCCTCCTGGGCACAGGGGCAGCCAGCCTGGCCATGCTCACCTGCTGTGAGGGCAGCAGGGAGAAGCTGCTGGCTTCTACCGCCTTTTAGCTTCTAGCCCACCTGCCTGTCCCCAGCACAGAGGGGAACAACACTCTACACCCACCTTCTTGGTGACAATGTTGCCCTGTTCATCCGTGAACTGTTCCTCTGTCACCTGCTCCCCTGGAATATTCTGAAACTCATTCCCCTGGAATTAGAGAAGAGGAGAAAATGCAAGATTGGTGAGTGGGAGTCTGGGAGGAAGAGGAAATGAAACAGCAGCAGCCAAAATAGCCATGGCCCAATAACTCCCCCAGCAGGAAACTCCGGCTCAGCATGCAGCGGGAACCACGCCAGGGCTCCCAGGGCGTGGGCGACGCCCCTGAGGGTCTGGGAGGCCTGAAGATGAACAGCCCAAGCTTGCAATTGTGCACTCGGCCCTCACAACACCCCCTGGGAACCGGCAAAATGGGGGCAATTATGCAAGTCTGATGGAGGAGGCCCTGAGAGAGGAAGTGAGGCACCTGTTTCCTATTTTTACAGCACTTTGCAATATAGAAAAGCCCTTCGACAGGCAGCATCACCCAGAATGTGACTTGCCCGAAATCCCAGAGCCAGTTGGTGACAGAAACAGGACAATCCAGGTGCAATCCCATGGTGGCACATGCCTGCAATCCCAGCACTTTGGGAGGCCAAGGCCAGAGGACCACTTGAGTCCAGGAGTTCAAGACCAACCTGGGCAACATAGTGAGCCCCCGTCTCTACAGAAAATTTTTAAAAATAGCCAGGCATGGTGGTGTGTGCCTGTAGTCCCAGCTACTCAGAAGGCTGAGGTGGGAGGATCACTCGAGCCCAGGAATTTACAGTGAGCCCAGGTTACAGTGAGCCATGACCATGCCACTGCACTCCGGCCTGGACTAAAGAGCAAGACTTCACCTTTAAAAACAAAAGAAAAAAGAGAAGAGAAGAGAGAGAAAAGAGAGAAAGAAGAAAGAAACAAAGAAGGAAACAGGACGAGCACAGCCTCCTGAGACCCAAAGCTGAGTGTTTAATGTCACTGTCACAACGCACTGGGCACCAGAGGGCAGGTTCTGGTGGGCACCATACACACTCTGGCTCCCATACACAACCTGATCCCGGGGGGACCTCCTGGTCCTTTTCTTCCAGTGTCTCCCAACTCTGGGTCCGGAGCTCCCCACAGCAGTGTCCCCTCAGCCCTGGCCTCCGGCGCCCACACCGCCAGCCCCGCCGGCCTCCTGCCAGGCGGTTACCTTCAGGAAGACCCGCCGCCGGACCACCCTGGTGGAGATGGTCTCCTCGTCGTCACTGACGCCCTCGCTCTCCCCCAGCTCCTTGTCCAGCTCCTGGTGGATGTGCTTCAGCACGAAGCACAGGGACCCCCTGACAATGTGCATCACGTTCTGACAGCTGACCAGGAAGAAACTCAGCAGCACCAGTGTGACCAGGAGCTGGGTGACGAAAGTCCACATCCTCACCTCCTCACCAGCCCGGTCCTCCGGGGACCAGAGCAGCCAGGGGCCAGACCGCCACAGGGGGCCCACCTCTCATTCTCCACTGGGACTCCTGAATCCCCCAGGGACCCCTTGCATTCCCCCTCCCTATCTCTCTGGTTTGCTCTCTTCGTCTCTCACTGTTTCTCTCTCTCTGGGTAGGACACCGAATGGCCCTCTCGGCTGAAGCAGCCCAGCCCAAGTGCCCTTCTGCCCAGCAGCCAGGCTCTGCCCTTAGTGGCCTGGGTGACATCACGCTCCTACAATTTTAGCTCCCCAAACCAGCTGCTGGAGCTGTCCAACCGGGCTAGAAGGAAGCTGGCAGGTGCCCATGTCCTGAGCACTGAAAGCACAAGTGAAAGTCACTGTGTGAGTGACACCCACTGCTGCCTAACCCCGCCCTGCCCCGCCCTGTCCAGAGAGCTGGAAGTGGGGGCTCGGCCTCTTGCCTATCCTGCCCATCCCCATGGGAACTAGAAAGAGTTCTGCCCACGGAAAGTTTCTTACTTTCAGAAAATAACATGGCCCGAGAAACCAGCTACTTGTGTGTCTCCTCGGGCTGCTACTGCAGTGATCTGAATGATGTTCCCCAGCATGGTAGGGATGAGACCAGCTAATACCCTGAACACTTGTCTGTTTCAAAAATTGCCCCAAAAGGGTGAGTGATGGGCTCGCGGACAGTCAAGTCAGCCCAGCAGCGGCCCAGCACAGGTGGTGGGGCCACCTGGAAGCCAGTCTGTAATTCTTATCAGCTCGCAGGGCCTTGCACCCTTCCTTTACGGGGCACAGCCTCCCGAAACTGAAGCATGGAGCTGGTGTGTCTATTTAAGGCCTGTCCTTAAAGGCTCTTCCAGGGCTGGGCTATCAACGCCCACTGAACAGGAACCACGCATATTAACTCGTGTTTACAGAGCTGATTCACAAATGCAGCCGCAGCAGCTGTGGCTGGAAAAAATTTCACTTTCTAGATCAGGTTGTTCCTCTCTGAGTGGCAATGCAGCATGGCAGAAAGAACACAGATCCGGGACACAGCAGACTGACCCCGCAACTCACCTACTGTGGGGTCTTGGGAAGGCTGGGTACCTTCTCTGTGCCTCAGTTTCCTTATCTGTGAAGCAGGGATTAAAGTGCTCTCCCCACTCCTCTCCCTCAAGGCTGCTGGGATAATCATGCCGCTTTTGAATGCTAACACTATGAGTAATAATGGCAAATGCTTGTGATAGTGCATGGTTCTTTGTGGATTTCACGTTATTTCAGAGACACCTTACCACAAGCCTAACCAAGGAGGTTCTATCGTCTTCCCGTTTTACACAAAGGAAACAGAAGTAAAGTATTCTGCCTAGGTAGAGGAGTAAGTAAACGGAGGAGTCACATTCCAAATGCCTTTCACTCCACAATGCTCCTCATTTCAACAAGAAAGCATGGGGAAAAGTATGTGCAAAGAAGCCAGGCATGGGGAAACATCTGGTTTTGGCCCAGTCAAGAAGAGTCCAACTTCAGATATTTCCTCCTAAGTCCTCAGGGAAATCAGCTGGGTCACAGTCATTTCAGGCCACCTCCCAAGTCCCAAGTTACAAGCAATCTCTCTATCTCCCTGTCACTGTTTTCAGAGGTCCAGTGGAAATACTAATAAGCGGGTGCTTTGCAACCATCAGTCACCTTCAAGGGTCTCCTTATCAGCCCTTGGGCCTGTGAGACAGGCACCGGCAGCAGCCTGCCGGGCCCTCCTATCAGCGTCTCCAGTTCTGGGCTGGGCATGCTGGCCTTGCACGTGCATGCTGGACGTGAGGATGTAGGGCTTGGGAACTGAGGGATCTGACCCTCCTGGTCCCTGACATTGGTCCACTGTGTGACTCTGGAGAAAGCCCTTGGCTCCTCTGGTCTGCAGTGCCCTCGTTTATAATTGAGGGGGTTGGATGTGTGATCTAGAAGGCCCTTCTAGCTCCCCCCACCAAAGGCTGACTGCAGAGAGGCAGTGGGAAAAAGTGCTATAGGCGTCTTTCTCTTTCCCCAGGGATTCAGGAGAAGAGACCCAGTTAAGATCATGTGTGCTCTGGGAGCAGGAGAACTAGGTGCCCAGGAGGGCCTGATGGAAGAAATGCACGGGCCACCTGTGGTGAGGAGTGCACACAGGTGCTGGCCCCGCCTGGGGCACATACTTGGCAGGGGAGCATTCTAAATAAAACCTGACTGAATTCCTAGCAGTTCTATGGCCGGCAGCTCAGGGTCTTCCTTCCAGAGCCACCCTAGTCCTGGAGTCTGAGGTTCAGGTAGAAAAGAAGGGAGAGAAGGAAAGAAAGAGAGGAAGGAGAGGAGGAAGCACCATGCCTGGATGAGGCCTGAAAACAGGAAGAGACAGAACATGTCGTTCATGTACACACTAAACACGCAAATGTGGAGAACAGCAGTGCATGTTTTATAAGAACACAAATGGAAAAGACATCCATTAATATGATGGCCAGGATGTGCTTCCAAATAATAGGTCAGCGGGAGAAAGTGGGGGTGCAGATGAAACAAGATTGGCCACAAGTAGATCATCATGGAGCCTGGAAATGGGGAGGGGGGAATGAATCAAACAAAATTAAGTTCAGCAAACTCAAAGGGAGTCCAGAGAAGTGGAAGAAAGGAGGGAGGGCCGGGAGAGGGAGGGCCGGGAGAGGGAGAGGCCCGGGAAATCAGGAGCAGGAGAGGAAACCTCTCTATCCCAGAGCCCCTCTTCTACTTGGTGACCGCCATCCAGAGTCCACCTGAATAGCCACAGAATTCCAGAGCCAAGTAACTTCGGCGACATTCCAATCACTCCCTCCTTTACCAATGAGGACCCTGACGTGCTGGAAAGAGAGCACCTTGGGCACATCACACAGGACACTGTAGGAGGAGAGTAAGCCCGACGCCCAGTGCTGGGTTCCTAGCCCTTTCTAAAACGAGACGGAACAAGAAAACCAACAAAAGCCACAACTTTGGAGTCAGCCAGACCTAGCTCAGAGCCCACTTCTGAAACTGTGGTCTTGAGCAAGTTGCTCAGCCACTCTGATCAGCAGCTGCCCAATGGGTACAGGCACCTTAGCAGGGATCCGGGAGGCAGAAAGGCAGGCCTTACCCTTGACTTCTAGAGAAAGGGAAGCACCACCACAAGTGTTAAAGGAAGGAGATATGCTTAGCTCAGGGCTTGAGTGTCTGAGAGGCAGCCCTGGAGTCCCGGTCCCTTCCGCTGCTGGGAAGGAATAGCAGCATGCAGCTCCCCTCAGGCTCTTACCTGCACCACCTGGGTGAAGGTGTTCCTGGCCTCCTGCACCTGCTCTCCTTGACCTTGCTGCCTCTGGTCCCTATCGGCCTGGGAGCTCTCAGCCTCGGGCTGTTCTGTCCGTGTGTGCTCGCTTACAGACACCAGGACGTTCTCGGACTCCTGAGATCCACTGGGCTCTAGCCCTTCGGTCGTGGTGCTCGTTCTCTGGAATAAGTGTGGGTCTTGCGTGACCTCCTCTCGCCAGGAACCTTGTGCAGCATCTTGCAGGTATGAGACAATGGAGCCGTCTGGATCCCAGTCCTGCAGTCTGGGGTCCAGGGGAGGCAGCAGATGGCCGGCCGGGGAGAGAGAAAGGACACCTGGTCACCCATCAGTCTCACTCCTTTTAGACACTCTCCCCCTCCAGAGCTCTGGCTCATCAAGGACACGGACTGTCCTCTCATCCCCCCAAAGGTCAGGAGCACGTGAGCACACTGCCCACCTCACTGCTGTGGTTCAGAGGGGTACACGTGGCCCATCTAATGCTGTCCAGGTGGAAAGGCCACTGGTCCCTCGCTGTGGGTGAACGGCTCGCCCTTGGGGCTCCCAGGGCACTTGGCTCACCCTAATGGTCCAAACACTGGGGCCTCCACTCTCATCCCACATCCTCAAACTCTGCCACCACCTCCTTCTGCTTTCTGGGCCCTTCCCATTCAGCAGTCCTCATCTGACAAGGTGGTCATTCTCTCCCCCTCGAGACATATTCTCCCGCGGCTCTTGGAAGGTGCTGGCCTGGCGTCCCCCCTTCCTCTCTGGCCACTGTTGCTCCGTGTCCTCTGCTGATTCCTCATAACTTTCCTGACTTCTGAACATTGGAGCGCCCTGGGATTCAGTTCTCAGACCTCACCATTGTCCACATCCGCTTCCTAAGCAAGCTTGTTTATCCTATGGTTCCAAAGCCCATCTCTATGCTCAGCGTGCCTGGATGTGTGTCTCCAGCTCAGCTCTCCTCCTCGAACTACAGCTGTGTGCATCCCGCTGCCTCCTCCACATCTCTACTTTGTTGTTTTCTGAGACAGTGCTTCACTCTGTCTCCCAGGCTGGAGTGCAGTGGTACAATCACAGCTCACTGCAGCTCTGCACTCCTGGGCTCAAGCCATCCTCCCGCCTCAGCCACTTGAGCAGCTAGGGCTGCAGGCACATGCCACCACGTCCAGCTATTTAAAAAATTTTGTAGAGATGGGTCTGGCTCACAGGTCTACTTTGGATCTCTACTCAGCATCTCCAGGACAGTGAGATCCAATCCACACTCAGAATCTTCTCCCCTAGCCTGTCCCACCCCATCCCTGCTGCCATCCCAGGTATCTTCATCCTTGCAGCGGGCAGGTCGAGGACATCACTGCCCTCCTTGACCCCTCTCTTCCTCTCTTACCTCACATTGTATTTGCCAGCAGATGCTTCGGAAATATGTCCTGCACCCACCCACCTCTCAGCACGGCCACCGCTGCCGTTCCAGCCCATAAGCCCACGGCCCTTTCCTCCCGACGCACCTCCTGCTTCTCTGCCAGGTTGCGCCAGCCTCCTCTCAAGGCAGGTACAGCTTACCCTGCTCACCCTCCCCTCCCTAGCTTCATGGGCTTGGTTACTCTGTTAGGGCACGTGCCAGGCACGGTCTCCTTCACAGGGCTAGGCCTTCTATGGGGCATCCTCCCTGAGATGTCCTCACGCTCACCCTCAATTCCTTGAAGTCTGTCAGCTGGCACTCATGCAGGCCTCCCCTGGCCGCCCATCTGTAATTCCAGCCGGCCTTCTTTCCACACACACTCCTACCTCCTGTCCTCCTTCTCTGCTTGATTTTTCTTTTTAGCACATATTATCTAGAATTTCTGTTTTAATGACTTCTAATTTTATTTACTTTATCTTGTTTCTTATTAGTTTCCCTGCTAGAACTACGCTTCTTGCAGGTAGAGACTTTTTTCTGTTTCATTCGATGCCGGCACCCAGGCACTCTTTATAGGTGCCTGGCACACAGTAGGCACTCAATAAATACTGTTGAGTGAGTGGATGAAATTCATCTGTCCCCATTAGAAGGCTGACCAAGGTCACAGCACCAGGAAGTGACACAATAGGCCTAGAGCCCAGGCGTTCATGTTCCCAGTTAGCAATGCTGGATAATGCAGGGGCCAGCATTCAGCCCCCGCAGGTGCTCAATAAATGCTTGTTGAAGGAACGGCCGTCCCAGGAAGGTGCCTCTCTCCCGGGAAGGCCACTATTTCACTTCACACCGGCTTAAGCTCCATCTGTTCAATCCTCCCCATGAATCCAAGGATTTGTGTAGGAAAAAAAATTGAATCTTTGCTGTCTCAACTTCCAAACTACTTCCTTTCCCTTCCTGTTAGGGCATTGGGGCTACGCTGAACGGATCCTGTGGAATGACCCTTCCAGCCTGGGCCTCAGGGTGGGACTGAGGGGTCACACAGGTGGGGAAAGGACACGAGAATAGCTTTCCTTTACCTGGCCAGTCCTGAGCTCCTTGGGGTGGGGGCCTGGAACAGCTGCCCGGGGGCACAAGAACCGTGTCCTTTCTTTAGGGAAAACTTAGCAAGCCAGGTGACCTGAAGGAAAGGGGATTCCTCTGTCATCTGCTTCCTGTGCTAGCCCAGGAGGACAACGTGAGCCCCACCTCATGTCTGTCTCATCTCTTTCTGTAACCGCAAGGGCCTGGCTTGCCTTGGCATCCTTCCCTGCACTCAGCAGAGGGGCGTAGTGTAGGCCCTGGCCCAGATGGGACGATGAGAGCTCCAAGGTGAGCCTGCCCTCGGCTGCAGACTCGCAGTGTCTGGGAAATGCACCCCCTTCTCCTGACCTGCCGACGCTGCTTTTCTGCTGCAGCACGGGGGGTGGGGGGGTCTTCTCAGCCCAGGAAGCTTGGGGAGGAGAGACCCACTGCTCTACAGCTGAAAGCTCTGTCCTGCCCCAGATAAGCCCACCAGCTCCTCCTTCAAAGGGGATAAGTGGGGAGGGCGCCATTCTCAGCTCCATCACATGCAGGCTGTGTGACTGCACACAAATAACTTCCCTGGGTACTGGTGCTTCTAAATATGGTCTTCAACTAAATATGGCCTTCAACCAGAAGCACGCAGAGGGAGAGGAGCTCAGAACACCAGCTCCAGCAGCACACTGACCCATCGTCTCCCCCAGCCTCATCATTGCTCTCCTGTATGAGCCCTCTGTGTGCCCTCACGTCCCTAAGCAAGCCCTCCCCATGCCCCAGTGTTCCTAAAAGAGCCCTCTCCGTGTCCTAATATCCCTAAGTGAGCCCTCCCGGCGCCCTGATGTCCCTAAGTGGGCCCTCCAAGCCCCTGATGTCCCTAAGTGAGCCCTCCTTGAGCCCTAATGTCCTCAAGTGAGCCCTCCCAGTACCCTCATGTCCCTCAGTGAGCCCTCCCAGCCCCCTAATGTCTCTACATGAGTTCTCCCAGCAGCCTAATGTCCCTAAGTGAGCCCTCCCGGTGCCCTGATGTCCCTAAGTGAGCTCTCCCAGCACCCTGATGCTCTAAGTGAGCCCTCCCAGTGCCCTAATGGCCCTAACTGAGCCCTCCCAGTGCCCCAGTGTTCCTAAGTGGGTCCTCCCAGCAGCCTAATGTCCCTAAGTGAGCCCTCCTGGCACCCTAATGTCCCTAAGTGAGCCCTCCTAGTACTGTTATGTCCCTAAGTGAGCTCTTCTGGTGCCCTGATGTCCCTAAGTGAGCCCTCCCAGCTCCCTAATGTCCCTAAGTGAGCACTTCCAGTGCCCTAATGTCCCTAAGTGAGCCCTCCCAGCAGCCTAATGTCCCTAAGTGAGCCCTCTGGGTGCCCTAATGTTCCTAAATGAGCCCTCCCATCACCCTAATGTCCCGAAGTGGGTCCTCCCGGCCCCCTAATGTCCCCAAGTGAGCCGTCCTGGTGCCCTAATGTCCCTAAGTGAGCCCTTTCCATGCACTAATGGCTCTAAGTGAGCAATCCAGGCACCCTAATGTCCGTAAGTGAGCTCTCCCAGTACCCCAATGTCCTAAGTGAGCCCTTCCAGTGCCTCGATGCCCTAAGTGAGCCCTCCTGGCACCCTACTGTCCCTAGGTGAGCCCTCCCAGCTCCCTAATGACCCTAAGTGAGCTCTCCCCACGCTCTAATGTCCATAAGTGAGTCCTCCCGGTGCCCTAACATCCCTAAGTGAGCCCTCCCGACACCCTAATGATCCTGAGTCCTCCTGGTGCCCTAATGTTCCTAAGTGAGTCCTCCCCATGCCCTAACGTCCCTAAGTGAGCCCTCCCGACACCCTAATGATCCTAAGTGAGTCCTCCTGGTGCCCTAATGTTCCTAAGTGAGTCCTCCCCATGCTCTAATGTCCCTAAGTGAGTCCTCCTGGTGCCTCGATGTCCTAAGTGAGCCCTCCTGGCACCCTACTGTCCCTAAGTGAGTCCTCCTAGCTCCCTAATGACCCTAAGTGAGCTCTCCCCACACTCTAATGTCCGTAAGTGAGTCCTCCCGGTGCCCTAACATCCCTAAGTGAGCCCTCCCGACACCCTAATGATCCTGAGTCCTCCTGGTGCCCTAATGTTCCTAAGTGAGTCCTCCCCATGCTCTAATGTCCCTAAGTGAGCCCTCCCGACACCCTAATGATCCTAAGTGAGTCCTCCCGACACCCTAATGATCCTGAGTCCTCTTGGTGCCCTAATGTCCCTAAGTGAGTCCTCCCCACACCCTATGTCCCTAAGTGAGCCCTCCCGACACCCTAATGATCCTAAGTGAGTCCTCTCGGTGCCCTAATGTCCCTGAGTCCTCTCGGTGCCCTAATGTCCCTAAGTGAGTTCTCCCCACACCCTATGTCCCTAAGTGAGTCATCCCAGTGCCCTAATGTCCCTAAGTGAGCCCTCCTCATGCTCTAATGTCCCTAAGTGAGCCCTCCTGGCACCCTAATGTCCCTAAGTGAGCCCTCCTGGCACCCTAATGTCCCTAAGTGAGCCCTCCCCATGCCCTAATGCCCCTAAATGAGCCCTCCCAGTGTCCTAATGTCCCTAAGTGAGTTATCCCCATGCCCTATGTCCCTAAGCGGACCTAAGTGCACCCTTATGTCCCTGAGTGAGCCCTCCCAGTGCCCTAATGTCCCTGAATGAGCCGTCCTGGCACCCTAATGTTCCCAAGTGAGCCTTCCTGGCACACTAATATCCCTAAGTGAGCAATCCAGGCACCCTAATGTCTGTAAGTGAGCTCTCCCAGTACCCCAATGTCCTAAGCGAGCCCTCTCAGTGCCTTGATGTCCTAAGTGAGCCCTCCTGGCACCCTACTGTCCCTAAGTGAGCCCTCCCAGCTCCCTAATGACCCTAAGTGAGCTCTCCCCACGCTCTAATGTCCCTAAGTGAGCCCTCCCCACGCTCTAATGTCCCTAAGTGAGCTCTCCCCATGCTCTAATGTCCCTAAGTGAGCCCTCCCCGTGCCCTAACATCCCTAAGTGAGCCCTCCCGACACCCTAATGATCCTAAGTGAGTCCTCCTGGTGCCCTAATGTCCCTAAGTGAGTCCTCCCCAAGCTCTAATGTCCCTAAGTGAGTCCTCCCCATGCCCTATGTCCCTGAGTCCTCCCAATGCCCTAATGTCCCTAAGTGAGTCCTCCCCATGCTCTAATGTCCCTAAGTGAGCCCTCCCGGTGCCCTAATGTCCCTAAGTGAGTCCTCCCCACGCTCTAATGTCCCTAAGTGAGCCCTCCCGGTGCCCTAATGTCCCTAAGTGAGTCCTCCCCATGCTCTAATGTCCCTAAGTGAGTCCTCCTGGTGCCCTAATGTCCCTAAGTGAGTCCTCCCCATGCTCTAATGTCCCTAAGTGAGTCCTCCCGGTGCCCTAATGTCCCTGAGTCCTCCCCATGCTCTAATGTCCCTAAGTGAGTCCTCCCGGTGCCCTAATGTCCCTGAGTTCTCCCCATGCTCTAATGTCCCTGAGTCCTCCCAGTGCCCTAATGTCCCTAAGTGAGTCCTCCCAGTGCCCTAATGTCCCTAAGTGAGTCCTCCCCATGCTCTAATGCCCCTGAGTCCTCCCGGTGCCCTAATGTCCCTAAGTGAGTCCTCCCCATGCTCTAATGCCCCTAAATGAGCCCTCCCAGTGCCCTAATGTCCCTAAGTGAGTTATCCCCATGCCCTATGTCCCTAAGTGAGCCCTCCCAGCACCCTAATGTCCCTAAGTGAGCCCTCCCCGTGCCCTAATGTCCCTAAATGAGCCCTCCTGGTGCCCTAATGTCCCTAAGTGAGTTATCCCCATGCCCTATGTCCCTAAGTGAGCCCTCTCGGCACCCTTATGTCCCTGAGTGAGCCCTCCCAGTGCCCTAATGTCCCTAAATGAGCCCTCCTGGCACCCTAATATTCCTGAGTGAGCCCTCCCCATGCCCTAATGTCCCTGAATGAGCCCTCCCCACCCTCTAATGTCCCTAAGTGAGTTCTCCCAGTGCCCTCATGTCCCTGAGTGCTCCCAGCCCCCTAATGTCTCTATGTGAGCTCTCCCAGCATCCTAATGTCCCTAAGTGAGCTCTCCCAGTGCCCCGATGTCCTAAGTGAGCCCTCCCGGTGCCCTAATGTCCCTGAGTGAGCCCTCTTGGCGCCCTAATGTCCCTGAGTGAGCCCTCCTGGTGCCCTAATGTCCAGAAATGAGCCCCCCAGTGCCCCAATGTCCCTAAGTGAGACCTCCCGTCACCCTAATATCCCTAAGTGAACCCTCCCAGTGCCCTAATGTACCAAAATGAGCCCTCCCGGCACGCTAATGTCCCTAAGTGAGCCCTCCCCATGCCATAATGTCCCTAAGTGAGCCCTCCCCACGCCATAATGTCCTTATGTGTGTTCTCCCAGTGCTCTCATGTCCCTAAGTGAGCACTCCCAGCCCCCTAATGTCTCTACGTGAGCTCTCCCAGCACCCTAATGTCCCTAAGTGAGCTCTCCCAGTGCCCCGATGTCCTAAGTGAGCCCTCCCAGCACCCTAATATCCCTAAGTGAGCTCTCCCCGTGCCCTAATGTCCCCAAGTGAGCCCTCTCGGTGCCCCTAATATCCCTAAGTGAGCTCTTTCCGAGCCCTACTGTCCCCAAGTGAGCCCTCTCAGCAGCCTAATGTTCCGTAAGTGAGCCCTCCCAGCGCCCTAATGTCCCTAAGTGAGCCCTCCTAGTGCTCTAATGTCCATAAGTGAGCCTTCCGGGTGCCCTAATGTCCCTAAGTGAGCCCTCCTGGCACCCTAATGTCCGTAAGTGAGCCTTCCGGGTGCCCTAATGTCCCTAAGTTAGCCCTCTCAGCAGCCTAATGTCCCTAAGTGAGCCCTCCCAGCAGCCTAATGTCCTTAAGTGAACCCTCCCAGCAGGCTAATGTCCCTAAGTGAGACCTCCAAGTGCCCTAATGTATGTAAGTGAGCTCTCCCGTCGCCCTAATGTCCCAACATGTGCTCTCTCAGTGCTCCTCGGGGTCTCTCCTGCTGGGCATACCTGGTGGGGTCTTGGGGAGGCACTGGCTTTTGCAGATGGCACCTACACTCCTATATATGGCGTCTGCCAGACTGAATGTATTTGCTCCTGTGCAATTAGAACCCAGGGTCAGGGTTGGTATCAACACCTCTGTCCTCACTGCCAGGCACAATCTTACCCAGGAGCCCAGAAGACAAAGAGGGACCCTGCTCCCGCAGTCAAGCTCTTACCTGTCCTGACTCCTCTCCGTCACCTGACTCACGGTGGGGGAGTATGTGACTCGGGCTTGCCCCCTCTGATGGCCTGAAACAAGAGACACTTCATTCTCTGAGTCCTGCCCTGCACCTGTCGCGTCATCCTGCCTCTTAGAACCTGGCAGCTTCTCTTCTGACCTCTGACCTTCCTCCTGTTCAAGCAAATCGATAAGGCCATTTGTGGCATCTGAATCCACTGTGTCGTCCTCCACAAGTTCCAGAGAGCCCAACTCGGGGCCCCGCGGTTCCTCTGAGAGTGCCCCCTCCAACTTCCACTCGTGACCTGTGGCGTCAGAGTCCTCAGCCTTGCTGCACTCCAGAGAGGAGTCCTCAGCAGTGACCAGGGAAGGTGTGAGGCCCGCGGACCACACCTGCATGTCAGACATCTCCAGCATGGTGTCATGCTCCGTGGCCGCCAAGGGGATGGCGTCTAGGACGGCCACCTCGTTCCAGTACTGGTCTGCACGTAGCGGAGAGGAAAGCGCACAGCCCAGGGAGGCAGGGGACAGCAGCTCGTCCTGCAGCGAGGAGTAACCTGGATGGGCAGACAGAGGGCAACATGCTCCAGCAGCGATTCCTGTCCCACGCATTCACATGCAGGTCAACGCACACGCACACACACACACACGCAGGCACGGCCAGAGAGGTGCATGCACATTCAGGGTGGGTTGGGGCTTTCCAAGCTCCAGGCCCAATGCTCAGGCCTTCTGGCTACTGCCTGGGCATCCAGGCAAGAGAAGCAAGGCTCTGAATTGGGTGGGGGCAGCCAGGGTGTGAGGCAGGGATGGGGGAGCTCCCTGCTGGATGGTGAAGAGGAGATTGGACTCTTTCTTATCCAGTTCAGAGCACTAGATAAAGAAGCCTTTATCCAAAGGACTTGTGCTCCAATCTGTCTCTGATCCCGCGAAAGCTCCACTTCTCCATGGCTGGGCAGAAATAGATATAGCTCCTCTACTCAAAACTTCACTTTAGCTCAGTTCTTAGGTTCTCAGGGATGTACCTTAAAGGGAAGGAAAAGCCACCAGAACCAGGGGTAGTAACCAGGCTGCCCTTGAGGGGCCTACCAGGGTATACCAAACACCCATAGACCTCAATGTGGTGGTCACATGGGAAACAACCTTCTGGTGTGGCCAGGTGTCACCCTCCTCAAGTTGCTTATTGGTTCTAGAAACTCTGAATGATCTAAAGTGCCAGAGGGGAGGGCTCTTAGGGCTCAAAAGGGGCAAGGTCAGAAGGCACCAAGAGGCACCAGGTCTGCCCGCCCCAAAGCCCTGTGTCCAAGAGCCCTGAGCTGTTTGTCCCAGCTGCAGGTCAGCACTGACCTGGTGGGATGGGAGCCAGCTCGCTCATGCCCTGAGCGCATGACCCGTAGTCACCATGGCCTGCCCATCTGTCGTTCCCTGCTCCCTGGCTGGGATGGGAGTCCCTGCTGATGTTCTGGTTGGCTTTGGCACTGGCTCCCTGATGTTCATAAGTGACCGTGACACTGAGTGAGTGGCATGCATGCACATGTGCATTTGCGGGGGCATCAGCGTTCCATCCGGGGCTTCTCAGCCCTCCTCTGGCTGGGAGCAAGGACCTCTGCTACAGGAGAAAGAGGTCTCTGATGTCCCTTCAGAGCAGGTGCCTCTGTGGGTGGGAGAAGGGAATAGAAGACAAGATTCTCCAATGGGCTTGGCCTGTCTAGGAAACCAGGAAACAAGTACGTGCTTACAGCAGCTGGAAAGCCCACGGAGCTGAAAGTGAACCCTGTGAATGGGCAGGGCTGCCCCTTGCATCTCTCTGCCATCCAGAGATGTCCAGACAACCCCCAGCCTAGAGTTCAAACCTAGTTCAAATGCTCCATTCTGCCATTCAGTCCCTACCCCCACCTCTACTCACATCCAACTGCCCCCAGGCTGTGCTTTGATTCAAGCCAGGTGGGTTCCTTTCTTGCCCTCTTAACCCTCCGTTAAGGGCCTCAGCTCCTGATCACCTGCTCCCCTGCTTTTACATCACTAGCTCCATTTATTCTCATCCACTCACTGTTCAACCAAAACAAGAGAGGTCCCATTACATGCCAGGCACTGTGCTAGGGGATGACAAATCCCAAACACACATGAACACGAACACACACACACACTCACACACATACACACACTCACACACACTCTCACCCACACACTCACAGATGGGCCAGCTTCTTGTTTCATGGCATTTTCACAGCTTCCGCTCCTGTTGATCCCTCCCATCTCTGAGGCTGTCCTAGGGCCCTTGCTAAGGCTGTTCTCGGAAATGCAAACCCATGAGGACAGGGCTGATGTCTGCTTTCCTGTCCCCACCCTTTTCTACAACAGGATTGGGCCTCCACTAGCCCCATGACCACTGCAGAGCTCTCCAGGTGTGTGAGGACCCAGCAGCTGGAACAGAAAGACCTCAGGCACATTTAGTGGAACTGCAATTGCTAACATGTACCTGTGTGTTCAACGTGCCCGGAGCCGGGCTGTGTACTCGGCATGCATTCTCTTAATCTCCCCAGGAAAGTTTTCTTCCCTACAAGTCTACTTGGTTCCAGGTCCCAAATGAGCGGGGAGGATGAGCCTGTGAAGGTGGGGTGGCTGGGAGCAGGGCTACACAATGGCAGAGACTGAGGGAAACCCCTTTTAGCTCTGGCCAAACTAGGAAGAACAAGGAGGAGGGAGTGGGAAGAAAAGATGAAATGGGTCACATCTTACCATGAAATGAACTCCAAGTCACTGTACATGAAACTGTGACTTGAGGAATTATATAGCTGACCAGGGCTCTGGCCTTCAAACCCTTCATAGAAAGGCCTCCAGATATACAAAAGCAGGACATTTTGGGGTCAAGTGATGATTATTTTTCTTATTACTCTTGCGAGCATTTTTTAATTTACATCACATACTGAGCATTTTTGTTGTTGTTGTTTTTTGAAGCAGAGTCTTGCTCTGTTGCCCAGGCTGGAGCGCAGTAATGCAGTCTCAGCTCACTGTAACCTCTGCCTTCGGGTTCAAGTGATTCTCCTGCCTCAGCCTCTCCACTGGGAGTAGCTCGGATTACAGGTATGCACCATGACACCTGGCCAATTTTTGTATTTTTAGTAGAAACAGGGTTTCACCCTGTTAGCCAGGCTGGTCTCAAACTGCTGACCTCAAGTGATCTGCCTGCCTCAGCCTCTCAAAGTGCTGGGATTACAGGGTTCAGCCACTGCACCCGACCATTGAGCATATTTTTAGTGCAAAACATATCTTACGTGTTATTTTTAATTGCCACAACAACCCTACAAGGAAAATAATGTGATTCCTACTTTATACATTAGGAAACTAGAGGTTTAGCAACTTGGGGAAGGTCACATAGCTAGTAAGTTTGGTCTTTCCCATAGACTTTGCCATTAATCTCTTTTAAAAATAGCTTTGTTGAGGTATGTTTGACATTCAATAAATGTGTATCTTTAAAAGGGGGTAAATTGATGCATTGTGAACATGTGTACCCCCATGAAGCCATCACCTCAAATAAGAAAATGGACATTTGTCACCCCAGAAAGGTCTTCTCAAGCTTCTTTGTAATCTCTCCCTCCCCTTTCCCCCTCCACCAACCCCCAAACCATTCCCAGGTGACCCTGATCTTCTTTTCGTCACTATACATCACTTTGCATTCCCCAGGATTTTACATAAATGGATTCATACAGTATGCACTCTCTCTTTTTTTTAAGCCTGGCTTCTTTCACTCAACACAGTCATTTGTGTTTCATCCATGCTGACGCATGTATCAATAATTTATTTCTGTTGTTAAGCCATAGTCCATTGGATGGATATATCACAGTTTGCAAATCTATTTACCTGCCAATGGACATTTGGGTTGCTTCCAGTTTGTGGCTATTACAAATAAAGCTGCTAGTCTGTATGAACATAATGCTTTCTTTTCTCTTGGGTAAATAACTAGGAATGGAATGACTTGACCGTACAGTAGGTGTATGTTTAACTTTATAAGAAATGATCAAGTAGTTGTACCATTTTGCAGTCCCACCAGTGATGTATGAGAGTTCCAGTTCTCCCATATCCTCACCAACACTTTATATGGCCAGCCTTTTTAATTTTAACCATTCTTTTTGGTGTGTGGTGGTACCTCCTTATAGTTTTGATTTGTATTTCCCTAATGAGTAATGATGTTGAGCATATTTTCATGTGCTTATCTGCCTTGTGTATATATTCTGGGTGAAAAGTCTGTTCGAATCTTTTGTTCAATCTAAAAACTGAGTTGTTTTCTTATTATTAAGTTTTGAGAGTTCTTTATATATTCCAATACTATAGCAGATGGTTATTTGCCAATATTTTCTCCCAGTCTGTATCTCGTCTTTTCATTTTCTTAACAGTGTATTTTGAAGAGCAGAAGTTTTGATTTTGATGAAGACCAATTTGTCAATTTGTTCTTTTATGGATTGTGCTTTTGGTGTTGTATCTGAGAAATCTTTGTCTTAACCAAGATTTTTAAGGTTTTTTTCTTATGTTTTCTTCTAGAAGTTTTAAGTTTTAGATATTACATTTAATCTATGACCCATTTAGAGTTGATTTTTGTACACAAGGTAATAATCCAAGTTCATGTTAGTTTATATTTTTTGCATAAATATTCATAAATGATATTGGTCTGCAGTTTTCTTGTTAATTGTCTGTCTTCCCAATATCAGGGTAATGCTGGCCTCATAAACTTAGCTGAGAAGTATTTTCTCATTTTCAATTTTCTAAACAAGTTGTTTCTTCCTTAAATGTTTGGTAGAATTCACCAGTGAAGCCATCTGGGCATGGACTTTTCTTTGTAGGAATGTTCCAAACCATACATTTAATGTCTTCCATTTATATGGGGCTATATCTGTTTCTTCCTAAGTGAGCTTTGAGAGTTTGTGTCTTTCAAGGAATTTGTTGATTTCACCTGTTTTCCAATTTACTGACATAAAATTGTCACAGTATCCCTTTATTGTCCTTTTACTACCTGTAGATATTCTATAGGTAGTATATATTCCTTATTCCTGATATTGGTAATCTGCAGGTCTTCTCTTTTTTCATAATCAGTTTGGCTAGAGGTTTATCAATGTTATTGATCTTTTCAAATCACCAGCTTTTGGTTTCATTAAGTTTCTCCAAGTTTTTCTGCTTTCTATGTCACTGATTTCCACTCTAATCTTTATTATTTCCTTTATTCTATGATTTTAGGTTTAATTTGCTCTTCTTTTTCTAATTTCTTAAGGTAGAAAACTCTTTATTTTGCTTTCATTTTTGAAGTTACTGTGCTAGGTATAGAAGTCTAGGTTACTTTGGAGATATTGTTTCTTTCCTCTTTAAAGATGTGGCATACTTTAAAGATGCCATACCATGTTCTGGCTTGTGTTGTTCCTTTTTTTCTTTCTTTTTCCTTTTTTCTTTTCTTTTCTTTTCTTTTTTTTTTTTTTTTTTGAGACAGGTTTCACTCCTGTTACCCAAGCTGTAGTGCAATGGTGCAATCTTGGTTCACTGCAACCTCTGCCTCCTGGGCTCAAGCGATTCTCCTGCCTCAGCCTTTGAGTAGCTAGAAGTACAGGCATGCACCACCATGCATGGCTAATGTTTGTATTTTTTGTAGAGATGGGGTTTCACCACGTTGCCCAGGCTGGTCTCAAACTCCTGAGCTCAAGTGGTCCACCCACCTTGACCTCCCAAAGTGCCAGGATTACAAGCATGAGCCACCATGCCCGTCCTTGGCTTGTGCTGTTTCTAATAAGAAATCTGATGTCAGTCTTATTTTGGTTCCCTTGTACATAACACATTTTTTTCCCCCTCTGATTGCTTTTAAGATTTTTCTCTTTACCACTGGTTTTGACCAGTTTGCTAATAATGTGCCCTGATAGAGTTGCTCACATGTTTCCTGCGCATGGGGTTCATCAAACTTGTTGGATCTATGTCTTTATGATTTTTATCAAATTTGGCAAATTTTTGTCTATATTTCTTTTTTTTTCTTTTTCTTTTTTTTGAGGGGGATGGTTGAGAACTCTGTTGCCCAGGCTGGAGTGCAGTAATGTAATCTCGGTTCACTGCAACCTCCACCTCCTGGGTTCAAGCAGTTCTCCTGCCTTGGCCTCTCAAGTAGCTGGGACTACAGTCGTGCACCACCATGCCCAGCTAACTTTTGTATATTTTTTTAGTGGAGACAGGGTTTCACTATGTTGAAACACTAGGTTTCACTATGGCCAGGCTGGTCTCAAACTTCTGACCACAAGTGATCCACCCACCTCAGCCTCCCAAAGTGCTGGTATTACAGGCATAAGCCACTGTGCCCAGCTTCGAATTTCTTACAATACTTTTTCTTCCTTCTTTTCTGTTGGGAACTGTTTTCACATATTAGGTGACTTGAAATTTCCCCATAGCTCACTTTCTGTTTCTCCAAAACAGAAAGAAAAGAAAAATATTTGGAGTTTCTCTTGCTATATTGTCAAGTTCACTAATCTTTTCTTCTGCAGTATCTAATGTCTAATCCTATCCAGTGTATTCATCCTACACATTACAGTTTCATCTCTAGAAGATTGGCTTGGGCCTTTAAAAAATATCTTCCATGTCTCTACTTAACTTTTTTTTTTTTTAATATCTGAAATACAGTTACAATCACTGTTTTACTATCTTTGCTAATTCTTTTTTTTTTTTTTTTTTTTTTTTTTGAGACAGAATCTCACCTTTGTTGCCCAGGCTGGAATGCAATGGCACTATCTCGGCTCACTGCAACCTCTGCCTCCTGAGTTCAAGCGATTCTCCTGCCTCAGCCTCCTGAGTAGCTGGGATTACAGGTGCCCGCCACCTCACCCAGCTAATTTTTTTGTATTTTTAGTAGAGACAGGGTTTCACCGTGATGGCCAGGCTGGTCTTAAACTCTTGACCTCAGGTGATCCGCCCACCTCGGCCTCCCAAAGTGCTGAGCCACCAAGCCCAGCCCTTTGTCTGTTAATTCTAACATATTTGTCAACTCTGGGTCAGTTTCAATGGGTTGATTTTTCTCCGCATTATGGATCCTGTTTTCCTGCCTTTTTGTGTGTCTGGTTACTCCTAATTGAATGCTGGACATTGCGAATTCTACCTTGTGGAGTGCTGGATGTTTTTGTATCCCTGTATGCTTGAGCTTTGTTCTGTTATGCAGTTAAGTTACTTGGAAGCAGTTTGATCCTTTTGCATTTTGCTTTCAAATTTTATTAGGAAGGACTGGAGCTTTGGGGGTTAATTTTTCCCTATTTCTCAGATGAGATCCTTTTTTGTCTCCTGAACAAAGGCTGTGAGAGATTAATTGGGAAAAGCTGGCTAATACTCATCTGAAATTTGTGGGGGACCCTCTACAGGTCTCCAGAGTGTTCTATCTGTGCAACTGTCTCCTCTCTGGTGCTCTGTCTTGAGAACTCCAGCTGTCTTGGTCTCCTTGGACTTTCAAAACAGTAAACTAGACAGCTGTAGGACTCACTTCATTGATTTCCCATGCTTTGTGGATCAATGTCCTTTGTTATTTGACATCCAATGTCTTAAAAACTGTTGTTTCATATATTATGTCCATTTTTTTTTTGGTCTGCAGTAGTTTCAAGCAGGAGGGTATATCCAGTCCCTGTTACCCTGTCTTGGCCAGAAGTGGCACACATTGCATCTGACATGGCTCCTTGGATTTGGCTGGATGAACATTTCATCACTCCTTGAAATTGGGATGAGACTTGAGAACTGGGAGAGGGCAGCTTTGTAGCCACAGAACACTTGAGGCTCATTCTTGGGTTCCTTTTGTGACTTTCCCACCTTGAGACTTCCACGGTATTCACTTTAATGGAACTTCACCCAAATAAAGATGTAAGGGGCCGGGTGCGGTAGCTCATGCCTGTAATCCCAGCACTTTGGGAGGCTGAGGTGGGTGGATCACCTGAGGTCAGGAGTTCGAGGCCAGCCTGGCCAACATGGTGGGCCCCGTGTCTCTACTAAAAATATAAAAATTATCTGGCTATGGTGGCAGGCACCTGTAGTCTCAGCTACTCGAGAGGCTGAGGCAGGAGAATCGCTTGAACCCTGGAGGCAGAGGTTGTAGTAAGCCGAGATCGCACCATTGCACTCCAGCCTGGGCAACAAGAGTGAAACTCCATCTCAAAAAAAAAAAAAAAAATGTATGGATACAGAGAGCACATGTACCACCTCTGCAGGAAGTCCCTGCTTGTCTTCACTCTGAGACTCCTTCCCTGGTAGCAGTATTTAGGGTGCATGCCCAGCTGCTCCCTCTCCCAGCCATGCAGGCTGAGATCCAACGCCACAGGTAGCTAGCTGTACTCCTGGTGCTGGTGGGGATCACTATGAAGCTGGAGCAATACTCGCAGAAGCACAAGCGCATCCTTATGAGGAACATCTCACAGGTCTGGGGTGGACCAGACCATAGGCAGGTCCACTGGATCCCCCAGGATGAGTTCCAGAATGTCTGTCTCTCTGGTAGTCTCACGCAGCCCCACCACACCTGGGTCCCCAGCCCCTCCCTCAGTCTAGAGACCTCCTCTTGGGGCTACATGTTGGGGAAGTCAGGTAAAAGGCAGCCAGCCACACATATCAGTTTGGGGCCGCATACGGTCAGGTGGTCCCTCCTCATTCAGGTCACTGCCCTGGTTCTGTGCTGACCCAGCGGTAATAATCGTCCTGCTAGCATAATGTCAGCAGCAAATGGGGCAAGGCAACAGGGGTCATCAGACAGCCTCGCCCCAGACAAGGCCACACTTCACTAGCCACAGTTGTGAAGAATTGAGGGAAATAAAACATGTTTTATTCCCAAGTAGACATTAGTTTGTGTCTGATTTATCAGGCCAAATGGAGCTCACATGGGTGTGAGATGACCATTTCTCCTCTCACAAGGGAAGTCTGTTTTATTTTCAGAAACATGCTATTTTATTTTGGCTCTATAGGCCATGCTTTTTTCATGTTTATTCCCAGGGCCTGGGCAGTTTTGTCCTGTGTGGGAGAAGCACACTGGCCTTTTGGCCTGAGTGCCTCTGCTCTGGCCAATTCAGGCGCTGGTGGCAAGCAGAGCCATGGAGGGAGAGACAGCCTCAGGCTTCTAATTCCCGGACACCACCCACTTATGGCGCTCTCACAGAGCTGCCTATCACTGCCCGGAGTCCCAGGGCCTCAGAAGGAGGCTCAGACACGCAGAGGGACCAGGAAAAGCACAAAGGAGCCGAGGTCCGACTGTGGGCATCGGTGCAGTGGGCTGGGTGGGCACCAGGTTAGGCCATCACGAGCCCTGCCCAGGGGACAGCAGAGAAGCTGCAGAGCCTGTAGTGCCCCCCCAACCCCTCAGACCTCTGACTGTCCTGCCACCTTCTCTCCAGACCACAAGGGCATCCAGATGAGGGCCAGACTTTCTGGGGCAGGGAGGAAGGCAGGAAAAATATAAAGACGCCAATTCTAGACCAAGCAGGGCATTGGTGCATCAGTCTGCTGGGGCCAGGGGAGGGTACATGGGGCACAGAGCTGGGTCTAACGGGGACCTGCCAGAGAGGCCATCGGGGGCTGCTGAGGCTGCACAGAGTAGCCAGGAAGCACGGAGCATTCGACTGTGACCATCTGAAATCAACTACTTGGGAGAGGGCTCCCTCAAAGACTGAAGTGCAGTCATGCCACTCTTTGGCCAGAACCCTCTGGTGGCTTTCCAGCTCACTCCACATCAAACCCAATGTCCTCATGACAGTCTATGGGTGGGCTCCGTGCCACCCCTTCAGCCGCCACGCCTGCCCTCTCTCCCGCTGTCCCTTTGCCTCCGCCTCCAGCCCCATCCTGTGAACACATCAGGAAAGCCCTCTTCACACTCCCTGCCCTGAAATCTTCCTCCTCAGCGCTGACGCATGGCTCCCACCTCATCTCCGGCAAGTGCTCCAACGCCACCCGCTTCCCTTGCACCATGAGTCCCCCAAGCCCCGACTCTGGTCTGTTTCTCCTGCACCATGTGCGGTAACTGCTGGTGCGTGATACAGTCCCCCGCGTGGTTCTCCTCACAGGAGGGAAAAGTTCCACGAAGGCAGATTTTTGTTTTGTTTTGTTTTGTTTTGTCTGGTTGAGAACAGGTATCTCTCTCCTGCCTAGCACAGTGCCTGGCGTGCGGCTGATGCTTGAAAAATATTTGCCAAATGGGCTGACCCCCTGAAGCAGAGCGCTTTCAGCAGACATGGAGTACACAGGCCCAGTCCCACACAGGGATTGAGAACCACTCGGGCAAGAATGCCTCAAAGCCTGGCAGAGGCCAGGGGTCTGTGGCCCGGGGAGATGCTCACAGATGCCCAGGTCTGTAACTGTGAATATTCACACTGAAGCGGTTCTGTTGGCCCATAGTCCTGTAGGTGCTTAATCAGGGCACAGGAAATCAAAAGCGTGCCCCTCTGACTTGACCGAAAGTACGCGCTGGATGTTAAAGAAGCCTCCACACACGGGAAGGCAGAGGAGCTTTGTCACCAGAATTTCCCCAGGTTTGTGACCTCCCTCAACTGCCCTTGGCCCACTGAGCTCCTGTAAAGCTCCAGCCAGGTCCCCTGAGGGGAGGCTGGAATCCCCAAGGGGGTGGACCCAGGGAGAGGGCTGGGCACACGCAGCAGGCAGCACCACACAGCAACACCTGTGCACACACACGCACACATGCAAACACACACACTCACACACACGCACATGCATGCACACACGCGCACACACATATGCACACACACACAGGCGCACACACATGTACACCTAGGACACAGCCATGAGATGCGTGGGGAGACAGGGCTGGGGGCCATGACATGCATGTGGACATGGCCGGCTCTGTGCCTGCCGAAATGGGGACAGTGGAGACAGTGGAGACAGGCAGCACGATAGCGTGGGTGCACAGAGGTCAACATGAGGTTAGAGGCAGAAGAGAGGGGTTGGGACGTGATCAGCAGATGGGCCCTGCTTCCAGGGTGCGAAATGGCACACTTCAGGAGTCACAGGATGTGGGGTAGGGAATAGGGAGGGCTCAGCGAGCACAGGGTCCCCTGGCAGGGGCTCCGTGCCCAGGCCCACCTGGGACTCGCCCTCGGCCGCGTCCCCCAACTGTGTACCCAGTCGCAGGTGCCCACCCTCAGTCTGGGCATGGCGGGGATGGCCCTTAAGACGAGGAGCTTGAGGAGCATACACATCACCATGCAGGCATCCAGGGTGACGGGTCAGCCACCTGAGGATGCCATGTCACAGACATGGAAATTTTGTTTCAAGGTCTGTAAGGAATTTTAGGGATCCAATCCAACTTGCTGATTTTACAGAAGGGGAGAGGGCTCAGTCATGCAGGGAGCTGGCAGGAAGGAAGGGCCTAGAACCCAGACCTCCTGGCCGGAGAGTGGGGCCTCACCGTTTATGTGCCCGCTGGCCAGAGAGGGGGTGGGCGAGGAAGGGGTTGTGAGGGGCCCTGGCCCAGGAGTGACAGGGGCTTGGGGGCAGAGGTCACAGACTCCTGTACATCCTCTCCTTGGGCTGGATCTCATGGGGGACCCCTGCCATGCTGAGTCACATCAACAAAGAATGAGGGGAAGGAGATGAGATGATAGAAAAGGGAGAGAGGAAAAAGCAGAGAGACCCAGCTCCAGGAAGAGCAAACTGCTCAGTCCCTAGAAGTGGCCGCAGCAGGATTTGTAAAACATCGCCCAGTTAAACTGTGCTAGACCTTGGGCCAGGAATGGCCCTCTGCTTCCCAACCACTGACTGTTTTACAGATGGGGACACTGACACCCCAAAGAGGGCCCACGCCTTGCAAAGAGCTACTGGAAAGTCTGCAGCTGTTTAGGGGCAATGTCTAGCTGGCTGCCTCTGACTCAGCTTTTTCTCATACACCAGGCCCTCTGGGGATGCAGTTGCTGATGGCAAGGGCCTGGAGGCCATTCTGCAGGGCTGCAGAGGCACAGTCGGCAGGCGATGCCCACCTGTACAGGAGCAGCCATCTCTCTCTCCTTCACCTCTGCTTCCCCCCAAAAGGAGGAACTCATTGCTAACAAACCAGCCCTCCCACCAGTGGGAGGCAGAGCGGGCTTTGAGGGATGAAGTATTATGGGAAGGGGTTATTGGTGCTGATGCCTGAAGGGCAGGGCCCCGGCTCAGCCCCCACCTGGTCCAGGTGACACTCACCATTCATCTGGGAGGGTGACAGCGAGTAGTCGCGGTCCGTGTGCCGCCTCTCTGGCTTCAAGTTGCGGCTCTGTCGGCCAGAACCCTCCAGCATGTTCACGATCTCGCCACGGTCGATGCTCTGCAGGGCTGTGCACAGATTTTCCACTGTGGGTGCAGAAGAGAGATATGCGTTACTCCAGGCCAGCAAGCAAGGATCACATGGGCTCAGAAAATGGTGTCAGGATGAAGATGGAGAAGGGAGATAATTTTTTTCAGAAGGTGGAGGTACCCTCTTTTCTTAGAATCAAAACAAACTTCCTCTTGGGAGAATACTTTTTATACTTCAACAGATCTTTTCCAAACGCTAACAGTGGGCAGTTATTTTACTTACTGGCCTGTTACCAAAAAAATAGTAAATTATTTTATTTATTGGTCTCACTCTGTCACCCAGGCGGGAGTGCAGTGGGGCAATCTTGGTTCACTGTCCATCTCCCAGGTTCAAGCAATTCTCGTGTCTCAGCCTCCTGAGTAGCTCAGATTACAGGTGCATGCCACCTCACCCGGCTAATTTTTGTACTTTTAGTAGAGACAGGGTTTTGCCATGTTGGCCAGGCTGGTCTCGAACTCCTGACTTCAAGTGATCTGCCTGTCTTGGCCTCCCAAAGTGCTGGGATTATAGGCGTGAGCCACCGCGCCCACCACAGTGGCCAATTTAAAAGTCTAGAAAGACTGTTTTTTATTTTTATTTTTATTTTTGTAATCTAAGAGGAGTACTACAAGAAAATAAGGATTAGAATGATTAGATTCTGTCCTTTTGAAATTCTTGGTCCTTGCCAGATGATTTGAGATGCAAATGTAAACACTCAATTTCTACTTAGTGGTTTTGAGTCTGGGAATCTGGTTGAGGAGGAGCTGAAAAGAGAACGAGGCAAAGTTCCCTCCAGGTTGGAGGAAGCTCCTGGGAGAATGAGAACTGGTTCAGACTGGGGTCCAGCTTACCCAGACTGTGTCCTGAGAGGACAATACTCATTTGCTTGGGAAATTCAACAGGAAGACCTCAAAGATGAGTCATAGGCCGGGCGCGGTGGCTCACGCCTGTAATCCCAGCACTTTGGGAGGCCGAGGCGGGCGGATCACAAGGTCAGGAGATCGAGACCACGGTGAAACCCCGTCTCTACTAAAAATACAAAAAATTAGCCGGGCGCGGTGGCGGGCGCCTGTAGTCCCAGCTACTCAGGAGGCTGAGGCAGGAGAATGGCGTAAACCCAGGAGGCGGAGCTTGCAGTGAGCCGAGATCGCGCCACTGCACTCCAGCCTGGGCGACAGAGCGAGACTCCGTCTCAAAAAAAAAACAAAAAAAACAAAGATGAGTCATACACCCTGCACACACATTGTCATCTAGGAGTCCTGAAGCAATTTTTATTTTATGTTTTTTAGAGTCAGGGTTTTGCTTGTTGCCCAGGCTGGAGTGCAGCAGTGCAACTGTAGCTCACTGAAGCCTTGACCTCCCAGGCTCAAGTGATCCTCCTGCCTCAGCCTCCAGAGTAGTTGGGACTACAGGTGTGTGCCACCACACCCAGCTAATTTTTAAAGGGTTATGTTACATAGTCTGCTCTCAAACTCCTGTGCTCAAGCAATCCTCCCACCTTGGCCTCCCAAAGTGTGGGGACTACAGGTGGGAGCCACTGTGCCAGGCTTTGCAATTTTTATCTTATTCCAAGGATATTAGAAAGGCTGAGGCCAAGCTTCTCTGATCATGCCTTCCAGCAGGACTGCCTGGAGACCTCCTGATGCGAGAGGCGCATGCGTGTGTGTGAGAGAGACAGACACACTGACTCCAGAGGCCAGTGTCATGAATGGAATTTGAAGAAAGAACAGTTGGGTGGGGAGGAGGTCCTAGGACAGGCTTCCTCAGCGGGACGGTACTGACTGTCTGTGTTTTGGCCTTCACGGATGACCCAGAGGTTCAGCAAGGCCACGCTCTGCTCCAACAGGGAGTTGGGATTTTCCACTCGGATCCTATTGATGTCTTCCACACTGAACTGCAGCTCCCGGGCCAACTCTGCAAGCAAAGAAACAACGGCAAATGTGAGCCATGCAAGGGGCCTCCAGCACACAGGCTGGGTGGGCACTGGGGCGTGAGGGCACCCAGTGGGGAGCACAGGGAGCTCTGAGGCAGCCTCCCTGTGGATTTGGTCTTCCTTCTTATCAAGAAGTTCCTTATGAAATGCCAGCACCTATACCTTTATATCTCCAGAAAATGGAAGAATGGGAGGGGTGCTTGATAAATAGGTCCTGAATGAATGAATGAATGAATGATTAAATGTCCTTTCTTCCTTTCATAAGTTCCAATATGAGATGACATGACCTTTCAGCAAGGTCAGCAACTTCTGCAAGGTCACAGAGTCAGTGAGTCCCCCTGAGCCAGGAGGGAGCCGCACCTGCCAATTCTCACCCCAGCGCTGCCTTGGCCAATTCTCACCACGCCCTGCTGCCAAGAACCAGTGAGAACAGAAATGGACTCCTGAGAAGCTTATGCTTCTTCAGGGAGAGGTGTTATTTACATTTAAAATGAAAATACAAGTTCCCATCTAAATGCAAGGCAATAATGCAGACTGTTAGCCAAAATCCCCCATTATGTTTACTGTTATTTCTTTAGAAGGAAAATAGCATTAGAGTTTAATTTCAAGGATGAAGAAGACTGGGGAGAAAGTGATGGTGAGAATCAGAACACGCACACACAACACAAACGTGCACACACAACACATATGCGCTCACACATGCATGCACATACACGCCCCCTGAGCAGCCAGCAGTCATGGTTTAAAGAAGGAGCCATGTCTGGACTTCTGTCTTTTCACAAGTTATTGCCAAAAGGTTTCTGAGTATGTCTAAAATCTTCTTTAGTGAATGAAGTGAAGTGAAGTGAATGAAGGGAGTCTACTCATATAAAGGCTAACAAAAAATAAGGAGGGGGAGGGGAAGCCATCTTCTCAGCGTCAACAAGAATTGAGCGCTGGGCTCTGGACAGAAATACAGTTATAATTAAGCATTCACCAAGCTGCATTTGGGTCCTCTTCTTTGTTGCTCAAAGCCACACAGTGCTGGATACTGACCACTTGCACCCCCATTGTTCCTAAAGACAGGGTTTCTGACATTAGGCTTCTGTTTAAGGATCCCTTAAGATGGTTTTCAGAATCCCAATTCCAGCAACCAGTCTGAAGGCAGGGATCAGCACGAGAACGTAGCTTCTTCCTCTCCCTGTCCATGACTTCACCCTGTACTTTCCAACCAATCAACCACCTCCACACTTCAGCCACTCCAAAGCCTTTAACAGCCCTAACCCTGAACGCCTCCTTGGGGAGATGGATTTGAGGTTTCCTCCTCCCTCCTTCTTTGGTGGCCCTGTGATTAAGCCTCTTTCACTGCTGCAACCCTGTGTCTCCGTGTGTCTTGACTTGCCATTCACATCGGGCAATGGACCTGCTGCGGTTACACAGGGAGAATCCAGTTCTAGGGTCTGTGGTTGGGCACAGCACATTCTGAGCCTTCACTTTATTTGCCCACCTGCCTCCCTTAAATAAGATCGACCCCGACGCCTGGCAGGACTTCTGCGAGATCCAGGCACAGCCACGGATTATAGTGAAATATGTTAAGACTTGCCCTCTCCTTCCCTCCTTTTCAAGGTCGCCTGTAACCTCAAAAGTTGATTCTTTCTTAGAAAGGAAAGTCAGACAGAGATGGAGGCGGGGGCTCCCCCTTCCATGGGCACTCAATGGTGTGGCTTGGACAGCAGACCCAGCTCAGACAATCACAAATCAGATAACCCATGGGTGATAAAAGGAGGGTTAGAAATGCCTCATTCATTGCTCATTACGGGGGAAGAGGGTAGGTGAGACGGACAAAGTGCTTTTCTGCCCCCAATTCCACACTCACCTGCCCAGCTGAGACCGAGGTGCTCTGAGATAACAGCCATCTTCTCTGCCTGGTCTGTCCCGCTGAGAAGACCTGGGGAGAAGCATTAGATTTCATTTAGTAGCCAGGGCAGGACACAGTTGACAGGCGTGAGGATACGGCCTTTGATGGACGTGGCTTCCGCGTGCACTGGGGTGATTGTCTAGACTCTCTGCAAGATCAGGGGAAGACCCGAGTCAGCTCTGCAGCTGCTTTTGGAACTGGCTGAGCGAGCGGCACCTCAGCAGAGCCCTCACAGGGCTGCAGGGAGATAAGCTCACACCCACCCTTCTTGGGAAGGGAGCAAGCATGCATTATCACACAGAGGCTGTACCTGGTGTGGACTCACTGAGAATGCTGTATCGCAGGGCCAGGGGTGTGGGGGTCCTTCTCCTATCTTCAGCTCCGCTTCCCTGCAGAAGAAGAAAGGGTGCTTTGGGTTTTGGACTCTCCCCACCTTCCTAGAGAAGGTGATCTGAGCTCCTATGATGCAGGGGTGGGGAAGGCTGACCCCAGTCCTGGTAAACAGTCCGTTTCTTCAGGGACTTAGCACAAAGAGTAACGCATGGGAGGAGTGGGAGTGAAGGGAAGCTGACGAAGTGTACATGCGTTATTAATCACAGTCATAATAACGGCAAGCTCACGTCACCCCATCACCTGTGAGGCCCTATTTAATGTTCATGGCAACGTAGGAGCTGGGTACTGTATTACTACCATTTCATCAATAAGGAAACTGAAGCATAGAGAGACTAAGTTCCTTGCCCAAGATCACCCAGTTAATAGGTGGTGGAGCTGGGTTTGAACTTAAAACAATTGTTTTTCTTTTTGGATTTCTTTCTGCCTCAAAGACCCGTTTCTGTACTGCCCTAAGGCCTTAACATCACAGCCCTGTGGAAAGCATCCAGATGCTTGCCCAAGGCTGCAGAAAAATATTCTCTCTCTTTTGTTTTTAAGAGCCAGGGTCTCACTCTGTCTCTGAAGCTAGAGTGCAGTGCAATGGCACGATCATGGCTCACTGCAACCTCAAACTCCTGGTCTCAAGTGATCCTTCTGCCTCAGCCTCCCGAGTGCTGGGGACTACAGGTGCATGCCACCATGCCCAGCTAATTTTTCATTTTTATTTTTTTGTACAGACAGGATCTCACTATGTTGCCCAGGTTAGTCTTGAACTCCTGGGCTCAAGCAATCCTCTTGTCCCAGCCTCCCAAAGCACTGGGGTTACAGGCATGAGCCTCTGTGCCCAGCCTGAAAATCCTCTTTTGAAAGGTAAGTTGGTTCACCCTCATCTCATCTCCAAAAAGAAAAGAGATTGAGCCATGGACTTATGAATGTAACCTTGCTTCTTTCCTAGTTTAGCATGGAAGGCTAATGATTAAAACAACAACAACAGCAAAACAACACCAACGAAAACCACGGAGACGGTCTGGAGACGTATGATCCCTCCAAAGTCCCTAGCAGAGGTGGTGACTGGGATACTCTTACAGGTATCGACAAATGAACATACGTGGCCAAGACTCCTTTGCTGAGCTCAAAACCCTGGGTGTTTGCAGTGGCTGAGGACACCAGGCTTCCCTTCTGTGAGGGCCTAGCACCCTGGGAAGATAAGCAGGTAGATGAAAAAGCGGCCTGAGAGAAGCCATGCCGGGGCTGGGAGACCTTAGCAGCTCTCCTTGGTGCGAACCTTGGAGGCCTCGGGCCAGGGATACTGAGGCAGATGCTCTTAGGGCCCCTTGCCACCTTCACACCTAGGGAGCCCAGGGTCCACAGCGTGAATGTGCCCATCACCATCTCATACCAACATTTGTTTCTCCTGTCACATAACCAGCGCTGCACGTGAATTGCAGAGAGGGCCAGGGCACGGTCTCCCCCCAGGCCACAACATGAGCATGTGGAGGAGAGCTCAGCACCTTTGTGTGCCTCGGGGGACTCAAAGGTTCCACCAGAAAGAAGCCCCTTGGAAGTGCTGGACCTGGGGTCTGTTTGGGGACCGCCTATGGGGAAGCCTTCTCTGGCCAAGGCTCCTCGGCAGGTGCCAGCTCACCTTGCTGCAGGGGGGCATGGTGATGTTCAGGTGGCAGAGTATGTGCTGGGTGTCCTCGTACTTCATCGCCTTGCGCAGAAATGACAGGGACCCTCCCGGCTCTCGACTGCTGTCCCTCACCTAAACTCAATCACACAAAGGAGAATTCAGGGGCCCTTTCCTAGGCCACTGGGCTGTCTGGTTTAGAGAATTCTGCCTCCCCAACTTCCTAGACCCAGAGGAGAGGTCAGCCAGAGGGTGCCGGCACCTTTACAGGTATGGCCAGACGGTTCTCCCGAAATGACTGGAAGTGGAAGCTCCGCTGCTGGGCAGCTTTCTTCACAGGCACCAAGTTCCCGGAGAGTTCTGCGAAGAGGGACATTCCTTCCAACACCTACAGGAGAGGAAAAGCAGATACAGCTTGTCAGGGAGAGAAGGGCCCAGATGTCCCACCTTCAACCTTCGGTCCTTCCCTCTCCAAGACACACCCTGCCACAGCAAGAGGCATGGGGGTGTGTGCTGAGAAATCCACTATTTGTTTTGGGAAAGGCTTTATTTCTAAAATTGTGATCAATGAGGCATGCTTCCTGACTTCAATGGATTTTGTTACATGTAGCGATCTTCTAATATCCCTGAGATGTTGATGAGAATTGCTATCAAGTACTCCAAAACGTCACTTGAATATCATAACATAGTTTCTGAAAAACAAACAAACAAACAAACAAACAAAAAACACCACCACCACCAACAAAAAATCCTGGTTCTGGGCTGGGCATTGCGGCTCATGCCTGTAATCCCTCCATTTTAGAAGGCCAAAGTGGGAAGATTGCTTGAGTTCAGGAGTTTGAGACCAGCCTGGGCAACACAAGGAGATCCCCATCTTTACAAAAAAAATGTTAAAAATTAGCCAGGTGTGGTGGCAAGTGCCTGTAGTCCCAGCTACGTGGGATGCTGAGGCAGGAGGATCACTGGAGGACAGGAGTTTGAGGCTGCAGTGGGCATGATGGCACCACTGCACTCCAGCCTGGGCAACAGACTGAGATCCTGTTTCTAAAAATAAAACCAAGATTCTGTTTTTACGTCTGTCCAAAGATGCTTTGTTCATGAGAAGAGCTGGAAAGCACTTGCTCTATTTTAATCTCACCGATAATAATGGTCCCTACTGTGTATATATAAAGCTTTCAACTGAGAAGTTATCATTAACCCATTTGACAGTTGAGAAAATTGAGGCCCAAAGAGAAAAACCGGTTTGCCTCGTTAGTGCCTAAGACAGGATTAGAACCAAGGTTCCAGTCCTGCGCTTGTTCTACGGGGCCCTCAGCCTTCCCCAGGAAAACTCAGCACAGATTCTGAGGCTTAGATCACTGCTGGCTTACTACACATCTTAAACCAAGTGGGTCTCTTAGGGTCGGGAACCGGTTCAGACCTAGCCCCCATGCCTTCACTCTGCGCATTATCTGTTGAGCCCTTTCCTCTGCCTCCTTACTTGGGTGCTACTGAAACTCTAGCACAGCAGGTCACAGTGTGGACTCGGGCCAGAGATGACCTGGATAAATCCTGTCTCAACCATTCACTTAGCTGTGTGACCATGGGCACATTACTTAACCTCTCAGCCTCAGTTTCTTAATACCTAAATAAGGAATAATAAAGGTACCCACAAATATGAGAATTAAATGAGATTATGCAAGAAAAACATTTTTAGTTATTTGTTTAATAGAGATGGCATCTCACTATGTTGCCCAGGCTGGTCTCAAACTCCTAGGCTCAAAGCGATCCACCTGCCTCAGCCTTCCAAAGTGTTGGGATTATAGGCATGAGCCACTGAGCCTGGCCAGCACTTTCGTTTGTTTGTTTTTTGTTTTGTTTCTTGCCCCCACCACCATACCCAGCTGGCTAGTACTGTTTTTTGTTTTTTGTTTTTTAAGACAGAGTCTTGCTCTGTCACCCAGGCTGGAGAGCAGCGGTGCGATCTCGGCTCATTGCAACCTCTGCCTCCCGGGTTCAAGTGATTCTCCTGTCTCAGCCACCCGAGTAGCTGGGATTACAGGCCTGTGCCACCACGCCGGCTAATTTTTGTATTTTTAGTAGAGACAGGGTTTCACCATGTTGGCCAGGCTGGTCTCTAACTCCTGACCTCAGGTGATCCGCCCACCTCGGCCTCCCAAAGTGTTGAGATGACAGGCGTGAGCCACTGCGCCTGGCCTGTCCAGCACTTTTAATAGTCCCTGGTGCACAAGACCTTCTGCAAATGCCAACTCTTTTCACAGATCACTGGACCAAAAGCCTGCAGCCTCCTCTGATATGTGCATGGTGGCATCTCTCACCTTTCCTGAAGCTTATCTAAGATGCTTCTCAAGAGGGGTCTCAAAGAGAGACAGCTGTGGAGCCCCTCGTCTACAGAGGGAGGACTTCCGGCCTGCACCAGGCAGGGCTGTTCTGGAGAAATGGCGGGAGGGTTTGTCCCAGAGGCGGTGCAGGGCCCAGCCCCGTACCTCTATGTCCCTGCTCCGGGCCACCTCCACGAAGTTCTCATGCTGCTCCAGGGTCTTGTCCACTTTATCATCCGTCATGCAGTAGCAGCGCAGGCGCCCCTCTCGGGGGTCATTCATCTTGGCAAAGATGACGAATTTGGCCATGTAGGGCACTGCGGTGAGCTCTTTGTACAGCAGGGTGGCGAAGTTCACAGCCTCAGCGGTCCGAGGACAGTCTGACAGCCAAAACCTAAAAAGGAGGGCACGTTATAATGTGTTCCCAAGTGCCCAACAGAGAGCATCCTTTCCGTCCAGATGGAAGCAGCCCATGAACCATGCCATGGCTACTCTCGCCACACCTGTGGTCACAGAGGCTTCCATGTGGAGGGGACAGTGAGGGAGCCTCAGTCTCAGGCCTGAGGATGGCCCACACAGTGCTGGGCTGGGCTGGCCTTGTCTCACCTGGCGGAGACGTTGGTGGTGAAGTTGGCGCACTCGTTGGCATATACAAGTTTGGTGGTTCCTGTTATGTCTTCCCACTGAGCTTGGTCTGTTCCTCCTGTAACACCGGCAGAAACGGGGCTGGGGACAGTCTTCAGGACGTAAGCATGGAGCTTACTAAAATGCTAAGGCCCTGGTGTGCAAGGTGAGACTGGGTGAGGCTCACTTGGTCTGCAGCCCTGGGCACACCTACCCTCACCCTCTGCCCTTCCTCCTAGCGACCTGCATGCCCCTCCTCCTAGGGCTTGGAGGGTTCTTCCCCAGGGCCATGGACTTTTTTTTTTTATTATTTTTAGATGGAGTTTCATGCTTGTTGCCCAGGAGTGGAATGAACTCGGCTCACTGCAACCTCCACCTCCCAGGTTCAAGCAATTCTCCTGCCTCAGCCTCTGGAGTAGCTGGGTTTACAGGCGTGCGCCACCACGCCTGACTAATTTTTGTATTTTTAGTAGAGATGGGGTTTCTCCATGTTGGTCAGGCTTGTCTCGAACTCTTGACCTCAGGTGATCCACCTGCCTCGGCCTCCCGAAGTGCTGGGATTACAGGTGTGAGCCACTGCATGGGCATGGACTTTTATGCAGATGCATCATCCTTCCACCTCTTGGAAGAGCACCTCACTCCCAGGGAAGCCAACAAAAACTAAGGGGATTGCTGGCCTCGCCTTCTCGTGTCACCCCCCTACTGTGTTCCAGAAGCACTGCAGCTGTGGAGAACACAAGTCTGAGACAGGGGCCCCTCTCACCAATGACGCTGCAAAGCAGGCGCAGGCTGGTGGTGTCTCCCTCCCCGCTGTCCCTCGGGTTGTCGGTCCAGGAAGGAGGTAGCGGGATCCGAAGTCCGATGGGGCGGTGGAACTTCCGGCGCCGGGGCTCCACGGTGACAATGGGGCTGAATGTGGCCTGGTTGCCCAGGAGCTTAGTGACAAGCTCATCTGGGACAGGCTGGGCCTGTGAAATGACAGAGGCAGGACACTCAGGCCCAAGCAGGAGAGGGGCTAGTCAGACTGGAGGCAGCTCCATGCCCGGAGAGAGTGGCCGTCGGTGCATGGGGTCCCCTCTGCTGTTGGACCGCAGGACTGACATGGTGGAGCTCGCCTTCCTGAGCCCTTTCTCCCCTTCTCCTCTGCTTCTTACTCCCAGGGCTGGTGCATCTTTGCTCGCATCACGGCCAGCTCCCAGAGGTCATGCGGTTCCCGCATGCTGCACAGACCGGGTCATGCAGCTTGATGGATGCACCTTATCAGGGAGCTTCCGCCTCACCCCTTCCCACTCAACTCTCCTTTGAGCTTTAAAGTCAGATCTCCACTGTGGTATTTCAAAGCACTGGACAAAAGCATGGGGATGTCCTGGGGAAGAGGGTGGCCTTCCCGGGGCCTGGAGTTCAGTCCACCCCCAGGACCTGGCGGGGAGGAGAGCTGTCACCTGCAGAGCCAGCTTCACTCTCTTGGTGACTGCATTCTCCGGGAACGTTGCCTGTACCAGGGGCACCAGCTTGCTCTTCAGGGAGCCCCCTTCGGGACCGATGGTGTCGTAGTCCTGGCAGAGCCGCGACATGATCACAAAGTACAGCGGGAAGTCGGTGGTGATGATTCGGCACACCCTCTTCTTCTCCAGCTCCTCCAGGCTCCCCAGCTCTGGAATCACACACACAGGCCACCACCCCGGTCACATCAGGCACAGATGCAGGCCTTCCAGGGGCCCCAGAGCCTCCTTGTCCCCAAGACCCAGTGCACACACCCTCTCCAGGTGCCGGGCGGCATAGTGGCCAGAAGAAGTGCCCAGGCCCAGAGGCCCAGCAGAGCAGATGCGGCTGCAGGCAGCAGCTGAGCATCTCCTCACACATCCTGGGGACCCAGGGCTTGTCCACACCAGGCCATTTCCAGCCTCTTGGGGATTCCCAAACTCCAGGTGGCCCTGAAAGACCACCTTTAAGGTGCAACTCAAACCCCTCTTCCGCAAGGAGGGGACCCAGCCCTGGGATTCCCCCTACTACCTTCGTCCATCCCGTTGAGGATCTGATCCAGGTAGCTCTCTCCATAGCGGCTCCTGTGCTCCTTCCACACGGAGCCGTTTTCACTCCTCAGAACCACGAGCTCCCGGTCTCCACGGCCATGGGAGGCAAAGTGCGGGATCTCCACGATTACAGGGCTGAGGCAAGGACACCGTGGTGGTGGGGAGGTGCTCACACAGGGCAGGCAGGGCACAGGGAGGGATGGGGCTGCCGGCTCCCACCCAGATGGAGAAGGCGCTTCCACAGCCACGTGGAGGCCCTACCTGCAGGCAGGTCTCTAAGTGGACCAGACCCGTGGGGGGTCCCCCGGGCTTCCCACAGCCCTGCTTGCTCCCCACCAGGCTTGCAGTAACAGTGAGGGCAGGGCCAGTCTCATTTCACGGGGGCTCTGCTCCCACGACCTAAGGATCCTGTCCTTGCACCTGATTCTAAAAATCCATCTGACATCCCTACACGGGTAACCTCATCTATCAACTGGTCATAATGACATTTCCTTCGGAGGGACGCTTTGAGGACAAAGAAAGGTCAATGAGAAAACTTGCTGCTTTGCAAATTGTGGTGACCACTCTGAGCGGGGCCAGGAGGGTGGACAGAGGTAGAAGGCAAGACCTCCTGGTCAGCCCTGTCCCCACATCACACCCATGGTGCCTGAAGGGTAGCAAAGCTCCAGGAGGAGCCCAGGCTGCTTCAGGGAGGTGGGCCATAGGCCTCTGGAGCTGCGTACTTCGCTCGTCCGCAGGGGAAACAGCCAGGGAGGCTGTCTTCCTGGGGACTCTCAGTGCATAAATGGTCAGACCCTCAGGGCCTCAGATTGGCCTTGTCTCTAGTGTCACGCAATATTTAAGAGTTGTTTTTTTGTTTTTTTTTTTTTTGTTTTTTTTTTTTTTTGTTTTTTTTTTTTTTTTTACAATGACGGGGTCTTGCTATGTTTTCCAGGCTGGTCTCGAACTCCTGGCCTCAAGCGATGCTCTCACCTCAGCCTCCCAAAGCATTGGAATTACAGGCGTGAGCTATCATGCCTGATCTGAGATCTGAGAGTTGTAAGCCCTCTCAGGGCTATGGATGCCTTCGTGTGTTAAGAAAAGTCAGGGAAAGGGGAGGGGCACCCAGTTCTGTTTCCCCGTCGGGACAGTGGAGATGGCGTGGCCTCCGTGGCACAGGGACAGGTGAGGACATGGGCTGCCTGTGCATGCTCACCTCAGGAACTGTGCCCCTGTGGGCCCCAGCGCGATGATCCTGCTGGCCAGGCCCTCCTCCTCGGCCAGTGGGGGTGGCGTGCTGAGCTTCTGGGGCTTGACCAGGCGGCAGGTGATGCGGGTGGGCGCTGCGCACGTCCGTGGTGGGATCACCACTCGCAGGCCGTTGTGGCGACTTCCTCTCATGGAACCACCCCGGGCGTCGACCATGAAGCTCACCAGAAACCTAGGAGTGGGGCAGATGCACGCTGGGCTTCTGCATCCCCTCTGGGAGATGGAGACAGGAGTCCCCGAGCCCTGCGCCCGCCACTCACCCTGTGTGCACCGGGCTGGCCACCGGGCTGATGTTGTCTGAGGTCTCGGTGGCCGGACTGCTGGGGATAAGGGAGTCCTCATCATACTCTTTAGATGCCTGAGGACAGAGAAAAGGTCCTCCTGTTCCACTTCCTCCCTGGCCGGCTGGATGCCGTACCAGGGCATGGAGGCTTGGAAGAGCCTTGCTGCTAGAAACCAGGTGCATGTGGAGAAAGTGCTCCCACAGGACCCCACCGCCCTATCAGACAAGGCTGTCCTGGAGTCTAAAAGGAGACAGGAGCTTCCTCCCACCTCCATGCCTCTCCTGGGCTCAAGACCCTGGGACACAGCCTTGGAATGGATGGAGCCAGTCCTCACCATTCAGTCTGACTCCTGGCCCCCAGGCCCACCGCACCTGCTGCAGACCTGCCCCCTTCTTTCCAGCTCTGCCCACGGGAAGCCCTGCCCTCGGCAGGCCAACTTCCTCTAGGATGGGCACTGCATCCCAGCACCATGACCGCCTCACCACTTAGCTGTGGGTGGGCTACCTGCCCTGTGGACATCTGGAGTCCATGAGGTGAACACAACAGATTCCCGCCCTTGTGGGGCTTCCTGCTTCCTCACCTGTATAGCGGGGACTTGCCTTAGGGTAACATTGCAACTACAGGGATGCCAGCCTGCCCTGGCACAGCCAGCAGGACCTGAGCCCGGCCTTGGTGCTCTCTAGATCTTCACGTCTGCTTTTCCCCCAGTCCAGAACATCCTTGTCCCTCACCCTTGTTGATCTAATCCTCTCCACTCCCCACATCTCACCTCCTCCACAGATACTCCCGGCCACCCTGGGGCTGGTTAGGGCCTCCCTGCTCTGCACTCTGCCAGCACTCACACCACACAGTGGAGCACTCCCCTGCTCTCCCTCCCGGTTCTGTGCTAACTGGGTTCACGCGTCCGAGTCCACTCTTTCCGGTTGGGCCCTGGCTCCCAGGAGGCAGGTGTCCAGCCCTCCTGCCTGAGCCTGTCCAGGGCGCACAGCAGGAATCCAGTAAACATCTGCTGGCTGGAATTCCTACCCTAGGCCAAGAGTTGAAGACAGTGGGCTGGTCAAGGACCCGCAGGTTTCTCACTGCTGCTGTCCTGGGCTGCATCCAAGGACTGAGCCACCACAGGATAGGGCCCCATCTGACCATCTCTCCCAGACGCGGCCCACCCAATGCCGCCGATGTTGCACCATTTTAAGGCGTCCAAGCGTGGAATGCCAGCTGGACAGTGAGTGGCATGTGAGCTATCAGTGTCTATTGTGCTATGTACAGGCCACCCCTCAACAATCACTGTCCCGGGGTACTCATGCTCTCCACGTGGGGAAACCACAGACAAGCAGCTTCTTACCTGCTCCTGCTCTTCTGACCTGATCACCACCGTCTCAGGTGTGACACAGGGAATCCTGGGGATGGCTGGAGATTCCACCCTGCGTGCCAAGAACACCAGAACATCACAGGGCTGATCCACATGTGCACACAGCTTCCTCTTCCTCTTGCCTCCAAGTCTCTCCCTCCCGCTTTCCACTGCGGAGCCTGACTGCCCTTCACAACCTGGTGGAAGGACTGCCTCCTCCTCCATGAAGTCCTCCCCAATGACTCCAACCTGCACTCGCCACCCCTTTCTCCTCCTTTAGAACCTGTTGACAGAATCCTTGCTCTGGCTAACAATATATCTTTCTGTGTTGCTATATGACCACTTGGTGTGCATTTCAATCCCACCAAATGAATCGTAAGTTGCTTATGGTCAGGGTTACAGCTCTGTATTTCTTTCTAACAGATGTCTAGCAAATTCAAGTGGAGCAAATGGCACCGTGGTTTCACTCCCCGCTTGTTCAGGGACATTTCCGTCTTTTCAGAAAACACCTAGGGCTTAGTGTTTCTACAAAGTCGTTGATATTAGATTGCTTTGCAAAATGTCCCTGTGTACACTGTGCCCACGGTGAGATAACTCACAGCAGTCACGGGGAAATGAGAGATGTGGTCCAGGCAGACCCGAATCTCCCCTGGCTTGTACCGAACATACCTCAGGGGCAGAGGGATGCAGTCAGAGTTCGAGCTTAGCCTGGCAATAGTTTCTAATGTGAACCTTCCTCAACTTTTTTTTTTTTTTTTTTTTTGAGATGGAGTTTCACTCTTATTGCCCAGGCTGGAGTACAGTGGCACAATCTTGGCTCACTGCAACCTCCACCTCCCGGGTTCAAGCAGTTCTCCTGCCTCAGCCTCCCGAGTAGCTGGGACTATAGATGCACACCGCCACATTCAGCTATTTTTCTGTATTTTTAGTAGAGACGGGGTTTCACCATGTTGGTCAGGTTGGTCATGAACTCCTGACCTCAGGTGATCCTCCTGCCTCAGTCTCCCAAAGTGCTGGGATTACAGGTGTGAGCTACCGCGCCCGGCCATGTTCCTCAACTTTTGGATGAGAAGTTGAGTGTGCATAAGATGGAGAGGGGGTGTGGATATAAGGCTGTGAATGAGGGGAGCCTGGGAGAGGAGGGGACACTGGAAGAGGAGCAGAGAGGCATCCAGGCAGCATGGTGTGAGGAAGGCCTCCTCCTGCCCTGGTGGCTCAGGTGCACAGCTAGTGCATCCTAAGGTGCAAACCGTCTCTCTCTGCGGGCAGCATGCCCAGCACCTGGCCTGCTGTGCTCTTCCTCCCTCTGGAATCCCTGCTCTGAGCCACAGGGCTACACCTCAGCATCCTCCTAGGGACCCTCCCAGGAGCGCTGCTCACACTTGGTCTAGCTTTGGCACAAAATCCAGGAGCTCCTTCTCTTCATCGACATCCCTGGAATCCGGCCTCTCAGGCTTGGAGCCGATGAGTTCTTCCCCTGAAACAGCAAGAGCTCAAGTGAGCGACAAGGTAGAGGGAGAAGAGTCCTTCTTACTTCTTAAAAAGCTCTGTTCCCACTCCGCCTCTCAGGGCTTGCTCCTGAGGAGTGGGGAAGGCCTTGATGCTGCAAGGAGACCGGGAGCAATGTCTTTGCCCAGTCCTGGTCCTCCAGCTCTGGGACAGAGAGCAGGGCAGCCAGCTCCTGACATCTTAGATGCCTGAGGCTTTGCAGGAAGCCAAAGACACAGCCAGAAAGAACTTTCTTCGCTTAGTTCCAATTCAAAACAGCCCTTTTAGGGTGCAATGACACCAAAGAAGGAACTGCTACTGCTCTTTTCCACTCCACACCAACAGAAGAACAAACTACAGTGGAACTGGACCCACTCATTTCAAAGGGTTGGAGAATTTTCTGTAACCGTGGCAGCCAAAACCTCATTACTTCCAAAACCCATCACAAAGAGGTTCAAACTACGGGTCAATCAGCTGCCTGCACCTCTGACTGCCCCTTTGTTTCTCTCTCCTAGTTTGAACTGGAGCTGGAGCCCCGGCCCTCAACCTTGAGGGGTCATTCAATGCCACCCAGCAGTGAGCACCATGGCTTGTGATCTGGAGCTAACAGGATGGAAGAACAACAGCTCATGCAGTTATGATCACAAACATGGTGGCATGGGCACAGACACAGAGATGGACAGGCAGGAGCTGCCTGCCAGGCATGGGTCTCATGGGTGTGAATTCCTTAGTTTAGTTGAGCTCCTGGCTCCAGGTTATTCGCTGTCAGAGGAAGATGGAAAGCAGGAATGGATTAGTGAGCATCTGGGTTGCTTAGGGTGAAATGCACTCTAGTGAGAAAAGACCACAGGAAACAGAAAGCGTTTCATACCCATTATAGTTATATGAGCAGTTCCTGGAAAGCAAAGGAGAGCAGAGTTGAAAGAAGGACCACATTGAAGGCAGTTAAAGCGAGAGACATATATTATCCAAAGGAGCACCAGACAGCTCTGCTTCTCTAGTTGACAAAGTTATACAACCATGGAATAACCCAGATGGAAAGGACTACCGAGCTGATCCAGCCCACCCCACTATTCAACATCCCCAGAGTTGAGGATCTTACTGCTCAATATCCCCATCTAATTAGTGATGAAATAAGGTTTGTTGGGGGTAGGAAAATACTGGAAGCATTCTGTAGTTCATACAAGCTGAGACTATAGTAATTTCTTTCTTTTTCTTTTAGAGACAGGGTCTGGCTCTGTCACCCAGGCTGGAGTGCAGTAGGGTGATTACAGCTCACTGCAGCCTCAAGCTCCTGGACTCAAGCAATCCTCCCACCTCAGCCTCCAGAGAAGCTGGGACTATAAATGTGCACCACCACACCCCACTAATTTTTAGTTCCAATTTTTTTTTGTAGAGACGGGGGTCTCCCTTTATTGCCCAAGGCTGGTCTTGAACTCCTAGCCTCAAGCAATCCTCCAACCTTGGCTGCCCAAAATTCTGGGATTGCAGGCATGAACCCAGGCACCCAGCCAGACTATAGTAATTTCATAATCACAGAAATAACCCAAAACCTACTGACCCTCTATGTGGTTGAAGTGCAGCTTAAAAGGCATTCTCACAGATTTTGAATAATCCACTTAGTATTCATTCAAAGCATAAAGAAAGAACCAGACAGAATTTTATTACAGTTCCTCATGGGCTGAGAGTTGGTCTGAGTAGAACCATGCTCCAATTTGATAACACATCCATAATCTATGCAAACACACATGTTTTTGAAACTTCACAGAATTTTAAATTTAGTCAATGTTCCTTCACCTAAGATTGTATTAATAGAGTAGTATTTTTGATAATAGACAACAGCTATAAAAAGCAGGTCTCCCCACTTTCAGTGTCCATCTACAGCTCTTGGGCGTGTTGTAAGGGGGCAAAGCCGGCAGGTGGCAGGAAGCCCCCTTGGAGGGTGCCCAGAGCCCCTCTGTCCCCACCAGCCTGAGCTCATTACCCCAACTTTACCTTCATCTTCCGAGACATCCAGGATCTCATCAACTGTCTCAGGGAAACTCATCCGATGCTTATCACTGACTAACTAAAATGAGAAAAAGCAGATAATTCAACCCAAACTAGAGCCGCACACATTTTTTACCAGCCCAGCGGTTCCCTGGTCACGCCTGTGGGGTGTGCCCCAAACGCAGAAAAACGGACGGAGGAGGTGCTCAGCCTAGAAGCTGCCGGGCAGGAACCACTGAGATGGGACCCGGGAAAACTGGCTTCCCATCTCCCCAAACCCCATCCACTCCACTGCTGCTCGGAATGCTGGTCCTGCCCCGAGTCCTCAGGCCGCTAGGTGGCAGCACAGCCCCGCTGGAAGGAGGACAAGTTCCCACCCGCTGGGCGCTGCGCCTCCGACCGGCATCCTGGAGCTCCAGAACGCACCCCACTTCCAGAGTAACCCCGGGCACGCCTCTGCGCCAGGCTGAGTATGTCCGGGGTGGGTGCGGGGGAGAGGCAGACATACCACGAAACTGGTTTCATCCGTGACGACCTTGAGCACGTCGGTGACAGAAATGTAGCCCAAGCGCTTGGCTATGGCCAGAGGTGTGGTTCCATCCTGGGAAAAGAGCAGCCCAGGTGCAGTCAGAGGATGGAGTCTAGCAGGTGGGGCTGGCCCCTTAGACACAGATCGAGTTCACCTTCTAGTTGTTCAGGAGAACCTGAGTGGACAGATGTCACCGTGGGGCCCAGAACGAGATCCCTGCACGTGTGTGTGCCTAGATGTGTGTTAGCAGCAACACCCAGAGATGGGTGTGGGAGGAGGGAGGGCAGGGGTGCTTTTGATCTGCAGCGTCAAGTGTGGGGCCTTGCAACCCAGCAGGGGAAATCTCCCAAGGAGAAGTCAGGCTCTGCCAAGTGGGTGCCCACCGGGAAGGAGGTCAGGAAGTTAGCAGATGCAGTTTTAGGAAGATGAGGACAGAGGGAGGCTGCTTGCTGCTCCCAAAGTCTGTTCTTGGGTGTCAGTGATGGGGTATTAAAGTAGTTGAATTAATCCATATACTTCAATGAACTCTAATCAGAATACTCATAAATCACAAATCACCAGAAACACAGCAAGGGCATACTTTCTACTTTGATTCCAAGAGAAAGAGCTACGTGATCATAAATGGATACTGAGGCTTGATTTTTCTTTTGACCTCTCTACTTCTAGGATGTGCCTTGGGCTCTGTTCAGATTCAAGCCCAGCTGCAGCTGCAATTTCTGCAACCCCATCTACAATCAAGGATCCACTTTTGTGTGTGTGTGTGAGACAGAGTCTAACTCTGTCGCCCAGGCTGGTGTGCAGTGGTGCAATCTAGGCTCACTGTAACTTCTGCCTCCTGGACTCAAGTGGTTCTTGTGCCTCAGCTTCCCGAGTAGCTGGGACTACAGGTGCCTGTCACCTCACTCGGCTAATTTTTTTTAAATATTTTTAGTAGAGACACTCGCCCTGGAGTGTTGGCCAGGCTGGTCTCTAACTCCTGACCTCAAGTGATCCACCTGCCTTGGCCTCCCAAAGTGCTGGGATTACAGGTGTAAGCCACTGCACCCAGCCAAGGGGGTCCACATTATTTCAGAGATAGAAGCAAACATGGAGATAATTTCATAGAACCTCCGCATGGTCAAATGAGAAAGCTCATAGTGAACAATGATTGCTGATGTCACTAAAGATAACCTCGAGCCCTGAAAGATCAGGAACCACCCAGGACATTGAACTATGTTCACTTGCACCATATTGAAAACAGTTTCACATATTTTAGAATGGGTTTCAACAAATATTTATATATACGGTATATATGTGTGTATGTGCATATATATGTATATGTCTCTGTGTGTGTGTGTGTGTGTGTATATATATATATATATAAAAAGACACAAGGTCTTGCTCTGTCTTCCAGGCTGGCTTTCAAGTGGGCAACTGGAAAATGGACACTGAACTGCAGTGGCGCAATCACAACTCCCTGCAGCCTCGACTTCCTGGACTCAGGCTATCCTCCCACTTCAGCCTCCCAGTTAGCTGGGACTACAGCTAATATGTGTCACCACATCCACATAATTAAAAAAATTATTTTATAGATTCAGGCACTCACTGTGTTGCCCAGACTGGTCCTGAACTCCTGCCCTCAAGCAATCCTCCCTCCTTAGCCTCCCAAAGTGCTGTGATTACAGGCGTGAGCCACTGCACTCGCACTCAAGAAGGATATTTTAATAAACATAAAAGAGGAGGGAAAATGGTGCTTAAAAGGAAAACGATCAATTCACCAGAAAGAGGAACTGATCACAGTGCCCCATCCCCAGGGTATCCAAGGTAGCTATGGCTTTAGGGTCTTGCGGCCCCGTCCAGGCCCCAGACATGTGCATTAACCTCTATGGTTAGGGGAGGTCACCCAGGGCTGCTGCCACGGGGAGCAGTTTTCTAAACTCAGGAGAGAGAGTGTACTCACCGAGCTGACCTCGTTTGGGGAAGCACCGTTTTTCAGAAGCAGAGTCACGACGTCTGTGTGTCCCTGCTGGGCTGCCTGGTGCAGGGGGCTGTATCCTAGCTGCAAAGCAAGCAGACATTTTGGCAGGGTTAGCCAACCATTAGACAGAGACCTGCCTACACATGATAGTGCCTGTCCATCTTCGAAGTGGGACATTAATAAAATGCATTTTCCCCCTTTCTTCCTTCAGTGTCCACGGTCAACTGTGGTGGAACCCCTAGTGGCCCAGAGCAGCAGCTCTGGCTGCACCCTGATGTGGCATGGAGAAGGGTCAGCGCAGGAGTCGGGGCTAGGGCATCCCTGTACCTTGGTCTTGGCGTTTACATCTGCCTGGTGCTGCAGCAGAAACTTCACCAGCTTGATGTTTCCGTAGTGACTGGCCACATGGAGGGGAGTGTAGCCCATCTGAAAAGCAGATGAGAAGGAGTGACCAGAGCTCTCCTGAGCTGGGCATCACATGAAATCCTTCCCAAAGCAGCCGATTCAAAGAAAAAATGGACAGGGAGCCCCTTGAAGGCTGACACTGACAAGCCGAATGGCTGCTGCTGGGCAGAGACCACCAGGCTGAGATGCTTGTGGGAGACCCAAGGGGAGACGTCAACCTGGCAACTGGAAAATGGACACTGAACCGCAAGAAGAGGGCTATGCTGGGGTCGTCAGTGCATGGGAGATCTGAGAGCTTTGGAGGTGAGTGAGGTCCCCCAGGATAAAGTGGAGGGTGAAAAGTGGGGCTGAGGGAGTGAGGCCAAGGCAGAAGAGAGAGAGAGGGAAACCTGGAGAGAGCAGCGTCACAGAATCCCAGGGGGCTATTTCAAGAGGAAGAGATAGCCTTCAGGCCTGGGAATGGCGCTGAGATGAGGGCAGATGGGGATGTGAGGTCATGTTCACTCCAATGACAACAGGCTTATTTCCATTAGAAAGCTGAAATCCCATTGAAAAACCCCCAAAAGGCTGTCCAAGTGACTTAGTTGTGGCGTGATGGAATTTACGGGAACTGATCATTGCTTATTGAAATGCATGGGCTTGGGACATTTGCTCATGTGAGTCTGGGCTGTTCAAGGAGTCTGTCCTGCTGAATTTTGTGGTAATGCTTCCTGTGGGCAGGCAGGCCAAGGCCCTCTGAGCTCCTTGGTCCCAAGTGTCCCGGGAAGCTGGTGCCAGATTCCAGAGACCACCCAAGCGCAGGTTCTTCCCATAATGGGGTGACTTTGGGATCCTCAAGGACATTCTAACCCACAGGACAGGGTCTTTTGGTGCAGGACCCCAAAAGACTAAACAGGGCCTGCAAGTGAAGCCTCAAAGATCCAGAACATTCTTAGATTTTAAGCAGGTTCCTGTGGAAGCTGCAGGCAGTTGGAGACAAAACAGTTTCCAGACTTTTCTCAGGGTGACTTCAGCATAACATTGTTGCTGGCATTTCTGTGCTACTCTGGAGGGGGCAGGAGTTCCTGGTACTGTCACTGTCCCTTCCTTTTAATATGGTTCCCTTGTGGGGAAAAGAAACAAAATGTGGCTTCTTCCATGAAGCCCGCCTCCTCGCACCGACTAAAAACACCATCTCTGCCCTCTGTGCTCCCAGCTCCTCTCTTAAGAGTAAATATCAGATCACGCTCTTCCTTCCTGTCCCTGGCGATCACCTCCACACCAAACTGCAGACGCCTTGATGCCAGATTCCATTCACATAGCTCCTTGCACACATCAGAGGTTCAGAGAAAGTTGAACTGAATTTAACCAAGTGCTGGAAGAAAAGGAGCTAAGCTTTTGTGTGAATCTGGGGAAACTTGACATTTTGACATGCTGACTACTCATATTAGACAGGTCTTAGAGTCATGATTAAACATTCGTCCCACTTTCTCTCTGCAGAGGCTCAAAGGTCTAGCAAACTTTAAAAATCCCCCATGGGAAAGTGAGATAATTAGGAGTAGCGTTTTCAAACTCCACTGCCCGCTCTAGGAAGTGGCAGGGAAGAATGTTCCACTGGGTCTTCGGGGCATTTTCAAAGCCCCGTGGAAGATTCAGTTCTGAAGTGTGAGCAAGCAGTCCACACAGACTGAAGTTCCAGCTGCCTGCCTTACCCGGGTGGTGGCATCCACCATGACGCCGTGTTTGATCAGCACGTCTGCCACTGGAACGTGGCCTTCCTGTGCTACCAGATGGAGAGGAGTGAGTCCACTCTGCAAAGAAAAAGATGTTCATTACCTTCTAGCAAGTAAAGAATTCCAGGCCACAAGGAAAGAGCTCTGAGGTCTGGGAGCTGAAGCTGACTTTGCAGTCACCAACTAGTTATTTGGCTCCAGGCAAAGCTCTTCTTGTTCTGGGCCCCAATGTCCTTATCTAAAAAGTAAGGTGGTTACACTAGACCAGGGGTTGGCAACTTTTTCTGTTAAGGGCCAGATGATCAATATTTTTGGCCATGCCTCTGTATGACTAACATTTAAATGAATGGGCATGGCTGTGTTCCAATAAAACTTTATTTACACAAACAAGTAGTGGACCAGATTTGGCCCACGGGCCCGTAGTTTCCTGACTTCTGATCTAGATGAACTTTATGGCACTTTCCCAGTGTTGGTGCTTTATGGACTTCCCAATAAAGAATGCCCTATTTCCATGGTGAATTTCAGAGCCCTGTAGCCTTGGTTTCCTAATCTAGACAAGAGGGGTTATCATGGATCCATCTCAGGGGCAAGGTGAGGAGTGCTGGAGAAAGCACAGGTGAAGCACATTGAGAGGCACACAGTGCTGTTTAAATGAAGCACACTGGCTGGGTACGGCAGCACATGCCTGTCATCCCAGCACTTTTGAAGGCCAAGGTGGGTGGATCACCCGAGGTCAGGAGTTCGAGACCAGCCTGGCCAACATGGTTAGACCCCCATCTTTACTAAAAATACAAAAATAAGCAGGGCATGGTGGCTCATGCCTGTAATCCCAGCTGCTTGGGTGGCTGAGGCAGGAGAATCACTTGAACCTGGGAGGCAGAGGTTGCAGTGAGCCGAGATCGCACCACTGCACTCCAGACTGGGTGACAGAGCAACACTCCATCTTAAATAAATAAATAAATAAATAAATAAATAAATAAAGTACCATACTGTTATCACTGCGCAGCCAGTGCTGGCATGGTCAAGAGGGCAAAGCATCCCACCAGGAGTGAACGGACCATATTCTTGCACGTGGCATCACAGCTTCCTCAGGAAGGCAGTAAGGTATCAGAGATGTTGTTTGACGTGTGGGCACCCACAGGAAAATGTCAGAAAAGTCTTCTCTCCCCTGGACTTTGCCTCAATACCCTTTGCTTACGTGGGACCAACAAAGCTGGATTTCTCTGTAGGCACAGACCATGTCCCCTCTACGGGACTCCACTTGCCGTCCTCTGCCTTCTGCACATCCCACAGGCTGACCAGAGGCTTGTGGGTAGTCATGACACCCCACCACATGCCACTGTGGCCAGAACTGGCGGGCCTGTCCTGCAGGCAGACCGGGGATGGCTCAAATGAGAACAGTCCTCAGTTGAGGAGTGACTGTCAGCCTCTCAGGCAGGCGCTCTGCTTCATTCTTGAGCTAACACCAATAATCTGCCTCGTGAGGGCGGCGTGTGGATGACAGAGTGGGTTACCAGTCACCTTACTGTGTCCTGTCAAAGCTCCCATTAAGTGGGGCAGTGAAGGAACCCAGAATGCCATGAGATATAATGAATATAATGGTCCTACCAGAACGGTTCCCTCATTGGGGGTCAACTGTTCAAATTTGTACAAAATGTGCCAGATTTTGTACAAAATCTACAGGTTTTTAAGAAATCTTAAGTTGTCCTGAAAATGCTTGCCTTTCTGAGTATTTGCTATGTGAATATATCATCGAAGAAGTGGTTGTTCACATTGCGTGGTTCCACTTATATGAAATGTCCAGAACAGACAAATTCCTAGAGACTGAAAGATTGGCGGTTGCGAGGGACCGGGGGCTCTGGGGGAAGCGGGAAGTGACTGCTAACAGGTACGGGGTTCCCTTTGCGGGTGATGCAAGTGTTCTAGAGTTAGATCATAGGCTGCTGAATTCTGTAAAAATACTAAAAAACATTGAATTGTAGCGTTTGAAAGGGTGCCTTCTAGGTGAATTATATTTCGATAAAACTGTTATTTAAAAAAGAAGTGATTTTTAGTCTTTTTTTGGGTCACACATTCCTTTGAGAAGCTGAGAAACACTGAACACTTCACCCAGAAAACTGCTCACACACCCTTCCTCCCCAGATGTGTGCGCAGTTTTAGAAGGCTTTATCCTCACATACCTATTGTCGCTGGAGTAAGAACTCCTAGTGTATAGGTCAGTAGTTTTAAAACATCTTTCCCCACAGAACATAGAATATTTAGTCCCAAATGATAGAATGTACTTCTGAAGGTAGGCACCGGCCTATATTTGGGAAAGTGTATTATGGATTTTAATATTGATCTTTCTGCAGGTCCTTAAGTCAATCTGTTTAGAAAGATCAGCAAAGCCTTTGGCATCAGAAAGGCTCAGAATCCTGCCATCTTGGGAATAAGCAACCTTTCTGTTTATTCATTTATGAAATGAAGGTGAAATGTACACAGGGCTGTTCCAAGGTTTACACACACACAGCCCTAACTCAGAACCTGGGCACAGATAGATACTTAATATGCAGACACCACACGTTGTTAGCCAGCACTCAGGGCAGATCCAAAGACGTCATGTCTACCTTGTTCCCCAGGTTGCCATTGGCTTGTTTCGAGAGCAGCAGAGCCACCATCTCTGCGTGGCCCTCCTGGGCGGCCAGGTGAAGGGGCGTCACACCTTGCACCGACTCGGCATTTGCTGAGCCCCCATACTGCAGCAGACTGCGGGCCACGTCCACCTGGTTCTGCTTGGCAGCGATGTGCAAAGGGGTGTAGCCATTCTGAAACAGAAGAAGCCACCCAGGGCCTGGTTACAGGAATGCTGAGCTGACAATATCAACACATGAGCAGGGGCTGAGTCTGGTTCTTGGCCGGCTGGACACCCAATGAGCAGGGCTGGCGTCACCCAGGAGCAATTTAGATAAACAAACGAACAAACAAACAAAACCCATTTGATTTAGAGCCAGCGCCTCAGGCTTGCAGAGCCTCTGTATGTCCACCTTTTTTCACCATGTGTTTTCTGTTATGCTCTGACAAACTGCTGGACAGGAAGAGAACAACTGGAAGGCCAGGTAAGGAAATGAAAGGTTCTCATTTCTTTCTTCCTGCAATAAGAGCCAAAACCCCCAAATATTTCATAAAGAAGAAGAAACAACAGCCCCTTTTTTTCCCAGTGCAGCTGGGCCAAGTGCTGCCCTCTGGGCCTTGCCGGCATTAGGCAGGGTGGTTTAAGGGACATGCACCTGGCAAGGGACTTGAGGATGTGGGACAGTCCTCACTCCACTGTTAACTATCTGTGTGACCCAGGGCAAGATATTCCATGACCTAGACTTCCTTCTGTATCTTTTAAGTCATTAAAAGTGGATAATAGCGTCTATCTTTTTAATTTCTCAAAGTTGTTAGGTAGACCAAACATGATACTGTATGTGAAGGTATGTTCCAAAATTAAGATATAAAAAGTTGGCAGGGCACAGTGGCTCATGCCTGTATTCCCAACACTTTGGGAGGCTGAGGTGTGAGGATCACTTGAGGCCAGGAGTTTGAGACCAGCCTGGGCAACATAGCTAGACCCTATCTCTACAAAAAAATTAAAAAATTAACTGGGCATGGTGATGCATGCCTGTAGCTACTCAGGAGGCTGAGGTGGGAGGATGGCTTGAGCTAAGGAGTTGGAGGTTGCAGTGAGCTCTGATCGTACCACTGCACTATGGCCTGCAGTAGAGTAAGACCTTGTCTCTACACATGAAAGTTTTAAAAAGCAATGCACCTGTGTGTCATGGTTTTGTAGTGCACTGGTTTGCAAGACATTATAATTGCATAATGAGATGAAGGAGCTTGCCTCAAAAGTAAATCAATGATGTCACTGTGCACTGTTTATTCAGCCAATTTTTGTTTTTATTATTATCATTGATAGCAAGACTGTCTTAATGAAGGAAGCAGTGCATGGGTTTACACTCTGGAGCACACTCCTTATCTCCCTGCAGGCAGGAGACGGTTCCCAGGTGGGCGCCTTTGCTCATCACTGCCAAAAACCACTTTTACCTGCGTTATCTTTTTTGTGCTTCATTAAAACCACATAAGGTCACTAGGGCAGGCATTTTTATTATTATCACATCGTGTGGAGAAAGAGGCCAATTCTCTGTGAGGTTAAGCGCCTTATCTAATGTCACATAGTAAGCAGAACAACAGATAACCCAGCCCTGACCTTCTGATTGTACAGCGCAGGTAATTCCACCTGGAACAGTGGTTCTCAAACTCTGATGTGTACACAATCCCTTGGGACCTTGTTAAAATGCAGTGTCTGATTCAGAGGCACTAGGGGGGGCCCAAGATTGTGCATTTCTAGCAAGCTCCCAGGTGATGCTGACAATGCTGGTCCAGGGACCACACTTTCAGTAGCAAGGCCCTAGGGCACTCAGGGTTAAGGGCAATGCCAGGCTGGAGGACGTCCTGGACATGTGCCCACCCAGGCCCATAGCAGATGGCTGCCTAATGTGGGATCTGTCTCAGGGCACGAGATTTCCCCACCTCGGCCAGCATTCCTCTGGCTGAGGACTGAGTTCTCCCTGCCAGCCACTCTCTTACTGTGGAAACTAACATTTCTGATTCTGCCAGGATCACTGGTCAGGAAGAGGAAAGGGAAAGAAAGGTGCCGGCCAAGGCCGTCAAAGCCCTAGGTACAGAGAAAGCTCAGCAAAGTGGGCCCATAGGCGGCTTTTGTGGTGAAATGAAAAGTTGTGACTTACCCAAGGAATTGAATTAAATTGAAAAATCATTCTTTTTGAAGAATGACGAGTGATAATCCTTTCTAGTATTCTTCCTTTTTAATTTGATTATGTTATGAGAAAACATTAAATTGTTCTTTGTAGGTTGTGTTCATGTAACAAGATCGGCATTTGGATTATAATAAGTTTAATTAAACAGCATGATTTTTGCACTGTATTAAAAGAGAGCAAAGGAATGGGGTGCGATACCACAGATCCAGCCTGAGATGCAGGGTCGGCTCAAAATGGAGCTAAGCCTCCCCATAACGAGACACAGAACACCAGTCAGCGCCGGCCCAGAGAAGCCTTTCACTATGGAAACGAAAAATTAAACCCTAAGCCCTCAAACAGACCTCAGTTGGGCCAAAGAGATCCCAGAAAAACCTTAAAAACTGAATTCCCAGCCATGAAGGAAGAAGGGAGGTTGGACATGCCTTGCTATACCCACTCCCTTTCGGAGTTTAGGCACAACTGACCAACATTCATGTTAAAAGAGATCATAAGACTAACTAAAGGGACTCTTTGTGACAAGACACCAAATTATCAACAGGACCCAAGGCCACAATAGGCAAGGGCTGAGTCACACACCCCCTAGAGGTCACTCGGCCCAGGACACTGGTGAACAGACCCTTCTCTCAACTTAATTCTTTTCTGCTGATTCCAAACTTTTAGATAAAGCTTTACTCCTTTAACCAACTGCAAATTAAAGAATCTCTGAATCTGCCTATAACCTCTGGGCCCCTGTTTCTAGGTATTTTTGTCAATATATACCTTCCATGTATTGATTTATGTTTTTACCTATAACTCCTGCCTCCCTAAATGTATAAAACCAAACTGTAACCCGCCCCAGACACGCTTTCTCAGGACCTCTTGATACTGTGTTGCCCAGGGCCATGGTTATCACATCCGCTCAGAATAAACCTCAGAAATACTTTATGGAGTCTGGTTTTTCCATTAATAACTACATGAAAGCAATGATTATTAGGCTTTTTTTTTTTTTTGAGACAGAGTGTCACTCTGTTGCCCAGTCTGGAGTGCAGTGGTGAGATCTTGGCTCACTGCAATCTCTGCCTCCCGGGTTCAAATGATTCTCCTGTCTCAGCCTCCCAAGTAGCTGAGATTAGAGGTGCATGCCGCCATGCCCAGCTAATTTTTGTATTTTTAGTAGAGGCGGGGTTTCACCATGTTGGCCAGGATGGTCTTGAACTCCTGACCTCAAGCGATCGGCCTGCCTCGGCCTCCCAAAGTGCTGGGATTACAGGCTTGGGCCACTGTTCCTGGCCCTATTAGGCCATCTTTCGATGTACAAAGGACCATCACTTGAGCAATCTGCAGTGTGTTCATGGATGTATCCTCAGGAATCCCAAGCTACCTGGGAAGCAGTGATGTCCACACTGGCAAGGCCAGCCCCCTGTCCTGCCCAAGAGTAGGCCTGCCCTGGACATGGCTCAGGCTGCCAGGTAAACCTCTGGTTAAAATTGAGATACAAGTGCCACTGTCACTCTCAGAACACGGAGTGTTCACAGAACAGAGCTTCCCCTAAACCAGGACTGAAAGGAACGAATGAACTTCTGCAGGTGACAAGGACAAGGACAACTAGGCTGGAAAGTCATGGAGAGGGGAGGGAGGAATGTGTGCCCGCAAAAGGCTCTTCTTTCCCAAGGAAATGAGCTCATCCTAAGGAATGCATACGGAGGGAGCTCTGCCCAAATGTTCAAACATTAGCATCAAAATTAGAAAGGGGAGGGTTTGGTTTGGGTGCAGAGAGATTTGCATGTGAAATTCTACAAAATTGCCAGACTACTTTGGAAACTATTTTTTGCCATGGAAACAAAGCCCATCTGTACAGGGTTTGTGCTTGGATTTAGTTCTTTTTAAATATAATGAACCTGGCTCCCTTTCCTTTTATATAAGTAGGGGAGTGAGGAGGAGGAAGGGAGTCCAGGTTTTTATTTTTAGAGGCAGGAGTAAGTCGACATCGCAGCAGGGCCGTGTGCTCCCTCTGCACAGCGACGTGGGGCTCGCTGCAGCAGTAGCGAGGACAGGAGGAGACAGAGCTGTCGGGAGCCGGCGTCTGCAGAAGAGCGATGCTGCAAGATGGGGACACGCGTCTGTCCAGGGAGGGAGAACGCGCCGCAACGACACTGAGGCTCCCCGCCTGGGCTGCGGCGGCCCTAAGCCAGCAGGTGTTGGCTGGAGTCATGCGTGGTCCCACCCTTAGGCTCCTTCTCTGTGGCACTTGGACACCTGCCACATGACGGATCGCCAGGGTTTGCTCTCCCATAGATTATCCTGTTTCCCGTGCGCCTGGCTGCCCCACAGAGTGCGGGGACTGTGTGTGGCTTTTGTCTTCCTGGCCCCGCTCCCTCTCCTCTCCCCTTCTCCCCGCTGGCCACCAGTCTCATGGCACCTACCCCTACACAGCCTTGTCTTCCCACAGCAGGCAGCCTGTTCCCAAAAATGATCCTTCCAGCTTCATCCTTGTACTACCCAATCCCGTGGGGTCTTCCAGAAGCTACCCATCTGCTCCCTCCTCTGATTCCCTCAAGAGTCACGGAACCTGCTGCTCTGAGCAGCTCGCCTCTGTAGCTGGTGTGAGGCCGGGCCAACGTGTCTCATATTTAGGTAAGCCTCTCTACAAAAATGCCACCATCGAAAAGTCTGATCTCAGAGAGAAATGAATTTGGAGGTGATCATTCTCATTTTAAAGAGGTCCCTTGCTTCCAGGTTCCAGCAAGCTCACCAGCAGCCCTGAGGATTTCTCAAAGTACGGTCGCTGTGGCCCCAGCCCCGGAACCACGCAGAGAGTAGGTTAAAAATGAGGCTTCCAGGCCACACTGCACAGTCCCACAGAGTCGGAATCTGCTAGAACCAGGCTCACCACTCCCCAGGGATTTTTATCCACACCGATCTCTGACAGTCAGTTTACAAAACCCAGCTGACGTGCAACTGCTTGGGGACACATTTGCTGTATAAAACAAGTTCTGCCTCTGCGAGGTAAGCCCTGGCTGGGAATTGTTACCCACTTCCCATCCCACTCCTGGACCCTGAATAGCACGATTACAGGACAGGTAACATGTGTGAAAGTGAGGCATGATTTCTGAGGTAAAAATAGCTACAGAACGCAAAACGCCTGGGCTGCTGCGGAAACCCCCCTCCCTGAGGGACTGGAAGGTAGCAGGTGACCTGCTCTCCGGGGGCAGCTGGGGAGAGGCGCCAGTCTTACCCAGGCGGGGCTGTGCGGGGAGCCACCCCGGGGAAGCAGCAGCTTGACGATGTCCAGGTTGTTGTGATGGACGGCCACGTGCAGGGGGGTCAGGCCATTCTGCAGAGGACAAAGACAAAAGAGACCAGATGTCACTCCCACGGACTTTCTCCCAGGGCTCCCTTTAGGCATGGCAGCACCTATTTTACACAGTAAAATCCTGTTTAAAATCCTTCCCAGGCCAGTCTTAACTTGGAGTCACGACAGAATGTCGGGACAGGACCCAGAGCCCTGTGGGAACCAGAGGGGACGTGGGCGGTGAGGTCAGCACATTCGCCCAGAGAAGGCCGTCGAGTCTTTCCAAACAGATAAGGCCGTTGACAGAAAGGCCAGTCTTTCCAAAGGGCGTTCTCTCTCGATGCTACCCATGGAAACATGAACAGGCCGGGTGCAGTGGCTCGCACCTGTAATCCCAGAGCTACGGGAGGCTGAAGAGGGAAGATCACCCGAGCCCAGGGTTTGAGACTAGCCTGGGCAACATAGTGAGACCCTGTCTCTATAATTTTTTTTTTTTTTTTTAAGTTAGAGCCGGGCATGGTGGCACCTGCTTGTAGTCCCAGCTACTCAGGAGGCTGACACCCAAGGATGGTTTGAGCCCAGGAGTCGAAATTGTAGTGAGCCATAATGGCACCACTGCACTCCAGCCTGGGCAACAGAGAGAGACCCCATCTCAAAAAAAAAAAAAAGAAAAGAAAAGAAAAAAAAGGATGGACAACATAAGCAAGAGATGGAATCTGCAAGAGCTGAATTCCATCCTCTGTTCTTGCCTCTAACCTGAGAGCTGCAGGGGAGGGCGGGGTTCAAACTCACTTTTCCAGCAGCATTTGGGTGTGCGTCCCGCTCCAGCAGCAGCTCTGCCACCCGCACCTTCCCGTACTTGGCCGCCACGTGCAGAGGGGTAAATCCTTTCTGAGGAGAAACACAGGCCGTCAGGACATCGGGGCCCCAGGGCTGTCCTCTCTGAAGAAAGGGCAAAGGAGGCTGCCCCCTTCCGCTGGCATGGAGATGCCAATAAAAGCAAAGGCACAGCCATTTTTGAGCCCTCCAGGAGGCTGAAGACCTGAGGAGTGGGCAGGCATCCCTGCACTTGCTGTACACACTCCTCTGGCGAGAGGGTCTCGACCACCTCGCAGTGGTAGTTGATTGCTGGCTAGCTGAGGGCAGGGTATGAGTCTTAATCCTTCTCATATCCCCAGAACCCGTCTGTGACTTGCCCAAAGCAGGTTTCGACTAATAATTGCGCCATGATAAATGGACGAAGGCTGGCTGGGTGTGTGAGAAGCTGTGGTTGACCTCCCGTTTTGGGGAAGGATGGAGACACATCGGGCTTGCAGGTGGCAGGCAGCCCCGAGTGTGATGACCCTTCCAGTTGCTTGCAACATCACTGAGGTGACAAAGAGAACCAGGCACGAATTCCCCTCCAAGCCCCAGGCCTGGCTGAGTGAGCCTGTTGCTTCCTTAGACCGAGAGGAGGGAGGTTGTACCTTGGTCATGCAGGCCTGGGATGCTTCCTTTTCCAGAAGGGCCAGGACTGTTTCCACGTGGCCCTCACGAGCTGCGATGTGCAGGGGCGTGTGCCCAGCAGTGGTGGCCAGGTTGGGGTTGGCATTGTTTTCCAGCAGGAGCTTCACCATGTTTGTGTGGCCGATGCGAGCTGCACAGTGAAGTGGGGTCTGGTCATCCTGGACCCCGAAGCGAAAGCAAAGAAGAAGAAATGCTGATGTTACCAAATCCAACTTTTCATCTTACAGAGAAGCAAGGCAGGGCCCAGAGAGGGCAAGTGACCTTCTCAAGGTCACACAGCTAAGAAGATGAAGAGTCAGGGTTTGAATCAAATCTCTGAGTTACAGGAACCAATATGCTGTATCCTACTGAATCCTTACAACAGCTCTTCAAGTGAGCTGTTATTTCTACCTAATTTCCCAAAGACCCAGCCCTCCCATCTGTAAAATGGGAATAATAACGTCTACTTGCTAGGGCTCATCTGGGATCAAGCAGATAATGCACGTTTCTGCGTTTGTGCATAAAAGGCACTCAATGCAGTGTGGTTGCTCATCCGTCTCCCACATCCTTTCTGAGAGGATGCGCTTGTCTTTCTGCTCTACTTTGATTTTCTCTGTGCTGGGGTCAGGGGAGTCTCAACTGCTGACAGAGAATGAGGACTTTTCCATCCACACCCCCAGCTTCCTGTTTCTGAATGCTGCTGTCGAGCTGCCTGGGCCAGGTCTCATGGGGCCCAGCTGGAGGCATCCCTCGAGGGCCCCAAACACAAATCACAGGCCTGACTCTAAGGAGAACCCATCGTGGCCTGTGGTTAGGAAGCCTGCTGTTGGCCGAGCGAGCAACTGGCAAACTCCACAGCTCTTCTCACTGCCTACTCCTCCAACCCCTGCAAAATGTGCTTACAGCAAGGGGGAATCCTCCAGGTTTAGATCAAGTTAATTCTTGCCTGATTTTCACTGGCAATGCTTTCTTCAAAAGGTTGCCCGCCTCCTTACACGGCAACTGTCGTCGTTAGCCCAGGACATACTCAGCCCAACCAAGCACCTTGGACTTTCCTTATTTTAAAGAAATGTGGCTCTAATGCAAAAATATCCCTGGTCTTCTCAAACCCCCTGCAAAGCAGAGTCGGAGCACGCAGAGCGGCCTGATCGGGATGAAAAGCGATCCCCAGGCCACAGTACTGCAGCCCTGCCTGGAATGAGGATGGGTTCTCTGCACAGTGCTGGAACTACTCATATCTGAAACCCTTCCCTTCCTGCCTTCACAACTCACCTTGGCTTTGGCGTTGACTTTGGCTTTGTTCTGGAGTAAATATTTGGCCACTTCCGTGTGCCCAGCTCTGGCTGCCATATGTAGCGGGGTCTCCACTTTCTATAAAATAACAAAATTGTAGAACTGTTCATACATGCCTGCTGTCCAAAACTGCACACACAGAGCTAGGAAGTGCAGCTTCGAGTGGCTTGGTGGGTTTTTGTCCAAGAGGTGGAGTTGCCCCAGCAGGCACTCTTTAGTCTGGTGTGTGTGCTTGTGTGCATGCGCATGTATGTATGTGTGTGTGTGTGCACGTGTGCAGGTGCAGGCATGTATGTGAGTGCATGTGTGCATCTGTATATTCTAGGTACACTTAAAAGTAAACCCCAGAGCTAATGAATATTCAAAAATGTAAATGTATTCCCAGTGAACACTTATAGACGTTCCAAAATTATTGTCCAAAACAAAACCTCCAAGGTTTACGGATGTGTGAGAAATTTCATCCAGAAAGCGTCAGTACACGGGGATGTCCTCCCCCAGTCTGAAGCATTGGCTATTCTGGGAATTGTAGCTCTGTCCCCAGAGAAGAGGCCTGGGAGCACTGGTGAAAGCTGCCCTCTGAACTCTTGGTCTAGAGGAGCAAGTCCCTTGCCTGCCTGAGGGCTTACCACGTTGGAGACGTTGGGCGATGCCCCCCGCTGCAGGAGGTTCTTCACGATGGGAAGGTGCCCCATGAAGGAGGCCACGTGGAGAGGTGTCAGGCCAGACTGAAACAGACAAGGGCAGAGTGAGATAAGTGGGGAGTCTTTCCGCTCCCCTGAAGAAGAGAGAACCTGACGGCATCTAACGCTTTCACAAATGGTTTTCCAAGAAAATGGAGTTATATGAGGTGGGTTTGCTTCCAAGAAAATGGTTGGAGAAAAAAATTACCGTGGGCAAGTCGTGCCCACTCTTACAACTTGCAAAAATTGTGTCTGATCTTGGAAAGCTCCATGAGACTTGACTCATGTTCCCCTTAGTCACCTCTAATTCATTCCTTCCAGCAGTCCAGACTTGCAGACGCACACACCCCTGCAGCCACACAAAGCTACAAAGAGCGACTCTTAGAGAAGGTGGGTCGGGGGAGACCACGGGCCTGCCCCCAGGCTCCTCTGCAGTCTCTCCTACCTCGGTGACCGCGTCAATTGAGGCTCCCGTCTTCAGCAGCAACTCCATGACACGAACGTGGTTCTTTTTGCAGGCGATGTGTAAGGGGGTAAAGCCATTCTGCAGCCCACACAAAGGAAGACAGACAAGCAGGAGCTTACACACGGGCCCAAGGAACGCCCAGAAGACCACCTCGCTGCTCTAAAAGGCAGCTGCTGCCCAGGCCACCAGCAGATGCCCACAGACCAATCAATGAATTAATGCCAATTGATTAGTCTTACAATGTCAATTAATGCAAATCACGTAAGAGACAGGTGGCTCTAACTTGATGCACTACATATGTTCCTGAACATGTTGTTTATAAACCTTTTTAAAAAATTTATTCACATTTTGGATGCACTAAAAGATCCTGCTGTTTAAAGTCCCCTAAGGGTAAATTTACAATAAAAGAGTACTTTTGTGAAGCAAATCATGTTCCCTCTTCCCTGAAACCACTGATCATTTTTAGTGAAATGGATTTCTGCTCTAAAGTGTGATGTACTCTGAATATAAACTCTGACGGGCAGAAAAGTATGTTTGTTTTTGTCTGTTTTTTCAGTGCTTTACCCACTTAAGGCAGTGGTTCTCAAACGTGGGAGGTGGTGGTGGGGGGTATCATTTGCACCTCACCGCCAAAACATGTGGCAATGTCTGGGGACATTTTTTATTGTCAACTAGGGAAGGAGAGCTATGAGTGCCTAGTGGGTAGAGGCCCGGGATGCTGCTAAACATCCTACAACACATAAGACCACAAATATCGACCCCAAATATCAATAGTCCTGAGGCTGGGAAATCCCAACTCCCCTACAATAGCATGTGGCCTGCGGGCATTGCTCAGTGAAAGCTTTTTTGAGTGAGTGAGTGAGTGAATGAGCCATCCTCTGCCATCCCTGGAGGATATCCTGCCCCTCAGTTCTGCTGCCCTGGAAAAGGGCAGAGAGGAGATGTGGTTACGGGCATGCTTAGTGCAAAGCTACAGTCCTACTGGATCCCCAGACCTCCCTGGGAGCCCCTGTCCTGGGAAGGAGGCAGAGGAACCACAGAAGGGATTTGCTCTGGGCTTGAGCTTCCCTTTACACGAGTGCCATGAGAACTGCAAGCCCCTCTGTGGACGAAGGATGCTCTCAGCTCCAGCCACCTCACTCATCCCCAAAGCAGCTCAGAAAGCCACGCAGCCCCTAAGGAATCACTCAGCTCCAGGCCTGACTCCACTGGACAGGTGCCCCAAGCCTGTATACCTACCATGCAGGATGCTTCCTGAGTCCGGTTTCCTGGGCCCAAACTCACCCCTGACCTCGGCCTGGTCACCAGGGGCAGGGGTCGATACCTAGCTGGGTGTGCAGTGGAGGGTGCAAGAGGGGTGCACACAGGGCCCCCACCATCCTGTGCTGTCACACCCCACTTCTCAGGCCTCGAATCTGGGGAGCTCTGGGCACCTGCCGCCCTTCCCACAGGTCCAGCCATGCCTCTCTGGTCCTGCCCTGAGCCTGCCCTAACCCTCTGCACCTTCTCCAGCAGCCCCCCACTCACCAGGGCTCTGGAGTTGGGTTTGGCCCCTTTATCCAGAAGGACCTTGGCCACCCTGTGGTGTCCGCAGTGGGCAGCCACGTGGAGCGGGGTCAGGTGGTCCAGGGTGATGTCATCTATCTCTGCGTCGTATTGCAACAGGAGCCGGACACAGTCGAGGTGGTCTCCCTGAGCCGCCATGTGAATTGGGGACAGGCCGTTCTGGGTAAAGAGGAAAACACAAGCAATCACAAAGCCTTCTGGGGCCCGAGCATGGAGATTCAGGACGACTCCAACGTCACTCCCTACTTCTTCCCTACACGATGCTTCCACAAGGCTCCGGAGGGAGCTTGGCTCACCCTGGCCTCCACACTTCTGCCAGTCTCTGACCACAGACATTCTCCTTTCCACCTGGCCAAACCTTCAAAGCCATCTCCAGCAGCCCCATCTCTTCCAGAAAGCTTTCCCTGACCACCCTAGACTCCAGTGGGCTTTCCTTATCTGCGCCATGCACTTGGACCTTATTCTCATATTTGCCCAATTACATTCATAGTTAACTGTTTAGGGGAGTGTATCTTTTCATCTTTTCTCTTTACTTGTATGCCTCTTAAGATCAGTGACTGAGCCTAATATTTCTTCTTAAATGCCCCACAGTGCCCAGTAAATTCATGTAATACACATTGTGGTCCTTAAATTATGCAATTTTGAATAAATGAATGAATGAATGATGATAAAATAGAACTTGGATCTAAATTTCCTTGTCCCTGTCAAATGCAGTTCAGTTAAAGAAAATTCATTAAGGATACTCATTTCTCAAACAGCAATTTGCTGAAAAAACATTAAAGAGAGAGGAGACTCACTCATTCATTCAGACATTAATTCAACACATACTTATCAAGTGATTAATATGCTCCTGGTATGGGTTAAGCTCTGTGGAAACAGAAGAGAACAGACATAACCCCTGGCCCAAGGAAGCTTGTAGACAAACATGGTGGTGTCTTTCAGTGCCCTGAAGTGGGATGAAAAATGATCAAAGCACAGAGGTGAGAATCAAACAGATGGCGTCCCTGATAAAGGAGGGGCACCGGGAGGGAGGAGGTGAGGCCTAAACTAGGACTTGAAAGGAGCTGAATGGAAGTTCACCAGGAGGACCAAGGAGAACATCCTAGTGAAGGGAGCAGCATGGGCAACATCACAGAGGCAGCTACCCTAGGGGAACCCAGGGGCCTCCATGCAGTTCGACAGGCCAGGGCAAAGTGATGGCAAGCATGGAGGCGGGCTGGAGAGGAGCCCGGGGCTGCGCCAAGAAGGGCTAGGAGCTCAGGACTTGGGACTTCAGCTTTTCGAAAGTGGAAATGAGAGGATTTTCATCAAGGAAGACGCAAATCAGGTTCCATGACAGCAGATGTTAGTGTTACAGGCTGAATTAAGTCCCAACAAAATTCATATGCTGCAGTCTTAACCCCCAGGACCTCAGAATGTGACCTTGTTTGGAAACAGGGTCTTTGGGGATGTAATGAGCTAAAATGAGGTCATTAGTGTGAGTTCTAATCTATGACTGGAGTCCTTAGAAATAGGCAGATTTGGACACCTGCACAGCAGGAAGATGCCACATGAAGATGAAGGCAGAGGTCAGCATGATGCTTCTATAAGCCAAGGAAACCAAAGATTGTGCTCAAACCACCAGAAGCTTGGGGAGAGACCTGGAAAAGATGCTCCCTCACAGCCTCAGAAGGAACCGACCCTGCCAGGCACTGTAGCTCACCCCTGTAATTCCAGCACTTTGGGAGGCCGAGGTGGGCATATCACTTGAGGCCAGGAGTTTGAGACTAGCCTGGCCAACAAGGTGAATCCCCATCTCTACCAAAAATACAAAAATTAGTCAGGTGAGGTGGCATGGACCTGCAAGCCCAGCTACTTGGGAGGCTGAGGCATGAGAATTGATTGAACCTGTGAGGTGGAGGTTGCAGTGAGTGCAGATCACACTGCTGCACTCCAGCCTGGGTGACTGAGCGAGACTTCATCACACACACACACACAAAAAGGCCAGGCACAGTGGCTCATGCCTGTAATCCCAGCACTTTGGGAGGCTGAGGCGGGCGGATCGCCTGAGGTCAGGAGTTCAAGACCAGCCTGGCTAACATGGCGAAACCCTGTCTCTACTAAAAATACAAAAATTTGCCAGGCATGGTGGTGCATATCTGTAATCCTAGCTACTCGGGAGTCTGAGGCACAAGAATTGCTTGAACCCAGGAAGTGGAAGTTGCAGTGAGCCAAGATCATGTCATTGCACTCCAGCCTGGGCGACAGAGAGAGACTCTGTCACAAAAAAAAAAAAAAAGAACCAACCCTGCTGACACCTTGATCTTGACCCTCCAGCCTCTGAAAGTGTGAGACAGTAAGTTTCTGTTGTTTAACCTACTCAACGTGTGGTTCTTTGTTAGGGTGGACTGAGCTAACTCAGTTAGTTACACTTGCATTTCAGAAAGGTTGTACCATAGTTCCCAATGGAAAAGTCACATATTCTCATATTCTCAGAAAATACTTTTCATAAGCATTCCTTTCAGCCCCATTCTAATGATCTGGATAATAAAACAAAATATCTTAACTTCTGGTCATGTATTATGTTTAAATACAGCACTCCTGGAAAAATGTTGGGAATTTCCTGACCTAATAATCTAACTGATAGTAGCAATTCTACTTTCATTTAGCTGAGGAGTTTCACTGTTAGATATACTTTTGAAGACATTATCTCACATGGTCGTCCCAACAATCCTAGGAGAGAGGGCGGGGGCTCTCCAGATGAGGAAACTGAAACACAGAGACGGCAAGACACATGTTCAGAGTCACACAGCAAATCAGCCAAGGATGGAGGGTTAAATGAGAGACTGCTTTAGTAGAGGACACCCTCATGCAACAGCACACACAGACACAAACAAGAGCCAGTGTGGGGACTATGAATCATGACCCAAATTAACGACAGCTCTACAGAACAGAACATGATAATGTGTCGGGAATAAATCAGCTCTCACTGTATGGACTGAGCCATCATTTCATGACAGAACTGCTCGTGGGAAACATTCTGGGTAGCCGTGAGTGGGCCTGTCTTCTGCCTTGCTCTGCTCTGACACAGCTCAATTCACGGGGCAGAGGGCCTGGAGCAGGCTCAGGCAGCTCTGTGTGGCTGACAGCTTTCTTCCCTGGAAGACTTAAGTCCTTATGTTAGAATCACGTAACAAGCCTTTTCTCCGGCCTGTAATGGAGCCTGAGAAGAACTGTGTTCTTTTCTTTTTAACTTCGCTTCAGTCTGACCCGGGCTCTGAAGACTTCTCAGAGTACTTAGTGCCTGTCTTTTCTGGAGCTAGGAAGGGAGACATGGGGATTGATCTAGAGCAGTAGTAGGCAAACTATACAACCTGTGGGTCAAATCTGCCCCGCCACCAGTGTTGGTCAATAACGTTTTATTAGAACACGGGCCCTAGTTTGCATATTGCCTATGGCTGCTTTTCTGCTACGTTGGCAGTGTTGAATCACTGCAACAGGGACCATGGCCTGCAAAGCCTAAAATTGTCTAATACCTGGTCCTTTAGATAAAAAGTTTGCCGACCCTGATCTAGTTATGAATTAGAGCTACACTGAGTGCCTCCTATGTGACAGGCCTTGTAATAAATGTCAAAGGTGCTATTCATTTAGTAGTATTAGCATTTCTGTTTTACAGAAATAGGATTTGATGCCAGGTCTGTTGGACCTGGAGCCCTGCCTAAAAAATGCTCCTCACAGGAAGGAAGCACACACCTTGGTTTTGGCTTGGATTGGTGCCCCGTGGTCCAGCAGGATCTCTGAGATTCGCACGTGCCCATTTCGAGCTGCACAGTGGAGAGGTGTCAATTCGTCCTTTAAAAGACAGAGTCAAAAACAGAAAGCCCAAAAGGCAGCTATCAGAGGTCATTGGAGAGAAGACTGCCTATGGCATCGTCCCAGCCCACGCGAGTGCTGACGTTTCCTCAAGCACCAGCTCGACCTCAGCACAGTTTTACTACTGCCTCCCACTGCACGCGGCACTGCCCAGAATACCGCTGCAGGCAGCTCCAGGAGGCTGCTGGTGCATCCCTAACTAGGTCACCAAGGGCCCGCTGCTCTGGGTGAGGTTCGTGAGGGGGGAACTCCCTCCCCCTGCCTGGCTGCGGAGCCTGCTGGCACCCACCTTGGTCTTGGTTTCTATCTGGGCTCCCCGATCCAGCAGTAGCCGCACCATGATCACGTTGCCCCTGCGGGAGGCGATGTGCAGGGGCGTGATGCCATTCTGAAGGGAGGAAGCAGGACATCAGGGTGTGTCATCCTTCCCTGGAATGCAGCTGCTGTGCACCCGCTCCCCATGTCCCCAGCCCCCAGCCCCCAGTCCTGCAATGGTGCTGTCAGGGCATTTCTAGCCTAAGACATTTTAAAACCTGTAAGGACCTGCCAACAGGATGGGTCATCCCACCACACCAGCCAAGCCCACGCCTCCCAGAGTCAACATAACAGACTGCAGGAAAGTCAGTTATTTGGAAATCACTCTCTGCCCTCCAGATTTCCCACTTCTAGGATGGGCAAATGGACTTTAGGGTTTTCTCAAGCAAAGCAGGTAGAAACTGGGTAGTGGATGGTCAGAAACCTGCCAGCAAGGAGGCTGAACAGACAGCAGGGCTGTTTGACCCACAGGCACTTCTGCCACTGGGATGAAATCCATGGTGCCAAGGCAGGAGCACCTGCTAGCCCCAAGCCCCCAGACAGTGAGGGCGCACCTGCCCCAGGTTACCTGTGGCGTGAAATTGACGCTGGCTCCCCTGTTGAGGAGTAACTGGGCCACGTTGAGGTTCTCGTAGTGGGCCGCAATGTGCAGGGGCGTGAATCCCGTCTAGGGCACAACAGAGGGGGAGAAACTTGTCATATGTGATTTACTTCTATCTCAGAGTCAGCCCTGGGATGCCCGAAACTCAGGTGGGGCGACAGGACTTTACAGACAAAGGAGATTTTGATGGGTGGGAACATTTGGTGAGGGGGTCAAGAGAGGCTCTGTGGCACAGTGTATTCAAAAGCTGGGTATCCACCCTGAGCAAACCGACTTATATGCTAACCTCAGACTCTGTGGGCCCGTTCGTCAGAGTGATCACCGACAAAGAGATTTTCATTCATGAATGAAAATGTGATGGGGCCATGGTCTTTTTTTTTTTTCTTTTTTTTTCCTCTCCATTTAGACAGGGTCTCACTGTGTCGCCCAGGCTGGAGTGCAGTGTGATGTGATCACAGCTCACTTCAGCCTTGACCTCCTGGGCTCAAGCAATCTTCCCACCTCAGCCTCCCCAGTAGCTGGGACTACAGGCGAACAAAATCATGCCCAGCTAATTAAAAAAAAAATGTTAAGAGGTGGGGTCTCACTAGGTTGTCCAGGCTGGTCTCCAACTCCTGGGCTCAAACCATCCTCCTGCCTCAGCCTCTGTCCATTGTCATCACTCTCTTCCAGAGCCTCAAGCCAGGCCTAACCCCACCCAGATGTTTTCCAGACAAAACCCGGTGGATCTGGGGCCGGCGGAAGAGGGGAGGGGCGGGGTGCAGGAGGGGACGGTGAATAACTCCAGCAAATCCATTTCCACTAAAAGAGAACCAGCAGCCTCAGCTTACAGACAGCAGATCAGCAGTGCCTCCGAACACCGGAGAGCATGTCCAGGTGACTGTGCAGAGCCCCGGACCCCCTTTCTCCACACCCCAACTCCTGCACGCCTCCTCCCTCCACTACGGGGCAGCCCGGGAGGAGAGATGAAGGAACACCAGGAAGGCCGCCTTCTGGCGTTCCAGGGTGACTCGCCCTGCCCGCCTGGACACATTTCCAGATGACCTGGAGCAACAGGAACCACCCGCGCTGCCAGGGATTTAGAGCAGGGCTGTCCAGGGGCCCCTCTGCGTCCTGGGGTGGGGACGCTCCGTGAGCACGCTGGGATGAGCGTGCGGCCCCGCACGCTCGGGGCTCCTGCTTGGGAAGTCGCAGGGTGTACTCAGTGCGCCCTGAGCCCGTCGGCATCCGCGGCCCAGGGCTCCTCCCTCCGCCTCGCCCTCACCTTGGAAAGCACGTCCGGGTTGGGGTCATTCTGCAGCAGCACCGCAGCCGTGCGCGTGTCGTCGTTGCGGGCCGCGATGTGCAGGGCCGGGAGGCGCACCTTTCCCTTGGTGCCGTAGTTGATGAGGTGCGCGACGACGTTTTCGTGGCCCTGCTGCAGGGCCACCGCCAGAGGCGTGAACCCGTCCTGGCCAGAGGAGGAAAACGCTTTGCTCTGACTCGTCTGAACCTAGCTGCCCTTCACACAGGACACACCCTTGCCCCTCGGGCTCATGCTCCCAGCGGCGCCAGCCTGAGGGACCTCCCTCCACCAAAGCCCTCTTCATCCACCAAGTTCAGCCTAAATGCCACCTCCTCCCTGAAGCCCTTCCTGCCTCCACTTCCTTTCTCTGCAATCTCACAGAACCTGCCAAATTTTTCTTTAGCATTCCTTTAGTTTTCCTTTATAATTTGCTTCCAGTTTGATTTGTTTTAAGAAATTTTGACTGCTCGGATTCTTTGCCTGCTCCCCTTCTCACCCCATCTGCTGGTGCCAGGATAATGCCTTGACAAAGCAGAACATTATTAACACTGACCAAAGGCCAGAGTCCACACCAGGCCCTGAGAATTCAATTGTGAGCTACTACTACTACTACTACTACTATTATTATTATTTTATTTTTGAGACAGGGTCTCGCTCTGTCACTCAGGCTGGAGTGCAGTGGTGCAATCATGGCTCACTGCAGCCTTGACCTCTTGGGCTCAAGTGATCCTCCCACTTCGGCCTCCCAAGTAGCTAGGAATCAGGCACACACCACCACACCCAGCTAATTTTCTTTTTCTGTAGAGATGGGGTCTTGCTGTGTTGCCCAGGCTGGTCTTGAATTCCTAGCCTCAAGTGATCCTTCCACCTCAGACTCCCAAAACAGTGGGATTACAGGCATGAGCCACTGTGCTTGGCCATGAGCTACTATTACTAATTCCCTCAGTTGTGGATATACTAAGGGGCACAGGACCCCAGGAACTGATAAAACGGAATGACAACAAAGCATGTCATTGAGCCATCCAAAGTTAATAGTCAAGAGACTCCTTGGCTCTATCTAGTCCAATTTCATTATTTCGCCAGTGACAAGACTCAGGACCACAGCGAATGAGAATTGTCCAAGGGTGCATGGTGGTTTTGTGGCAAAAGCCTTTCTCATTAAGGCCCAATACAAACTTGCCAACCATACACACGCATGCTTTGCCTGCCCCTCCAGTCACAAGTATTGGCCATAGCAGGAATGACGTCCTCAAGTGTGACGTCGTTTCTTTGGTACGTGTCTGGGCCTTCTTCAAGACCCACAACTTTGTCATTATTCCCTTGCAGAACTCGACAGTGCTCAGGATTAGTGCAGCGACCTGAAGGTCATCCATCACTACATGGATGCGCCCCAAGCCACACACCCAGGAAGGTGTCACTGGGAGACTTCCGGTGGTGACAACATTTTTCCAAGGTACTTACTTCCGTGGCTACGTTCTGGTTAGCTCCATTTTCCAGTAAAAACTTAACCACTTCCAAGTGGTTCTCTTGTGCTGCCATGTACAGGGGTGTAAAACCTTTCTGTAAACCAAGAGAGGACATCATTAGCATCCATCCGCAATGTAAGAAAGGCCGACACCAGCACAACATCCTCTCACCTGGAGGACAGCACTCTCTTCATTCCATTTCCTCCCACCTGACCCCTCCTAAGGAAACTCATTGTCACGGTGACTGGCATCCTGGGATTATTACAAAAGGCCACAGAGGCTGTGCCTCCCCTCGCCACCGTAGGTCAATCTCTTCGGCTCACATACTCCTCATTGATGTCATCAATGCTGCACCCCGTGCCTCATTCCTCCAGTCCTCCATTTCTCTCTCCACCTGGGCCATAACTGGACATATTATTTGGCTTAGGTCCACAACAGTTCAACCCCGTCATGCTTAGGACGTGCGGTCTATGCATGAGAAATAATAAAGGATGTCTTCACCACTGCTTGGAGACACGCTCCTGAGAAATCTAGGTCCTGCCCCACAGTGTGTGTGTTAACACAGCTGCCAGTGGATGCACGAGGGAGCAGGAAAGAGGAAGCACGTATGGAAAGGCAGCACCCTCTAGTACAGAGCAGAGAGCCATTACCTGTGACTGGGCATTGACGTTGGCGCCATAGTTGACAAGCTCCCGGACCACCTCGTCCTGCCCGGCCAGGGCGGCGATGTGCAGGGCCGTGTTCCCCTTCTGAAACACACAGGGGAAGGGAACAGAGGCGGTTTCCCACTGGGCCTGCTATGGGACCAGCAAAGGTCTGTGGACAGGTGCTGCTTGAAGGACCCGGGGGCTTTCTTCATGGCCAAAAGGGGTAGAAAGGACACACGTATGTGCTTGACCCCTCGCACATCCTGAAATCACACTGAAAGTACAGGGAGGAAAATCCTGCCTGTTGTCTATGAAAAACAATGCTGCAAGAGCCATAGAAAAGAAGGAAATCAGGTCTTCTGCAGCAACTCGGATGGAACTGGAGGCCAGTATCTTACATGAAGCAACTCAGAAACAGAAAGTCAAATACTGCATGTTCTCCGTCGTAAGTATGAGCTACATAATGTGCACACGTGGACATACAGAGGGTAGAGAGACACTGAAGACTCAGGGGGTGGGAGGTGGGGGCGATGAGAAATTATCTTTTGGGTGTGATGCCCACTATTTGGGTGATGGCCACACTAACAGCCCAGGCTTCACCACTACACAATGTATCCATGGAAGAAAGCTGCATTCGTACCCCCTCAATCTATAAAAAGAAAAACATTTAAAAAGAAGACCATCAGCATTGGCTGGTGTAATTGGAGTGGCGCAGGAAGGGGACAGATGACACTGAGAGGTGCGGTTGAAGGAGACTGCAGCCATGTCAAAACAACTCCTTTATTATTATTATGATTATTATTATTATGTATCCATAATAATTAAAAATCAAAAAATGTTTATAAAAGAAAAAAAGAGCCTCCGCCAACACACACAACTTCTGACCACCTAATCTGCTGTGTGGGTGCGGTGTCCTGTCCCTAGCAGACGGCACGTCAGTGACCCTCAGGACACACACTGGAAGGCTTGTCAGCGAGCTGACCCTCCGCGGACCTGCAGCTCCGCTCAGCCTGCAACCCTGCAAGGCAACAAGCCCTCTGAGAGGCCTGGGAGCACTGGGAAAGGAGGCCGGCAGGTCCCTCAGGCCCACACCTTTGACACCATCCCAGGGATACCCACAGACCACAAGCTGCAGTGGAGGGGACAAAGAGATGGTAGGCAGGAGAGTGAGGAAAGTATTGGACAGTAAAGGAAAGGGTAAGATCAACTCTACTATGTATGTAGGGAAGAGAAGAAAAATCAGAAAATAAATGGGGGTTAATAAATGGAATACAATCTGACCAAGAAAAATACAAAGAATATGCGACATACTAGTAGGCAAAATGTAACGAGTAAGGGTTCACCAAATCGGAGAGTAGAAAAAAACTGGAGAGAATAAACACTGGAGGAAAACAAGGCATGTAATTGTTTTAAACTTCGTAAAAGATGAGAACCAACAGCAGAGACTGAGAAATAAGGCAGGTTCTGAGAAAGTATGTTTTTGTTTTGTTTTGTTTTTAGAATTGGAGCTCTCACTCTAACACCCAGGCTGGACCGCAGTGGCACCATCATAGCTCACTGCAGCCTCCAACTCCTGGGCTCAAGCGATCCTCCCACCTCAGCCTCCCGCGTAGGTGGGACTAAGGTGTGTGCCACCGTGCCCAGCTAATTTTTAAAATTTTTGCAGAGACGGGCTCTCACTTTGTTGCCCAGGCTGGTCTCCCGTTTCAGCCTCTCAGAGCTCTGGGATTACAGGCGTGGGCCTGAGAACATGAGTTTAACGTTCTCAGGTTTTCTTGTCTGGATTCTTCTTGAATATTTAACAACAATTCACAGACAGGACCAGCAGCCTCCATCTGTTGCCGGGATACCCACAGCCTTCCAGCCAGGCTCCTGCCAGCCCCCGGGGGTCCTGGACCAGAATGTCAGCACTGCCTCTGGGGGTGGACTCCCCTGGGTGTCCTGCACCTGCGCCCCCATTCAGGGAGTTCGGGGGCGGGGGTGGGCAGGCTCCACTCCATGCTTCCGTCAAATAGGGCGAGTGTAGAAAAAGGGTCCATGGTCGGACCCATCTGTCCCTGCACTACTTAAGGAGCAGAGATCTCAAACAACCTCGTTTTTAGAGTTTAGACAGTATGTAGTTCTTTTTACTAAACTACATAATCGTTAACTAATCCATTTCAAGAAACTTAAGAACGGACAGGCAGGGACTTCGGACTCTGACCTTGCCCAGTGGCACCTGTCACCTGGAGGAAAAGCTTCCTCACTGAGATGGAAGAGAGCAGCCCGGGGCCCAGCCGTGTGGCCCCCCAGCCGCTGCTGACCCAGCTTTCCTGGGTCAGGGAGGCAGCCCATGAGGCCGCCCTGGGGGCTGGGAAGCAGCCCAGGTCTATTTCTTGTACTCTGCCTGGTAATTGAAACATAAAGCCTGGGGCTGGGTACAGCAGCTCACATTCGTAATCCTGGTGCTTTGGGAGGCCAAGGTAGGAGGATTGCTTGAGTCCAGGAGTTCAAGACCAGCCTGGGAAACAGTGAGACCCAGTCTCTGTGTCTTTAAAAAAAAAAAAAGGCATAAAACCGGTTTTTTTGTTTGTTTGTTTGTTTAAAGGCAGGCACTTCCCATTTGTTGCCTCCTGAAGTTGTCTTTTTGATTTCTCCTCAAGTTCTATTTGATGAAGAACAAAGTTCTTCCTCAAGTATCCATTGGAGAATAAATGCCAGATATGAAAGTCTGGAAGTTCATTAATAATTTTTCATAGAAGTCCAAAGAGCCTCCATTGAGAGGCTTGGCACCTGCTGTACCAAATGCAGCACGGCTGCTGGCACCAGAAACTTTTCTAGACACCAGGATGCTGAGCTCCAAGTAGCGTCTTCTGGGCTCCCATGGAAAAGAAGGAGGCATCCTGGGTCCTTTCATTCACTGGTCACACGCTTCCTGGGCATAAGCACAGCAGGCCCGGGCCAGCATGGAGGCACAGAGGCCACGGAGACATCAAGAGGCTCACGTCAAATGTTTCTTTCCATCTGAGCCTTCCTGCCTGAAGTCCCGCGATATGAGAGCTTTCCTTACCCCACGAGGAGGGGAAGGCCCCCCTGTCTGGGGGAGCTCATCAGTGGTGGAACCCTGGCTATGGATCTTGGTTCAAGCCAGCTGGACCAAGGGCAGCATAAGTGAGCAATAAGAACACAGGGAAAATTCTGGAAGTGGACCTCCTTTCCCCTATCTATACACACACATTATGAGGCTCAAGAAGGCCCCTGGCCTAAGTCGTGGGAGTCACAGGAAAAGGGATTTGTGAGCCTCTGTTTCCTCTGCCCCTCCCTCAATATGAAAGACCATTGCCTCAAAGGAGCAGGAAAAATCACTCAGCTGTATTTTGCTCCACAAATACCCAATTTCTCTATTTTCAGGGGCTCACAGAGCTCAGAGCAGGGACGAAGGTTGCATGGGTGCTGGGTGAATGCAAGTGGAAGGGGGAGAGGGACCCCGAGTGAGAGAGCAGGCTTTTCTCCAGTGGAGATGAAAGCTGTCCCCGTTCATTAACAGCTTAGGTGCCGAGCTCCAGTCTTTAAGAGCTGGAGATAGGAGGATGGGGAGAGAATGCATTTGTTTTATGCTTTTAAAATTTCTAAGTACATTTTAGGAATCTAAATTGGTTTTGGCTTTTTACTCTTTTTCTTTTTTTTTTTTTCATCTTTCTGCTGCCTGGGAGCCCCATCACAGTCCCCAATCTGTTGTGACTCTTCCCCAGCCCACGGTTTCAGTTCCACCTTTTTTTCCCCTCTCTCTCTGGATGGTATTCCAAAGCCACGTTGGCTTAGAAAATTTCTAAAAATAAAAAAGACACACCAAGTGTTCACTTGCAAAATCACAACCTGGGGAGGAGATTCGGAAATAGTCAAAGCACGGAAGCCTCGTGTTTCCGGAGCCCTTGAAGGCACGCCAGGGCAGGCGCCGCTCCGGCACACGCGGGGCAGGTCAGATGGCACGCAGCTCACAGCCAGGTACGTGGGAGTGTGCGGAGAAAATCATCTCATCCTTCATCCACACAAGAAGCAGGGTGGGAACAATCGGAATTTGACATAGAATTTGGGAAAAAAATACCCCATATCCAGTCAGAAAGAGCAATTCAGTTTATTTTACCCAAAAGTGCAATAAGATCTTTTCACATTCAGGAAATGACATGAAAATTACAGAATTTTACCTGAGAGATGATTCTACCTTCATAATATTTTGGTAGTTCACTTCATAACCATAAATTATATCTGTTCTCTACGTATTGTTCTTCTACACTCTCTGCTTGAGAGGCAGCAAACTGTTTGCTGCATGGAACTGAAATTGAGGCTGTGTGTGAGATCACGTGTAATAAATACCAAATGAAAAATAAGAGGCTAGCGGGGAAAGAACTCCAGAAGAAAAACATAGGAAAGGAACAGAGGAGGGAGGAGAAGAGAAAACAAGAACTAGGGAGATAATACTTGAGTTAGCAAATGGAGATGATTTTTTGTTTGTTTTATTTTATTTATTTATTTTTGAGAGGGAGTCTGTCTCTGTCACCCAGGCTGGAGTGCAATGGCGTGATCTCAGCTCACTGCAACCTCCGCCTCCTGGATTCAAGCGATTCTCCTGCCTCAGCCTCCCGAATAGCTGGGATTACAGGCCTGCGCCACCATGCCTGGCTAATTTTTGTATGTTTAGTAGAGATGGGGTTTCGCCATGTTGGCTGGGCTGGTCTCAAACTCCTGACCTCAGGTGATCCTCCCGCCTCGGCCTCCCAAAAGTGTTGGGATTACAGGCATAAGCCACTGTGCCCAGCCTGTTTGGTTTTATTTTTAATTGCTGGTTGCATCCTGTTTGATAAATAAGATGCGTGACAGGTAAAAAATGAAACTTATTTTGCAATCTGTAGACGTATCAATTTCATGACTCTGGGATTTCAGAAGTTGAGTCACTGGTGTTTATAATCTACTGAAATTGAGTGAAATACATTACTGTGGATGCCTGACCTCGCCCCATGCCAAACGCCTCCTCGTGAAAGAGAATGCTGTTCCAGGTCATTATCGAGGAGAGGAAATCAGTTTGGGGCTGAACAAGGAAGACTTGCTGGAGAAGGAAAACTGAAAGAGATCTGGATTCTTGTCTACAACCCTCAGCAACAACATGGTCACCAGTATTTATTGATTCCTTACTATAGGAATCAATAATCATTAATACATCAGTAATCAATAAATAGATCCAATAAGCAGTAAATACATCCATCCAATAAATACATCCAGGCATTTGATGTATGCCATCTCACTTAATTTTCATACCAACCCTGCAACTAAGCATTATAATCTCCATTTTACAGACAAAGCTGAGGCTTCATAGTGGCCAAGTAACTCGTCCCAGGTCGCAGAGTGTGAAGTACGTTGCTGGGATTCAACTCCAGGCACCTGACTGGCGCTTTCAGAGCCCTTGGACACTGAGTTAGAGTCAAAGACCCTGAGAAAGCATAGAGCAACCAGGAAAGGGCTGTAGTTTTAGATATGTAACCTAGTGATGAGAATAAAGGCCCACTGAATCTTTCTGGAAACGGGGTCTGTTTCAGGCAGCTTCAGGGATTCAGAGAATCAATAGAAAGTGATTGGAAGGATAAGAGAAATTCAGATGCATGCCTGAGTTCTCTCATGAAGGACTGATTTCTAAGGAAGGACTCACAAACTTGAATTTTCAATGCAAAGCTCCCCCACTCCCTGTGAGACATACCTTGGTTGTTGTTTCTAGAATGATTTCTTTGTGCAGAAGTTCAACCACCATTTTCACATGGCCTTCCTTAGAGGCCAGATGCAAGCCATTCAACCCATTCTGTAAAGAGCAGAGAGGCGGGAACGGGATGGTTAGTCAAATGATGCATTCTGCAGGTCCCATTGGGGCCCAGGCCCCTTCCCAGCCCTGAGGTGTTCACAGCACTGGAGGGAAGGAGTGGAGGGTGTCTAGGGGTTGAAAAGGGCACAGGGCAGGGCCACCCAGCCTCCCCTTCACGCCTCAGGTCACAGCAGAGCAGAGGTGGAAAGGAAGGGCAAGAACTGGCCCACCACTCCCAGATGGGAATTGCGCAGGAAGCTTTCACAAGACCCATGGTGACCTTGAAATTCAGGTTGAGGCCAGGCTTTAGGCAGCCCACTTAATTAAAATGATGTAGCTTCAACTCCTGGTTAATTTTCACAGCAGTGACCAAGAAAAGCAAAGTGGTAACACCAGTGCATCCTAAACGCTTGTAGAAATAGACATATGTTTGATAAGATGTTAAACTTTGAAGCAAGCTCATATGAGAAATGAATACCACCAACCACCCAGCTGTAAGATTTCCTCAATAGAAAAATCAGTATTAAAATAGCCCCTTTGGCCCAGTACAGTAGCTCATGCCTGTAGCCCCAGCACTTTGGGAGGCTGAAGCAGCCTGGTTGCTTGAGCCCAGGATTTTGAGACCAGCCTGGGCAACATGGTAAAACCCTATCTCTACAAAAGAAAAAAAAAAAACAAACCCACAGAAGTAGCCAGGTGTGGTGGTGTGTTCCTATAGTTCCAGCTACTCAGCGGGCTGAGGTGGGAGAATCACCTGAGCCCGGGAGTTTGAGGCTACAGTGAGCTGAGATCCTGCTACTGCCCTCCAGCCTGGGTGACAGGGCCAGACCCTGTCTCAAAAATAAAAATAAATATAAAACATAAAATAGCCCCTTTGCCATCCCATAATTTCAAAGGTGACCAAAGAAGCCTGGCTGACAGTTAAGCTTTAGGCAAAGCAAAAACAAACAAACAAACAAACAAAAACATTTTCCCTGCCCAACCCTTAGCCCACAAGAGCAGAACCAATTAAAATTTAACCAATTAAAAGTTCCAGCTGCATTTGGTGAAGCTGCCACTGTGCTTTATGGAAGGCAGCCAAGCTCAAGTTTTATGTATCACTCTCATGCTTCCTGCTCTTCTGATCCTTGCCCTGAAAGGTCTTGAAACTTTCTGGCAAAAGCTGACATCAAGGAGTGCTACTCGGAGCCACAAATAAGTCTGACAACATGAAGGAGCAAAATATCAATTCCAACAGATGAGTTGATCTTGGCTCCGTATAGAAAATGATTTTAGTCAGTGAGCAAACTCCACCCCCCGCTTTTTTATTTTGTTCCTGTCCTCCTCCTTCCCCACTAGCAATTTTCCCCTCCTCTCCTGTTCCTCCTCCTCCTCCTGGCCTCCCGTTTTGATTAATTCTGTTCTATCTTGTTCCTTTCCAGGGGAGGCCTCAGAGCCACTGCAGGCTCCAGCTCATGAAATAGATCCTCGCCACCTAGACAGAGGGCTTGGTTTCTGCAGGTATGATGTGTGGGGTCCCTGACTCACATGTCCCCAAATATCTCCGCAGCCCCACCCTGCGTTCCTCAAATTCCAGCTCTCCCACTGTGTCAGGGCATCATTTTCAGGAGGTTCTTGTTCAAACACAAGTATTCTACATGGGAATGGGAGTGCATTAGCCCATTCACAGATTAAGCAAATTGCTTTGCCATAACTAGCAGAGGAAAGTCACCCAAAGTCACGATAGGAGAATGGAAGGGGTCCAGTGCTTCTTTTATGTGGGGGCCTTGGACAGAGGAAATATAACAGGTGCCTTGGATGTTAGAGAAATGAGAGGGGGCTGCAAAGGGAACATTAACTATCTCCTATGTAGGTCAGGGCAGCCCTACACCCCCGCCTATCAGCACAGCCAGCCTTGCCAGGGTGTGTGTGTAGGGGAGAGAGGGTGGTTCACCAAATATTTCCTCATGCAAATGCCTGAAAATGACCACTGGCCATTAGATTTCCTCCTCTTGCAGATTTTGCACACCATTCACTGAAGGGTCCAAAGCTGTGTGGATTCTTCTCACCCGGTGTGAATGAGTTTATCAGAGAAAGCTAGGTCAGAGCCATTCTGGGTAATAGAGAGGGAGAAAGTGCTTGAGGGCCAAATGGGAATCCAGGAGAAGGGGAGAGAGCACTGGGCAGGCAGAAACCAGTTCCCCTCCCCTCGATTTGCAAGAAAAATTCACTGCAAAGCAATTTGTTGAGTGACCAGTGCGCTGGTAGCCCGGAGTCATTCTTGCTTCTGCCATCTTGCAACTCTTTTCTGGGGTGGGTGGGCAGGAAGGAGTCCCTGCTCCTTCTCAGAGCAGGGTGAGCTTTTTCAGGCAGCACACAGCATTTCTGCAAGCGCTCTTCCAACCCGGCGACAACCTTATCAAGAAGCTTCCTGGTGCTCACAGCGGATGCCCTGTGATTGCTTGGGAACTGGGGTGGTGTTTGTGGCTGTGGGCGCGGCTGGAGTGACAGTCCGGCAGCTGCCGCGGGCTGCTTACTGCAGGAAGCTGACTCGCAGTGGCAGCCAGCCTTGACGACGGCTGGGGTTTTAGTGTTTACTTGGGCAGCACAGTCACTCTGATGAGCATTTGTGGGTCCTGAATGCATCAAAGCCGCAAAACCAGCAAGCCTGGAAAGAAAATAGCTAATGCTTGCTGCTAATGCTCTGGGACGGCCGGCCCCTGCTCTTTGAGGCCAATGTCAGGATTTCAATCTGGAGGCATTCTAGATATACTGTCTGACCAGAGAATGCAGGACTCAAAAGGGATATTAGAGGTCCCTGAACTCCACCCTTTCATCTGCAGCTGAGGAAGTTGAGGCCCAGAGTAGTCAAATGATTGGCAGAGGCCACACAGCCTCTCCAGGGCACACCCACACACAGGACCAACCTGGAATTCCCAGGAAAAAAGAGTTTTGGTTTTCTTCCCCCTAAAAACTACTGTGATAACTGGCTGGGCACGGTGGCTCACATCTGTAATCCCAGAACTTTGGGAATCGAAGCAGCTGGATCACTTGAGGGCAGGAGTTCGAGACCAGCCTGGCCAGCATGGAGAAACTCTGTCTCTACTAAAAATACAACAATTAGCAAGACGTGGTGACACACGTCTGTAGTCCCAGCTACTCAAGAGGCTGAGACAGGAGAACTGTTTGAACCTGGGAGGCCAAGGTTGCAGCGAGCAGAGATCACACCACTGAATTCCAGCCTGGGTGACAGAGAGAGACTCTGTCTCAAAAAACCAAAACAAAACCCCAAACGACTGTGTTTCTTTTTATCAGATGATGAAAGCATATCTTCCCTTTTCTGGTCTCCATGAAGTTTAGAGCTAACGAATGGATGTGACCTCGGCAATTGATCTCTAGGATTTTATTCATCGCCCTGATCTGCAGAAAATCCCCTTTCTTCCCTTCCTGGGTCCCGCGCTTCCCTCGCAAAGGGCAGAGAGTAAGGACCCTTGCCACGAAAGGGGCCTCCTGAGTAGGCCCGCCTCTCGCAGAGCTGCACTCTCCCTCCATCCCAGATACTGGCTCAGTGACCTCCATCTTCTTTATGATTTTTGAAAAATGTTTTCTCACTTTAGTGTAAATTTGTCTTTAACATAGTCACCCTAAATCACTTCCAAGTCTATTACTATGGGGATCTGAATCCACTGTTCTCAGCAGGGCCACTGAATCAAACCCCATTGGGCACAGTTCATGAGAGAGATGCAAGATGGCCTGGGAATGCAATGCCTGTAAAAACCACATGGGGACGGGACTGCAGAAGCACTCGTCTCAAACACAGGTGTGAGCACTGTTGCCATCAAACGCTGAGCAATTACTTAACCCAACTCAACAAATATTTATTGAGAATCTAGTCTGTGTCTAGCCCTGTGCTAGAAATGAATCAAACACAAACTGTTTCCCTTGAAGAACTCAGTTTTGTAGGGAACACAGATGCATTAAAAAAAAAAACGCAAAATCATGTGAAAAAGGTCCCAAACAGCATGTAAAGGGGTAGAGGTGGCACAGAGGAGAAAGGAGTTGCTCTGTCAAGAAGGCCCAGAAAGCTTCACAGAGGCCTTTTCAAGGCAGAGGAGCCCACCTGCACAAAGACAGGGTTGCAAGTTCATTAACAACAACAGGATGAGAAGAGTGTCTGAGTTTAGATTCTAAACCCATAAGCTAAAATATGCTACCAGCTCTCTCAGCAAGTAACCTCCTCTTCCTTTCCCAAAGCATTTGGATACAAGAGATGCACAAACATCCAGACCCCAGCAGCACCTCTCCTCCAGCAATTGGTCTTAGTAGGTAGATGGCTGCGTCTACCTACCTAAGGGGTGGTGACAGCCACAAGTCACCACCATCTAGCAGCGGAAGTTGCTGAACATCTGAAAATGAACCTCCTGCACACACACACAAAGGAGCTTGTACAGCTGTCTTATTAAATGTATAACTAGTTTATACAGGAGACCACTTCTGATATCCAAAAGAGCATTTCGTGGATAAGTACCATATCTAATACTTCCTTTTTCTTTAAGCAGATTTTTCATTGCTCAAATGAGAAGGAGGAGGAGGAGTGCAAATTATGTGAGCTATTTGTTCTTAGCTGTAACTATGGACAGAGATGAACTGTAATTTACCACCTCTTCAAAACTGAGAATCATGTTTTACTTTAGCTAAATCAAGTTTAAGTTAGCTTGGTTGCTAAAAGGCAGCTTGCTGAGACTTGCTTTGAATCTTTTTGGTGACTCCCTCTCACCTTCACAGCCACTTTTCTTGAAGCTAAACGGCAGACAGGCTGTTAAAGGGGTTTGGGGGTGTGGATAAATCACACATTTCTTCCCTCAAATAACAGGGTGTAGAAGATAAGCAAGAAGGAAGTGGAAGGATATAAGAGTAAATGATTTCACTAAATTAGAAGCTGGGGAGAAAAGCAATAACAGCTTGTGGCCATTTTTTAACCATATGGCTTTTCCTGGAGGAAAACACCAGTTCACTAGAGTCCTTTTCCTACAGATACTGCCTCCCGGAGCTCCAATTACATGTGTTTTAGACCAGCTGATGTTGTCCCATAGCTCTTGGCTGCTCTGTTTTGGTTTGTTTTTTCCCCCTTTTCTCTCTTTTGTTTCAATTTGAATTATTTCTATTGACTTATCTTCAAGTTCTTTGATTCTCTCCTTAGCTATGTCCAGTCTACTGATGAACCTGTTGAAGAAATTCTTCATTTCTGAGAAAGTGTCTTTTGCTTTCAGCATTTCATTGGACTTTTTCTTATAGTTTCCATCTCTCTGCCGAAATTTTCCATCTACTCATGAATGTTACCCACTTTTCCCACTAGATCCTTTAACATATTAATCATAGTTATTTTAAAGTCTATCTAATACTTCCAACATCCAACATTGTGGTCATCTCTAGGTCTGATTCTGTTTATTGCTTTGTCTCTTGAAAATAGTTCATTGGTTTTTTTCTTTCTTTTTTTTTTTTTTTTTTTGGTGTGTGATAATTTTTGGTTGAGTGTCAGACATCAAGCATAGAAGAGCAGTAGAGACTGAGGTGAATAGTTTTTATGGCTGGAAATGAACATGCCTCTTCTTCTGTGAAGTTGTCAGCATGGAGGTGGGAAAGCTGAGTCAATCTTAGGGGTTGACCTGAGTTTGAGTTTTGTTGTTACTTTCAGTGCACCACAGCCTTCACATTCTTATAAAGGTAGACTGTGGTTATCTTGAACTTTGAGTTGGAGATGGGGTGCCAGGGTTTTTTTGTGTGAGTGTTCCTGACTTGCCTCAACTTCCAGCCATCCTGCATGCCTGGGCCTTAAATGCAGTCTTTCTCCATGCTCCTACTCTTCTCCCAGCAGTGGCCTGCTCTTGCTTATTATAACATGTTAGGCTGGTAGTAATGAGCATGTTCTCTTTTGTTGTGCTCCAGCTTCAGTGTTAGGCAGGCTCTGTACATCTGGCCCTCCAAGGTGGGATTTCTCTTCCATGTTTAGCAATCCTTCCCCCTTCTCTGTGGCAGCAAAACCTGTCTCACTTGCATTGGTCTTGGGTGTGAGTTTCTTGTTCCTCCCCCAGCAGTAGCCGACCCCTACTTATTTTTGTGTGTGTTTGTTTTGATTTTTGATTTTTTTTTTTTTTTTGAGATGGAGTTTCACTCTTGTTGCCCAGGCTGGAGTGCAGTGGCATGATCTTGGTTCATTGTAACCTCCACCTCCCAAGTTTAAGCAATTCTCCTGCCTCAGCCTCCCAAGTACCTGGGATTACAGGTGTCTGCCACCACGCCTGGCTAATTTTTTGTATTTTTAGTAGAGATGGGGTTTCACCATTTTGGCCAGACTGGTCTCGAACTCCTGAACTTAGGTGGTCTACCCGTCTCGGCCTCCTAAAGTGCTGGGATTACAGGCGTGAGCCACCACGTCCAGCTGCCTGCTTGTTATTGGTGTAGAATCCCGGGCCCAACACAATCTCCAGCCCCTCCCCTAGGAGTCCCAAGGTGGCTGCTCCTACCTTCCCTGCAGCAGCAAGTTGTTGGCAGGAATGTTTCCTACCCTTCCCCTGGCTGAGGCAGTTTGTTTCTATTCCTCCTCTAGGTGAATGGTCTAAGGATTGGTGTATCTCTATATGCGTGCACTCTATATACACATTCATGTAATCACTACCCCTCAGTGTCTACTTCAAATTAAGGTTCCTGAGTTGGGGGTGCATTGAGTGCTGGATAAGCCAGCTCAGGCCTATGGGGCTGACACACGGATCTTTGCTCGACCATGTCCCCTGGGATACAGGTGCAAACCAGGCCCAACTGGCAGATCTGTGGGCTTCAGCCTGGGGCCAGGCACTGCCTCCCACACCCGGACAGCACTGGGTTAACAGACTTGCTCTTACAGGTAGGCTGGGCTGGCTCCTGGCCATGCAGGGATCTCTGGTCCCCAGGATGGGGACAGGGCAGGTGAGGATGCTGGGTGGGTGGGGAAGAGCAATTGCCTTGTTCACCTCATGCACCCCCAGGGACCTGGAAGTCCCATTTACAGATGGGTGGGGCTTCCAGCCCACTCCACCCAGAACTGGGCTTCCCTCCTCTCAGAGTGTCCCATAGGAGTGGGGTATGGGAGGCCTATTTTATTCTCAGAATAAATGTTACCACAATTTCAAAAATAAAAATAAAGGTGAGAGGGTCTGTTTTTGCTTCACACGAGGGAAAGATCTGGAGAAGCAGTGAAAGCTTCATGTCCGTTCCTCCCTCCACCCCTGCCTGAATAGCCAAGGGTCACCTCCTGCACACCTGGCTGCTGAGGGGGCCTCATCTGGCTCCTGACATATCCCAATACTTCTCATGGGGGGCCCATGGAGAAAAGCCTGTTCCAGACACACCAGCCGACACTTGGCCTTCAAGAACTTTTAAGATTTTGGTGGCTGCATGTGGTGGCTTGTAATCCCAGCACTTTGGGAGGCTGAGGTGGGAGGATCCCTTGAGCCCAGCAGTTCAAGGCTGCAGTGAGCTATGGTTGCACCATTGCTCTTGAGCCCGAGTGGTGGAGTGAGACCTTATCTGAAAAAAAAAAAAAAAAAAGATTTTGGCTTGTATGGTGAACACCACTCTTTCCCGACCTCTGCCAAAGCTGAAGTGATTTATGTGGCCTGCTCTTAGAGAGCCTGGCTTCTGTTTGAATTTCTGTTTACTCGGCTGCCTTACTGCCTCAGGCAGGCATGAGATGGGTTCAGGAAAAAATGACCGTTTTGTAGATTATCGAGCTTTTTCTCATCGTCAGGGTAGGAGCCATGCTCTCTGCAGCCTTCTGCATCCTACATACTCCCTGTACTGAGCCCTTAAGGCCAGCTGGCCCCCTATGATCTCTTTCCAAATGGTCCTAACACAGCAGATAACCTTTTAAGGCTCTTTTTGGCAAAAACCTTCATGCCAAGCACACACACCTGGAGTTGTGCATCTGCCTTTGCTCTTTTTCAGGTGAGATGTCAATTGACAGAATTGTTCTGAAAAGGGATCTGTGTGATGGGCGGGGAAGGAGACCTCAGCTGGCTATGTTTCTTTTAACATTTTTACAAAGAAGAAAAAAGTCACATTCAGCCTGATTGATTCAATTTGGAGTATTTTCTTGCACCAACTGTGAGAAATTCCATTGGCAAGATACACAATTCCAGACATTTGTTCTCATTAAATGATTCCTCTGTTTAGCTCTTCTGATTGCCCCAATTGCACTAATTGATTTCCAAGTGTATGAATACAGGAGACACAGGGAATTTAACTCTGCCTGTCAAGAGAAGGGGAACGGTTTGAAACAGAAAGGCATTGGTGTCTCTGCAAAACTGCAAGAACATCTCAAAAGCAAATGCCTACATTCCCATGAGGATACACAGCCCTCACACATCCTTTCCACACAGCTGTTTATTTCACCTGTGCACAAGGCTGGCCCTGTCTCTATGGAGCAGGCAGCTTCAGCTGTGTCCTGTGACTGAGGACCTCCCCACCCCACACCTCCTGAAACTCACTGCTCAGACCCCCACTCCCTTTCTTTGAGCTGTATTTCTGGAGAACCTAGGAAACATGTTCATATAACACTCGGGAAACACAACGTTTGCATCCATCAACAGCTACTATCCAATGACTGGTCGAGCCAGGCGCAGAGGCAAGGAAGCACTGGCCAGGGGAAGATGTTATGGGGATGGAAGGCACTGCAGTCCTGGAAAAAACAGGCCCAATAGCAGTGGCAGAGACACCAAGGAGTCTGAGGACCCCAGAGTGAATAAAATGAAAGGTGAGAAAAGAAATGCCTAGATGCTTTTACATTTACCCATGCAGGCAGTAAAGATCCGGTCAGAAGATCTTGCTTGTGATAAGGAGGAAGCTGTCTACATAGTGGATGTTTCTATTTAATATCCTAGGTTAGTGGGATATATTTCATATCCCAGTTTCCTATTCAATCTGGATTCTCTGTTGAGTTCGCTATAAACAAGCAAGTGTTATACTCGATGTCACAGAAGCTTAATTCCCCAAATAGCAACCAACCTGTATGTGTGTTACCTCTCGCTTTCCTCTATTATTGGTCCTTGTTTGTGGAGTGAGACCACAACAGAATATATTATATTTGCAGGTCTGCAGCCCTGCAGCCGAGTAGGAGAGAAGAGCCTAAACTGGAGTTACAGAGAGGAAAAGAAGGACTGGAGTGACTGCCATTCTTACTCCAAATTCTCAAACTGATGAGAATGAAAGAAAGAGTAGGGAAGAAAGCAATGCAAAGACCATGGAGCCACAGGAAACAGAGCAGATGATGGGAAGGGAAGGAGCGACAGCACGATGGTTTGGCTGGAAGAGGAAATGAATTGAGACACATTTAAAAAATTACTAGAGCTATATAAGTTTTGATTTCTTTCCTCAAATTGCCTACATCAAAATTTCAACCAAAACAGAAAGGAAATCAAAGCTGAAGGGGTGCTTTCCCATCTTCCCTTCTCATCCTTCTCCCTCCCTCCCCACCCAGCTGGGAGTGATGTCGGCCTTATAGGGCAGTGAGCAGAGAGGTGCCCTGCAGGGCATGGGCAGCAGCGTGTCTGGGGTCTGAGAAAGAGGACAGCTAATGGAGTGGTTGGGAGGTTGTCACACTGAGCAAACAAGTCAGTGAATACGTTAAGGAGGATGGGCATCAGTGGCATTCAGGCCTCCTGCTGTCTGAAGGACTGACAAACATGGGGAAAGGAAAGGTTAGAAAGAATTCTGAGCACTGGGCTGGAATCGAAAAACTATTGGCGTGATCTCATTGATTCGTAAAATATATATACATAGACAGCTGTAGATGTAGTTAACAGACTCGTGTACGCACACATGCATGCACACAGACGTATGACAACCCGGAGCAACTGGCACACTGGGGACCGGACCCTGGTGTCTAAGTGCTGTCTCCACTAATAGGAACCAGGGATCTTTGGAGAAGCGCTGAGCCAGGGCTGGGGCAGGGCAAGTACAAAATGAGCCTGGGGCACCTTGTGCCACAAAGTAGGAAAATGCTCAAGGAATGAGGAGGACATGTCAAAGGATGAAGAAGCCAACTGATGGGAAGGACTCCTATTGGCCCAGCTTAGACTTGACCATTAAAATAAGTCATCGGAGTATCAGGTTGAAACCCATCAAATGGAAGATGGATCCATGAGTCCAAACAGGTCTACACAAATAAAGAAAAAATAAATGAATGGGGAGAAGAAAAAGCTTATCCTTTAGTAGAACGCCAGCTAAACATTGTAGAAGACATGATGGAAATGGGGAATCACTCTCTGGAGCCACCATAGCAGTAGCTGATACAGGCAGATGTCATCAATGGGCTCCCATCAGTGGATCCCTTTAGACTGAAATATATCCCTCCCCCCAACACAATACTGATCAATTACAAAGGGAAAATCAGTGAACTTACAGTAGAAAAATGTGGCTGACACCAATTTTACTGGGTGATCAAGATTAACATCCCCAGGAGTGGGGAGGGAGCATGATTTCTATGGTATTCCTGTCAAGCATGGCCATATGGCCATGAGGCAGCATCAGACAGACAGCAGAGGTTCAAACTACAGCATGGAAACAGTCAAACATAGGAGAAATGGGCATGCTGAGGGCCTATTCCAGATGGAAGGAGGCTGATGAAACGTGACAACTAAATGCTAAATATCTTCCTGGAGAGATTTCTGAAACAGAGAGAGACAGAAAAAGGTGGAGGGGAACAGAGGCAGTGAGAGAAAACAGAGACAGAGAGACAGAAAGAGAAAGGAAAGGAGGGAGGGGAGCAGGAAAGGGAGGTGAGGGAGAAAGAGGAAGGGGTGGGGAGATGTGAGGGAAGGAGGCACAGAGAGAGGGCTAAATTGTTGGGACAGTTGGCAAAATCTTAATGGAATCTGTGGATTGGATGGTTGTGTTGCATCAATGTTGATTTCCAGATTGGCAGGCACGTGGGATGGATACATGGAAAAGTACCCTTACTTTTGGATGGTATACACTGGACTATCTGGGGATGTGCAGAATCATGTCACACGTCCTACATTATAGACAGATGGACAGGGACAGGAAGTGCAGGAGAACGGGCGTAGAGAATGCAGACACCAGAGACGCAGGAATTCTCTGTATGGTTCTTGTAACTTTTCTGTAGATTTGGAACTACTAAACAATTTTTTTAATGGGAGGTAAAGAGGAGTGGTGGTGAGCTGCAGAGGCTGTGCAGGAGAAGAGTGATGTTGTGGGGGTAATTCTGGGGTCTCAGTAGGGGACAGGTGGCCCACTGGGGCTTCTACACATTTGGGAATCACAGCCACTATGAAGTTATAATTACATCTATCTGTCCTGGTTTTTCTTTCTTTTTTTTTTTTTTTTTTTTTTTTGAGATGGAGTCTTGCTCTGTCGCCCAGGCTGGAGTCCAGTGGTGCGATCTCAGCTCACTGCAAGCTCTGCCTCCCAGGTTCACGGCATTCTCCTGCCTTAGCCTCCCAAGTAGCTGGCACTACAGGCGCCCACCACCATGCCCAGCTATATTTTTGTACCTTTAGTAGAGACGGGGTTTCACCATGTTAGCCAGGATAGTCTCTATCCCCTGACCTCGTGATCTGCCCACCTCAGCCTCCCAAAGTGCTGGGATTACAGGCATGAGCCACTACGCCTGGCCGGTTTGTTTCTTTCTTGCTTTTAGAGATGGGGTCTTGCTATGTTGCCCAGGCTGGAGTACCATGGCTATTCACAGGGGAGATCACAGCTCACCACAACCTCGAACTTCTGGGCTCAGACGATCCTCCTGAGGAGCCGGGACTACGGGTGCAGGGCCATGCCTGGCTAATTTGTTTTTTAATATTTAATTTCTAAATTATTTATTTATTCTGTAGGACAAGGTCTCACTATGTTGCTCAGGCTGGTCGTGAACTCCTGGGCTCAAACCATCCTCCCGCCTCATCCTTCTGAGTGGCTGTGCATCTGTCCTATTTGTAAAGGACCCGTGAGGCACGACCTTTACTGGAGTTGTGATATTATTCCAGGATGGAAACCCCAGAGTGCAATCAAACACGCTAAGAGAACATCCCTCAACCCACAGGGAAACCTGCTGATGGGGGCGACCGCTTCTGGAGGGCAGGCCTCTCGTTCTGTGGGGCCACACCACCTGCAGCCTGTTTCTAACCCAGATAGTTTATGGCTCCCCAGAGACCGCTTGGTGGGAAAGGTCTGCTAAAAATACATGATCGTGGAATCTAATGAATCAGAAGCCAGGCAGAGCTGAAGCAACTGCCATAACCATAGTAGAAAGTCACACCTGATCTCCTTTGCAAACCTGTCTCTTGCCTAGGGGCTGGAAAGACAGAATAAGAGAAGAAACTGAGAGGACAGCACAAACTCAGAGAGAGGTGGTGCAGATGGAAAGGGAGGCGACCGCCTCTGAGCATTTTCCCTGTTTGCTTTCTTGCAATCTAACTTTAGCCTTCCTGCCCAGGTAGCACTTAAGATTCACAGTTTGCTAGATACTCATGAGGAGGAAAAACACTCTAATCCTTTTCATTACCTTAAAGAAAAGGAATGCACAACGATTTTAGAGCTCTGCAAGGAAATGAATCAACCTCAGTTCACCTTCTTTCTACTCTGATTGTACAGAACTCGCAGCAGCCCTGTGCTCTGAGAAATCCTGTAGCTCAGCAGCACATCAACTGCAGAGGTTGATAGGCCCTTGGGAAGGTGGAGGAGGAAGTGTGAGCTTGAGTTAATGAGAGAATGGGACTCTGAAATGCAGCTCAGCAGCTAAGAATATCTCCTATGGACTAGAAAGAGCATCTATGCCCGAGATCTTGGTATTCTTTTTAAAAACAAAACAAAAAAAGACCCAGACCTTCAGAAGAAGGGCAGTGGGGTCAGGAGAAAAGAACCCTGGACTTCTAAAACTGTCCTTATATATGACCTCCCAGCCTTCAATTTATGCTGCTTTGCAATGACAAAACTGCTCTGAGCTTCTAGTTTCCTCTGAATTCCACAATTCCAAGAATAAGACAACGTAACAGCTTGCAGAAAACAGTTAAGCCATGTGTTTTGCATGTACAGAAAAAAATATGCCAAGATTCATATAAACTGTTAACAGTGGTTTCGGGGAACGTAAGAGAGTTAAAATCAGAGCCAAGGCTTGTCAAAACGGACAGAAAGGATTTACACCAAAGAAGTCACAGTAGAATGCAAACAATCGCGGCCAATTCTCATTCCTCCTCTAGTCTCATCACAACCATGGGATCTGCTTTCAGCATTTCCTCTAACAACCAGAGAGGCGAATCTTCCTCAAGGCCCAGACCCAGTGTCATTTTGCCTGTGACTTTCCCTGTCCGCTCTCTTTGCCACACTGTACCCTATTTCCAGCCCCCTAAAAGTGGATTGCTTTCTTGGCCATGTTCCCATGGCCCTTGATAACTCTCTCAAGACCCTCATCACACAGAATTGCATTTATCTGTGCTTGTGTCTGTCTATCCCAAAGGCCTGAATTTTTTGAGATCCTGTGTTTTGCTCACCTTGGTAATCAGGTCCTAGCATGGAGCCTGGTGCATAAGAGTTTGCAGAATTGAATGCACTTTCATGGAACCACACACAAGCCTATCTTTTTTCTTAGTCTCTCAGCACTATGAAGATCACATCTGGTCTTCATATTCTAAATTCCTAGAGCAATGAAAGCATAAAGTGGAGTTTAGAGAGCGTGCTTTCCTTGCACTATGTTCCGATCATTCCTGAAGGTGCTAGTCACCCTTTGCCTAGTCCCCAGGATTCCACGGAATGTCGCTGCTGTGACTACAAATGAAGATTTTTATGTAACTGAACTGGTCAACTAGCTCTTCCTTGGTTGCAGAGGAAGGGAAAATGAAATCAGTCTGGGGCAGATCACCCAGAGCAATAACAGGCTTGCTGCGCAGTGTCAAATCCATCCTCTGAGTAAGTACAGAGGCTTGGGCTGGGCGTCTCAGTCCTGGGCTCTGAGGCTCTTCACCTCTCTGAGTCTCCCCAGCCTCCCTGGTCAAGCACCTGCTCTAAACAACTCTCAGGGTAATGTGAGCATTAATGGTGGAGCAGGCACTAGGTGCCAGGCATAGGGGCACCTAACTGCATATCTGGTTTAACTATTTAACACAGAACACTCATTTCCCAGGTGAGGGCTCCAGTGAAACATTTTCTCTTCCTCATCACTATTCCAGAGCTGCACCAAGGCAGCAAGTCTAAAGAAGCTTTAATACCACAACACCATCATATTAGGAAGGCTTTCTGTGTGTTTTGGGGGTGCAGGTAGGATCAGAGAGCTATGTAGTTTAATACATTTTTCTATGCTTGTCAACAGTTCCTAAGAAAAAAACGACGACAGAGAAAGGTGCCAGGTTCTAGATCTATACAGATCTAGCTCTAACCTCCTAAGATGGATCGACCACCATCCTCACCCTCTTTCATTTCATGTACCCCAATCTCCACCAAACTGCCCCCTGCCCCAGTGCCCTTTGGCACTCCAGCCTTTGCAGTCCGTTCCTTCTCACAGCAATTCCTGTTTCCCAGTTCTCTACTAGGAGACTCCTTCCTTCACGACCTTTCTCTGACTCATTAGCAGGCCAGCCATTACCCTTAGACCAGAAACGATGTAAGAGCAGGTCCCGGGACCTGCTCATCTTTGACTGGCTGGCTCTTGGAACATTAGAACAGCTCAAAAAATATTTGTTGAATGAATGATTACACGGACAAAAACATCTCCTGTACTCCTTCAGGATGGCACTTACAATACTGAATTTGTAATCTTTTATCTACAAGCTGGACCTTTTACCTGCCTCCGAGTTCTTTGAGAACAGGGCATGAATTTACTCGTCCTGGTTAGCCCTAGTCTCTAGCATGGTGCACGGGTCATTGTAATTGATCAATACGTGTTTGCAGAATAAATGAATGAGCAGAGAAATTTCATCTTGGATTTTTTGTTTGTTTGTTTGTTTGTTTGTTTTTGAGATGGAGTCTTGCTCTGTTGCCCAGGCCTGCAGTGGTGCAATCTTGGCTCACTGCAACTTCTGCCAGGTTCAAGTGGTTCTCCTGCCTCAGACTCCCAAGTAGCTGAGATTGTAGGCATCCACCACCAATGCCCGGCTAATTTTTTTATTTTTAGTAGAGACGGGGTTTCACCTTGTTGGTCAGGCTGGTCTCGAATTCCTGACCTCAGGTGATCCACCTGCCTCGTCCTCCCAAAGTGCTGGGATTACAGGTGTGAGCTATTGTGCCTGGCCTCATCTTGTACTTTTTTTTTTTTCTTTTTTTTTTTTTTTTGAGACAGAGTTTCGCTCTTGTTGCCCAGGCTGGAGTGCAGTGGTGCAATCTCAGTTTACCACAACCTCTGCCTCCCAGGTTCAAGTGATTCTTGTGCCTCAGCCTCCCGAGTAGCTGGGATTACAGGCATGCGTCACAACGCTCAGCTAATTTTGTATTTTTAGTAGAGATGGGGTTTCTCTATGTTGGTCAGGCTGGTCTCGAACTCCCAGCCTCAGGTGATCTGCCTACCTCGGCATCCCAAAGTGCTGGCATTACAGGCATGAGCCACCGCGCCCAGCCTCATCTTGGACTTCTTAAGCCCAACTCACCAAATCCAAAGTAATACAGCATAAGATATTCAGAAGTAACTTCTAGACCTCAGTTTCCTGAGCTATAAAATGAAAATTGAATGCCGTGAGTTCCACTAAGCCCTAAGATTCTATAGCGTGGAAAGGTCGTAATTACCACCATCACTGGAGCCCAAGAAATCCTGATCAAAAGACTTGGCATTTGGCTGCTATAGAAAATACTACACTGTAGCAGAAATTATTGTTATAGGTGCTCCATTTATTCCTAATGCCGGCAACCCTTTACCTTCAAGATAAACAAGAGCCCAACAATAATAGGGCTTCCTAATGCACATGTGGAAATTTAGGGCACATCCGGGGAACTGGCATGGTTTCAGGTGCTTTCAGTGGGCTTTTGCACTGGAAATCGTTTATGCTTTTGTGATCATTCAGATGGTCGAGCTTCTGGACGCTGCAGCAAATATTGCCAAATACTCGATCTGTGGGGCTAATGTCAGCATCTGAGCCGTGCTTATTGCAGGAGTCATTATCCTAAGTATGCACGATTGCACAAGACTCTTACAAAGTGATGGTGCTTAGTCTAGTTCCTACGTGGTCTAAGTATAAAATATATAAGCTTTCACCATTCATAGCTACAGCAAACAACATCGCTGCTTTTTTTTTTTTCCTTTTTATTCAGTCTGTCAACGGAGTTTATGAGCACCTACTACAGGTTAAGCAGGATCCTGATATGGAGCAATGAGGAAAGCAAAGCCCTCTCCCCTTAAGATGCCTACAGTTTAGTGAAGACAAAAATAAGCAGACACATACATGCATATGAAGGCAGGCAGTAGCAAGCACTATGGAGAAAAATGAGACAGGCAAAGAGGACCAACGGCGCCTGGGCTGCTCTGGGAAGTCCTCACTTTTAACTCTGCCTTACACTGAGTCGCAGATGACAAGGCTTCTCCTCTTCATGGCAAATTATCTCCTGGAGCCTCAAGCTCTTTCTTTCCTATCAGGAAGGCTAAATGAACCAGCAAGTGTCAGCGTCATCGGAATAGAGCAGAAAACTAAAACCGTGAGGCTTTTTGCCCCTGGGATTCCAGCTCACAGCCCCCAGTGGAGCATCCACGTCAATCTGACAATTGTAGGAATTCAGGGGACACAGGCTGGCACTGGTCTTTTCTAGTTTTATTTTATTTGGTTGACTCATTAATGTATATAGTCAGTTACTTCATCCCAGAAAGTATTTTTGTATTGCTATAGTCTCCATGAGAAAAAAAAATTGATTTGATATCAATCTAACAATAATTCTGGAAACTGAGCGTGTGAAGCTAATACTGGTCTGTGCACAATTATGTGGCCATTTATGAAGACAAATGCCAGAGCATCTAATATAGGACACATCCTATGCCAGGTGCTGTGGAGAAACAGAGTCCCCAGTTATGGGCTTTGCCTTCCTGCAGCATGGAGCCCACCAGGAGAGGGAAGACCTGCTCAATGTTACCACGCCACATAGTGGGGCCGGCTAGGCTTAAGCCTTAAGAGAGGTACTGACACATCACAAAGGCAGGGATGGCTTCAAGCTATGGAGATCAGGGCTGTCTTCACAGTGGCTGTTGAGCTAAGATGGAATCTACCAACCCATTGCTATGTGGCTGCTCCAGCAGCAAGAATGACCCAGTCCCGGGCTGCGTAAGGGGCCCCGGTAAAATGTGTGCTCAGACTACCACATCTCAGGTGATGACACTCCAAGCCTGGGCAACAAGTCCTCTGGCCTCCCCACCTCTCTTCTCTCCCCCTTATTCAAAGCCACCACGGGGTTCCACCTTGCCCCCCACACCAGCCTCCTCACCAGTCTTGCTGCTCCTGTCCCTGTGCCCCGAGTCTGTCCTCCACACAGCAGCAAGGGCAATTGTTTAGAAACCTCCATCAGCATAAGCATCTCTTGTGTAACACCATCAAATGACTTCACCCTTATGGCAAAATCTAAACCCTCACCAATGCAAGCCCTCCTTGATCTGGCCCCAGGCACTCCTCCCACCCCACTGCCTACCACCTTCCCTTCCATCACTCAACTCCAGCCTCACTGTTCCCCAAGCAAACCACTGTCACTCCTGTCCCAGGGCCTTTGCACGTGTTTTCTGCTCTCCCAAGAATGCTGTTCCCCAGAAACCACATGGCTCTCTCCCTTACTTCTTCCAGGCCTCTTAAAAGTTGTCTCCCTAGACAGCCCTCCAACCACCCCACTGAAATAGGCACCTTGACCTTCCTCCTCCCCAGTGTCTCCCGTCAGCTGACTTCAGGTATGTGCCCATCCTCTTAGCTATTGTCTATTTCCTTCACCAGCACGCACAGGCCACCAGCACGCACAGGCCACCAGCACGCAGACTATTTTGTCTGTCTTGTTCAGTGCCTAGAATAGGCCTGGCACAGAGTGGGTGCTTAATGAGTGCTGTGGAATGACCCCACACAGGCGAGTGGGAGTATATTCAACATGCCTTTCCTCCCTGCTCTCATCAGCCCCCGCCAGCACTTGACTTCCTCGAAGGCTGAATGACTTCCAAATATCTATCTTTGGGCTGGACCTCTTATCTGAATTCCAGGCTCAAATATCCAACTGCTTACTATATATTTCTGCTCGGATTCCTCAGAGCCTCCTTACCGGGATCTGGACACAGCTCTGCTTTTGACTCCTCCCCCATGTTTCCACACACCGGTCCACTCCCAGCATCTCTCATTTAGCGGATGGTGCCACCACCCACCTGCCATGGAAGCCAGTCCTCCGAAGGTCATTCTCAAGTCTCCTTCCCCTCAGTGCCCCATCCAACCCATCACCCAAGCCTGCTTGGCTTTGCTCCATCTCCACAGCCACGACCCTCATCTAAGCTGCCCATACATCCCTCCGGTGCTGCTGGGCTCACACAGGCTCCCCCACTGCACCACTGGGCCCTCCGCCTGTTTTCCATGAGGTAGCCAGTGAGACCCTTTAAAGCACACCCTTAATCACGTCACTCCTGTGCTTCAGTCTGTGGTTCACTTTCTTCTATGCTCGGGAGAAAGACTGGAATCCTTCATGTGGCTTCTGCAAGGGGGGAATATTCAACCAGGACACAGCAATACAGCTGCGCAGGTGTTAAATGCTGAAATGCCCCACTCCTCCAGGTCAGTGGCCACTGCCGCAGGCTTTTTTTTTTTTTTTTTTTTTTTTTTTGAGACAGAGTCTTGCTCTGTTGCCCAAGCTGGAGTGCAGTGGCTCGATCTTGGCTCACCGCAACCTCTGCCTCCTGGGTTCAAGAGATTCTCCTGCCTCAGCTTCCCAAGTAGCTGGAATTACAGGTGCCTGCCATCATGCCCGGCTAATTTTTTTTATTTTAGTAGAGACTAAATAGTTCCACCATGTTGGCCAGGCTGATCTCAAACACTTGACCTCAGGTGATCCACCCACCTTGGCCTCCCAAAGTGCTGGGATTACAGGCATGAGCCATCGCGCCGGCCTGCTGCAGGCTCTTAAGTACCCCATCCCTGCTGCTCTGGCTGCTGTCCCCCACCCAGGCCTCTTCCCTTCAGTCAGCAACTATAGGGTTAACGTCTGGTGCAGCTGGTGAGCACACACATGCATGCACACACACTGCTCTGGCCCAGGGGCACGCTGTCCCAGTTGTTTATAATTTCAACTTCTAGTTTAGATTCAGGGGTACCTGTGCAGGTTTGTTACATGAATGTACTGCATGACGCTGAGGTTTGGAGGACGTATGATCCTGTCACTCAGGTAGTGAACACAGTACCCAATAGTTAGTTTTTCCACCCATGCCCTCCTCCCGCCCTCCCCCACCCATAGTTCCCAGTGTCTCCTGTTCCCATCTTTATGTCCCTGTCTCAGTCGCTGAATGTTGTGACTCTCGCCCCTACCTGTAAGCTCTAGCATGATCCCAGCTCCACTTCGCCTGGCCTCTCGTGCTGTCTGCACTGCGCCCACTCTGGCCTTCCTTCAACCCTCTGCTCCTTTCCCTGCCTCTGGGGCTTTGCACAGGCTGCTCTCTAAGACCAGCATATTCTCCCTCGCTTCATCTCATTCGCCCCTGCTCCTCCCTCAGCTCAGCTGTTTCTTCCTCATGGTAGCCTTCTCTGACCTCTGACTCTAAGGAAGTCCTCTCATATACTCTCTGCCTTCCATTCATGGTTCCTAACATAGTTTTTGGTATGCATATCTGTTTATGTCATTATTTGATTAATAGCTGTCACTGCCAATAGATTACAGTTCAGAGTGGATAAGGACCATGATTTTAAAATGAAATTATTCTATTCCTTCAGCCCAGCTCTCCATATACATGTGGAGATGCACAGGAAGTACATTGGACACAGCCATCTAAAGTGCAAACAATAAATTTTAAAATTGGCATTCATATAAGGGGGCTCATGTATGCATGCATGTGTGTGTTCTTACATATAAATTTCTTCTTTCCTGTAGACATGGTAATGATAATGATGATAGAACATTAGTAGGCACAGTCTATGCAACAAGGAATTGCCCTGAATATTCAGACGTCTCTTATATAAGCCAAGAGTTCCTCTTTCTACACTACTTAATTACTTCCTATTATGGCAAACAGTATGCATTCTTTCCACAAAAACATACCATTTGAAAGTGTGTTACTTATGTAAGGATAAGTATTTGCCCTGTACCACCACCACAGTCCATCAGCTCAGAAGATTCAAGCTGAAAGCAAATTATCTTGCCATGACCCCGGGACAACAGCTTGCTTTTATGCGTGTTTTAAAGAGCAGAAAGCTCTAGTAGCATTAAGAGGCTGGCCCTGTGCACATTAAGCAGATGCAGGATCGTCCCGCTGGGTGCACTCGTGGGTTTCATGCAGGCATGGGTTCAGTCACTGGAGTCCTTCCCCCACTACCAGGACTGTCCCGCCAACAGCAAAACCAAACTGCCCTGTGCAACCAGAATGAGGTTCAGAGAACCCTGATCAGCCCTTTCCAGGCGCAGTCACCCGCAGCTACCTGTCCTGCTCAGCCATAGACCATAAGACAGGGACCAACAGGGCCACATCTGGCAGCTGTGGGAATTAACCAGCAGCAAGGGGCTTTGCGCTCGATGCATCCTTTCGTTCCCTTCTGACACTCATTGCCTAACTTGCAGCAGTATCCTCTTTGAAAGAGAGGCCAGGCTTAGCCAGGACTGCAGTCTTGAGTCTGAGGCAGGAGCCTCCCCTCAACCTCAAGCAGGGCTGACAGCCACTTGTCACTGGCGCTGAGCCGATCGGAAATGGTGTCAATAAAGTGCAAATAATGCCTCAGTGCTTGCTGCTCTCTGAGCCCAAAATGAACCGAAGAGGTGCTCTGAGGAGAGAAGGCAGAGTGACAAGGCAGTTACACCAAGGCCTCTCCAACGGGAGACCAATCAGGACATAGCTATTCCCCGGGTGGCATCAAAATCTTCCAATTTCACACAGAAAATGAGTCCTGGCTCAAGTCTCACACACGTTCAGTTGTCCCCATTTTAGCTGAATGGATTCCTTTGACAGCTAAAATCTTAACCCTTGGAAGGCCTCTGAAGGTGTGATTCACCTCCACTGAGAACTGCACTGCAGAGAAACACATCTGCAATTCTCCAGTCATAGCAAGAACAAAGAAAGCCTCCAGGTGTGCATCTCTGCAAGCCCAAGAACACATCCCAGGTGGAGAGAGTGAGCAATCCCCCTGCCTATGGGGGGCTGGGGCAACACAGCTGGAGCCTGTGCAGCTGCTTTTGGAGGTGTGGTGCTAAGAAGGTCCCAGACCCTGTCTCCCGAACAACTCTCACACCAGGACCCTCACCCTGCCCCCAGACTTTGCTGCATCCACCTCTTGGCATCAAAAAATGGGCTCAGACTTTCAACCTGCTGTGCAAAGGTCAGCCTGAGCGGATGCTTGGTTACAACCACCACAATGTCCTTTGGGCTGTGGATATGTGGATGTTGGCATTTCTGGGTGGAGGGATGAGAAAAGGGGTGGAGGGCCTGGTCCCTCATCCAGTTTGCAAATTCCAGTCAGGTCCACATACCTCACTTTCCCTCTAAAGTGCACTGCCAGAGGCTTTGCTTCCTATCACACACCTACTTCTGTTTCCTATCACACACCACACTGCTCCATTCTCTCTAATCTTTTAGCTGTGAATTTCTGCCACTGCAAGACCATCTTAATCCAAATGGGGTCTCAGTCCTAGGAGTAGGGGCAGGTAGTACTTTGCATTTTATTTATTTATTTATTTATTTACTTACTTATTTATTATTTATTATTATTATTTTTTTGAGACAGAGTTTCACTCTGTTGCCCAGGCTGGAATGCAGTGGTGCGATCTCAGCTCACTGCAATCTCCACCTCCTGGGTTCTAGCAATTCTTCTGCCTCAGCCTCCCAAGTAGCTGGGACTACAGGCGTGCACCACCATGCCCGGCTAATTTTAGTATTTTTAGTAGAGACAGGGCTTCACCATATTGGCCAGGCTAGTCTTGAACTCTTGACCTTGTGATCTGTCCACCTCGGCCTCCCTAAGCGCTGGGATTACAGGTGTGAGCCACCACGCCCAGTCTATTTTATTTTATTTTTGAGATGGAGTCTCGCTCTGTCACCCAGGCTGGAGTACAATGGCATGATCTGGGCTCACTGCAACCTCTGCCTCCTGGGTTCAAGCAATTCTCCTGTCTCAGCCTCCCAAGTAGCTGGGATTACAGGCATGCACCACCACGCCCAGCTAATTTTTGTATTTTTAATAGAGATGGGGTTTCTCCACGTTGGCCAGGCTGCTCTCAAACTCCTGACCTCAGGTGATCTGCCCGCCTCAGCCTCCCAGAGTGCTGGGATTACAGGTGTGAGCCACTGCACCAGACGGTATTTTGCATTTTAAACAGGGGCAGGAAGGGTAGGGAAACTGTAGATGAGGGGGTAGGACAGAGGCATGTGGCCCATGGAAAAGTTAACCTACATTCAGAAAATCTGGCCCTGCTAGCTTGGAAAAGTCATACAAGCCACTAAAGTACAGAGGAACCATGAAGACATTATGCTAAATAAAAGAAGTCAGTCACAAAAGTACAAATATAGCAGGATTCTGCTTCTGTGAGGTCCCTATAATAATTCGTAGAGATTGGAAGTTGAAGGGTGGTCACCAGGGGCTGGGAAGTAGTCGGAAATGAAGCGTAAGTGTTTAAAGAGTACGGAGTTTCAGTTTTGCAACATGAAAAGAGTTCTGGAGATGATGATGGTTACAGGATAATATGAATGGACTTAATCCCATTGAACCGTATGCCGAAAAATGGTTAAGACAGGAAATTCTATGCTGTATATTTTACCACAATTAAGAACACATTTTTAATGGCTAAGATGGTTTTAAAAAGGTCGCAATGGATAAGTGTATTCTAAATTAGAAACAATTAGCATGTGTAACTAAACAACTTAATTGGCAGGCAAGTATCTACAAACAAACAAAACCTGTCACCAATCCACAAGCCCAAACCGCACACCTGTTCCCTTCCTGGAGGGTCATTTCCTCTCTATTCAGTCAGTTCCTGGATCTTTGGCTCCAAGCCTGAGTCTCTGCCCTCCAACCCAACCCGAACACATTTTGTTTCCTAGCCAGCCCCTCCTGAAGCTAAGGCTCAGCTGTGTCACTCAGGAGCCCTGGAGTGCCAGCCTCTGTGCCAGCCCCGCCACCCTCAACCCAAGCCCACCTGCCTTTGTCAGCACCTGACCAAAGCGGGGCCTCATTCCCCGACTTTCTTCTCAGGCTAGCCGAGAACCCACACAGACTGCCGGTGGACAAAGGAGACTGAACGTCCCTACTGACACAGTATCTTTCAAAGGCTCTTCCTCCTGCCCCAATTCAAAGGCCACATATTCTAAGACAACAGCAGGGACTGACTGGAACTTCTAAGCGAGGAGACTGCAGGGGATCTATGCGGGCCTCGCCCACACTGTTCAGGCATCAGCACTTCTCTGTGGGGCCCTGGGCCACGGCAGAAGTGGAAACAGCAAGGTTAGGGCCTTCCGCAGGCAGAAGCCATGGGGGAGTTTTGAGGCCACTGGGAAAAGGTTAATAGAGGCAGTATCAAAGCTCTCAGGAAATGGCATCAGGCAAGAGCTACTCTTCAGAGACAACAGGCCTGCCTCCATCCCGCTTACCTGGTTACAGGTGTTAATGTCTACCCCATTCCGCAGGTGATCCAAAGCTTTGTCCAAGTTACCTGATCTTGCTGCTCTCAGAAAGCTGGTAGCAGCATCGGCCTGTGAGGAAAAACAACAGGCATTGAGTGTCCTGGGTATATTAATGACTTCTCTGCCCCATTCAAGCCCCAGGCCCCTGCAGAAGCCCCTGCATCCTCTGATGTGGCACCCTGGTGCCCACAGTGACACCAGGTGTGCACAGGAGCCCTAGAGCCCCTGGTTGGACTGTTCTTGGGGTGAACCGCCTTCACACCCAGGCCTCCTTTCCCGTGGTTTTTCGTTTTTGTTTTTTTAAGAGAGTCTTACTCTGTCACCCAGGCTGCTGGAGTGCAGTGGCACAAGCACAGTTCACTGCAGCCTTGAATTCCTGGGCTCAAGAGATCCTCCCAAGTAGCTGGGACTACAGGTGTGCACCACCATGCCCAATTATTTTTTTTAAACTTTTTTATAGAGACAGGGCATCACTATGTTGCTCAGGCTGGTCTCAAACTCCTGAGCTCAAGCGATCCTTCCACCTTGGTCTCCCAAAGTGTTGGGGTTACAGGCCTGAGCCACCGTGCCTGGTCCCCTTTCGGTATTTTTATAACCAAATGTTCTTGGTTTGGACTCAGGAAGTATCAGCCTTTGAGAGGGAGCCCATTCCAATGGCAAGCACACAACACAGCCTGGTGTCTCCTTGCTCTGAGGTTTCGGGGGCTCCAGTCTTGCTGAAGAGTTTGCAATATCACAGAGGTCCCTGGCCCCAAGAGTCATGAATGCAGGCACCAAAGGAACCAAGCCTGGGCTCTTTGGAACTGTTTTGTGTTTTTATTTGCCTGTTTTTCCTTTTTAGAGATGGGGTCTCACTATGTTCCCCAGGCTGGTCTCGAACTCCTGGGCTCAAGCAATCCTCCTGTCCCGGCCTCTGAAAGTGCTGGGATTACAGGCATGAGCTACCATGTCCGGCCCTGTGTTTTTGTTTTTTAAGTAAACAGCACATAGCACTTACTATGTGTTAAGAACCATTATTAGCACTTTACATATACAGTCAAACCCATTTATTCAACCAACCGTGGATGGAAAATTTGCAGGAAAAGAAAATAAAAATAACGATACTAAAATAAAAAGGAATACTAACAGAAGGCCGGGTGTGGTGGCTCACGCCTGTAATGCCAGCACTTTGGGAGGCCGAAGCAGGTGGATCACGAGGTCAAGAGACTGAGACAATTCTGGCCACCATGGTGAAACCCCATCTCTACTAAAAATACAAAAATTAGCTGGGCGTGGTGATGTGCGCCTGTAGTCCCAGCTACTCAGGAGGCTGAGGCAGGAGAATCACTTGAACCTCGGAGGTGGAGGTTGCAGTGAGCCAAGATCGCACCACTGCACTCCAGCCTGGTGACAAAGCAAGACTCTGTCTCAAAAAAAAAAAAAGTAATACAGAAAAGCAATGCTGTATAACAATTATTTACAAAACACGTACATTAGGTATTATAAGTAATCTAGAGATGATTTAAAGTATATATGAGGATGTGGGTAGGTTATATGCAAACACATTATCACTTTATATGAGGAACTTGAGGAATCTGTGGATTTTGGTATCTGCAGTGGGTTCTGGAACAAATCTCCCACGGATACCAAAGGATGACAATGATATATATTCACACACATGCACACGCACACATGTGCATTTTATCCTAATTTTAAATACCCAAGAGGTAAGTAGGATTGCAGAGTCCCATTTTATAGATGAGCGGGCTGAGGCACAGAGAGCAGAAGTGCCTCGTGCAGCGTCCCACAGCAGGGAGGAGGCACAGCTGGGACTCAGATGCAGGCAGTGTGACTCCAAAATTCATGAGCTGAACCTCCCAGCTCTGCAGCCAGCTTGGTCTCAGCTTTAACACCGGGTGCCCCCCACCAGATTTATTGAATGAGAGTGAAGCCTTTCTGTTCCTTAGCTGGTGCTACGTCACCCACCCCATGCAGCTCAGACCCTGCCCCCAGGAACATCTGTTTGCTTTAAAGATGAGTGACAGCCAGAGAGGGTGAGAGCTGAGGACAATAAAATAAAGTTTACTAATTGATATGGTTTGGCTGTGTTCCCACCTAAATCTCATCTTGAATTGTAGCTCCCATAATTCCCACATGTCCTGGGAGGGACCTGGTGGGAGGTACTTGAATCATGGGGGCTGGTTTTTCCCATGCTGTTCTCATGATAGTGAATAAGTCTCATGAGATCTGATAGTTTTATAAAGAAGAGATCCCCTGCACATACTTTCTTGCCTGCTGCCATGTAAGACATGCCTTTGCTCTTCCTTCATCTTTTGCCATGATTGTGAGGCCTCCCCAGCCATGTTGAACTATCAGTCCATTAAACCTCTTTCCTTTATAAATTACCCAGTCTCGGGTACATCTTTATTAGCAGTGTGAGAACAGGCTAACACACTCACAAAGACAAATGTAATGATTAAAGTCCAGTCCTCAGGCATTGGAGCTGGTGGCCTAGACTCAGAGCCACTCCACTGGGTCTAGCTGAGTGCCCTCGGGTACTTAGACATCCTCAGCTTCTATTTCCTTATCTGTAAGCTGGGGAGAGTAAAGCCTTTCTTGTCCCCTTTTCATGATGCTTAAAGGAAATAAATAGTGCTTGGCGCATAGTTGCATACAAGGCTGAGTTGAAGGTGTGAGAGTAGTCATGTGACAAGCCACAAATGGGAGAAGCATGTGACGCCATTCCCACAGAAGACCCACAGTGGCTTTCTCTCCACCCAGGCACTTTGTCTCCTTCCTCTACGTGCCCTCCTAAAAAAAAAAAAAATGCTGCAGTGGGCTGAATGGTGTCCCCCAAAAGATACGTCCACACTCTCATCCCTGGAACCTGTGAAGGTGACCTTATTTGAAAAACAAGTCTTTGTAGATGTAATTAAGTCATGGATCTTGAGATGAGATCATCCTAGATTACCTTGGCTGTCCCTAAATTCAATGACAAATGTCCTTATAAAAGACAGAAAAGGAGAAGACACACATGCACACACGTACACATGCACACACACAGACATGCATGCACACATGCACACACACAGATGAACATGCACACACAGATGCACACACACACACAGATTTGCACACATACAGATGCATGCACACACATGCACACCAAGAGATGCACACATACACATACACACATGCACAGACACACACACACACGCACACATACACGTGCACACAGAGACCCATGTGCACACACACACGTGCGGACATACACATATACACATGTGCACACACATGTATGCACACACACAGAGGTGAAGCTATGTGAAGACAGAGCCAGAGACTGGAGTGTCTTTAGCCATGCACAAGGAAGCAAGGAACCTCTGGGAGGTGGAGGCTCATGGAAGAGGACCCTGAAGCCCTGGAGGGAGTGTGACCCTGTGGAGGCCTTGATTTAGACCTCCAGCCTCCAGATGTTGAGAGAACACATCTCTGTAGTGTTAAGCCACTAAGTGTGTGGTGATTTGTTACAGCAGACATGGGAAACTCATGCACACACTAGTGATGACCACCCTTGAACACCCTTGAACACAGAAGACTCCAAATCTACAGCCGAAGACCAAATAGAACTCTCATCCTCCTCCCCAAAGCAGCGCTTCACGTCTTCACCATTGAAACAGGGAGTCCCCAGGGTGTCAGCAGTAGGGCTCTCCAGCCTTCCAGACAGGGGTCCTCCCTCCACATTCAGGTGCTGCCCGCACCACCCGCCAACCCCGCCCACAACCCCAGGCCTGCAGAAGTACCGCTTCCTCCCTCTGCCTCCCAGCCAACCTCCTCCATCCCTGCCTCACTGGTCTTCCCCAAATCCTGACTTCCTGCCAGCCCTTCCCAACCTCGGGTCCCACATGGGCCCTCTATGATGTAAGCTCAAGTTCAAGTACAAGCCCTGTGGCTGCCTGCTCATAAAGCACACTCATCTCGTTGTCCCCATGGCGGCAGGAGCCCCTTCTCACCTCCCTTGTCCTCTGTGACATTCCCATGCTCTGTCTACCTCCTGGCCTGCACGTTCCTCCTCCCTGAGCCCTGAAGCTCTGTCTCCCTCTGGTTTGCTAATTCCAATCCTTCTTCTGTTCAAGGCCCCGATGGTGGCTACTTCCTGCATGAATGACACTATGCTTAGACACTCAGTATTTCATCTTTAAATCTAGAAACCACAAAACAGGAGCTTGGTTGTTGTTTTTTTTTTAATGCACTTAAAATATCTCTTTCTCTAGCTATTTAATTCAGGCAAGTCTTGTCTCCCCAGCCAAACTGTTTGCTTCTTGGGGCAGCGACCAAGTCTTCTATCTCTTTTGAATCCTCCAGAGCATTAAGTGTCTGCTAGGGCGAGGCCTCCCTTGACCTAAAGCACATGACATTCACATCCTAGGTTCCTCAGCAAGGCATCTGTGGGGCAGGAAATATTTCAGAAATGAAGATCAAACTGTTGGCTCTCTAGGCATGAGCTGGGTTTCCAGAGAAAACCCAGTCAAGGTTTAGTCTCTCAGATAAATGTCTATTTATGCCTGCTGATTCAGAAAGTCTGTCTAGATTCAATTACTAGGAAAAACACTATATTATTCCCCAAGAATAAGAGTGTTAAAGAGACATTTCTCCCACCAATTAACTACCATTTATGGCACAATAATAGGATTCAGGCTGAAAACCTGAGAATGGGTGGATAAAAATAGACGCAATATCTGCTAATGACACTGTTTGACTGTTCAAAGCACTGAATCCAGGAAGCAAAGAAGAATATTTATGACAAACTGGCTGGGCGCGGTGGTTCCTGTAATCTCAGCACTTTGGGAGGCTGAGGCGGGTGGATCACTTGAGGCCAGGAGTTAGAGACCAGCCTGGTCAACATGGTGAAACCCAATCTCTACTAAAAATACAAAAAGTAGCCGGGCGTGGTGGTGCGTGCCTGTAATCCCAGCTACTTGGGAGTGTGAGGCAGAAGAATCAACTTGGACCTGGGAGGCAGAGTTTGCAGTGAGCTGAGATTGCGACACTGCACTCCAGCCGGGCAACAGAGTGAGACTCTGTCTCAAAAAAAAAAAAAAAAAAAACACATACATAGAGGGTAAGGGAAGCCCCATCTGGACTTGACTGAGGAAGGCTAAACCGTTTCTGTCGTTGCCATAATAGAATACTAAAATTATAATACCAACCATTGGGTCAAATATATTACCAGCATTATATCTTTTAATTCTCATCACAACCTGTGGGTAGGTATAATTATTATCCCCATTTTAGAAGTGATGAAACTGAGATTTGGAGAGGTTAATAACTTGCCCAAGTTCTGCAGATAAACACTTGGGGTGATTCAATCCAGGGGTACCCCACTGAAGTATATGCCTTTCCACTGCCCTTGACCCCAAGGGTGTTCTCAGCAATTTCAAGCCTGAAGGTGTCCAGGCAGCCCTGACAGGCGGGCGGCTGGGCAGGCCTACATGCCCATGCCAATTAAACAGTTAATCCATGGCAGAGGAAAAATGCTGGGAGGTCCCACTAGGTCTGGGCTCTGTCCCTGAGCACTCTATTCAGACCAAGACAGGTCTCTAGAAAGGAACCATCTAGTTCCAGCCCTTCTTGTCACTGATGATAAAATTGAGGCCTGGGGAAGTAAAGTGACTGGCTAAGGTCACCTAGATAGTTAGCAGTGAAGTGCAACTGCTAAAGCTTTTTTTTTCTTTCTTTTTTTTTTTTTTTTTTTGGTCTTCTACAGACGTAGAGTAGTCAGGACTCAGCAGGATCCTCAGGGCATCTGGGAGGTGAACTACAGATAATGATGCCACTCCCAGTAGCAACCACACATCACTTAGTTTAATTCTACAATGTATTTACTGGGGTCTTATTTCAAGACCAATATCCTGCTAGGGTAAAGAGAGAACAATAACTCAGAATAGAGGTCCTTGCTCTCTTGATCTGAACAATCAAGTGATTGTGTTATAAAGGGGTCATATGTGCATGCATGCACCCATGGATCCATTCCGTGAGTATTCATTGAGAACTTCCTAAGGGCCAGGAAATATTTCAGCTACAGAGCAAATGGCCCTTGTTGGGATGTGACACTCATCTTTACCATCATGTTCTGCTAAGTCCCTACTGCCCATCTGTCTAGTCCAACTGCTCCAATTCAATGACCTGTCCTGGGTACATTCAACAAATGCAACAGGGCAGGAGAAGTGTCCAATGAATCCAATGTGTTCCATTCAAAATATTTACCTGAGCGCATACTGACCCGAAAAACAACAGCAACAAAATACAAACCTGACCAAGGCTCATCCATTCCCAGATTGGGAGGCCAGGAGGTCTGCTCATCCTATACAGAAAACTAACCCACCGTGTCCACAAATCCCGGTCACCAATGAGGCACTGGCACCTCTGCTGTGCACCCCACCAAAGCTGTCTTCTGGTGTCTCTTCCTCTACTTGTCTCCAGCTTCATTTTAATTTAATTCTACCTGTGTGCGTGTTCGGGGATCTGCACACAGCAGACATTCTGCTGTGCCTGCATCCCTGCTGCCTAATCAATGTGATGTGCCTGAACTTCCTTTCAAAACAAAACAAGTTTACTTTCACAAAGCTCTCCCTAGGTTTTAAACATGCCACATAAATTGATTCACTCACTCCTCAGAATAATGTCACAAGGCAGGTGTTTTGTTATCTCCTCTTTATAGATGAAGTGACCAAGTCACAGAAAAGTAACTTGTCCAAAGTCACACAGCTAATATGTAGCGTGGCCAGGGTTTGAGTCTATGTAGCATCTTCTTAACTATTGTGCTATACTGCTTCCTGAGCCAATCATATCCCTTCCTTCCTTTCTTCTTTCCTTCTTTCCTTCCTTCCCTCCCTCCTTCCCTCCTTCCTTCCTTCCCTTTTTCCTTTCTCTTTCTTTCTTTCTCTTTCTTTCTTTCTTTCTTTCTTTCTTTCTTTCTTTCTTTCTTTCTTTCTTTCTTTCTTTCTTTCTTTTTCTTTCTCTCTCTCTTTCTCTCCTTCCTTCCTTTCTTTCTTTCTTTTTCTTTCTCTCTCTCTCTCTTTCCTTCTTTCTTTCAAGATAGCGTCTCCCTCTTTCTTTCAGAGTGGTCCCCCAGCAGTGCAATTATAGCTCACTGCAGCCTCAAAGTCCCGGGCTCAAGAGATCCTCCTGCCTCAACATCCCCTTCCCCCGAATAGCTGGAACTACAGGCGTGCACCACCACACCTGGCTAATTTCTTTATTTTTTCTAGAGATAAGGTCTCCCTATGTTGCCCAGGCTGGTGAACTCCTGGCCTCAAGCAATCTTCCCACCTCAGCCTCCCAAAATGTTGGGATTACAAGTATGCACCACTGTGCTGACCTAGTCATTTTTTAGTGCTCATAAGGGTCCTCTCCAGTTCAGCTCTGGCTGGAGAAAGCCTTCTGCCTGGGTTTGGAGGCTGTGCCCATGTCAGGAGGAAGGGAATGGAAGAGAAGGAAGGGAACAGAATTCTTTTTTTTTTTTTTTTTTTTTTTTTGAGACGGAGTCTGGCTCTGTCGCGCAGGCTGGAGTGCAGTGGCGCGATCTCGGCTCACTGCAAGCTCCGCCTCCCGGGTTCACGCCATTCTCCTGCCTCAGCCTCCCGAGTAGCTGGGACTACAGGCGCCCACAACCGCGCCCGGCTAATTTTTTGTATTTTTAGTAGAGACGGGGTTTCACCGTGGTCTCGATCACCTGACCTTGTGATCCGCCCGCCTCGGCCTCCCAAAGTGCTGGGATTACAGGCGTGAGCCACCGCGCAGGAACAGAATTCTTCCTAGGAATTAAGTTCTCATCAGGCCTGCTCTGAAAGGGTGGTGAATCCTGGTTACCTGAGACACCCAGACTATTATTAAACTTGCACTTCCTGAGCAGATACTAATATAGCAATACATGGTGAGCGAGGGGGCTCCAGTATCCTCGGAGGGAGGGGCCGGAAACACACTGCAGAATGTCAACATGTCGTCACCCATGAGCAGGGGACGTTCAGAAACACGGGCAGGCAGACCCAGGTGAGAGAACCCCAGGGCCTCTTCACACCTTCTCAGGGGGTTGGGGTGGCCTAAGTTTTCCCTAGAACAAATCAGACTGACCTTCTCAAGATCTTTAGTACAAAATTCCTATCTAGAAAGGCGAATGGAAACTGAGCTAATACCAATTGCTGTAAACAGTGATAAGGCAATACCACTTTCCCAAGGGGTCTTGTTGGAGCAAAATGTAGTTTCTTTAACATAGCCACTGTCAGAGCTCTCAGGAAGAGATTCCAGGTCCTTTCCTGGGGGACCTGCAGCCCAGCCAGAAGACAGGCAGCAGCCCTGATGTGGAGCTGTCTGCTTGTGCGTGGGGAATCAGAGAGCTGCACTGGGGTATGAGGAAAGACAGCTGTCCCCAGCCAGCATACCCGGGTAGCCCTGCCTTTACTCCCTTGATGATGGAGAAACAGAGGTGAACACTGGGCCCTACTGAGTGTGTGTTTTATTATGCGTCTTTCCTTTTGCCTTCCAGAAAGGTGTGCTGTTACAGCTTTACAAACTGTCTCCAGACTCCCCAGTCTGACTACCATTGGCAAAAATAAAATGAACAAGTCAAAGGTGTCATTGAGGAAACAAGACGCCTGAGCGGGAGTGCTGGGCTCCCTCTTAATCTCTCAACCCGAACTCGGGACCTTGGGAAAATCTCTGGGGTTCCCTGTGCTGTCTGCACCCCACCCAGGGTGGGCTGGGATGTCGCTGGGGAAGACCTGGCTGGGATGCGCTGCTTGGCCACTTGATGCTGTGCTCATCCAAGACCCCAAAACTCCACTTCCCCATTGCTAAAATGGGGATTCTGCCAGGGGGCTGCGAGGATCGAAGGGGACAGCGGCGAAGAGCTCTAGGCTTGCCAAGGCGCCCAACAGGTCTGCCTTCCTCTGCCCCATTCATTTTCTGCTACCTGGGGGCCTTCGGGCGCCTCACGTTTCTGAGTTTTAGGGGCCAGACGTGCCGCAGGCCAGGGGCCCGCCCAGACCAAGGCCGTGCATCTCCCACCCTCTGCTGAATCTACGTGGCCAGGCTCTCCCCCTGGGGTGAGGGGACTCGGCCTCTGCCAGGGCCCGGCCCCCCTCGGGGCACTCCGGCGGCGGCTCCACGCTCCAGCCCGTGCGCCTCTCCCGGGCAGGCCACAGGTCCCGCTGCCTCCCAGCCCCAGCTCCAGCCCCTCCGCGGCCGCAGCCTTCAGGCCAGAGGAATTTTCCTCTGGATCCTGCTAGAAGCCTCGGCAGCAGAAGGGCAGCCCCGGCGCGCGAGCCCGCACCCGCCCGGGAAAGTTGGCGCCGGGGAGCCAGGCACGGAGCCACAGCCCGCAGGACGGACGCAGAGCCCCAGCCCCGGCCCCGGTCCCCGCGCCCCGGCCCCGGACCGGCCACCGCGACAGCTCGTGCACTCACCGCAGGGTCTGGCCCGGACCTGCCCTGTCGCGCTGCCATCGTCCGGCGCCCGCGCTGAAATCCGAGCCCGGCTCCCGCTCCCCCTCCCGGTTATCTGCTGGGCTGCGCGGGGAGCGCCAGCAAGTTACGCGGCATCTGGCTAAAAATACAGGCGCCCTCCGCTCGCCCCGGCCGGGCCCTGGCCCTGCGCTCTCCCGCCCGCCAGCCCGCCGCTAATGGGATCTCTTCATTTTCTCTCCATGATTATGTCAGATGGGAAAGTTAATGCGAAGCGCTCTCCAGAGAGCAGGCATCTGCTGCCAAGCCCTGCGGAGGGGGTGCGCGCGGTGGCGCGGGCGGGGGTGCAGCCCCAGCTGCAGGTGCCGGCCGGCGGGCGCGGGGCGGGCGTCCTGCCCCTGCGGAGGGGAGGCACACACGTCCAATGGAGGTGGGGAGCTCCAAGCTGCATGGCCTCCCGCTCTGCCTCCCGCCGCCCCGAATGCCCCAGTAAATGGGCCCCGGAGCCTGCCGAGACGCGGCCGGGGTGAGCTCAGCAAACTCTATTTATGCCCCATAACCGATTTGCATGTTTTGAGTTCTTCCATCGTGTCCTGAGATACCAGTTAATCAGCCTATTCCAGATTCTGCCTGAGAGCCGCCACGCGAGACGCAGCTGGGTTGCAGGAGAGCAGAGCTGTCACTCCCCGCTGTCTCCCGCACTGCTCTGACGCTGGTGGTTAACTAGCGTCACCCGAGGCTGTGTCCGTGCAGTAAGCAACCAGTGTTCTGTCCTGGGACCACCATCGCCTTTTCATGCAGTCATTTCAGGGGCAGATGTCAAAACCCATGTCAGGGGTTTTGGAGAAGACTTGGGGTGACATCATCAAGAGTAGGCTCAATTCAGAGGGATGAGGGAACCGTCAGTAAAAGCAGTGTCAGGTAACTGGGCCCCTAGCAATATGGCTTGTTCAGATCATAGGTGTTTTGTATCATGAGTCGGCTTCGTGATGGCTTCAAGTCACAGTCAAGACACAATACCAAATGCTCTTTTCCTCTCCCACTGTCCCCTGACATTGTACAGTACAGCTGTGCGTTGGTGAGGAACTAGCATGCTCAGCGCCTATTAGCTGATGGACATACTGCATTATTTCACTTAATCCTCACAGCCACCCATAAGGCAGGCAACGCTACTACAGTTAGATAAATGAATAATCTGAGCCCAGGGAGGTAATGGGTCGAGACCAAGGTCACCACTAGTAAATGGTGGGTCCAACCGGTTCGGAGCCAAACTGATCCAAAGCCCTGCCACTAGCAGCACCAGCAAGATTCCTAACAATAGTGTGCTCAGCGCCAGGAACAGATAATGTGGGGGATGATCTTGAAGGATCATAATCCCAGCATTTTAGGAGGCTGAGGCGGGAGGATTGCTTGAGGCCAGGAGTTCAAGACCAGTTTGGGCAACATAGCGAGACCCCCTGTCTACACACACACACACACACACACACACATGCACAAATTTAATTAGCCAGTCATGGTGGCACATGCCTGTAGTCCTGGCTACTCAGGAGGCTGTGACAGGAGGATTACCTGAGCCCAGGAGTTGGAGGCTGCAGTGAGCCATGATTGCACCACTGTTCTCCAGCCCGGGTGACAAGAGTGAGACCCTGTCTCTAAAAAAAAACAAGTTAAAAATTAAAAAAGAAGAAAATACTATGAGAGTGTGTTACAAAGCAAACCAGGTACTCTTCAAAGCCATGCAGCAATCGGCGGGCGTCCCAAGGAAGTGCGATAATCAAAGATCAAGAGAAAAAGCCAGGGTATTGCCAAAAACAGGGACCTGAAGTGTAATAATACTACTCCTCCCCATGGGTGTTAAAAAAAACTGGTATTTGGGCCGGGCGCGGTGGCTCACGCCTGTAATCCCAGCACTTTGGGAGGCCAAGGCGGGCGGATCACAAGGTCAGGAGATCGAGACCACGGTGAAACCCCGTCTCTACTAAAAATACAAAAAATTAGCTGGGCGCGGTTGTGGGCGCCTGTAGTCCCAGCTACTCGGGAGGCTGAGGCAGGAGAATGGCGTGAACCCGGGAGGCGGAGCTTGCAGTGAGCCGAGATCGCGCCACTGCACTCCAGCCTGGGCGACAGAGCGAGACTCCGTCTCAAAACAAAAAACAAAAAACTGGTATTTGAAGACAACAATGTGAGAATTCTCCAGGCATAAGACCCTCCACAGCACTGGGGCTGAACTTGAGGATGGGCACCCTCTGGAAGGCAGCAGCCTGTCTGGATGTAAGTCATGCAGCCCCTTCCCTCCCCAGGCACACGCTGCTAAAGCCCAGCTCACCCTCCAGGTCTCTTGCCTCACGCCTCTGAAAACCACCTTCCAGATTTGCTAGAATCCTCTACACAGAGAGCTCCAATTAACAAATGATGGTTACTGGAACATCCCTGATCACAGCCCTGTGGAATATCTCAAGAGATTCTAATGCACTGTTCCAACATTAATATTTAGAGAGAGAGAGAGAAAATTCCCTGCTCAAATGAATAAATCATATGTACAATACTTTCAAAAACACGAATGCAATTGACTTTCACAATGAACTGAAAGAGATACTATTTTTTTAGCAACTATTTCTATTTGAGGATTAATTGACTCACTATGAGTTGCACATTTAAAACATACAATTTACTAAGTTTTGGCATATGTATATTCCTGAAACCAGGGCCACATAAGATAATGGGCATAATCACCTCCAAAAGTTTCCTCATGCCCCTTGGTATTCCCTGCCTCCTGCCAGCCAGTCCACATCCTTGTCAAGACTTGGTATGGTCTGTCTTAATTCAGACATCCTAATAGATGCACCACATGGCGAATTTTTAAAAAAAATTTTTGTAGAGAAGGGGTCTGTTGCATTTCCCCAATAACTGATAATATCAAACACCTTTTTCAGGTACTTATCTGCCATCTATATATCTTCTTTTTTTTTCTTATTTATTTATTTATTTATTTATTTATTTATTTATTTATTTGAGACAGAGTTTCGCTCCTGTTGCCCAGGTTGGAGTGTAATGGCAAGATCCTGGCTCACTGCAAACTCCGCCTCCCAGTTTCAAGCGATTCTCCTGCCTTAGACTCCTGAGTAGCTGGGATTGCAGGCATGTGCCAACATGCCCAGCTAATTTTGAATTTTTTTAGTAGAGATGGGATTTCTCCACGTTGGTCAGGCCGGTCTTGAACTCCTGACCTCAGGTGATCTGCCTGCCTAGGCCTCCCAGAGTGTTGGAATTTCAGGGGCGTGAGCCACCGCGCCCGGCCTATATATCTTCTTTGGTGATACATCTGTTCAAATCTTTTGTCTATTTTTTAATTGGAAAGTTTGTTTTCTTACTGAGTTTTCAGAGTTCTATCTATACAGAATATCTGTCTTAAAGGTGAGATAAACAGTTCTTACAAGTAAAATATTCAAAGCTCAGTAGCAAAACATTTCCAGTCGCATTTTGGTACCCAGTTCTTATAATTCTTAAGCTGTGTCTTTCTTCTTATTATACAATACTGTGGGTTATATATAATCACAAAGAAAAAGATGTGATAGTCATAATGGACCAGAAGCTGAATACAACCCACAGCACTCTGAGTGTAATGGGAAAGATGCTGAAGTATTATCAGAGGACTTAAGTTCTCAGAACTGCCAAGAATTCTTGACATTAGTCATGACCTCCTTAGGGTTGAGGCTTTGAAACTTAGACAGGCGATGAGTCAGGCAAGGCCCAAGAGGAGGAGAAAGGACACAACTACAAACATGTTGCTCAGTGAGGCCTGAGGTTAAAGGAGCTGAGATGATAAAGCTAAGGGAGAGAGCCCTTGAAACATAAATTCCAGCACTGCAGCCTGAAATGCCACAGTGGAGCTAATTATATGGTACCAATTCCCAGGTGTGGTCCCTGCCACTGGGACTGAATTCTAAATGTCTCCCAGGCAGAGACAGCTTGGTTCTCATGTTCCAAATTCCCAGTCCCTCTCCCTTGCTTTCCCCACCTACTCCTCTATGTGACTGGCACAGTGCTGGGCAGTGCTAAACACAGTGATTACTGACTGGTGTTAGAAGAATGATGTCCCCACCACTTCCATGAGTCATAAAGAAACTGTAAGTCTTGGGATTCAGTTGCTATGGAAAAGATTTAGATTCTACAGAAAGAACTTTCCAGCTATAAGAGATATGTGACTTAATAGAACTCATTAGTCAGAAAGGGGTTAATCTTTGCAGGAGATCCTTCAGGATGGCAGGAAAAAAAAAATAACCTCAACATTTGATCTGGCATATAGATCACTCGGTAAGCTGTATGACTTGGAAGGGTCTTTTTGGGCTCTAGGGATTCAGAAAGCTAAACTATTGTTCTTTTCCCCATAACTGACTGTCCCCTCAACCTTCCCTCACAACCACACCCTTAGACCACAAATAATCATCCTGCTTCTCCATCTCCATTTTGTTCATACTTCAAGGCTGCACATTTTAATGTAGGCATTTAGTGTGCTAAGATCTGCTGGTGAGATCAAAACAAACCACCAGAAAGGAATTGATGGGCTGAAGAAAAGGCTAAAGACTCTTGGCAGACACAGACCACTGTTCTAGCCTGTAGCTTCATGGAGTCTTCAGGCTTTTCCCATCTTGCTAAATATTTTACCGACTGTCTCCTTGCAGGTCTCTCTGCGGACAAGCATAATGAAACACTGGAGGCCTCGCCTGTGGGGTTCTGTCCTCTGGGCCACATGCAGCTATGCCAAGCGGGGATGATGTGGGAGAGAAGAAAGGGAAGAAATAGACTGTGCAGCACTTAAACCCCCAGCTTGCTCCTAGCTTGATGTGGTGGGCTGTTCTCGGTGTAGACAGGGACTCCGGGACACTTGACGGGCTGCTGCTGCTGTCAGTTCCTGCAGGGATTTCATGAGCTGGAAGAACACAAGCTTGCAGCAAAGAATCCCATGCAAGTGGTCTCCCATGCGAGCAGGTCCAGGCTGCTTCAAATGGTGGCCAGTCGGAGACTTGAGGTGGCTGCTCTCTACAGGGACATCAGAGCTGAGATCACGCAGCCCCAGGATTCAAGAGAAGGGCGTCCTGGCAGCTCAGGCCCTGTGGCAATGACTATCCCGCTTAACCCTCCTATTCAATCAACTCAAACCCGGAACTCAATAGCAACAACACTATTTGCTTTCTGGACAGCCTCTTAAGAGACTCTAAATCAGTAGAGCTGTGCAGCTTTTGATAAAGGAAATAACTTTTCTGAGTGTTGATTTCTTCATCAGTAAAATGAAAATAGCTTTACCCATCTCTCCAATATTGGGAGGATAATGTAAAATGCTGACCATCACTTCCGGCACACGGTAAGTGTTCCATCAATGACAGCTGACGCTCTTTTTTCCTCCTGCCCTCCATTTCTTCTCGACTAAAGCTTTTGTCAAAGGTTAACATCTCCCCCAGAGGTGTGGGGTGTCACTGATATCACCTCAACACTGGAAAATCGAGGCCTCATCACTGATTACCCAGGGTCAAACACCCATGGCCGAAATCAAGACCCCAAGAAATCTCAAAGCTCTGCCCTGCACCCAGACCTCTTGGGCTTACAATGCACCCTTTTCAATGCCCATATTCTCTGCAGCAAAGAAACAATGTGTGGACTCAGTTGTGCCCCCACGCTCCCTGTCCGCAGCTGCCCTTGCAGTGTCCTGCTGCTGGCTGTGGCCCGCTGACCCGTTCAGCTCTCCTCCTGACCCTCCTTCCATCTGTTCCATCCCCACCCACCCAAGGAGCCACCCCCGTTCCTAGAGACTCTGGGCACCACCGATAAGGGTGGGTACCAGGAACTCCACCCTTTACTGAGAAAGGCAGGCTGGTTTATCGCCACTCAGACCCAGCCAGCGACCACCCTGGGGAGTGTGTCAGCCACCAAGAGCATCGCTGTCGGGGAAATGTTATTAACTAGGAAGGAACTTTACAGAATGTTCCACACAAATGTCACATTGAATTGAATCAGAAATCCAACCTGACCCCCTCCAAACCTGGTCATTCCTTCTAAACCTTGATGGCAGTGACAGAAGAAAGGGAAAGGGGAATGGAGTCTTGGTTGTTTTTCTATTTAACTTTGTGTGGGGAGTGCCCAGTGGTCAATTAAGGTACCCTGGGCACCCAGCCTGGCTGGAGTAAGGGATGGCAAGTGCGGGGGTCTATTTAGGGAGGTGATCAGAGCCCAGATCAGGCCCCACAGAGTTGGCACCGATCTCCATCATGTTCTTTTTAAGAGGGTTGGCAGCCCTAGAGTCTATTTTTAAACCCATGAGAAAGGTGCTGTGTGGGTTCCAAAAAGGGCCAACATTAAACCCGAGATCCCTGGAGGAGGGAGGGAAGCAGGGAGGCACAGCTGAACCTAAGATTTTCTCTTCACACACACAGGGGTTCCCCTTATTCCTGGGATCAGATATTGACAGTCCTTCCAAAGGGATCTCTTGGGTTACAGGCCCACTCTTTGGCACGGCTTTGGTGGAATTTGACTCGTAATAAGCTTGTGAGTTGGAAAAGGTTTTGCACACTGGGTCTATTTTTCAGAATTGAGATTTTTTTTTAATCCCCCTACCCCCAGTGTGAAAAAATCTATGTGCTTTTTATATATCTGGCATCTCCCCCTTCTTCCTATTTTCAAATCATATGCTCTGGAACCCCCACTCCCTCCTGCATGCACTGCAGAGCCCACAGCCAAGAATTTACAACAGGAAGACCCAAAAAGTCTAAGTTCCCCATGGCCATAGTGCCCAGCTCCCCAGAAACCCAGTCACGGTGCTGGAGGAGGATGGGGAGTGGACCCAAGTGGCAAGCCTGCAGGGGACAGGATTATTTTCCCAATAGTGAGAAATAAACAGGCATCCAAACGCCACTGTTTCCCATCAAATAACCAGATGAAGCGAACAGAATGTTTTATGTACAATAACAAATTTCAGCTTCAGTATCTGTGTCTCTTTTTGGATAAGAAATAGAACCAGAATTCCTAAAGAACAAAATGCCTTGAGATTAAGCAAATGCTTCTGCTGAACAGTTCTGGGACCACCCAGGACTCCCTGGGCAGGGAAGTAGGAGATGAGGTCTCTTCTCATCTCCGCCCAACTCAGAATCCCCAAGCCTAGCACAGAAGCAGCACTCAATACATGTTTCCTGAGCGGAACACGATGCAGTTATGTGCCCCATGTCAACCAGATAGGAGCTCCCATCAGGCATGCTCAAAATAACAGACATGAGTTTAAGCACAATGCTGGCCACACAACAGGGGCTCAATAAACGTTAGCTGGATTGGAATCTAGTCAATTCAGATTTCTAAATGAATCAGATATTCGGGGCTGGTTGACTAAACTGTTCATGCCCCCATGTGCTGTTATGGCCCCTGTAGAAACAGCCTTGGGACCACTGTCGTCTTCTAGGCAGAGAAGTTTCAGGTGCTTCCCATCCCAGGGCCAGGGCCGTGTTGCAGAAAAAAGCCTTCACACCCCAACCTGCCCTATCCGTCCTTTCCCCACAATCTCCATTAGTCCTAAATTGCCAGTCACGCCCAAGAGAGCAATTCTGTTTCTTCAGTCCCAAGGCAGCGAAGCAGACAGCTCTTCAATAGTTTACATCTTTCTGCTGAGGATGGGAAGATGTTGGGGTGTCATGTGGGTGCCTAAATAGAATTCCAAGTGCACCCACATCACCAAGAGCCCTGGCCCATGCCACAGAGCATGCCACATTTCCCCACTGTGCAAGGAATGGGCTGCATTTAGAACTGACACTTCAGAACATATTGCGGACTGGGGAGCCGAGACTAGAGTGGAAATTACACACATTTTGGAAAACGTGGATGAGTGGCACTGCCAGAATGGGCCCATTTACTAAACTACCTTCAGTGTTTCCAAACATTAGGGAAACCTTCCTCTGCAGCCTGCTGGTATGCGAGAAGGAGGAGCACATACCGGAGAAACTGCAAAATCAAACTCACTGGGACGGTGCTAATAGGGAAAATAGGGACTCCTTTTTTTTCAAATTGCCAAACAGGCTTAAGTACTGGCAGTGAACCCCATGGCTCCAGAGTTTCTGAAGGATGCCCAGGGGTTGGACAGCCCTGCATGGCACGCTCACCCTTAGCAATGAAGAAAGGTTCCCACCCTTCCTTAGAAATGCAACTTTGCCTGATATGAGCTGCCATCTGGAGCAGACAGGGCCAACCAGGGGGTCCCCTGAGGCTTCTCCTTTATTTAAACAATTCACCCCAAGGGACACAGCCAGAATGGGTGGCCCATTGCCAGCCAGAGAGACCTGCCCAAGATTCCAGAGGGGCTTGTGACCCTGGAATTTGGGGTCTGTACCCCTGGAGTTTGTTCAGCCTCTAGAGCAAGGCTTTCCCTGCATGGAGAAGGTAGCCTTGAACCATCCATTGGGAACTGGGCCTGGAAGGCCCCCTCCACACCCTCTAGCCCATGATGATTCACCACAGAGACCATGAGATACAGAATTAAGAGCAGGAAGGGGAAACCGATTTGAAGACAATAATAATAATAAAGCTACAGTCAGCAAGGCATGGTGGCTTACGCCTGTAATCCCAGCACTTTGGGAGGCTAAGGCAAGAAGATCACTTGAGGCCAGGAATTTGAGACCAACCTGGGCAACATAGCAAGATCTCTGTTTCTCTATACACACAAAAAAATTTAAATTAGCCATACATGATGGTGCGCATCTGTAGTCCCAGCTACCCGGGAGGCTGAGCTGGGAAAATTGTTGCCTGAGGCCAGAGTTCAAGGCTGCAGTGAGCTATGATCCTGCCATGACACTCTAGCCTGGGCAACAGGTGAGACCTTACTTCTAATAATAACAGTAATAATAGTAACAGCTACAATGTGTGAGCCAAGTATTGTTCAAAGCATGTTAGATGTGTTAATACATTTAACCCTCACAACTACCCTATGAGTTAGCAACTATTATTATTCCCATTTCACAGAAGTAGCTAAGGCACAAAAACATTAAGTCATTTGTCCAAAGTCCCCCAGGAGTAACATGATGCCTGGGGCAGTGCATGGAACACAGCAGAGGGACTGACCCTGGGCTTTGCACCATCCTGCAACCCAAGGTATTTTTAGGGTAGAGGGGAAAACTGAAATTCAATATTCTCCAATAAGAATTGCTCAGTCTTGGAAATTTGGGTGCAACCGGGGCATCTTTAATAATTTGGCCATTATCTCTATTCAGAAAAGATGCCAGCCACCAATCACCATCACGTTCAATGCAGAAATGTGACGCATCTGTTTCCATGAACTAGGCCCTCCAGGGTTTAAAGAGGGGGGAATCTGTCCTTTACAAGAGCCATAGAGAAATGGGGAGTCCTTGAATCAATAATCCCAGCCCACTCCAATCGAGCTCTCTAGAATTACGACAGTAATATCATCATGTAACCGCCATTGCACACTTCTGAACCAAGAGAAAGAAGCTCCAGGAGCTGGTGCTAGGCCTTCCTGGCTGGCCCAGAATGATCCTAGACTCCAAGAAAGGATAATGAGGTAGACCAAGCCCGGGGGACCCTCTGCTGTAAAACCCACTTACTCGTCGTCATTGGGACCCTGCTGATAAGGGGTGGCTTCCACTGGCTAAATGCTGACTGCAGAGGTTTCCCCTCTCTTCCCAGAGCCAAAACATTGCAATTAAACCCAATTAAATTACTAACTGGCCTACCTGTGCCTCCTGAATTTTTCCATTTGTACAACTTAACAACAGGAAGACAGGCTCCTTCCTCCAAGATGCACTTAAACTCCTTTCAACAGGGTGCTTAGCAGCTACCACTGGAAAACACCTTGGAATCAGCCCTCAACTTCCTAGTCCTGTTTTCTCTTTACTACCAAGGCAACAAGAGCAGGTGCCACAAATAATACTTCACATGGGGGCTCATCGTATTATTTTAATAATTGAAGAGGGACCATTATCTTTCAATTTAATCCTCTTATGAATTCTGGCTGGCTGCTCTTTCAGGTATCTTTTCATACAGTATTTATATCACCCTTTTTATAACTATTTCAATTTAAAAGGTGAGGAAATAAGCTCTAAACTGTCAACCACAGCTTCATTTCTTTCTATGTTGCTTATCTGTAGAAAACCCTGCCCACTCCAGGGGAATCCTAAGGTATGTGTCTAATCTGGATATTTCTTATCTGCACAGTATTGAAGGGTATCTAGAGGCCCCCCTCTTAAAGCCTTGGCTTCATGTCTTTTTAAGGAATTACGGCTGGGTGCAGTGGCTCACACCTGTAATCCCAGCAGTTTGCAAGGCTGAGGCTGGTGGATCACCTGAGGTCAGGAGTTTGAGACCAGCCTGGCCAACATGGTGAAACCCCGTCTCTACTAAAAATACAAAAATTAGCCGGGCATGGTGGCGTGCACCTATAATCCCACCTACCCAAGAGGCTGAGGCAGGAAAATCATTAGAACCCAGAGGCAGAGGCTGCAGTGAGCTGAAATCACGGCACTGCACTCCAGCCTGGGCCCGGGGCGACACAGCAAGACTTGGTCTCAAACAACAACAACAATAACGTTATGGCTGTGCCGGCAACGTTCTTTCCACCTCTGCAGTTGCATGAATTTGTGAAGTGAAGACCTCATTTCTACTCTAACATCAGTGCTGAAATCCACTTTCATAATCTCCTTTTCAAAGTGACCTGTCTCAGCACCCGTGACCTTGAACTCCTGAATAGAGGGATGTCAAGTGTTAGAGAAAGAATGAAAAATGCACAGTGAATCAAGTATCACACAAAAACAGCCAACGCATCGTTTCTGGAATGACTGAGCTTTAGTCTTCAGAGAGACATTTCCAGGATTTCTGAAATAAGATACCAAGATGCCAATCAACATTTCCGAAGGAACATCATTGCCAATATCCATATCCGCCTCTAGTGCCTCAAGTGCTTTTCGGGTGAGGGTCACAGAGATAAAGTCTCAATGCAAAAATTCGATGGGACTAAATAGGCTTTTTCCTCATTCATTTATTCTTTCATTCAAATGTGAACTGTTGAATTGCATTGTACAATCTGAGCACCCAGTGGTAGACACAAAAAAAGTAAGTGCTGTTTGGTTCCTACTCTTGGAAAGACTGCAAACTAATAGAGGTGAAAGGTAGAGTTCTATGAAAAATAGGACAATAAAAGGGTTACATACTCAGTAAGATAATAGCTCAAGAGATGCCCCAAGACAGTGTACAATTAAATACCAAATGAGAGGTTGCAACAAGAACCGCCAGGAGTTCATGGGAGTGGCTGAGATCAGAGAGAGCTACAGCTCTGGGGGCATCTTTGATGGAGCAGTGAGAATTGAACAGAATCTTCAAAGATTGCCAGGTTTTAGAAAGTCGTGGGGATCCATTTCAACACCACTAATGCTTTTTTGAAGGCCACTGTGTTCCAGAATCTTCTTGATTATAAAAGATAATCAGAGAACACAGGCTTCCTGACCTCCTGGAGAGAATGTGTGGATCCAGAACCAAATGCTTGAAAATTAAAGCATGTATGTTAGACGATAACATAAATATGCCTACTGTAGGAAGCTGTGTGAATGTTATGTAAAGGAATGATTCGTTGCTAATGATCGTATAGCCTTTACAGCCTTAAATGTCTCCTGTTGTGAGGTTGGAGGGAGTTTCCATCCCTCACAAAGATTTTATACAAAGAGGAAAATAAAGTGATGATTTTTAGATCTATTCAGTCATTTAAAAACTATGTGTGTGCCTGTGGAGGGGCCGGGCCTTGTTTAGGATCTGACACTGAACAGACAGGCAGGAATCCTGTGCACACAGAGATGATATTCCTATAGGCGGGAGGAGAGAGAGACAGATGAGCAGTAAGATCTATTTATCCCACAGGGAAGTGGTGAGTGCTAAGAAGAAAATCAAACGTGGAGTGGGGACGGAGAGGGCTGTGGGGTGCGGTGCCCGATAGTGTTTGGTCCCTGAGGCCTTTCTGAGGAGGTGACACTTGGGGAGCTGGATGCAGGCGGGGATAAGGCCGCAGCACCTGGACATGCCCAGGTTGTGACAGGTAAGCTCCATGCAGTGGGAGACCACTCTAGTGCCCCACTCCATCCCTCTCCTGTCCCTGAGATATGCCCCTTGCTTGGTCTGGAATGTCCTTCTCTACACCTACAGATGTTAGGCAACTTTTTTTTTCCTTTTTCTCACTCCGTTGCCCAGGCTGGAGTCCAGTGGCACAATCATATCTCACTGCAGCCTCGAACTCCTGGGCTCAAGTGGGCCTTCCACCTCAGCCTCCCAAGGAGGTGGGACTACAGGTGAGCACCACCACACCTGGCTAATGTTTTTCATTTAGTTTTTGTTGAGATGAGGATCTCACTATGCTGCCCAGGATGGTCTCAAACTCCTGGCCTCAAGTGATCCTCTTGCCTTGGGCTCCCAAAGTACTGGGATTACAGGCATGAGCCACTGTGCTCAGCCTGTAGTTTGATGCCCATGGGACAAGCAGTTAGAGGCACTGGTGGAGGAACGAAAAGAAGAAAGAAAAGACAGGAATCGATAGCATTTAGGAGGCGCTGGGTACTGCTCTAAGCATTTTACAAGTGTTCACCCACTTAACCCTCACAGCAACTTTATAAAGCAGGTTTTCCACTTATCCTGATTTTACAAGTGGAAAACAGGGCACAGAGAGGTTAAAAATCTTGCCCAAGGTCACACAGCAGAGAAGTGGTGGGGCTGGGATTTGAACTCAGCAACCGGAGCCAAGTCGGCCCCCACGAGCATGCTGCTCTTGTGCTTCAAAGATGCCTGTGCAACAACAGGAAGCTCAGGAACTCTGAGGAAGTAATGAGTAAGAGAGACATGGGATCTGGCTGGGAAAGCCATGAGAGAGACTCTAGGGAGGTTCTTGGTTCTCCATCGACAGCTTTTGCTACAGAGCACGGTAGTGCCTTGTTCAGGCCACTAACTCTAATTAGTGTTTTGCATTTGCCAAGTGCCTACCCTGTGCTGAGGCCAATGGAGGGATGCTGAAGTCAATGACAGCTGACATAGTCCTCCCAGGGCCTCCCTGGGGACTCACCTGGGAGGCAACTGGTCAATCGGACTAGAGAGTTGGCCTGGGTTCACTTCTTTTAGAATTTTTTTTTTAGAGATGGAGTCTTGCTATGCTGCTCAGTCTGGTCTTGAACTCCTGGGTTCCAGCAATCCGCCCACCTCGGCCACCAAAAGAGCTGGGATTACTGGCATGAGACACCGCACCCAGCCTCTTCTCGATTTTTGACCAATAACTTTCCATTATTTCCTCTTAGACTCCAGTTGAATTCATGAATAGCATTAACATTTTGCAAATGCCCATAGGAGTTTGTTGAGTTAACCTGAGTGACTCACCAGAGAGCCTTCAGCTTATTCTCCTCCTCTCTGGGGGGTGAGATGCTCTCCTCTGCCCACCCAGGGGGTGGGAAGGGGAGGGGACACTTCTCCCTCAGTAGATTCCTCCCTCCGTAGTGGGTCGATGTGTCTTGGACACTGAGGGTCAGGGTGTTCCTGGAGTCTGAGGCCTTGGTGGCGCTGGCTGCCAAGGGAATGTGTGTTCTATGGGCCACCCAGAGGGAACATGTGTGCACATGCATGTGCATGCATGTGTGTGCACATGTGCCTGTGTGTGCACGTGTGTATGCATGTGTATGTGTATGCACGAGTATGTGCATGTATGAGTTTGTATTTGTGTATATATGTTCATACATGTGTGTGTCTGTGCATGCATGCATGGATGTGTGTGTGTGTGTGTGCATATATCAAGGCAACTTGAGACAAGGAAACCAAGAGTGGGTCCCAAGGGGTTAGTGTGTGGGGCTGGGGGCAGTTGGGGGAGAGGATGATGAGGAGGATGCAGCTGGGGGTGGGGAGAGAATATACTACAAAAAGAAATCAAGAGTGGTTCTGACATTTAAATTTCTAATCTCTTCTCACTAGAAAACTTGTAAAACGTCTAACCAGAAGTGCTCAAGAGAAACATCTCTGCCTAGTTCTTCTATATTTGTGGAAAGTCTCCCTCTCTGGAAAACAGTCACCACTTTCTGTTTTCACTGGGGACTCCATTTGGAAGGCTGTAGAGAAGAGCTGAAAGCCAACAGGAGGTGTTACTGGTGATGTGCAGTGCGATCCATCTGTGGCCCATGCACGCCAAAGCCTGTCCAGCCACCTCCATCTCCCGGCTCTCTGCAGTTTCTCTAAAAGGTGGCAAGCTCTGGACTACACACAAGCCTACCAGCTAGGACTCCCTGCTGAGCAGCCATTCGCCAACTGGATAGGGCCACCATGCCAGGCAATTCCAAGATACGCCTTTTAGGCAGAATTCACGAGAATCTGTTCTCGCCCCAGCACAGCTATGCACAGTGCCTGTTGCGTGGGTATCACGTCCAGGGACCACCTTCCTAGGCCCTCTCACTGTATTTCCACCACCCTGCCCTCCCTTCTGCAGTCATCTACCACACTGCTGTTGTCTTCTGCAGAGGAATAAACACACCTCAGTCCCCATCCCAGCAAGAGCAGAAGGCATGACAGAGGTGGCACCAGAGACCACATCCCCTGTGGTCTGGGCCAGCCCATTCCACAGTCACCCCACTGGAGTCTGCACAGATGGCTGCTCCCTGCCCTTCATGGGAAGGGATGGAGCTGAGGGCAGAGACCAGCAATCAACAGAGCCAGGGGAGCACAGACCCTGCCCCAGGGTGGTGACCCAGGGCCAGGAGGGAGGCAGAGGGTCTCCAAGGCCAAGACAGCTGGGGGCAGAGGTTAGCTTCAGGGTCCATCCCGGGGGCTGGGGCTAGGAGGGGGTGGAGAGCACATTGAGTGAGGGCTGGGGGTCCCCACTGCTGGCGGCTCCCCTGCTGCCTCACAGCTAAGGGTCTACGTCACAGTCAGGGACAGAGTGCCAAGAAATACCCCTGGCCAAACTGGGAATGGAGCTAAGTAAACCCAGGGATTTAAATAACTGGGATTTTTAAAGGCTAGGCACAAAACAGGGGTTCATGACAATGTGCAGAGCCCTCCATCTAGAGGAAACATTGCTTATGTGCTTGACACCAGCTCCATCTCACTTGGGCCGGGGGCCCTTCAGCAAGGGTTCCTGCTGCCACATCCCCTGCCTTGGGGCCACCTGATGGAAAAAATAACTGACTATTTCCATAGAGAGCTTTCAAACCAAACACGCAAACTCACAAGGCCAAAACACAGGGCCAAGAAGAAAACGCAGGGGCTTGCTGCAGGGGAGTCCACCGTGTCGGGTGAGGCTTTGCCTGGCATTTCTTGGGTAGGTATTTCAAACAGGGGAAGTAAAGCTGCCCTTCTGCGAGTCCCTTAATGTCACCCTCTGTGTCTCCTTTTATCTATTTGCTGCTAAGCAGCAAGCCACTGAACCATTCCGCTCCCCAGTTTCCTCCCCAAAATAAGATCTTATTTCCCAGAGGGAGCAGCGTAGGAACTGAGTCAGCCCTGCATCCAGCAAGTCTTCCCCTAAACATTGTAAGGCCCTTGTTGCTCCAGGTACTTCCTGACACCCAGGAAGGGTGGGGCCGCCTGTTGAGAACCGTCTCAGGGGGTCTCAGATTCTTGGTGAGTTGAATTCTAAGCATTTTATTTGAATCGAAATGCATCACATTGTATACATCAATGTTTACTTCATCTTATGCATTTGGAGTTAGAGCCTCTCTAATCACCTAGCAAATCCAAGTAAACAAGGTGTAAATCTGGATCCCAAATTAGATGAAAAGATTCCATCCTATTCAGTTTATCAAATTTCAAGTATTTCATTAACTTGATCATTAGATGCTAGCTGATCAGAAAGTCCCAAGATTTCTAACTACTGTAATCTAAATGGTATAGGCGTTTCTAAAATATCCACACTGAAAAAAGCTCCTTTGCTCATCCCAAATCCATTTCATCTGATTGAATGATTTTCTCATTTCCACAGAGAGCTGTTAAACCAGCCATGCAAACTATCAAAGCTACACAGGCCCAGGAGGAGGAAGAAATTAGACAACATTCAAATAAGTCAATTCTTAGCAAAGTAACGGTGCACCTAATTAATTGAATGCAGTGCGTGGGGTTTCTGTGAACCAAGTCCTATTTCCTCTGAGAGCTGTCTAACTGGTAATCCAGTCATTGAAGGAGATCGTTTTGAAGGTCTCCCAAGTCCTACTCCCGGTCCATGCAACTGTCCCTCCTCCAAAATTATTCACAAGACTCTGGTCAAATACTTCCCTCTTCAGAGAATTCTAATTTTTGGAAAGTTCTTTCTCATCTCAAGTTGAAATCTGCTTTCCTGTGACTTCTACCCCACCCTTTCCCAGGTTCTTCCCTGGAGCACCAAGGAGTGAATCTCTACCCTCGCTGGTAGCAACCTGGTGACAAATCTGGACTTTTATCAGCCTTTTCAGTATTCTCTTTTCCTCTGTTCCTCCAAGGTTTCTCCCAGGCACGGAGAAAGACCCTTTTCCTCATTGAACCCCTGCTGACGTTCATCCAACGATCAAGGTCTCTCCAATAAAGGAAAATCTGAATGCCATCCTCTTAATGGAGACTGACACTGCATTTCCCAAAGTGTGTTCCCAGGAACACCAGCCCTGTGTAATGTCACCCACACCAATCCAAAGGGGGCTCTGGGTAAGTAAATGTGGACAATGAAAACCTTGTCCTTAGTCACAAACCAAGGAAGTATATTAAAGCCCTGAGCAGGGCCAGGTATGGTGGCTCATACCTTTAATTCCAGCACTTTAGGAGGCCGAAGTGGGAGGATCACTTGAGGCCAGGAGTTTGCCACCAGCCTGGGCAACATAGCAAGACTCTGTCTCTAAAAACAATTGTTTTTAATGAGCTGGGCATGGTGGCATGCACCTATAGTCCCAGCTATGGGAGAATCACTTGAGCCCAGGAGATAGAGGCTGCAGTGGGCTATGATTGCATCACTGCACTCCAGCCTAGGGAGCCTTGGTGGCATCGCAAGATCCTACCTCAAAAAAAAAAAAAAAAAAAGCTTGCCGGGCGCGGTGGCTCACGCCTGTAATCCCAGCACTTTGGGAGGCCGAGGCGGGCGGATCACAAGGTCAGGAGATCGAGACCACGGTGAAACCCCGTCTCTACTAAAAATACAAAAAATTAGCCGGGCGCGGTTGTGGGCGCCTGTAGTCCCAGCTACTCGGGAGGCTGAGGCAGGAGAATGGCGTGAACCCGGGAGGCGGAGCTTGCAGTGAGCCGAGATCGCGCCACTGCACTCCAGCCTGGGCGACAGAGCGAGACTCCGTCTCAAAAAAAAAAAAAAAAAAAAAAAAAAAAGCTGTGAGCATTCTTGGAGAAACTGATGAACAGTGTTTAAGCCAAGATTCCATAATCACATTTGACTCTAAAACTCTTTATTTCCCCCACATAATAAACACGCTTTGGGAAAGGATGGTTATTTTCACTCTGACCGAGCTTTTAACACTTCACTATATTTCTCTACCCCACTCTCTCACCCTCACCCTCTCTATCCCATTCCCCACTCTTAGCCTCCTGGTCCCCAGGAACTAACACCATCAAAACAAAGAACTTTAACGCAATAGCTCTCAGTATTTAGTGAATTCCGTCTTAAAACGAAGCATCCTTTTGGGATACAATTAATCAATTCTCTAATTTTCTGGCTCTGTACATGTGAACATTAGTATATTAAGTATTCACTCCTTCAACGAGATCTGTATTGTAATACAATTCAATGCTACCACCTACCCCAAGGGCATTTTTCAGGTAATTGATGTTTGTCATTAAATTCGCTGACAAATATGAAAGGCAAGGAGAAAACCAGAAACATTTTGGACACTTTTTAGCATGCAAGTATACCTAAATCTATTCAGTTAAAGCTTTTTTTTTTTTTTTTTTTTGCCTTCCACAAATGTTTTTATCTATAATATTTTTCATGTGCACTTGGGAGCTAATTACTCAAAGAAACCTCATGGTGAAGGTTTTGCAAATTAAACAAACATCCTGCAATGCATCTGGGCTTTGAGTCTTGATGTGTACACAGTTTTTAAGGTGGTTTTGTTTTTGATTTTCTGAGTTCAGAAGAAAACCCTGTACATAGTGGAACGAACTATGTTCCTTCAACAAATCAGGGTTTCTTGAAGGAATGGGCAAAGCAGGTGATACAAAGTTTCCAAAAGATGGGCCTCCCCTGGGGTCACACATGTGGTCAGCAGGCTTCCAAGGGTCCCATCTGAAATGCCTCACAGGACCTGGAGGAGCGACGCTGGGCTTTGCCAGCCCTCGAGCCCCAGCTTCTTCTCTTGAGTCTCCTGTTTCTGCCCCTCAAACGAAAGCAGAATGAGACTGGGCATGATGGCTCACTCCTATAATCCCAGCAGTTTGGCAGGCCAAGGCAAGAGGGTCACTTGAGTCCAGGAGTTCAAGACCAGCCTGGGCAACATAGCAAGACCTCTTCTCTACAAAAAATTTTTAAAAAATTACCCAGGGGTGTGGTGCATGACTATGGTCATGGCTACTTGGAAGGCTGAGGCAGGAGGATGGCTTGAGCCCAGGAGTTCAAGGTTACAGTGAGCTATAATCACACCACTGCACTCCAGTCTGGGTGACAGAGCAAGACCCTGTCTCTAAAAGCAATTAATTAGATAATAAAACCACATGAAGCAGAATGAGTTTGTGATTAAGGACTCTGACTCTGAGGTCAGCTTGCCTGGCTTCCTGTCCTAGTCCGCAGCTGTCTAGCTATGGAGAGGTGAGTAAATCAATCTCTCTGTGCCTCAGTGTCTTTATCTGTAGCCTGCAGTGACCTCACGGGATAACTATGGGGATAAAATGCGCTCCTGCATGCATGGTTCTTCAATGAGGCTTGGCTGGGGTCTGACCTTCCCCTCTTCTGGGTGTGCTCACTCCAGTCCCAACCACTGCTGCCCTGCTCGCTGCGCATCCCTGAGGTGGGGTCTTCATCACTTCCGGTCTGTGCCTTCCCGCAGGCGCTGCCGAATTGATCTTGGTATCCAGGCTTCCTTCCTTTCCAGATCGCGCACTGCAAGGGTCCTCCCGCTCAGAGTCGTCCATTGCTCCTTGGTGTTTTCCAGACCCTTTAAACACCCCGGCGGAGCCTTGCCCAGCCCTTCTGGGTCCACTTGGCAGCGGAGGGTCCGAGCTGACCTCACGCTTTCCGCACTGCCGGGCAGCCGTACTCTCCGCCTGGGAGCCCTCCTGCGTCCCTTCTCCCTCCACGCTGAAGTGTCCCTTACAGCCAACTTAAAGGCGCCTCCCTGCGGATCGTTCCCTATTCCCTCCCTTGCAGTTTTCCCTCAAAGCGTTGTACCTCTTGTTGCAGGTTCCTTTTGGCGGCATTTGTGGTCGAGGCACAGCCCATCTCCCCTTCCAGGCTCTTAAGTGCTTTTCAGAGAAACCACCACAGACACTGAAAGAAGAGGAGGAGTTCGCATCTTGCCAGGGGCCAGGAATTAGGAACATCTCAGAGGGGGTGCTCCCTGTAGGAGGCAGGGCTGGAGGGGCCTCTACAGGCAGCCCTGCCTGCTGCCCCTGAGCCCTGAGAGAACCCAGGGGACCCTGTAGACAGGCTCCGCCCAGGTCACAGTCATAATAATGCCCCTGAAGAGAAAGCATCTTTATTGGTAAAGAAATAAAATTAGATGCAAACAAGCAAAGCAAAAATCTTTCAACAACACCTTCAGGCTGCCCCAGCCACTGCTGGCTCTGAAGCCATCCCATTTATTCAAAGGCTAGGGACAAGCCCCCAGTGGCCACGTTACAAACTAACAGAGTCGAGAGAAGGGCTGAGAACAGTTATCCTAATCCTGGAGTGGCTATTTAAGTACCGCTTTGTGCCTGAGACATTCGGAGCTATTTGCTAATCCTGGCCCAGCACTCACCACCATGCACCTCTGTGGTGGTCGGTGCCACACACTAGCATCTCCGTTTCTCAAATGCAGGCATGAGGACACTGAAAACGAAGTGAATTTTCAAAACTCCGCAGGAAGACTATCTAGATGAAGCCTGGAAATTCAAGTCTCTCAATTTGCCAGTTCATCACTCCACCTGCCGATGCTTTTTAACCACATCTGAGAAACACAGTGGTTCTAATGAAAGGCTGTTTCTATGGCAGATGCCATAAAGAGAAAAGAACAAAGGTGGTGGTGGAACAAGTTCCCTTTAACAAATCACTCAACGCAACAAGCTTGACACGTTTTCATGGTTTCCCACACACTCAAGTCAGAGTGGGTGTCCGGTGGTCATTCATTTTTCCACTCCACATGTATTTATTCAGTGCCAGCGACATCCCAAAGCACAGAGGGATGCCTGATGGGGGTCATGGCCTTAAGGGGCCCAGAGGGTGAGGAGCCAGGAAGCTGGACAGGAGGGCAGGCCCTGGCCTGGCCCAGAGGGGTGGGCTGGGCTTGGACAGGGGCAGGGAAACAGGGGTGGAGGGGCTGGCCCTGGGGGAGGCCAGTGGAAATGAGCAGTCATGGTTTGTGGGTGGTTATGTAAAAAATGTGGGAAAAGTCCGCTCTGGCTGGTGATATTGAATGGCAATTCACACCTATTTAGTAATGAAAAGCCTCCCCAACTTATGGATTCAGCATAGTAGAAAGAGCTGGGCTTAGAATTCACACAGTCCTAGGTCAGACCCTGCCACTTACTGGCTCTCTGACCTATATTTAAGGGAGACCCACCCCCCTACCCCCAGCCCAACCTGACAGGGGTAGCTAGGAGAGATAAGGAACTGGAAACCGTGTGGTATCATATGACCTTCTGAGAGGTAAACCAGTGCAATCAACACAGATGCATAGCCCCAGCTAGCTTCAAACATCCTTGAAAAACAGGATGTCTCTTAAGTAAATAGCAGTCAAAACATGGCTCATCTGATTAAGGCTAAACTAAAGAAGGAGACAGAAAGTAGAAAAAAATAGCCAGACGTGCTGGCCTGCACCTGTAGTCCCAGCTACTTGGCAGGCTGAGGTAGGAGGATCACTTGAGCCCAGGAGGTGGAGGCTGCAGTGGGCCATGACCACAGCACTCCAGCCTGGGTGACACAGTAAGACCCTGTCTCGAAAGGAAGAAGAAGGAAGGGAGGGAGGGAGGGGGAGAGAGAGAGAGAGAGAAAGAGAGAGGAAGGGAGGGAGGGAGGGGGAGAGGAGGGGAGGGGGGAGGGGAGGAGAGGAGAGGAGGAGGAGGAAAAGAAGGAAAAACACCAGTGACCTAGAAATGGCTGCCATAACACTCCCAGTAACACACCACCCTGCCCCTCAGTACCCCTGGCAGAGGTTGCTAAGTTATCAGAGCACTCTCGCCCATAAGTCTAAAAGTGCCTTCAGAATCTCTCTCAACACAGCATCCCAGGCAGCTGCTATCAATCGGATTGGCGTTGACACTGGGCAGTGAGACTCATTTTCTATTCCAATGTTGTTTAATCAGTAATTTGTAACAAACATGGTGCTCTCGGCTATGGGGCATGCATGATTCATCATGCCATAGCACAGCCTTGATGACAGATTCAAGATGATGTCGCCTCCTGTTTTTCTGATTGCGCCCTTACCAGGACATTGGTTGTAACTGACTTGCCTTTTAGGTTTTCTTGATAGGACAGAATTCACTGACCAGAGAACACAAGTGAACAAGAACACAGAAGAAAGACAGAGGACCGGAGGATTTCTTATTGTGAAGTTGGAGTGCTGACGCAAACAACAGACACCTGTGAGGTGCATTAAGTCAGTTTCCAAACCTGCTATCCTCTGGTTATGTCTCAAAATCAAGTTACCGGAACTACATCTCAGACCACAAGGGCACCTGCTTGACCAGCCAGTCAGTATCCCCAATAAGCAACTTTATTTCATCACTCTTCCTAGCTGCAATCTCAGTTTCCTTATCTGTAACATGGGTAATTTTTATGTGGCTGCTGCGAGCATTAAATATGCTGCGATATTTAATCACGTAGCACTGTGGCAGGTACACAGTAGCTACTGAAGAATGTTCATGATCTTCCAGTTCCCTCTATTTAGGACCTCATCAAGCCTTGCCAGTAGAGGAGCAGTATTTTCACTCCAGTGACCCCTCTTTGAGAGGGTCTTGCCAGAGGGGGCTTCCTGAAGCCGTAACACTTTCCTACTCAAAACCTTTGTGGGCTTCCCCAACCCTGTGGACTAAAGACCAAAGTCTCAGGCTGACGTTCAGAAACCTCCTCAAACCAGCCCCTCTCTATCTCTTCATCCTCATCTCCTACTCTGTCCACCCCACGTGTCCCTCAACACTGGATCCCACACTTCTCCCAAACACACAAGCCACACTTTTCATGAGGTTTTCTGTTTTGTGAAATTCTACAGATTCCTCAAGGCCCATTCAAAGTTCTCTTCCTCTGCAAAGCTTCCCTGGCACACTCCCTGGCTTTCTTGGCCAGAGCGTTCACTCTTCCCTGTTTCAGCCTCCATGGTATTGTTTGAAAGTAGCATTTCCCACTTCCTGAGAACAAGGGACTGTGTGATTTACTGTTTCCTACGCCATACATTCTGTTGGCCTGAGTCAAAGGTACGTGGAAGGTAGAAAGATCTTTTTAAAATTTCCAAAGTTCTTAGAAGGTTAAGAGTTATTGATCCAGAGAAGAACCTGTGATTCCAAAAAAGTTTATAATCACCAACATTTCCCAAAAGGCTGGCTATGATTTCCTCAGGACAACCATGATGGTCTTCAGTTTCCAGGTGCGGACTGGAGATGCGGGGAGCGCACATATCTGGCAAAGGATAACGTCCAGAAAGCAGCAGAGCACAGGTTGGAGGTCAGCCGCTCTGGCTGCGGTGCCCACAAGCTGGACCATATGCTGTGCTGCTGGGTCCCTACGGTCACACTGCCAGCCTCAAGGCCCTGCGTGGATGGGTTCACCTGCACCGGGCAGTCTGGGTATTGGGACTGCAGACTAGTGGGGAGACAGGCATCTAAATAACAGTTTCAGCATGACCAGTATGGTGAAGAGTGTCTGTCTTAAAGGGTTAGGAGACAGACGTGAGCTGGAAACCTTGCTGGGAAACGTAGGCCAATCAACTAACTGTTCAACCCTGTTTCCTCATCTAGAAAGTGAGGACAGTGTTACCTACATCCGAGGACAGTTTCAATACCACATTAAGATGAAATATATAAAGAAAGTTCTGTGCTTCTTGTATGGTAAAACTATATAATTCCACACAGAAGGTTTGAAAAGCTGGTAGAGAGGCAAGGGATAAAACCCCAGGGATCTCAGGCCACGCAGTCCAGCCAACTCCTGGGCCGACCCTGTCGCCACCTGGATGACGCGTTCATGAAAAAGGTATTCAGAATCCGGGTAATTCCTGTCACCCACCTCCAGGTCCACTGTAAGTCCTACATCACTCACCAAATTGCACTCTCCATGCTGTGATAGGCCAGACTGTCCTAGGGTATCTGACCACTTGGGAAGGATTTTTTTTTTTTCTGAGACAGATTTTCACTCTTGTCACCTGCGCTGGCGTGCAATGGTGCGATCTTAGCTCACTGCAACTTCTGCCTCCTGGGTTCAAGCAATTCTCCTGCCTCAGCCTCCCAAGTAGCTGAGATTATAGGCACCCACCACCACACCCAGCGAATTTTTGTATTTTTAGTAGAGACGTGGTTTCACCATGTTGGCCATGCTGGTCTCGAACTCTGGACCTCAGGTGATCCGCCCGCCTCGGCCTCCCAAAGTGCTGGGATTACAGGCGTAAGCCACTGCACCCAGCTTGAGAAGGAATCTTGAGCCCATTCCTATCCTAACTCAGGGAGTGAGCTTCCCCTTTCCTCCTAACCACTGCACCAACACCTCTGCACCTCCCCGCCCGCCCAATTCATGAACTGCCCTGAATCTCACTCCTGGCGTATGCCTAATCCTCAACTAATCCCACTAGTTCCCTGCATCTGTACAACTCAAGATCCTATTATACAGCTTTAAATGCATGCAATTAATAGAAGACTTTGAGATATAAAACCCCTTTAAGAACCTAAGGAATAATCTCTGATGGCGGAACTTTAGACTTCCTGGTTAATGGGGGTTGGAGGAGGTATTCAAGGACTACGAAGACATTCTGGCACCTTCAAATCACGCCGTGTAGACAGAACATTAGCCAGCCCCAAGCGGGACTTAGACATGTTAGAGGTTAGACAGATGGCAGATGAGGAGCCTCTCGCCATTGCCTCCCTTTGGAGAAAAAGCAAACTACAGGTACACACCCTGGCCCAGCCTAGCTCCCCCACCCAGAGAAGAGGTTGCCAGAGTGGGCAGAGAGCAGGACAGAGGGCACCAGGTGGTTGCACGAGCTGCTAATAGGTTTTCTGAGTAGCTGGAATCCGCTCCACTGTTTGCAAATCATCATCATCCTCAATCAGTGGCTGCGCCCCTAGGTGTGGAGAAGGGCTGGGCCTCTGCCAGCCTCTTTTCAGCTTTCCTCAGTACTAACTTTTTTTTTTTTTTTTTTGAGACGGCCTCTCCCTCTCGGCTCACTGCAACCTCCGCCTCCTGGGTTCAAGTGATTTTCCTGCCTCGGCCTCCCAAGTAGCTGGGATTACAGGTGCCTACCACCATGCCTGGCTAGTTTTTGTATTTTTAGAGATGGGGTTTTCCATGTTGGCCAGGCTGGTCTCAAGCTCCTGACCTCAGGTGATCCACTGGGAGGCACTAACTTTCTTTTTTCTTTTTCTTTTTCTTTTTTTTTGAACAGAATCTTTCTCTGTCTCCAGGCTAGAGTGCAGCTCTGCTCACTGCAACCTCCACCTCCCAGGTTCAAGTGATTCTCCTGCCTCAGTCTCCTGAGTAGCTGGGATTACAGACATGCGCCATCATGCCCAGCTGATTTTTGTATTTTTAGTAGGGACAGGGTTTCACCACGTTGGCCAGGATGGTCTTGATCTCTTGACCTCGTGATCCACCCACCTCAGCCTCCCAAAGTGCGCAGGCACTAACTTTCTGAAGGAAACTGAAACCAGGTGCCCTTTCTTCCAAAATATTGCTTCATTTCCCACTTCTGGAAAGGGTATAACAGTGTTCTGACCAATATCACCCTGGGGGAGGGCCAAGAGGCTCCCTGCTGCCTTCCAGACACCACTGGGGGGCCCAGAGCTTTCTCAGGAAGAAAAACCCTTCCAGGAGTTCCTATAGGAGAGAAAGGCTGGGGGCAGAAGGTCGTTTGCTTTGTTTTTCCTAATCTGTCTATAAACAAGTTTTCTGCACAGGCAACACACCCTGTCTCATTCCTGCGCCACCTTCCCCTACACGCCAATAGGTTTCAGCAGCTGCTCAGCCGGGCCCATTAGCAGCAGTCAGCCTTCCTCCTGTAATGCGCTTTTCTTCCTGAGCCCCTACTGTAAATTCAGGAGATAAATCAACCTCTGCTCAGAGAGCAGCAGCCGAGGGGAGGGTGATGGTCAAGGGTGAGTGAGAAGCAGCAGGAAAAACAATGCCACTTCTCACTAGATTTCTAATTGGTTGTCACTGCCTGTCGGAGAGTGACGACAAACACCACACTTGCCCCGAGAGGGCTGCAGTCCAGGCTGGGTTGTGCCGAGAACCCTCGGCCGGCAGGGGCGTCAGGCTGTGACCACCTACTCCCGCACGGGGCTAGCTTGCAAATTTATTTTCCAAATTTTCCCAACATCAATTGGCCCAACATTTTCCTAACAGCCAAAGCTCACGATCTGGGCAAGTGAAGGAGAAGCAGGATCTCAGACTCATTCATGGGTTTCCAATTAATTCATTTAACAAATCTATTTTTCAGCCCCACGTTCAAGACCTTGGTAGAAGCCAGGGAAAATAAGAGGAAGTGACTCAAAGATGAGTCAGATGGAGCTGCTGCCCGCCTCCCGCCCGCTCACAGCGGGGAGGAGGGATGACATATATATAAATAAGCAGGGAGGTGTGGAAAATGAGGAGGGCCCTGAGGGAGGTTCTGATAAAGTGCAATGAGAGTTCAGAGGAAGGAGAAACTATTTTATGAATTTTAAAAAATCCCAAGAGCAGAGTATCTAAAAAGGCATCCACGCAAACCCTAGAGCAATAATTTTCAATCACAGGTTTGTGAGCAAACTGCTAAGCAGTCATCGACCACGAGGTGTTCTGCAAATAATTTACTGTTCGTTCATGAATGCAACCAACATTTAATGAGCATCTACCAAGTGGCAGGCACTGTGCTAAGTGCCAAGGTCACAGCAGTGAACAAGGCAAGCCCGAGTCCCACCCATGTGGAGTTTCTGAATATTATATAAAAATTTCCAAGTGCAGTCTGTTGAAGGAACTGACAGTGTCCTGGAACAATTATTGTGGGAGTGCTGAGTAAGAAGTAGTCCAGGGCCAGGTGTGGTGGCTCATGCCTGTAAACCCTATGCTTTGAGAGGCCAAGGAGTGAAGCTCACTTGAGGCCAGGAGTTTGAAACTAGCCTGGGCAACATAGTGAGACCCCTATCTCTACAAAAAATACAAAAATTAGCCGAATGTGGAGGTGCACACACCTATAGTCCCAGCTAATCTGGAGGCTGAGGAAGGAGGATCACTTGAGCCCAGGAGTTGGAGGCTACAGTGAGCTATGCTTGTGCCACTGCACTCCAGCCTGGGTGACACAGGGAGACCCTGTCTCAAACAAACAAACAAATAAACAAACAAAATAAAACAGTGCAGGATCAGGACAGGAGGCATCTCAGGAAGGAGTCTACACTGTCCTGAGAACACTGTGAAGCGGCTGAAGATTTAAAGCAAGAAAGAGAAGTGGTAAGATTTGCCCTTCTAAAACAGCACTTTGGTTGTGTGTGAAGAATGGATTAGAGGGAGTGAGACCACCTGTAAGAAGACCACTGCTAGTTTTTAAAACTTAGAACACATTCAAGGTTCCCCTCTATCACAGCGCTGCTCTTGCATGCTTACACCCAAGCTTTCTTGACAGCTCGTGCTCCAGAACCTTGGTCCGCTTTATCCATGCCAAGGTCCCAAGAAGACCACGAAGGATCTTCTGTAGCTGTGATCAAAAGTTCATATACTACATATGAATTGTGATTTTATAGTGGCTCCCATCTCCTTTTAAATATTACCAGTGGTAAATTATTAAGTAAGAAGCATCTATAGCACTATCTATTTTCTCATTAAATAGGAAAGTGTAAGAGAGAGGGGGATTATTAATACCCAGGTATGGCCATGAAATACGTCATGCAGAACAATGTCAACAACCAGCCCTATGTATCCCAGAGGGAAGCAAGTTGAGAACAGTTGCATCAGAATTGCATGATAACACCATTTGCCACACTATATCAGGTGGTTTAATTTGGTAGCCCATCCCTACAAAATGTGAATCCCTGGTTTCAAAGGCATTAGGAAGTCATAGATATAGGTAGAAGTCAAATGGTGCCATTTGCATCATACCAATACCGTCTAATGATTCTCATCTCGCTCAAGGCGGAAGTAAAATCCCCATATCAATGTACAAAGCCCTGTATTTTCTGCACCTGTGCCCCTTTCCCAGTCTCTCCGACCTCACCTCCTCCTGCTCCTCCTGCCTCACTCTGCTCTAGCCACACTGGCCTCCTGGTTAATCCCATGACACACGCCTGCCCCGGGACCTTTGCATGTGCTGTTTCCTCTGGAGTTGGGCCTGGCTGTCTCCTTCACCTCTTTATCCAATGGCACCTCACCGAGGCTGTCTCAGAGCACTCTATTTCAATTGCAGAACTCCCCACACATCCTATTTCCCTTGCCCACTTCCCTCTCCCTCAATAACAGGACTGACTTTTCACCTTTCAACAGAATGTAGTTGACTCCTTTATTTTGTTTTTAGTCTATTTCCTTTCCCTGCCAGGAAATAAGCTCTGCAAGGACAGAGTTTTTGTCAGTTTTATTCACTGCCATATTTCTGGTGCCCCAACAGGACCTAATACACAATAGGTGCTTCATAAATGTTTGTTAAAGATTGTTTTGTTTGTTTGTTTCTGAGACAGAGCCTCGCTCCATCACCCAGGCTGGAATGCTGTGGCATGATCTCGGCTCACTGCAGCCTCCACCTCCCAGGTTCAAGCGATTCTCCCGCCTCAGCCTCCTGAGTAGCTGGGACTACAGGCACACGCCACCATGCCTGGCTAATTTTTTGTATTTTTAATAGAGACGGGGTTTCCCCCTATTGACCAGGCTGGCCTCCAGCTCCTCACCTCATGATCCATCTGCCTCGGCGTCCCAAAGTGCTGGGATTACAGGCATGAGCCACCGTGCCTGGTCGTAAAGGTTGTTACACAGACCTCGAGGACAAAGGTTTTTAGTCACTTTACCTTTAGAAAACACTCTATTTTCTCTGTTCGTTTTCTCAACAACAACAACTGAAACCTGCTTTTCTAAATATATTTCAGTTTGATTAATCTCAAAATAAGTCAGCTGGTTTTGCAGAGACACTGGCAGAACCATTTTGGGGTGAGAGGTGGCAACCTGGGTTTAAAAACCATTATAGACCAGGTGCAGTGGCTCACGCCTATAATCGCAGGACTTTGGGAGACTGAAGCGGGTGGATCACCTGAGGTCAGGAGTTTGAGACCAGCCTGGCCAACATGGTGAGACTGAGACCTAAAAATACAAAAATTAGCCAGGCAGGGTGGCGCACACCTGTAGTCCCAGCTACTCAGGAGGCTGAGGCACGAGGATTGCTTGAACACGGGAGGCAGAGGTTGCAGTGAGCCAACATCACACCACTGCACTCCAGCCTGGATGACAGAGTGAGACTCTATCTCAATAATAATAATAATAATAATTAAATAAATAAATATAAAAACTAATTACAGTTGCACAACGGAATACCACTGAGGCATGAAAAAGAATGAAATCATGTAGCAACGTGGATGAAAGTGGAGGTCATTATGCTAAGTGAGATAAGCCAGGCGCAGAAAGACAAATACTGAATGTTCTCAGTCATACATGGGAGCTAAAAAAGTTGATTTCTTGGACCTAAAGAATAGAATAATAGATACCAGAGACCAGGAGGGGTGGGTGGGGGGCAAGGGGAACGAAGAGAGATTGGTTATGAGTACAAACATACCGTTAGAGAGAAGAAATAACTTCTGGTGTTATAGCAGATTAGGGTGACTATACTGTAATAGCAACAATACCGTGTACATTTCAAAGTTACCAGAAGAGAGGACTTGAAATGATACCAACATGTAAAAATGATAAACATTCAAGGCCATGGACACCCCAAATACCCTGTCTTGGTCAGTACACATTCTATGCGTGAGACAAACACTCACATGTATCCCACAAAGAAGTAAATTATTATATACCAATAACAGAGAAGAAACTAATTATAATTGACCCATAAAGTCAAGAGTGAGCTGAGTATATGGATCATCGTTACAATAACCAACTTCAAGCCTCTGTCCCCTTTGCTAATGTTTTCATAACCGAGTACCTCACTTCAGTCTCACAGCAGACTCGTTTTCCACACAAGGAAACTGAGACACAGAGAAAAGCGGCTTGAGGCTATGACTTGGTTTGTGAAAGGAGGCTAATTTTACCCGTTTTTTCCATCGGCCATTCCTTATTCCTGCAAAAGACTTGTGTTTGAGTCTGAAGACAGTTCACACATTACACGGGACACCTGCAGTCACCTGCCTCCTTCCAAAGTTGGCTATGAGCAGGTCTCCAAGGCTCACCCTGAACCTCTGCCCTGGAGTGGCCTGGTGAGAGGAAAAAGACTCTACAAACTTAACCTGAAGTGCTTGCCACTGGTGGAACTAAAGCTTCCTCTACAGAGCCTCCCCATCCTTAGGGGGAAAAAAATCAACCAGGAAAGGCAAATTGTGCAGAGGCCACTACAAAGAAATTCCTGCTTAACATTGCTTCCCCTGCACCCAGCAACTTTCAGACCAGCAGAAGAGGAGGTGCCCTGCCTGCGACTAAACCAGACTCGCTTCATTTACTACCCTCTCAGCGTGTGGCCTGGTGGCCATTTACTACCCTCTCAGCGTGTGGCCTGGTGGCCATTTACTACCCTGTCAGCGTGTGGCCTGATGTCCATTTACTACCCTCTCAGCGTGTGGCCTGATGGCCAACTCTGGGCTCTGAACCCATCACCAAACTAAGAACCGTACCCAGCACAGGACACTGACACATGGTGCAGGCTGGCCGTGCTGCCAGGCAGAGATAGGACGGGTCCTATCTACACAGGGAGAACGAGAAGGCTGGGCTGGCCTTGCTAACGCGCCGTTATCACTTGAAAAATATTCATGAGAGCCTATCTCCCAGGGCCATGCTACCGCTCTTTTCCTTCCTTGGTAGATGTCTTTCCCGCCATGAATTAACAACATAAATCCAAAGAACCGAGCAGGTGTGACCCTGAGACCACCGGCCTCCGTGGGTCTTTGAGAAAACAAGCCAAAGTCCCCTTCCAAATGACAGTGACAGCCACCTAGCCGGGAGGCCCACCCTGCAGCCTGTGATGATACACCTACAAAACGCAGTTTAGCAGACTCAAAGGAAAGCTTCTAGGATCTCAATAGATTTGGACTATAATCCAAAAACCATCCCTCCCCAGCGCTGTTGCTGACAGGACATAATTCAGAGACCCAGGTAGTTGGAACTCAATTTGACAGCAAATCTCTGAATGTAAAAAATATGTACTGGCTTGAGCTAGTAGGGCAGAGTCCACCTGCTCCCTTCAGCTACAAGGCCGATGTGCCGCTCTGCTAAGGCAGGGAGGCCGCGGGGAGGCAGGGGGGTGCAAAGCTGCCCTTGCCCGCGTGCTGTCCACCGCAGCGGCCTGGGTGGCCCCCTCCTGACATCGCCCCCGTCCACCCGAGCAGCCGCCCAGTACTCACTTTGCGGAAGCCCACCGACCAGGGCATGCCGGTCCCTCAGCAGGGGCCCGCCGAGGGGCCGTCGGGGCTTGAGGAGGAGCAGCTGGGGCTGGCGGACTCCCCGCAGCCTCTGCGGGGCCTGTGACGTGCGGGCCGGGCCCCCGAGGGCCTTATCGGCCCCGGAGGCGCGCGCTATCGGGCCGGGCGCTCCCGGCACGGGCGGGTGGAGGGGTGGCGCCCGCCTGGGGACCGCAGATTACAAGAACACCTCCCCCTCCAACCCCAGGCGGCCCCGCTCCACAGGCCTCTGCCGGCGCGGACCTCTGGGTGCCCCGACATCGGCAGCAGCCTGGGAGAGCTGAGTTCAGAGCCCAGAGTTGGCCATCAGGCCACACGCTGACAGGGTAGTAAATGAAGCGAGTCTGGTTTAGTCTCGGGCAGGGCACCTCCTCTTCTGCTGGTCTGAAAGTTGCTGGGTGCAGGGGAAGCAATGTTAAGCGGGAATTTCTTTGTAGTGGCATCTACACAATTTGCCTTTCCTGGTTGATTCCCCCCCGCCCCCCACAAGGATGGGGAGGCTCGTAGAGGCAGCTCGGGCCCTGGGTGCCCCGGGGTTGGGAGCAGCCAGGGAAAGCTGGGCCAGGGCCACGCCCCGTCGGCGCTGCGGGTGTGGGGCGCAGGAGTCCTTCCGGCCATACCTCCCCACCACCCCCGGGGGAGGCTGGAGCTCTCCAAGGCTGGGGAGCCTCCGGAGTGCGCTGCCCAGCAACCCTGGGCCCTCTGTTCTCCGCGTGCTTTCACTAGGGCCCCATGCTGCTTAGTGGACGATTTGCAGGGAATCTGGGCACAATCTTAATAACATCAGGGTCAAAAATAACAACGTTCCTGGGAACCAGAGGTGAGTCACCACAAATAGCGGCTAGGAGGCCCTGGTTGGGGTGGCGGGGCGCCCAGGCGGTCCCGCAGCTGCCAGAAGGTCGGGGCTGCCCGCCAGCCAGGCTGGACCATCCCAGGCCAAGCTCCTGTAGGCCTGGCCTAGGAAGCCTTCTTTTGCAAGGTCCACATCCAACAATGGGATGAGGTGTACGTATGCCCAGAGTGGCTTTATCAGTGAGAATACCACGCCCTGGAATGGCAGTTGGTGGCTGGCAGAGGGAACAGATGACCCCGACGAGCTGAGCTGCCGGGCCAGGGGCATGGCAGCCTCCCTGGAGCCTGGGGGTGGTGCCATTAAGGTGGGGGCTGTCTCCCTCCATGGTTTCCTCTAGGGGTGGGTGTCGCCGCTGGGGGCCGCTGGTGCAGTCTTACCTGAGAAGGGTCTCTCCAGCTCTCCTCACATGGTGCTTGGCCTCCTGCTGGGCCCACACTGGTCCAGGTCCCCTGACAAGGCTGCCATCTGGCTTTAGAGCTTTCCTGCAGCACCAAACCAGCCTTGCCATGAGGGCACAGCTGCTGCGGAATGATGCCACGGAGATCGGCTTCATGAACCCTCTGTGTTTCCCACAGCAGCTGGAGCGCACCCTACAGGGGCTGGGCCATCTCCCTGGGTACTAGTGCCTGACAGAGCTGACACAGTTCTAGGCCACATCTGGGCTAGAAGGAACCGCCATGTCTACCACAGCACAGTCCTTAAGCAGGAGCCTTTTGAAGCACTTGGACTCAAAACAATGGCTATTTTTGTTGTTTTTGTTTGTTTGTTTGTTTGTTTTGAGGGAGCCAGAAAGCTAAAAAATGTAAAAGAAGCAGGTCACATTAGACATGATTTCAGACAGCCTCCCCGAAGGACAGATGATCTCACTTGGCAACACATACTGGGCCAGGCTCATTCATGAAGGGGCAGTATGGCCTGCGCCCCACTCGGGGGCAAGAATGAGGCTGAAATAATAGCGGACTCGGAACACAGCAAGTGCTCAGTAACGGCTTCTGGAACAAACCTACGGTTGTCACCAGCAGGAGTGATGAAAGCTAGAAGCCGTTTCACCATCCAGGGAAGAGGAGGAACAATATTTTTCTCTTTGGAGTTCCCACACTCAGAAGAGAGAACACCAGCATATGAACACAGAGTGTCACATGATGTAGGAAACGTCCTTTAGGAAGAGAGTATAATTCCAAAGCTTAGGATCCTGCTAGTTCCTTCTGCAGTGCTTCTGGTGGCAACATGGTGCCTCCCCAGTCCCTCAGGCCTGAGACAGGCCAGCACAGCTTCTCTGGGAACCAGATCATTTCAGAATTTAACCCCAGAACCAGGTCCCCTCAGGCAACATAAGGCTCCTCTCCCTTGGATACAGGAAGCGGAGGAAAAGGCCAGGTGTGCTCGGGGGCAGGCGAACACCCAGGTGAGAAGGAGCTGGGCTGGTTACTCACGCAGCTTGGTTTCAGTGAACCGGACTCACGAAGTGCTTGAGACCCCCAAATTCACCCCTGGAAGCAGCTCCCCCCATGACAAGGAACTAAGGACAGGCATGTCATGGACTGTGAATTGGAGTGACATTTGTCCCTCCCTTCATCAACAGACTGCCCGAAGAACTTCCCAAGTTATCTGCCACAGAATACCTTGCTTCCCCCCAGTCTCTGAAAGAGGGCCACAAAAGCTGTCCCCACACTGGAAGTGCAGTGCCAGGCCTTTAAAGTTTTGCTCCCGGTTTATGAGAATGCCTCGAAAATTCAGTGCTCCCCTCCACTCCCCCAAACCTCTTCACAAGCCCCCACCCTTTGTTTAACATATTTATAGTGCTTTCCTGGTACCAGGTACTGCTTTAAGCATCTGACAAAATATTAAGTATCACATATAACCCTTATAATTTCGCTGTAATCCACTCTTGTCAGATCCAGTCGTTGTGAAGAAACGGAGACACGGGGAGATTAAGAGAGCTACTCAAGAAGACGCGGTGCCAGGTTTCTACCCAAACCATTTGGATCTAGGGTCTGGAGGCCATGTGCACCATTTTGCATTAGATTAACACTTTAATTCAGTTCACAGTTAGCCAATACACATTCCCCATCTATATTTATACCCATCTGGAAGGCATCAAAAAGATAATAAACCAATACTGTCATGCACCCATGACCCAGCTAACAAAGAGGCTCTGGGTTCTAATGCCCCAGTCTTTCATGGGATTCCATCAACCTCATGCTGTGCTCCCCTCCCCAACAGAGATGGAAACATTATCCTGAATTTTGTGTTTATCATCCCTTGTTTCTCTCTATAGTTTTGCCACTTATGGTTGTATGATTGTTGTTTGTTTTTTGTTTTTTGAGACGGAGTCTCGCTCTGTCGCCAGGCTGGAGTGCAGTGGCGCGATCTCAGCTCTGCCTGCCAGGTTCAAGCCATCCTCCTGCCTCAGCCTCCCGAGTAGCTGGGACTACAGGCATGTGCCACCACGCCCAGCTAATTTTTGTATTTTTAGTAGAGACGGTGTTTCACCTTATGGTTGTATCTTCAAACAATGTCTTGTTTAGTTTTGCCATGTTTTCTGACTGTGAATAAATAGAATTATGTCGTGTGAATTTTTCTCTTTGCATTTTTGCTACAACATGATGTTCCTGAAATTCAGCCAGGATTCATTTATTCCTTTTCACTGCTGTGTGATATTCCATTGAAGGCAAATAGTACACAATATTTACTTATTTTCCCGATGGGATCTCATTCTGTCACCAAGGCTTGGAGTGCAGTGACCCCATCATGATTCACTGCAGCCTTGAACTCCTGGGCTCAAGCAATCTTCCTGCCTCAGCCTCCTGAGTTGCTAAGACCACAAATATTTATCCATTTTACTGCTAATGGAATTTGAGCTGTTTTCAACTCTTTCCTATTGAAACATTATTGCTATGAACATTCTTATAAAAGCTTCCCAGTGCATGTGTGGAAGATCTTTCTAGTGTATATGCTAGCAGGAGAATTACTAAATTGTACCGTATGTGTATCTTCCCTCTTACTAGATAACACCGACTTGTTTTTGAAATTGGCTTTTCCAATTTACACTCTCAATAGCAGGGTGATGTGGTTGCCCTGCAAGTTCAGCAACATTTGGTATTGTCAGACGTTAACATTTTTGTCAATCTGGTTGGTATAAAATGGTATGGCGTGGTGCTTTTTATTTGTATTTCCATGATTACTAATGAGATTGAGCATCTTTTCACATGTTTATGGGCCATTTACTTTTCCTCTTCTATGAAATTACTATTCAAGCCTTTTGCCCATTTTTCTGTGATGTTTGCTTTTTCTTATCGAGGTGGAGGAGTTCTCTGCAGTCTGAATACGAATCATTTTTCAGTTATGTGCATTGAAAATATCTTCTCCCAGTGTGTAGCTCTTTCCACTTTTTAAAATGGTATCTTTTGATGAACCAATGTCAATTTTAATGTGTCAAATATGTCAATCATTTTCTTTATGATTTGTGTTTCTTTTGTCTTATTTAAGAAGTCCACTTCTACCCTGAGCTTATACAGTTTTTTTCTGTATTATATTTCTTTTATAGGGTTTTTGTTTTGTTTTGTTTTGTTTTTGAGATGGAGTCTTGCTCTGTTGCCCCGGCTAGAGTGCAACGGCACCATCTCAGCCCACTGCAACCTCCGCCTCCCGGGTTCCAGCAATTCTCCTGCCTCAGCCTCCTGAGTAGCTGGGACTACAGGCACTCGCCATCACGCCTGGCTAATGTTTGTATTTTTAGTAGAGACAGGGTTTTACCACAGGGGTCAGGCTGATCTCAAACTCCTGATTTCAAGTGATCTGCCTGCCTCAGCCTCCCAAAGTGCTGGGATTACAGGTGTGAGCCACCACGTCCAGCCTATAGTTTTCTCATATTTAGGTCTTTAAATCCACTTGACTTTTTTTGTGTATGATGTGAGTTGAGTTCTGATTTTTACCATGTGGATAATGAAATATCTGTGCACCATTGATTGAATAGCCCATCCTCTCCCCACTGAACTGCAGTGTCATGTTCATCGTTTATTAAGTCTCCACATGCATGAGTCTGTTGGAGAGTCTATGATCCATTGGCCTGTAAGTCTATCTCAGTACTGATGTCATACTGTCTTCATTGCCACTGCAACTAATAATACGTTTTATAGTAAGTTTTAATATTGTCTGTAATAAGTCTTTGTATTGTTGAGGAAGTCTCCTTGCTTATTCCTCTAGAAAAGCATCATAACGGCCGGGCGCAGTGGCCCATGCCTGTCATCCCAGCACTCTGGGAGGCCGATGACTTGAGCCAAGGAGTTCGAGATCAGCCTGGGCAACATGGCAAAACCCCATCTCTACTAAAAATAGAAAAAAGTAGCCAGGCATGGTGGCTCGCATCTGTAGTCCCAGCTACTGGGGAGGCTGAGGTGGGAGGATCACCTAGGAAGTCATTGAGGCCACCGTGAGCAATGATCATGCCACGGCACTCCAGCCTGGGTAATGAAAATGAGACCCTATCTAAAAGAAGAAAGAAAGAAAGAGAGAAAGAGAGAGAGAGAGAGAGAAAGACGATAGAAGAAAGAAAGAAGGGAAGAGAAGGGGAGGGGAGGGAAGGGAAGGGAAGGGAAGGGAAGGGAAAGGAAGGGAAGGGAAGGGAAGGGAAGAGGGAGGGAGAGAGAGAGAAAAAAAAGCATCAAAGCTTCTCTTGGTCCTTTGCCCTCTTGTTTGATATTTTTATTGGGTTGTTACAGTCTACAGATATATAAATTTTTGTATCTTGAGCCTGTAGCCAGAAATTTTGTTGAGCTCTTTTATGAGGTCTCATAGTTTGTCCCTGGCTGGTCCGAGTGCAGTGATGTTTACAATTAATTGATCACATTCAGTTACAGATTTATTTGTCCCTTCTCCATCCCCACTGCTTCACTTGACTAGCCTTCAAAAACATTGATGATGATTCTCTTTGATTTTTCTCTGTAGACAATTATTATTCACAAATCAGGACATTTTGTTCTCTTCTTTTACAGTTTTTGTGCCCCTTCTTTGCTTTTCTTGCTCTATTATGTTGGGTAAGATATCCAATATATTTTTGAACGGAAACAGTGATAGGACATTTATCTAGTTGCTGACTTAAATGGAGCTGCTTTTAAAGTTTTACTATTAAGTATAATGTTTATGTAGGACTTTTGTGAATATCTTTTTATTAGTTAAGGAAGTTAGCTTCTAGTCTCAGTTTATTAAAATTTTAATCATGAATGAATGTTGAAATCCAAATTTTTCTTTTCCTTTTTTGTGAAGGTGGTACACTGCATTAATAGATTTTTCTAATGCTAAACTATCCTTCCATTTTTGAATTAAACCCTTCTTGGTCATAATGAATTATTTGTAATATAGCACCACTGAATTAGAGTTGTGGAATTTTCTACAGGATTTTTACACCTGTATATTCATAAGTTATATTGGCTATTTTATTTTGCTACTGCTGCATAACAAAGTAGCCCCCAATTGTGCTGATTTAAAATACATAAATTTAGTATTTCAGAGTTTCTGTGGATCGAGAATTCAGGGGCAACTCATCTGGGTGGTACTGGCACAGCATCTCTCAAGAAGTTGCCATTAAGATGTCAGCTGGGGATGCAGTCATCTGAAGGCCCAACTGGGGCTGGGATTCACTTCCAAGATCCTCCTATGGCTGCTGACAGAAGCTCTCAGCTCCTCACCACATGGACCTTCCATAGGACTGCCAACCATCCTCTTACACTGCAGCTAGCTTTTCCCAGAGTGACCCAAGAGAGAAGTCAGAAGCCACGAGGCTATCATGGCCTAGTCTAGACATCACATATCATGTGATATCTTCTTCTGCCACATTCTATTTGCTAGAAGCAAATCACTAAACCAGCCCACCCTCAACGGCAGCAGAATTGTCCAAGGGAAGTATATTGAAGAATATGTACATATTTAAAACCCCCACATTGGCCTATCATTTTATTTTCCTAAATTGTCTCCAGTTTTAGTATCATACCATACTAAACTCACAAGGTGAGTTGGCTGGTTTCTTTCCCTGGCTATGAGAGGGATTAATTAATTGCCTGCAAAATAATCTGGTCTTTTTCAATGAGAGGGTAACTATGGGAGGGAGATTACTGATTTACTTTATTTAATGTTAAATGTTTGCTCAGGCTACGAGTTTAAGAGATCAATATTTTAGAACATATTCCAGATTCTGAAAACTTGATTCTCATTCGCTTAAACCTTACACATCTCCATCTGCTCGGCACTGGCTTAGAGTGCTGTGAAATTCCCACATTCAGGCAAAACACGATGAAAACAGAGAAGTGACCTCAGTCTTTTTTAAAAGTCTACATGAAGGGTGGGGGAACTAAAAGCTTTAAGAGGTTAAACAACAGATGCTTAATTAATTTTTTAAAAATTCAAGGACAAACTCCCACTCATTCTGGTAAACTTCGAATATTGTTGAATGGAACTCAAACTTTTTGATCTCGGGACCCTTTTACATTAAAAAATATTAAGGACCCCATAGAGCTGTTTCTTTCTTTCTGTGTGTGTGTGTGTGTGTGTGTGTGTGTGTGTGTGTGTCTTTCTCGCTGTCATAGAGCTCTTTCTCTCTCTCTCTCTCTCTCTCTCTCATAAAGTTCTTTCTCTCTCTCTGTCTCTCTCTCTCTCTCAGATTCTTGCTCTGTCACCCAGATAGGGGCACATTATTACGATCATGGCTTGCTACAGTCTAGAACTCCTGAGCTCAAGCAATCTTCCCACCTCAGCCTCTAGGTATCTGGGACTACAGGCTTGTGCCACTGCACCCGGCTAATTTTTTAAATTTATTTTTTGTAGAGACAGGATCTCACTATGTTGCCCAGGCTGGCCTTGAACTCTTGGGCTCAAGCGATCCTCCTGATTCAGCCTCCCCAAGTGCTGAGATTACAAGCATGAGCCACTCCACCCAGCCCCATAGAGCTCCTTCTTAAATGTGAGTTATATCTAGCAAGATATACTATATCAGAAATTAAAACTGAGAGTTTCTAAAACTATGTATATATTAGTTCATTTGAACATAGCATAATAAACCAATTTCACATTAATATAGACAACATATTTTTCTGAAAAATAACTATATTTTCCAAAAAAAATCAGTGCAAAGAGGGTCACTGCTTTCCATTTTTGCAAATTTGTTTAATGTCTGGCTTAAGAAAAAACAGATACGTTCCCATATTGCTATCTACATCAATGTGGTGGAATAGGTTGTGTCGGTTGAGGTATATGAAGATCTGGCTTCACTTGGATATGTAGCTGGAAAAAGGAAGAGTACTTTAATAGCCTTTTCAGTTAACTGTGAAATTCTTTTGTATACCACATAAAAACTCAGCAAGTGGTAATTTCTTAAAGGCTGGTTACAGAGTGGAATCACAAAGAATATTAATGAGCTTTTCATATCCTTTACATTTCCAAGAGAGAGAAAGTGAAAAATTCCAATAACATTGCTGTATTGTGAAGAATTTTGACCCTAGAACCCCTTGAAAGGGTCTTTGGGGAGCTCCCTGGGTCCCCAGGCTACACTTTGAAACTGCAAGTTTAGGCACTCAAATATACCTTGGCGTTAAGCTATTTTTTAAAAATCACAGAACCAGACTATGATAGACTGGACAAGAACTCAGAGAGTGATGGCGCCCATGTCCTCATTTTGAGAATAAAATGGCAGCCTAGGGAGATAACACAATTTGTCCAGGATCTTTCCAGAGCAAAGTTCATGCATCCCCTGTTCTTTGCACTACTGTGTATAAAAAGGAGCAAGATAAAGGGAAAAAAGGAGGAAAAAGATAATATAAAAGCAGCACAGGCCAGGTACAGTGGTTCGTGTCGGTAATCCTGGCACTTTCAGAGGCCAAGGAGGGAAGATCACTTGAGGTCAGGAGTTCAAGACCAGCCTGGGCAACATGGCGAAACCCTGTCTCTACTGAAAATACAAAAATTAGCTGGGCATGATGGCACCTGTAAGCCCAGCTATTCGGGAGACAGGAGAATCACTTGAGCCTGGGAGTTTGAGGCTACAGTGAGCTATGATGGTGCCGCTGCGCTCCAGCCTTGGCGACGGAGCTAGACTCTGTCTCAAAAGAAAAAAGCAACACAATGTTGTAAGAGAGCAGATTGTGACAGACTCCACTCTCAATGGTTTTCCATGATGATCATCCAGTTTATAGATGTCTCAGGCCCTTCTTGTCCTCAGAAATCCCTGGTTATGCCTGCATTGGATCATGCTCCTGCTGCTAACAGTTTTACCATTCACAGATGTGAGAAAAAGAGGGGATGGAAGAATTAGATACTTCACTATGCTAATAATTAACATTTATTAAGCACTTACTATGTTCTCATTCATTCATTTGTTCATCATTCATTTATTCACTCATCTGTCTTTCTCGTAATATTTACCAAGTGCCTATTATGTGCCAGCGATAGTACTAGGTATGCAATGGGTGAAGAAAACAGACCCGGTCTAGAGTTCTGCATCATTATTCACTCATGAGGCCAGCAGTCTGATGAGGCAGGCACTGTGATAACCCCCCTGTTACTGATTAGATGACCAAGGCAAGAGAGAGGCTTACCAAGGTCACAGAACCAGTGACAAATGGAGACTTCAATCCAAGTCTCATGCTTAACCATGACACTGTATTGCCTCCCAGATAAGACTCTAATGTGGCTTCAAGTCACTTGTAGTTTATTTATGTTAATTTATACTCCCTTCAAGTCCAGCATTGGAAACAGAGAGTCTGTACTGCCCTGTCTGTCATGGCCCTTTCACCTTCTTTCTGTGAATGGCTGGTTCAACATCGCACCTTGTATCTGTGAGCAGGACTATCCCTAGGAGTTGACAGGAAATGGCATTGAAGAGGGGTTGGTGTCCTGGATGGATTGCACGGTGCTGGTGGTGGCAGTGGTCATGATGAAGAGGACACTGATGAGGCCGGGCGGTTTCACATAAAATCTCTGATCCCCTCTGAGATAATATTTGAAATCTTAGGGCACTGACTTCCTCTGTCTTGTTTTTAAATCTGAGAGTAAAATATTAGTATTCAAAGGATGCTAATTGAAGAAAGCCAGATCATGTCTCCAAAACTTCCCTCTCTCCCAGCATCTACAAGGGGGAGCCAAAGAAGGGAGTGAGAAGGAGGACTGGGTTTCTCTCTACAAAGAGGAGGAGGAGGGGAGAAAGAGGAGAGGAATGGGGACAAAAGAAGGGGGAAGGAGGAGGGAGGGAAAGAGGAGGAGGGGAGGAGGAGGAGGGAGAAGAGATGATGATGAAAGAGGAAGAGAAGGACTCCTTGTGGAGACCGTGCCTGGCCAGCCCCAAGGTCGGCAGCCCTCTGCTCTAAGCCCAGACCCAGAAAGGGTCTTCTCTGCAGAGCATGCCAGGGCCGGGGACACCCCACCTCCTCTATGAGTGCCGCGCCCTGTGGCTACCTGCTGCACCAACTCAGACCGCTCCGGCCCACCGCTGCAGACCCACCATGCAATTTCTGATCACATGTGAGTTCCCATGGGGTTGTTTCAATTCCACAGCAACTTGTCCTGACAGCTCCTTGTCTAGAGAAAAGCACTGGAGTAAGACGGTCTCAGTCCTGGGCAAGTCTTTGTTACTTAGGCCATGGAACCTGGGACATGCCACTTACCTGTTGTAAGGAAGGCACAGCGCCTCAAGCCTGTAATCTCAGCACTTTGGGAGGTCGAAGCAGGTGGATCACTTGAGGTCAGAGTTCGAGACCAGTCTGACCAACATAGTGAAACTCCGTCTCTGTTAAAAATACAAAAATTAGCCAGGCCTGCTGGCTGGCGCCTGTAATCCCAGCTACTTGGAAGGCTGAGGCAGGAGAATCAAGTGAACCTGGGAGGCAGAGGTTGCAGTGAGTCAATATCATGCCCACTGCACTCCAGCCTGGGTGACAGAGCGAGACTCTGTCTCAAAAATAATAATAATAAATAATAAAAATAAAAAGAATGTTTGCTGTTTCATTTAATCCACCCCCTACTGCTGCACATAGATGCTTCCTAATTTTTTTTTGCTAATTTAAACAATGTTACAATTAAGATTTTGTGCTCTTGAATGTGACTATTTCCTTAAGATCTTTCCCAGATAATTTTCTAGACTGGCTGAAGTCAAAGCTTATGAACATTTCTGAGGCCTTATTGGCATTATAGATTTTCCAACCAGAAAATGAGTGTTTCTCTGCACTGTGCTGGCAAAGGGTATTTGATATTATTATTCTTTAACTTTTTGCTATAGGATTATCATCCCCACTAGTCACCCAGTTGCATGACTGCCCTGCAAGTCTTGTTCTTGCCTGTGGATGGCCAGATCCAGGTGACCACACAAGTGTGGTTCGTCCAGGGCTCACACTTCCCCAGGTGACTCTCCTTTACTGGGGAGTCATTCTTAATCTCCACTTCGATCTCATGCCTTACGGGTCTTTTTTGTACATGTTACTGAGCTAAGGGCATGACTACCTTACACATGCTGGCTTAGCCAAGATTTATTTAGCTAATTATCCCAATCCTTTGAGGATCCATAAAACAAACACTACATCTACACCAAATACGCAGCTCTGTGAACACTTCCAAGCCAGCAGGAGGTCTCCATCTTATAATCATTATAGAAATAACGTAGAGCAATTAGCAAATGCGTCAACATGCACTATGGTGTGTGATACTCAAAACCGTCCTGGAGTTTCAATTATCATGAAAAATTGTTATTATTTCTGTTTTACAAAGGGAGGAATTGGGACTGGGCATGGTGGCTCACGCCTGTCATTCCAGCTACTTTGAGAGCCAAGGTAGGAGGAACACTTGAGGCCAGAAGTTCAAGACCAGCCTGGGCAACACAGCAAGACCCCACCTCTACAAAAATATTTTTTAATCAGCCAGGCATGGGGGTGCATGCCTGTAGCCCCAGCTACTTGGGAGGCTGAGGCAGGAGGATCGTTTGAGCCCAGGAGGTCAGACTGTAGTGAGCTATGATCGTGCTACTACAGTTCAACCCAGGTGACATAGTGAGACCCTGTCTCTAAAAAAAAAAAAAAAATAGGGAAGAATTGAAACTTAGAACATTAAACTGCACTGCCCATGATCCTACAGCTAATTACCGACTGAGGCTGGAATCCATTCTTCTGACTAAACCCTAGGTGCTCTGCCTCTCCTACTTTGTGAAAATAATCAGTCCTGTTGTTTCGGGTTAACTGATGGCTTGTGCTCTCCCACTGTCATGTTACTGTGAGCCACGGGGATCCACAGATGTGGGGAGGGCATGTTATATGCAGGTAGTGGGGAGGGGGGACAGAGAGAGAGAATGAAAAGAATTTCGCTTCAGGTTCCCCTAAATTCCGTTTTTACCCCTGATTTGCTGATTATAAAGTTTAAAACGTAAAACATCCTGTTGAAGGGTCATTCTCCAACCTGAAGGGCATTTAAACGCCCAAACTCTTTCCTTTCTGCTTTCAGACCTGGGCGAGGTCGGCCTGATTATTCATAGCTTGGCATTTCCTAAATCCAGGTGGCTCTGGGGGAGGAAAGTCTGTCAGACTGACAAATGCTGAATGTGCACAAATTAGCTGAAGAATCAGCGAATCTGCGGTTTCATGTCAGGAGGTGTAAACGTTGAAGGCTATTTTCTATTTCCCCCCAAAAAAGGGAAAGCTCGGGCAATGGCCACTCCAGCTTGTTTCCTGCACCCCTCAGGCCGTGAATCTGACCTCCCCAGAAAGAACGTGTTTCCACGGTGAAGCCATCTGTGGCCCCTCTGCTGAGGCTGCCCTGAAGCCGTGTGAAGGCTCTTTAGTGGCTGGCAAACCCACTGTCTGTAAGCAGTGGCTGCAGGTCCATCGGGCCATACAGGAGCAGAGCATCTCTGAGTCATCCAGGGTGGAACTCCTCTTCTGGCATCCCTGAGGAGGAGCTGTGCAGCCTCTCGTTGGCCTTCCAGAGCAATGTGCCGCCGAAGCGTAACAGCTGGATGGGTTCATCTTGCCCGCTGCCCAGAAAGCCAAATGTGCTGAGAACAGGCACTGCCCCAAAGGCAGGCCTCATGACCACAGGGCCGGGAGAGCCAAGAGAACGGGAGAAACTTCTCACACCTGTCTCCCCAGAAATTCGGAGGCCGGGGTATTTTAAGGGTACTTTGGCAGGCAGGGGCTGGGAAACTGAAGCAATGGATGGCATCACAGAGGTGCCTAAAATCGTCTTCACGCAGGTGCGTCGGTTCCCGGGTGCGGGTCTCAAGACCAGGTTGGGGTTCTTGGTCTGAGGAAATGCTAAATCTGAAAAAATATCTCAAAGGCCCCTTCTTTAGGTTTCACAGTAGTGATGTTATCTCTAGGGATAGTCAGAGAAGTTATAAATCCTGCCTACCCTGGTTGCATGACCCTGGGGCAGTACACAATTTATAGAAAAACAAGCTAAGCATGGCAGCTCATTGTTTAACTCTGCCTATCCTTTAGCAAAGTTCAAGCCTCTACCGTAATTCAAACCTTGTTTCCTGAATGCAGCTTCAGGCTCCGAGGAAGGGAGCTGGGGTTTCAGTTTTCCTTGCCTCAAAGTTTAACTATAAACTAAATTCCTCTCATAGTTATCTTGGCCTCCATGCCAGAATAAGCAAAAAACAAAACAAGAAATAAGTTAGCCTATGAGATTAGAAGCAAGATGGAGTCAGTCACGTTAGCTTTCTCTCATTACTTAGAATTCTGCAAAGGCAGTTTCAGAAGACTCGAAGTCCCTCCTCACACAGGAGCTGCCATTGCCCCGCAGCTCCTACCTTCTGCTTCCACTTCTGTGCATCAGCTCCATTTGGAATAAACCCACAGCCTTCCCCTCAGCCTTCATCCACACATAGGATGGCATTGCCCTCCCTGACTCAGACTGCCCTCTCCAGGCCACAGGCCAGACCCTTCCACCAGTCTTTGTGCTGCAGAGGCCAGAGCACAGAACCTCCCAAACCTCAGTGTGTCCAGCTGCACAGTGGGACTGCCAATAGTGTCTGCCTCACAGGGCTGCTGTGAGGACTCCGTGAGGTTGTGCCAGTGCAATACTCAACGCAGTGCTCACATGTGGTATGCGCTCAGTACATGTAACTATTGTTATCATTATTATGGTTAATTTCTCTGACTGTACTTTCAGTTTGTCCATGTTTCTCAAGATCTTTCAGAGGTGGTGACAACATACCTGTATATGTCCTAACACAAGACAAAGAGCAATTATAGCCTCCACTCATCTGAATACATTTAATGATCCGGCTCCCTGAGAATTAAATGAAGCTGCTTGCTATGTCTGCAGGCAACTGTAAACTGGAATGTTAATCAGTACATGGCCAGGGATGGGGCCCAGCAGCACATCACTAAAGCTCTCCCTTGAGGCTGATATTAATTCATCAAGTAACCCACTTAATGTATAGTTGTTCCATGAGTTCCAAATCACTTCGTTATCATCATCCAACTCAAATATCTTCACTTTCCTTCATTTTGTCTGCAGGGGAGCAAAAATGGCTTCTCTCCACTGTTCTAGGTTCTTTGGCTGTGCTATAAATTAAGTTGACATAATGCAGATGAACAGGGAGAAAAAAAATAATTATATACTACTTATGCATGGAAATCCCACAATATATGAGACTCAAGGGTCGGATGTTTGAAACTGATAGAGTGTCCTAAGCTGTAGAAAGGAAGAAGGTCCTGGGGCCTCCAGGAGGAGGCAGTGGCCAGCCATGGAAGGTCAACGGAGGAAATGCATGGTCAGCAAAGGTTGTCCTGCTGTGCAGATAAAAAGTAAAAGTTGTCTAGAGCAGTCCTCTTCCTGATAAAGATACTTTCATTACTGTAGGTTTCCTTTATAGATGTAGATTTCCTTGACAAAAGGACAACTTCTTAGAGCTACTCTTGTGTCTGTAGTTTCTTAGAATAACCAGCATGAAATAACACCAGAGAATAGAGGTCCCCAAGCTTTTTGGCACCAGGGACCAGTTTTGTGGAAGACAATATTTCCACAGACCGGAGGTTGGGAGATGGTTTCGGGATGAAACTGTTCCACCTCAGATCATCAGACATTAGTTAAATTATAAAGAGTGTGCAACCTAGATCCCTCTCATGCACAGTTCACAATGGGGTTCACACTCCTATGAGAATCTGATGCATTCGCTGACCTGACAGGAGGCGGAGCTCAGGCAGCAATGCTTCCTGGCTCATTGCTCACCTCCTGCTGTGCAGCCCGGTTCCTAACAGGCCCCGGACAGGCTGAAACTCTCCCAAGAAGTTTTTTAGTCCAGAAACTGAGTTGGTAGATTGTCCAATAATCCACCAAAGAGTCATTTCTATGGCAACAAAAGGAAAATGTAAGTTAATAACTGGAGGAGAGAATAAACCAAATTTCTGAGTCTGGAGGGCAGCCAGTTGAGAAAATTTCTAGATTGTGGGTTATAACGAAGCACCTTTTGCAGTTTGAACGTCTCTGGTGGTCTATGTGGCCCACAGGGCAATAGGCACAAAGGTTATCCATACATAAGATGTTGCAATGATTTCTCCAAAGTTCACATCAGGTTATCTGGCTTCAGCTTGCAGGGCTTCCGGAAATGGACAACTTTTGTTTTTAGTGATTCCAAGTCAGAAAGGTGGGAGAAATTCTGAAATGTTAGCTTGTAGAGTCATAGCCAGATATTAAGGAAATTCAGGTTCCAGTCCAGTTTAGAGGTAGATAAACATCTCAAGGAACATGAAGGCCAGAATATAACAACAGGTACCCTATAGTTTCTACTGAAACATGGATTTTCTTACAGTCACCTCCAATTTTACCAAAAATAATTACAGCAAGACTAATATATCTGCAAAATAACTTTAGTCTTCTTAAACTTGGCCTGAGCATTTACAAAAGTGCAGCAAGAATAGTGATTGATCATATAAGCTCTTTGAAGTCTGTTTTTCTGAAACTTTTAATAAGGAATCTCAGATTGGACTTTTAAAAGCCTATTAAGGCTAGGAAGCTAAGCAAAGGACTTGCCATCAAACTTTGTCTGTAATACCTGTAGATTGGGGTGAATTCCTCTCTTTTCAAGATCCCTAAAATATCCTGAGGTTCCTGGGCCTGCCAAGAAGTGACATTTCTTACCCACCTTTAATGTTACCATATGAACCATGGATTCAAGGTACCACATCGGTTGTTTTGTTTTTCAAGGGCTTCATTGGCTCCATAAAGTCAACCTTAGGTCCTTAAAGTTGTCTGGCATATTATAAAATGTGACATTCCAGTCAAAGCATTGGTAACATAATCAGTGTTTCCAATTGTGTCCCGTTACAAGAACAGATTCTTATTAAACTTATGCAAAGAACTATATTGCCACATAGAGGCCGTGCACAGTGGCTCATGCCCGTAATCCTAGCACTTTGGGAGGCCGAGGCAGGTGGATCACGAGGTCAGGAATTCAAGACCAGCCTGGCCAACATGGTGAAACCCTGTCTCTACTAAAAATACAAAAACTAGCCGGGTGTGGTGGCGGGCGCCTGTAGTCCCAGCTACTCAGGAGGCTGAGGCAGGAGACTGGCGTGTACCCGGGAGGCGGAGCTTGCAGTGAACCGAGATCGCACCACTACACTCCAGCCTGGGGGACAGAGCGAGACTCCGCCTAATAATAATAATAAAAAAAAAGTATTCCTCCTGGGCTCATTCAGTTGCATGTAATTAGTTCTTATTCTGCTTCATGTTATTAGCAGTTTCATGAATCTACCAGTTTCCTTACTAGAATTCTGGAGATTACTATGCAGTCTCATGGTATGATCTTAAAGTTATCAGAAACCTGTATTCCAAAATATTTGTCAGAGTGTTTTCTGTAAATCTCCTTAAAGAAGCTTTTAGAGAATTAAAGTAAAACAATAAATGGATGACAAAGACTTAAAATAGCCATGGTTAAAGATCAGAAGAGAGTTCATTATAATAATGATGCACCTGACAAGCTATTTGTTTATTTTTATTGTTTTATTTTTTATTTTTAAATTTTTATTTATTTTATTGTTTTATTATTCATTGTATTTCCATGGCAAACAACATCTTAAAATAACAACTAGAATCATGACTGATTTATCAGAACTTAGCAGATTTCTAGGAATTGCATGTAATAACATATATCCACATAACTCAAAGAAGGTTAAACATCATTTCCTACTTGATAATGCTTTCCATGCAAATGTAACATAAAATAAGCCTAATTAGCTTACCAGGTATGTTTTATAAGAAGAGAGAACAATTGGTTTTGAAAACTTCCAGGGTCCCATCTGAAAAATCCCAAAGTTATTTCCAGGTCAAAAAGATTAACTTTGAATTTGATTTTGGAAAGTGCCAATATCGAAAGGTTTAAACACTTAATTAAATAGGATCACAGATCATTATGAAGTAAAATCAAAGTGACATGAGATCTTAAAGGCAAATATTTAAAAGCTTACATAATCATAAAAAGCCTCAACTCTTTTAACATTGAGAAGACTCAGTTTTCTTAAGTAATCAAAGACCTAATAATGAAAACAGGAAGCACAGGAAATTATTTTGATAAAACACAGAATCCTCTTTTTTTTTTTTTTTAAGGCAGATCACTCAAAAGGTGGAAAAAAAATTTTCCCTATCTCTTATTAAGACTACAAAGCACACTTGTTGTTAGAAGAGAAGACTAAATTCTAGTTTGGCATCAGTGTACTTTTGATATTAAGGCTCATTTTAAAAACCATTATAATAAATGTATTCCATTTTAGTCAGTTTGACCCTATGGGATCCCTCTTTCTCTCTTTCTTCCCAACTTCATATCCGTTCAGTTTTCCCCCATCTTTCCTTCTTTCATTTTGAAACAACCTTTTAATAACCTCTAAACTAGACAAAGTTATTTTCCCTCAACAAAAAAAAACCTCATGCCTTATAACAACTTACTTTCCTTGTACACTTTCCATACAGAATTGTTTTTCTTATCATTTATAGTAGTTTTAATTACATTATTAGAATTTTAAGACTTAGTAACCCAGTGAAAACCTAGGAAGCAAGCAATTTTGAACAGTCACATAACATTTGCTGACTGCATATTTCATCGTTTCTAGAAATATATGCTTCCTGCTTCCTCATAGAATACTTTTTCAATGTGGAACAGGACATATTTACTAACCCAAGTATGTTTTGTCTTTCTATAAAATTTAAGAACCCAAATGTAAATAAACTTAAATTTATGTTCACCAGTTAATGTTTCAGTATTTTATCTTATTTGGAAATAAACTAGACATTTGATGAAGATATCTAAGGGTATAGTTACCAAAGAGATTGGGAAACCTTTTTAAACAGATATATTATAAAACATAATTACTGTTTCAAAATCCATTTACAAACCTTTATCACTCTTACATCTGTGTAATTCACTTGTTCTTAACAATTATACTTGGATTATTCATAAAAATTAAATAAGACATTAGATAAAGCTAGCCATCATTTCCATTAACTATTTTAATAGTTGAATGGAACTATTCAGCTATTCAGTAATAATGGAAACGCTGTTTCCATTAACTATTTTCATAGCACCTGCATGTTACGAGAGTCACAAAAGCAATAACATAAAAAGTTAAATAATTGGATTTTTGTCTTACTGCTGTGTTTGATATACACACAGTAATGGATACTGCAGTTTTACTTGCACAGTTGCTCTTAGGTTGAACCCATAATCTTATGATTTTAAACATCTAAGAGATGAAAATTTGTTTGCATTATATTGAATGCTAACAATTCTGAAGACATGCCTGTTTTAATTAAACAAATAATATTCATTTTTTTCTTATTTAGAGGTAAGGTCTTGCTCTGTCACCCAGGCTGGAAGGCAGTGGTGCAATCATAGTTCACTGCAGCCTCGAACTCCTGGGCACAAGGGATCCTCCCACCTCAGCCTCCCAAGTAGCTGGGACTATAGGCATGTACCACCACGCCTATGAAAAACTATGTAATTAGTTCTTATTCTGCTTCATGTTATTAGCAGTTTCATGAATCTATCAGTTTCCTTATTAGAATTCTGGAGATTACTATGCAGTCTGAAAATAAAAATGTAAAAAGTTTATTTTTTGTAGACACAGGGTTCTTGTTATGTTGCCCAGGCTGGTCTTGCCCTTCCAACCTCAAGCAGTCCTCCCACCTCAGCCTCCCAAAGTGCTGGGATTACAGGCGTGAGCCACCAGGTCTGGCCAATAATATTTTTATTTACCAAATTTTATCGGTTACATGAAGTTGAAAAGCATTTTGGTTAGTTTCTCTTTTTCTGAGACAATAATTTTTATAAGCACTTATTTTTCTTTAAGCCAATTTAATAGACCTCATCCAGAGACAGAAAATATCGCATTACATGACATACATACATACATAGACATACATAAACATACAGACAGAAACAGATCTTTCTAAATTTTAATCATGTGCCAGATACAATAATTCAAAACTCACTTATAAGAGAATAGCTGGATCTGGCAAATGGGACCAGTGAAGGTTCCCTGCTCAGGTGGCTCATGCTTTTGTAGTCAAGACTTTTCATTTGCCAGTTTCCAAATAGTTTCTTTTTTTTTTCTTTATTTTTAACCTGAGAATCATCTCCCTGAAGTTTGCACTTCAAGAAGGATTGTTCTTAGATAAGACAGGTTAGAAAAGTTACATCTCAAAAACACAGAGAAAGAATTCAAGTTTTCAACAGGAAAGAGTTTTGGGGGCACATTTGCCTATTATCAGAAGCCTAGGATAAATCTATTTAAACTTTTCCTTCTTTTTCTTAAATGCAAGACAGTTGTGTTTCCAATGTTCTGATTTGTTGAGGTTTCTGCAAGCATCTTGAGATGAACAGGTGAGGTTTGGGTACCGGTAAGAAGGCTAGGTGGGCTTTGAATTGCTTCTAGAGGCACATTCCTGTTGTGATAAAGCCTCAACATGTAAGACAAGGACAGTTGTTTTTAATTGCCCTAAGCACTGGGTTGCAGCCTGAATGTCAAGATGCTGACCCATCCGTCCGATTCTCAGTTTGCTCCTTCATATCAGGAAACAGATTTCCAACTAGGATGGAAATCAAAATATTCCTGTATTCTAGAGGTAGAGCTATTTGTCTTTGAAAAGTTTTAATAATAAACTGTTTTCTTTATTTCTGAGTACACAGTTCCATTTTAGCTTAGGAGGGAAGAGCTAAAGGAAGAAGTTCCTATCATGCTCTATATAAACCAAAGCTCTAAACCGAAGATATACCTAACAAGTGACTCAAGACTAAAACAAACAAGCTTTTCACCACTGAACCACGGATGCATGAGGCATCTCCAAAGAGAGATAGAAAAGATGCAGCCCTTTCACAATCCAGGGTCACTCTCAAAGACAGCCACAGAGAGAAACACTGAGACAATGCTCCTGAGAGCTGGCAACAGTTGGTGTGCCAGCTGCCAATGGGCTGCACCCATGTTTCTGTCCAGTCACATTCTTGGAGGTTTCCAACCTTCTGGCTGGCCACCTGCACACACAGGCCCAATAACCCAAGTGCCCCCGCTGGTTGCGAAGTCAAACAAAGCTCTTGGGGAAGAAAAAACAAAAGAAGACATATAGGAAAGCAATAGCTATCCACGGGAGGGAAAGGGTTAATAACTAATGGGTACCCCAACACCAAGACTCAATTCAAACCCATTCCTACAAATGTTTCCCGCCTGAGCTAATGGAATTTGCTGAGAAAATGGAGCTGGAGTTGGAGGAGTGACATTTTAAATCAGGGGCCCAGAGCTCCAGAGATCTTCCCGAGGGCCAGAGCCAGGGAGTTGTGGATATAGGAGAGCACAGAAGAGGAATTTAGGTCAAATTTAAGCAATTTTAACTTGGTTCTAAACTTGATTTCTGCTTTTACTCTTGCTAAAGGGGCCCTAAGGCTAATCATTAAATCCATTATGTCTTCTTTTCAGTTGGATTATCCCACAGGTATCATCTGTAAGACAGTTGTTCGGGATGCGAGCTCTCTAAAAATTTTTTCAAATATAGCCAGAGGTAGTGACTCAAACCAGTAAGTCTTTTCTTTCTTTTTTCTTTCTTTCTTTTTCCCTCCTCACTATATTGCCCAGGCTGGTCTTGAACTCGTGGGTTCAAGCAATCCTCCTGCCTCTGCCTCCCTAAATGCTAGTGAGAGAGGAGAATGGAAAAAACCTGGTCAGGCAGTTAAAGTGGGTTCTCGGTTGATCCTTTCAAACAAAAGAACAATCTGCAGGCACAGATAAGGGATCTTGCACAGCGGGGCTTGCCAAAGGCATGCCCACAGCAGCACAGATAAGAAAGGCTACACAGGTAACTTGCCCAGACAGGCCAGCAATGGAAAATTCTGTCCCCTAACACATGCACAGTAAAGGTAACAAAGCAATATGGAGTAACTCAAGCTAAGGGCCTGCATGCGCACTAGAAGGACAGGGTGGAGCTTCCAGCCTTATTGATGCCCAGCCCTCACTGGTTTCTCGTAAACAAGCCTTTGCATTCAACTGTAAAAACAGCAACCCTCTTCTGGGTCCCCTCTCCACAGCAGAGAGCTTTCTTCTTTCATTTGTTAAACTTTTGCTCCAACCTCACCCTTGGTGTCCACGTTCCTTAAATTTCTTGGTCGGGAGACAAAGGACTTCAGGTACTACCTCAGGCAATGAGAGACTGCTACACTGTGATGCATGTCGAGACTGTAACACTAGGATTACAGGCTGGGCCACCCCACTCAGCTCCAATAAGTCTTTTCATAGAAAGACCCAGAGGTAACTTGCAGGTTTAGAAAGTGGGCACAGAAGACACAGCTCCCATGATTGAAGAGTTCATTCCCACAGACGGACAAAGAAAGCTAAGATCTTCATTGCCACAGGTGGAAGGGATGGTGTTTGTGAAAATGGTGCCTCCAGCCTCCCTTGGACACATGGGGAGCTTCTAGGCACCAGCCTGTCAATCTATGATGCCAGGCAGGACCTACTGGGATTGGACTTTCCCAGTGCTAACCAAGCAATCAAAGGTTGGGATGACAAGGGCCCTTAAGAACTGGGACCTCTGAAGACAAACTCCCGAAAGCAGGCACAGTCACAGAGAGAATACTGCTTATGGCTTGTGACTCGGGCTCCCAGCCTACTGCACTGGCCTCCCGACACAAGCTGACACGTGCACCCCAGACTGGCAGAGGCCAGACAGTATTCTCTCTGATCGGAAAGACAGGATCTCACGACATAAAACAAGCTGGAAGGAGACTCTCATCCATTTTCTTCTGTCTGAGGGACACACAGCAAAGTTCGTCTAAACAGACACCAATATGGTGAGAACCATGAACTCAGCAGCCTGTGAGGCCAGCTCAAACCACTGGCTTATGTAGGGCGCATGCCACTGATCCTGCTCTGAGAGTCTCCTCCTTATGACACATGACACAAGAAACACAGGCAGGAAAACAATGACCATCTCTGGGAGGGAGAGGGTCAGAAAATAAAAATACTCATACTCCCCCAAAACATCAGAGTTGCTCCACAGGAACTAATTCACACACGTTTTCTAATCTAAATTTAGATCTCAGGTTTTTTTTTCTTTTTTTTCTTTTTTTTTTTTAAGATGAGGTCTCACTCTGTCACCCGGGCTAGAATGCAGTGGTACACTCATTGCTCATTGCAGCCTCAAACTCCTGGACTCAAGTGATCCTCCTGCCTCAGCCTCCTGAGTAGCTGAGATGGCAGGTGTGCACCACCACACCAAGCTAAATTTGTGTGTGTGTGTGTGTGTGTGTGTGTGTGTGTGTGTGTAGATGTGTTCTCCCTATGTTGCTTAGGCTGGTCTCAAACACCTAGTCTCAAGCAATCCTCCCACCTGGGTCTCCCAAAGCACTAGCATTATGGGCATAAGCCCCCACACCCAGCCACCACTCTCATTTTGACCAGACTCTGCAGGCACAGATTCAGGAACCTAATTTGGTACAAAATGTTACCTGTGGCCGGTGTTTTCTCAGGGGTCCCAGGATCCTGTAGCTGCAGCAGTACCAGAGCAAGCTGGTCCCAGCCAGTGATGACCCACACTGGGCACCAACTGTAGGGAAGCAAAACAGCGCTTTCCCCACTTTCTAGGTCCTTTGGCTGGGCTAGGAATTAAATTGACATAAACCAGATTAACAGGAGAAAAACCATTTTTAATTGCATATGTACACATGAGAGTCCCACAAAATATGAGATTCGATGAAGGGTCAGATTATTGAAGCTGATACGGCGTCCTGAGCTACACAAAGGAAGAGGGGCCAGGGCTGCAGGGAGGTGGTGACCACCAGTGGGAGGGCGAAGGGAGGAAATGTATGATGAATGAAAGCTATCTTGCTGGGCAGATAAAAAGTACCTTGGGCAATAAAAGTTGTCTGGAGCAACTCTGTCCCTGATATAGACAATTTTACTACGTAGATTTCCTTTACAGATGCAAATTTCTTTAACAAAGGAACAGCTTTTCAGTGCTACTTCTGTGTCTGCAGTTTCTCAGAATAACCAGCTCGAAATATGCCACAGAAGTATAGTTGAGGGTGGCATATTCTGGTCTCCTAAGGTCATATTTTGGGGTGATATGTCCTGAGCCCCATCAGTCTATAAAATCATGAGAGACCTTGTCAATATAAAACATACACAAAATAGATAAAGATTGGAAATATGATATTAAAAAATAAATATATACAGGAGTTGTAACATTTTCTTTCCTTGCTAAAAAGGATGGTCTATTTGTTTATGTCACTTGTGGCACTTAGGGAGTACTTTATTGTACTATAGTTATCTGTGTACGTGGTTGTCTCCTTCATTAAAAAGAAAACTCTTTGGGGGCAGAGATTGCAATATATTTATCACTAGATGGCATCCAACCATAGGGCTTTAAACCAAAATAAGTGCTCAGTAATTACCTGCCAAGTGGACCCTGAACGCATGCATGCGTGAAAGGCCAAACAAATGAATGACTTATCCCAATAAGCCATTGTTGAGTATCATAAAGGAAATGAGTTTAGTTGGCCATGACTTCCTCTTGGTGAACCCACGCTAGCTGCCAGGGAACACTGCTTTTCCCCTAATCAGTGATAAACCATCTGTTTAATAATCAATTCTAACATTTTTTTCAGGAATTTGGCCTTATGAAACCTGCTGTCTTAAAAAGTGAGACATTGGCCAGGCGCAGTGGCTTATGCCTGTAATCCCAGCACTTTGGGAGGCCAAGGTGGGTGGATCACCTAAGGTGAGTTGGAGACCAACCTGGTCAACATGGTGAAACCTCATCTCTACTAAAAATACAAAAAAATTAGCCTGGTGGCGCACGCCTGTAATCCCAGCTACGCTGGAGGCTGAGGCAAGAGAATCGCTTGAACCCAGGAAGCGGAGGTTGCAGTGAGCCAAGATCGCACCATTGCACTCCAGCCTGGGCCACAGAGTGAGACTCCATCACAAAAAAAGGAAGGAAGGAAGGAAGGGAGGGAGGGAGGAAGGGTGAGACATCTACCTGTCTCCAGTTGACCTCTCTAATTTGTCATGATTTCACCAATATCCCCAAGAGCATCGTTGCAACCACATATGTGTCCAAGCTCACTCAGCCCAGGATTGGCGTAGCTCTGCGCTGGAAGACAGCAAGCTTGTGTGCTAATGGCTGATTGGGAATGAGGTGGATCCGTTTGGCAGAGTACGATCTCTAAACTTTTAGAACTTTACACTTCTATCAATAAAAATATTTTTTGAGCAGGTATCTTAACATACACATATTAACATATTTTTAAATCATATACCTGTATTATCTTGTGTCAATACATGATGTGCCATATAAAACACACAACAAAATAGAAATGTTTAAAGGGTGATATTTTTAAAATCTGGATACATAGAAGCTCTAATGACTTCTTTCTGCATCCTTGTACCCTGCACACTGCTGGGTACAAGGACCCAGGAGACCGCAGGACTTGTGCTTGCAATGAGGATGATGAGCTAATCCCCCAAACGGCCAGAGAGGGTCACAGGCCTCCGGAGCTACTGCCTTGGATCCTTGACCCTGCAACCATCCCACCAACAGGGGCTGCTGGTCACATGGTCAAGAGCCAGCAATGAGGCTGGATTTGCACCCCTGTACGGGAAGCACAGTGAGAGCAGGAGGGGTGGAGGGCGACTTGGATGTCAGCCCAGTTTTATCCCAGGCTGATCTGGGGCGCTCCATGTGTGCCTTATTCTGGGTAGTCGCTGAGCACCGCTGAGCCTGCCTTGCCAATTTGTGAAACAGGAATGCTAACGCCTACATGACAGGCTGCTCTGAGCAGGAACGGAGGCAGGAAGGGTAAACTCCTGCAATATGGGCAGAAGGGGTGCCCACAAACCTCTGTCTTCTCTCATACACAGCGCATGACCTTTTTATTAGGTGGTATCTGTAAGAAATGAAGTTGCTCAGATCTCATGAAGAGCCTCCATACTGATGAATGGGAGCATTTACCTTCTAGCCGGTAGCTGAAGATAGAATTACTTGGAAACGCTACAAGGGACCGTCTATGGGGAGAGAAGTGGTGGGTGTAGATAAGAAAGGGAGTGGGAGTAAATGCACAACATTAGAAAAAAAAAACAAACGCCCAGCTTGGGGAAGAAACAGACATATTTACTCAACTTTCCACCCTCCGCTTTTTCTCCAGTGAAGTAATCTTTATATTAGCGATACTTTTTCAATGTAGTTGTATGTATCTTCTAAATGTATTATGCAATGTTGAAGACAAACAAAAATGAGTAAAGAAAAATAAACGCAGGTATCCACTACTCAGCTCAAGAAATAGCACTTTGGGAGGCCGAGGCAGGAGGAGCCCTTAAGTCCAGGAGTTTGAGACCAGCCTGGGCAACACAGCAAGACCACGTCTCTACAAAAACTAAAAAAAAAAATTATCCGGGCATGGTGGCATGAGTCTGTAGTTCCAGCTACTCAGGAGGTTGAGGTGGGAGGATTGCTTGAGTCTGGGAGTTCAAGGCTTGCAGTGAGCTACGATTGTGCCACTGTATTCCAGCCTGGACAACAGAGCAAGACTCTATCTGAAAATAAATTTTAAAAACATTTTTAATAAAACACTACTCACACAGTGAAGTTCACTCTCTGCACCTTCTCCGACACCTCCCTCCTAACCCAGTATTATTAATTTGGCATTTATCATTCAACATACTTCTGTATACTTTTACAACATACATATGTATTCCCAAGTAGCAAATTGTATCTTTTTGAGTATTTTTTGTTTTGTCTTGTTTAGTTTTTGAGACAGAGTCTCGCTCTGTCGCCCAGGCTGGAGTGCAGTGGTGTGATCTCGGCTCACTGCAGCCTCCACCTCCCAGGTTCAAGCAATTCTCCTGCCTCAGCCTCCCAAGTAGCTGGGATTACGGGCACGTGCCACCACGCCTGGTTAAGTTTTGTATTTTTAGTAGAGATGGGATGGGGTTTCACCATGTTGGCCAGGCTGGTCTCAAACTCCTGACTTTAGGTGATCCAACAGCCTTGGCCTCCCAAAGTGCTGGGATTACAGGTGTGAGCCACCATGTCCGGCCCTTTTTGAGTATTTTTAAACTTAAAAAGTCTTATAATCATTATTATGACTTTGGGTCATTAACTCATTCATGCAACACATGTTTTTAAAGCACCTACTATGTTTGTTGTGCCATGAGTAATCACAACAAAAAGTCCCTTCACTTTCAAGTCCTGGAAACATGTCAGCACAAACTACATGAAAAATGATTACTTTGTAAATTCATTTTCAGACTTTGCAAATTTTCGCTGCTTTCATGTCACCACTCCTATGGAAACAGAAACTCTATTTCCACAGAAAACCCACCGTTCTGTGATTAGGCAAAACGGTGGTAGATATCGTGATTCAAGGAACAGGGGGCATTCTATTCTGCAAAAAGATGGGTCATGAATTCTAAATAAGCTGTCCCCAGAGAAAGCAATCTGGGGCTCTAGGAAAGGTGGAGTTCTGCCCTGACCCCACCTTCGCCACTCTTATTTTCTAGACAGCAGAGTTCAGCATAGTGTGGGATTCTCTTGAATCTCATTCAAGGTATCTGCTCAGGAGTGTAGGCAAAAGACTCACTAACTCCCCTGGTTGTGCCCGAGCTCACACAGTGTGAAAGAAGGGGGTGTGGAGGGCTGGTTGCGGAGCTGGGGCTGGCCAGCTGCAGGGCCTGAGTCCCTTCCCAAAGTTCTAGAGGTGGGGTCCACTTGAGGGTGAAGGGCCCCCATTTCTTGCCTTCCACTGATCTCAAGTGGCTGGAGCAAAATAGGCAGCCCAAATTTCACAAGTTACCAGCAGAGTAACCTAAAGATGACCCTTCAGGGGTCCCTGAGCATAGAGGCCACAACAGGAAGGAAGTCCTTGGGGCTCAGCCCGGCTACTTCCGGGTGGAAACAGGAACTTAGGCCGCATTCTGCCCAGGACCCAGCTGCCCAACTAGGACAGTTTTGTTCTTCCAAATGCACTTCCATTCTAGTTTCCCATGACATAGGCTTCTCGCTGAAAAGATTTTGAGTTCATGATGTTACTGTTCTGTGGATTAGGTAAAGAAACGTACTTCTGTGAATATAAATGATCAATACTCTATTAATATTTAATCACAATTGTTAGTAAGCTGCAAAACCTCTCCAGCTCTGTCCCCCCTAGAACTGGCCTTGGGGTCACACTTTCACTTTAATCACACTCTGGCCTCCCACGTCCACCATCCAGTCAGAAGTCGTTTTGGCCACTGACGGTTCAGTGTTTCCGCAGGTATCTGTGTGGCAACGGCCTCTGAGAACTGTGTCTTGTTGACCAAGCTAAGCTTCTCAGTGAACCACCAGGTCTGAGCTCAGCACTCGAAACAAGTCCATTTTCTCCCAGTGGAGACTGGACAGCATGTTGGGATTTCACCTTACCCTTCCATATGGTTTGGCTGTGTCCCCACCCAAATCTCATCTTGAATTGTAGTTCCCATAATTCCTATATGTTGTGGGAGTGACCCGGTGGGAGGTATTGAATCATGGGGGTGGTTCTTTCCCACGCTGTTCTTGCGATAGTAAATAAGTCTTACGAGATCTGATGGTTCTATAAAGGAGAGTTCCCCTGCACATGTTCTCTTGCCTGCTGTCATGTAAGACGTGCCTTTACTCTCCTTTGCCTTCTGCCATGATTGTGAGGCCTCCCCAGCCATGTGGAACTGTGAGTCCATTAAACCTCTTTGTCTTAATAAATTACTCAGTCTCAGGTATGTCTTTATTAGGAGCATGAGAACACATTAATACACCCTTGGTCCTGCCCACTAGTGACTTTTTGTAGGCAGTCAACAAGCCTTTAGTCCTAATCCAAAGAGGTCTGATGACTCAGGAATGTCAGAACTAGGGAATGTACACCCCTAGCATCCAATCCTATAGAGGGGAGGGGTCCTCGGTGCCCCCAACCTGCCAGCTGTGAGATTTCTAATCCTCCCTTTGCTGCCTGTGCAATTGCCCTATTTTTCTAGAAAAGGCTACTCTGGCCCATCACTGATTGTCTGTGACCCCACGGGGTCTAAGTTACTCACTGTAACTGTCCCCAGAGAAAACAGGCTGGGGCTCTAGGAAAGGTGGGAGTTCTGCCACCTCGATGTAACCTCAGAGCTGGTCCCTTCCTCCTCTGGTCACCATGCTCGCTCCTGCTGCCCAGGTCTCAAAGACAGCCTGCACCACCCATTCCCCGGCTCAGCACCATCCCCTGACCTCTGTCCCTGCCGCCTGGGCCTCTGGATTCCCCTGCACCCCAGGCCCACTGTGTGCTGAGTGTCCTACCATCCCACCAGCACCTGAGCTGGCCCCTCTCCAACTAATGAACAACATTTTATTTTCTAATGATAAGAATAAATCATTTCATTGAAAATAGAAAATAACAAAAAGTAAACAGAGGAAACTAAAAATCACCCATAATCTATTACATCCTAAACATGATTTACATTTTGATGCATTTGCTTAGTCTTTTTTCTTTGCACATTAATAATACATGTTTTTCCAAAACTGGAATTATACCATGCATAATATTTTGTACCCCGCACTTTTTTTCTAGCCTCATCATAACAATAAACATTCTGCTCTTATCCTTAGATCTCCATGTGGGTTTTCGAATTCCCCTCTCCTCCCCTCCACCCATCTAAATCTTTCCCTGCCTTTAATTCTCTGTCCCGAAAAGCCTGGCCTAATAATTCTGGTTGTATGTATGTATGTTCCTGTCAATATGTTCAGCCTTTGCCACACAGATTGCGTAATTCACTGCTTGATCTATTGTCTTTTCTAATGACTTTGAGAATTGGTTTTCTGTTGCTGGTAATAACATAAGCCCTTAACAATCAGCAACCTTGTCTTATACATAGTAGCGCTCAGTAATATTTGCTGATTTTCAGATTGCTTCATATTATTTGAGTTCCATATTCTCCTGCCCTTTTTTTGTTTCTATGCAAAAGTGAAAATTCTCAGACAAGGTTGCTGGAAGCCAGGAATAAATATCCATCTAATGGTAGCAATACTTGTAAGTTTTGTCCTAGAAAAGTACAGGACTCCCATCTTGCGTTTTCCTAATCCAGCCTTTCCCCTTGCTGGTGTGAATGAGATATATGCCTCCGCCAGAGTAGCTGGCCAAGATGCACCCATCTTACCAGCTGCGAGCGTTTTGGACTGCTCTCTGAGTTGGAATTTAGGGCCTGAATTAGTCAAGCATCAAATGAAGAAATAATGAGATGCAAACTCTCCTTCACATACTATCTTCACAGCTTTAAAATAAAACAAAATAAAATGGCCTTTAAAAGGAAATGTAGGTTAGACAGGATTACAAGTTAACTACAGTTATTTTCTAACATTAAAGTAATAAAAGGTATTTTTGACCGCGTTTTACAAAGGCTATTTCTTCACACACACACACACACACACACACACTAACAACCACCCATCCCCACACACATCCCCCCATATACATACACACTCACATACACTCATACTCATGCACACCCACTCCCACTCACACATACATACTCACATCCACAGACACCCATACACCCACTCACACACCCCACACACCCACACCCCACACACACCCACACACACCCCCTACACATGCGCACGCCCACACACATGCACACACGCACAGACACACACGCACTCACACATGCATACACAGATACACACCGCCCGCCACCCACACACACACCCTTGCCTAACCAATAAAGAGGAAGCCCCCACAGTTTGCCCCCACTTTAGTCCTATTAAAACAGACTAAGATCATTCAGGGTTCAGCCCCACCCCAGGGCCGCAGGCGCTCAGGGATTTTGATTCCAGGCCCTGGGCACCAGGCTGGAGTTCCCTGTCGGTCCTCCATCACCCGGTGCTGAATGTTTAATTTCCTACGAAAGGCTGCGAGCTAGAGGAGGAGGAAGCAGGAACACCCAGCGCCGTTCCCGCCCATCCTCCCGCCCCGCCCCGCCCCGCACGTGCTGGGCTGTGCCCTACACCACGCAGCCGCCCTGGGCCGCCTTCCCACGTCTGTGCGTGCAGCAGCGCCGCCTCCTTCAGCTCAGGCCCGGCACGCCATGAACTCTCATTCTCCACCATCCCCATCTCCAGCTTCCACGCTGCACAGGGCCAGGCCAGGTGCGTGATGGCGGGCACTGAATTACAGATCCCGTTTGTGGCCGCCAGCCTCTGTGTCCTGCCACCTCCTCCGGGAAGCCTCCCTTCCTTATAAACACGTCACCGCCACAAGGTGGAGCGAGTCTCCTCCTCTGCGCTCCAACCACGTGCTGTTTATTACTCTGGGGATTCCCATACCGAGGCCTCTTCAGTTCCTGGAACAGTAGCACTAATTTCTTTTTTTTTTTTTTTTTTTGAGACGGAGTCTCGCTGTGTCGCCCAGGCTGGAGTGCAGTGGCGCGATCTCGGCTCACTGCAAGCTCCGCCTCCCGGGTTCACGCCATTCTCCCGCCTCAGCCTCCGAGTAGCTGGGACTACAGGCGCCCGCCACCACGCCCGGCTAGTTTTTTGTATTTTTAGTAGAGACGGGGTTTCACCATGTTAGCCAGGATGGTCTCGATCTCCTGACCTCGTGATCCACCCGCCTCGGCCTCCCAAAGTGCTGGGATTACAGGCTTGAGCCACCGCGCCCGGCCCAGTAGCACTAATTCTGTTAATTGGATTGTTCTGGTTCGCACTACAATGACCGGGTTGGGGAGGGGGCGCTCGTAATGAAACAGGAACTGCTCCTCGCGCCTGTTCCAGAGTCCTTTACATCTTTGGGTAGGGGGCTACGGGGAGCTACATTTCATTTTCCTGAAGATTTTCCACGCGAAAGTGCTGGGGAGAGAGTTGGGCCTGAGAGGCTGCGCCTCCTTCCCGCGAATCCCGAGAACTGCGCGGCAAAGGCGGGTTCCGCAGAAGTCGCGGGTGACCCGGGGCGTCGCCCTTCTTTTCGGGACCCAGGGCGGGGTCCATTCGAGGACCGGCCGCCCGTCCTCTCCAGAGCACCTCCTGGCGCCCTCTAGGCCACCTTGATTCCATGGCCGCTGTTGAAAGAATTAGTAAATAAATACTAGTCTCCCGTCTAGACCCGCACGTGAGGGTCCCCTGCTCCCTGGACACCCTGCCGCAGTCTCTGCTGTCCGATCCTGCCCCCTCTACGGGGATGGGGGCCATTGTTTGCACATCAGCGGCGTTTAGGACAGCACTGTGCAAGATCTGTGACTCGGCTTTCAGAAGCTTCCGCCACAAGGCTTCAAACGAAACCCTCAATTTTCACATTTCCTAGGGGGATAAAAATCTGAGGTTTCTTCTTGTGGCTTGATGAACTTAGCTTTCGTTGCTGGAATAAAACCCAAGGAACAGCGTCTTCGCCACCCTCACCACCTTACTGTTTCTCAGCGTGTGGCATGCCCATTGCAACCTTATGAGTGGGGTCATGACCAATCCCCATTTTTCAGATGCAGAAACAGGCTCAGAGAAGTTAAGTGCTACTTGCTTAAGGCCACAGCAGGGAGTGGAGCTGGGTTCGCTCCCAGGCAACTGACCCCAGCGTCCAGTCGATGCCTTCTCCTAGTCCCACTCACCCTGTAAGACCTGGCATTTACAGCTCCCCAGGATACAGTCAATAGTCTTCCAAAATTTAGATGCTCTTTGTGATTCTCAATCGGAAGGGCACTAGGGGAGCTCATTGTTTAAAACTGTCATCCCTAACTGCCTTTTAAAAAGAAATCTGACGTGACAAGGTCTTTAGTTTTTATAAGTGAGGTCTCCTCTCTTTGCCTAGATATTCCTCCAATAACATCAATGAAAGTATCTAGCACGTTTTGCCTAGCACAGAGTAAGTACTAAATAACGATTTGGTGAATCTAATGTTGAGCCCGCAGTAATCCAACTAGAAACACTCAGCCACTCCAGGCACACCTTTTATCTGGGTGAGGGGCACTGCAGTTCTCTGGGCAGGGGTCAGCTAGGAGAGACCAAGAGATGCCCCCACCCCAGGCTGCTAGACCCATCTCCAGGACCAAACAGCCAAAGCCCCTCTTATTTTCTTCAAAACACACACATTTCTAGAAATTCTCTGCAAAATACATAAGCTACTAGATAAGCACCAAGTTCCCCTCTGGGGTCATTTGTTCCCGAATGAGGCTTATTAAAATAGCAAACTATTTTTAAGCTAAATCATCAATCAAAAGTATTCTTCATTCTGGTATATGGCTGCTTTCCACAGATAATAAAATCCCATCAACTTGATCCAAAGAAAAAATGACCTACATAACAATGACAGCATGAATAACAATTAATCCTCCATTGAAATATTCAAAAGCTGGAATTGTGGTAAAGCCAAGATTCCCAGGGAGTGTCAGGAACTGCTCTCTTGATTCTAAGCTTGAAGCAGATAAAGAAAAGGTGGTCTGGGACTAGGGTTTTCGGGGATAGGACCCAAATCCCAAGGCAAAGGGAGTCAGAAACGAATAAGGAAAGCAAACAGCTCCTACCTACCCAGTGCCAAAGAAACGCAGACACCAGTTCTGTGTCGGTTCTGCTTGAAAAGATCTGAGAAGAGTAATTTGGTAGATGAATCATTGAAGAATAATTTTGCAGACAGCTCCATCAAGCCAAAGGGCCAGCATGAGGGCTGTGTGTATAATACTGTCATAACCTTTGAAGATGGATTCTGTTCATCAACACAGCTGTTTACAGAATCACTTGGTCACTTCACCAAATGAATTAATCTTTTTGGTCACATTCCTTATCAGTGCATGGAGAAGCTCATTGTTGGTGGCCCAATGTGTCCCATAAACGGATCCCATGAGAATAAGGTTGCAGCAACAGATGATGAAGGGAACTGAGATACAGACGAAAGCACAGCGGCCTGGGAGACAGGAGATGAGGCTCTGCCTGGACCTTGACGACGACCTTCCTTAAAACTCTGGACTCGTCTTCTGACCTCTCAAGGCCTCCATTTCCACATCTGTAAAACCAAAAGCCCCTCAGCAATCTGGGGCTATTGTCTGAAAAGTGTGGGCAGCTGTGAGCACTTATACCTCAAGTCCTAACAGTTTCTTCTTCTAACGGTAACATACTTTGTACGTGACCCAGCAATCCCACTCCTGGGTATTTACCCGATAAATGAAAACCCATGTTGACCAGGCGTGGTGGCTCATGCACGTAATCCCAGCACTTTGGGAGGCCAAGGTGGGCGGATCACTTGAGGCTAAAAGTTTGAGACCAGCCTGGACAACGTGGTGAAACTCCATCTCTGCTAAAAATACAAAAATTGGTGGGGTATGATGGCACATGCCTGTAGTTCCAGCTACTCAGGAAACTGAGGCAGGAGAATTGCTTGACTCCAGGAGGCAGAGGTTGCAAGTGAGCCAAGATTGTGCCACTGCACTCCAGCCTGGGCGACAGAGCAAGAGCCCATCAAAAAAAAAAAGAAAGAAAAGAAAAGAAATAAAGAAAGAAAAAAAGGAATGAAAGGAAAGAAAAGGGAGGGAGGGAGGGAGGGACGGAAGCAGGGAAGGAAGCGAGACCATTGAGAAGGTACATACAAAAACCTGTACCCAAATGTGCAGAGCTTTATTTTTACTTATCACTGCCCCAGGCTGGACGTCGGGACATCCTCAGCGTGTGAATGAATAAACCAACCGCAGCACGTCTGTACAGTGGAGTGCTACAGAGGAACGAATATGGATTCGCACAGCAACATGGGTGCATCCCAAAGGCATACTGCTACACCGATGCAAGGCCTTCGGACTCTATGATCCCATTTAGGAGACAATTGGGAAAAGGGAAAATCCAGGGGTGAAGAATAGATCTGTGGTGGCAGGAGTGGGAAAAGGGGGGAGAGAATTTTGCAGGGCAATGGATCTGTCTGTATCTTGACCATGGTGATGATATATAACTGTGCATTTGTCAGAACTCACAGGGCTGAATGTGAATTTTACTGCATGTGAATTTTCAAAATAAATCCTAGAAAGTATTTAAAAAATCAAGCCCAGATCCTGTAAGACATTATGGCTCCCCACCAGAAGGGGAGAGATGGGGAAAAAGAAGTGTCCCCAAAGTTAACCCACGTTCCCTGGGACCCACCTCCCTCCCCACTGCCACTTCCCACCAGCCTCATGCACGGGCCAGACCCTTCCCTTCGCAGCTCACAGCACAGCAGATGTTAGATCAGAATGCATCCCCTCACCTGACTACAGGTTTAGAGCCAGTAAGGTTGAAACAAACCAGGTATTAACACCCCCTCCTCCATGCCCTGCCCACCTCCTAGCCAGTACCAGTGAAGCAAAAGCCACTCTCTCACCCCCAGGCTGTCCCAAAGCCCTGAAGACCCAAGAAAACAGAGCCAAGAGGAGTGACCCTGATACCAGGGACAGCTGCCCAGTCCCCTGTAGCTGGGGAGGACCCCCATCTTCTTGCGAGGCAGACACTGGGAGTGCCCCCTCCCTGCAAGGGAGATTTCTTCTCCACCAGGGTTCCCAGAGGGTTCCCAGAGGAAATACAGGATACCCGAATCATTTGAATTTCAGATAAACAATAAATAACGTTCTGGTACAAGTCTCTCCTGTGCAGTATTTGCATGTGTTTTTATTTGCTAAATCTGGCAACTCTGTCCCCACCCACAGGGGCGTGCCTATGGTCACCACACCAGAAGGTAGTCCATTACATCTCAGTAACTCTAGATCCGTACACCCACGTAATTTGCTTCTTGGCTCATCTCCTGGGAATTAGAGAACTGGGTCTGTTAGGCAAACTCTCAAGACACCTGGCCCCAAAACAACCTGGGGTGCTGAGGAAGGCGCAGAAAAAGCAAACAGCATGCCCTCTCCAACTCCCACCCCTACTACAATCTGGGCTTAGAAGCCAGATGTGGGTGGCATGAGAGGGAAAGGCACACCAGCCTGAGCACCTCTTCCTGAGCAGGCTGCGGGGAGGGAGGCCCATCCCAGGCCTCCCTCCGGTACCCATCAGACCGTCTCAAAGGATACACGGATCACCCCTAGAAACCCCTAGATAGACTCTGCACGCAGCCCAGCCTCCCAGGTCTCCCCCAGTCACCCCAGGTGGCCCACAGGGGTTTCTACACCTTCCAAGTGCCCCGTGGTGATAGCAGGTGTCTGGGGGTGGTGAAACCCATGGGTCCCTGCAATGTAGGGAAGGGGGTGGTGCTTCCTTTCTGGGGCGTTTTATTTTGCCATTAACAAAGGGAAAATCTGTCCAGAATTTATATTAAAAGCTCCAGCAGATGCTAAGCAGCTGGCCTCCATCTGCAAGGTTGATGGAACAAGGCTAAGGGGAAGCGTGGGGATTTAGGTTAGCTTAGACATGGAAAAGGGGGGTGTGAAAAGAAAGAAAGCTGAAGATGATAATGGTCACTGCACAAGACTGGTACGTCTCCTGTCCCTGGGTGTCCCAAAGATGGGACTGATGAAGGGCCCTATCTTTTCATCAGTGAACAGGCAGTTATTAGGCACCACTGTGTTCCGGGCTCTGTGTTGGTGCTGTAGCAGCTAAGATGTGTACAGAACAATCCTGGCACTCGGAGGTCGTGTTCTAGGGGCAAGCATACAGCAGAGTCCCAGAATCCCGGAGCGCTGAGGAGCTGCAGGATTGGACTAAGAGCCCCGAGGCCCTGCCTGACCGTAGTGTGAAAGGAAAAGCAGAGGTCAGCCAGGAAGAGGCTGTGGAGGGACAGGGCTCCAGGCAGAGGGCCCTGCGTGGATAAAGGCATGGAGGTGAGAAACCGCTGGAGTACGTGGGGAACATGGTGTGGCTCGGGCGTGACATCAGAGGGTGAGAGGGCACCAGATGGAGGCCTGGCATGATCAGTGGGGGGTTTCCCCCTGTCCCGAGCAGCCAGGGGTCTCTCAGCAGGTCAGAGCCACAGGGTCCTCCATGCATTTTGGAAAGGTCACTCCGGTAGGAGAAGGGTGGCTTGTCAGGAGGCTGTCCAGGCTCGGGCTGCCGAGGCCTCCACAAGGCCATGGCCGTGGGGCAGAGAGCAGGGGTAGGATTGAGAAAACCTGGAGGCAATGCCAGCAGACTCGGGAGAATAATGGGACGCAGGAGGCGAGGAAGGGGCAGGAAAATATGTGCTTCAGCTTCCCAACACCAACCAGCTGGCTAGGAGAAGGCAAATGACACGGCACCCACGTCGGAGGCAGCACTGGGGCTTTGTTCTTGCAAACCCCTGGCTCTTGCAAACCCCAAGACCTGCCCTGGCCGGTCAAACCCCATCCCCAAACCTAGGACACAAGTCACCACAGAGGCTGTCCTGTGGTCTCCAGCCTGGCCCGGCCTCTCCGCAGCGTTTCAGCCACAGTTGCACAGGTGTGGCTGGACCTGGACCTGCTGAGGGAGGTTCTCAGAGTCCGGAGTTGGCCTTAGGTGGTCACCATGGTGAAGATTCTGAAGGCATTGAAGAGGCCCCAAGAAGTACAGGAATACAGCCCGGTCTTAGCGGAGGCCATGCAGCAGACGGGGCCCTGGGGAGGGATTCCGGAGCACCTGCTCCCATGCTGGGGCTCAGCATAGCTGTCTGTCCAGGGATGAGCATGCAAAGGCCACATCCTATTGGGTCTAAGCTCTGGATCCTCTTGAGGGCAGAACTCAGCAAATACAGCTCAGTGCTGCCGCCTACTGCTCACCTCTTGCCATTACACACTCAGTGCAGGGATCATCTCCGCTGCCCGGGAGGAGCTGGAGGGCAGGGTCCTGACCCAGAATGGCCATCATCCTGCCCCAGGGCGGCTAAAGGACCCTACAACTTACTGTCTGATTTGAAGGCAGCCAGATGCGCTTAGGAATTAGGTCAGAGCAGCTACAACGGGCGCAGGGCAAGAAGCAAGCAGGTGTTGTAGCCATTGGAGAGCCACGGGTCCCTTTGCAAAAGTTAGCAGGTGTAAGCGGGGTAGGGTGGCTCATGCCTGTAATCCCAACACTTTGGGAGGCCGAGGCAGGTGGATCACCTGAGGTCAGGAGTTCAAGACCAGCCTGACCAAAATGGTGAAACCCCGTTTCTACTAAAAATACAAAAATTACCCAGGCATGGTGGCGGGTGCCTGTAATCCCAGCTACTATGGATGCTGAGGCAGGAGAATCGCTTGAACCCGGGAGGTGGAGGTTACAGTGAGCTGAGATCGTATCACCGCACTCCAGCCTGGGAGACAGAGCGAGACTCCGTCTCAAAAATAAAATAAAATAAAATAAAAATTAAATATATATATTTTTAAAAGCTAGCAGGCGTATACTCTGCAAAGACCTTCGGGCCGAGGCTGCACAGTCACCTTGTCACAGGGGCTTCCACAGAAAAGATCCAGGTTTTGAGGGGGTTGGAGGAGGAGCGGGGAGCAGGGGATGCTGCTGCCAGCAGAGCCCACACTGGCCGCAGGGCTGCTTCTGTGCAGCCTGCGCCAAGAATGGTTTTTACATTTTTAAATAGTTGAGAAAAGGACTCAAAGACAGAAGAATAGATGCGACCTAGAACATGTGGTCCTCAGAGTCTGAAATATTTACTATCTGGTCTTTGGCGGAAGCGTGCTGCCTCCCGGCCTACACAATGGCCCAGATGTCTGTCACCTGAGATGGTCGTTCAGGGTCAGGCACACTGTCACGGAGAAGCCTGCGGTGTCGCCCCGCCTGGGAAGGACCCTCATGCCCCGCACAAGCTCCCAGAGTCTCCCGCAGGCCCCGCCAGGGAGGGGAGAGGACAGGGGGAGAGGCAAAGGAGAGGGCAGGAAGAGAGGCAGGGGAGCCGGAAGGACCACAGCTCAGGTCTGATCTGCTGGTCTGCAAGCCTCTCTCTGGGCCGTGCCCAGCACAGATGTTCAGGTTGGGGTGGCGGTGCTTCCCCTGGAACTCTCAGGGACGACACAGCTGTCAGAGGACCCAGCAAGACGCTTCAGCCACTCTGGGAGGCTCCAACTAGGCCGGAAGTCCCCCAGAACCCACAGCATCTCACCGGACGTGTCAGAGTGGCCTCCTTCTTTGCTGCAAATCCCGTCGCCACAAAATCCTGCCAACAGTTCAGTATTTTCATTCACAACCCAAAGAAAAAATACCCCTCCATTCTTGGTGTTTCTGAGGGGAGAGGAAGTCATCCGTCACATACATTCATTGAGCGAGGTTTCCATTCTCCAGTAATTTCTTCTCTGTCTCCTGTCTGCAATAGCAGGGACCGTGTGACTATAGAGCAGGAACTCATTGTGGCGGCACCCTGCTGTGAGCACAGCCAGTGCAGGGCCCTTTCCTGACACCACCCAGCAATGTGTCCAGGCTTCCCCTCCCCCAGGTGGTGGTGGGCTCCTAGACCAAGTTCCATTCTTCAGTGCCCTGGCTTCCAACCAGCGAAAACTCAGCCCGGGCTAAGGGCCATGAGGGCAGGGGCCTCTCAAGACAAGGGTAAGAGGTGGATGCAGTGGTCACCTCTGTAATCGCAGTGCTTTAGGAGGCTTTGCTTGGGGCCAGGGGTTCAACACCAGCCTGGGTAACATACTGAGACTCCTGTCTCAATAAAAAAAAAACTTTTTTTTTAATTAGCCGGGCATAGTGGCACACACTTGTAATCCCAGCCACTCAAGAGGCTGAAGTAGGAGGATCACTTGAGCCCAGGAGTGGGAGGCTGCAGTGAGCTATGATTGCACCACTGTACTCCAGCCTGGAATATAGGGTAAGAAGCTATCTCTGAAAGAAAAAAAAAAAAGGGAGAGTAAGAGGTTTCCAAGGCATTGGGCACAGCGTGGGCCTGGGGTCTGGATGCAGAGGTCTTGGTCCTGGTCTGTGGTCAGTAGTTGTGTGACGTCCCCCCAAGGGCAATGTGCACTGGTTAAATGAGATAAAACCAGCAAAACGCCCATTGAGAGAAGACCCTCGATAAATGTGTCTTTCCCGTACATTTCCTTGACTGGTAAAATGGAGATAATATCATCAACCCCTTTGTCACAGAGTCATTTTAAGTCTCAGGTGAGACAAATAACGCAGGAGAGATTTATAGCTATAATCTCTATAGTCACACCTTCATCCAGCACTTACTAGGTGCCACTCACAAACTCAGTTCCGGGACAAAAGTGAACAAGAGAGAAGCAGTCCCTGCCCTGGCGTACATATCAGTCTACTTTCCAGAACGAAAGATGGTGTGTTTTTTATTACTCAAGCCATGGTCCTTTTGCTCAGGAGTTGGGGGGGAAATGCACGGACAAGTGGGCTTCCTACTTCACCATTAGTGACCTCCTGATCCAAGGATGGTTATTTGAACATTCATTTCTCCACCTGTCAAGTGGGATATTTGTGAAAATTAAATGAAATAATATGTATGAATGCATTTAGCCAGTCCATGCACACAGTAGAGCTTAAAAAGTGTTAATTCAGGCTGGGCACGGTGGCTCACGCCTGTAATCCCAGCACTTTGGGAGGCTGAGATGGGCAGATCACTTGAGGTCAGGAGTTCAAGACCAGCCTGGACAACATGGTGAAACCCCATCTCTACTAAAAATACAAAAATCAGCAGGGTGTGGTGGCAGGTGCCTGTAATCCCAGCTACTCAGGAGGCTGAGGCAGGAGAATCACTTGAACCCAGGAGGCAGAGGTTGCCATGAGCCGAGATCACACCATTGCACTACAGCCTGGGCAACAGAACAAGGCTCGTCTCAAAAAAAAAAATAAATAAATAACGTTAATTTAATGGCATGACACCTGGTGAACACTGTAAGCTCATTCGCCTGAATGGCCAAGGCTGCAGAGCAGGCTCTGGTCACCCTGAGTTCTAGGGGAGGGGTGACTGGACCTCTGACATCACCTCCTCCACACATCCGTCTTCTCCTGCCATTTGTGATCCCTCCCTCGCCCCTCACCAAGGCCTACAAGGACAGTGCTCACAGATGTGTTAATAACATAAATTGCCACCGTTTATTGAGCACTTTACATACTCCAGACACCCCTCCCCTCACTTTATCCTCACACTGAGGATACTGGAGGTACTATTGTTATCCTTTTTTATAGATGGGGAAAGCAGGGCACAGAAAGTTTTGGTGAATTGCCCAAGATCACACAGCTAGTGTGAGGGCAGCCAGGGTTTGAAGGCTAGTCCATTTGAGTACATCTGAAGTTAACAGTTTCCAGGCTGTAGGACCTGAATAACCTGGATGGCCAGAAGCCCAGGGTATTTGTAAAACACACTCTACTAGTAAAGCTAACATTTATTAATAGTAAGCACTTACCGTGTGCCCCAGACTGCTGTATTATGTTTTAAAGTGATTGTTAAAGATGCAACAATGGACTGGGCATGGTAGCTCACGCCCGTAATCCTAACACTTTGGGAGGCCGAGGCTGGCAGATCACCTGAGGTCAGGGGTTGGAGACCAGCCTGGCCAACATGGTGAAACCCTGCCTCTACTAAAAGTACAAAAATTAGTAGAGTATGGTGGTGCATGCCCATAATCCTAGCTACTTGGGAGGCTGAGGCAGGAGAATCACTTGAACCCAGAAGGTGGAGGTTGCAGTGAGCCGAGATGGCGCCACTGCACTCCAGCTTGGGTGACAGAGTGAGACTCCCTCTCACAAAAAAAAAAAAAAAAAAAAAAAAAAAAAAAACAAAAAAAAAACACATGCAATGATGACCATACCACCTGCACCAGTTAGTAGTCATGCTGCAGAAAGAAAAAGTCGCCTGTCTCCTCCATGTGTCAGTAACTTCCAGTTAAAACTGGTGCTTTTATATAATAATGATGGGAGCCAGGTAGATAGTACTGACCCTGTGCCAAGCATGTTCTGAGGACTCTGCACACATTAACTAAGATGGAGCCAACAGTTATCCTCACTTCATCTGAGATAAGAAAACCCAGTCACTTGGCCAGGTTCCCTGGCTGTTAGTGGCAGATCTGGGATATAAACCCACTCTCTGCCCACTCATTACACCTGCCTGAGCTGCAATGGACTCAGGGGCCATTGTGAAGCAGACACAGCAGACCCCTTTGTCCTCAGAAAACTGTGAAACAAACAGTGTTTAGCAGGAGATGGGCTTGGCCTCCCCCAGGCCCTAGAGATGATTTTCATATCTTTGGAAGGCACAGATGGGTGGGATAAAAATTCCTTTGCCAGAAACATTGCCCAGGAAAGTGTATTGAGCCCCAAATCCTCACCCACTGTGGGACTTCATCCCCTTCACCAATGACTTATGACAACCACCTCAGCCAAAATGACATTCCAGAAAACCAGGGGTCATCTGTCGAGGTGGCCAAAGACAAGGAAAATCTGAGACACCGTCACAGTCAAAAGGAACCTAAAGAGGCATGACAGCTAAACGTCATGTGGCATCCTGGATGGGTCCCTAGGACAGCAAAAGGACATGAGGAAAAATATAAGGAAATCCGAATAATGTACAGATGTCTAGTTAATAAAACTGTATCAACACTGGTTCATTCATTACAACAAATGAAGCATACTCATGGAAGATGTTACCAGTAGAGAAACTGTGCGTGGGGCTTATGGGAGCTCTCTGTACAAGCCTTGCAAATTTTCTATAGATTTAAACTTTATTTTTTCTTTTAAAATTTTTATTTTTTAAAGAGATGGGGTCTCACTATGTTGCCCAGGCTGGAGCACAGTGGCTATTCACAAGCATGATCCCACTACCGATCGGCACAGGAATTTTGACCTTTTCCAACCCGGGCTGGTTCACCCCTCCTTAGGTAACCTGCCAGTCCCCTACTCCCGAGTTGTCACCATATTGATGCTGAACTTAGTGTACGCCTCTGATTGACATAGCACACTACAGCCCAGATCTCCTGGACTCAAGCGATCCTCTCACCTCAGCCTCCCAAGTAACTGGAACTAAAGGCACACTCTTTACAAATAAAACGTGTTATAAAAAATATATACTCATTAATGATACTACTTAATTTTATACCTACCTCTTTTTTTCATATTTCAATTTGTCTTCGCTCTGACTGCTATAACAAAATAACATAGACCTGATGGCTTAGACAAACCTTTATTCCTCACATTTCTGGGGGTTGGACATCAGAGGTCCAGGTGCCAGCAGATTTGGTTCTGGGTGAGAGCTGTCGCCCTGCCTTGCTGGCAGCTGGCTTCTCTCTGTGTCCTCACACAGCTGAGAGGGGAGCTCCGGTGTCTCTTGGTCTTCTAACAAGTCCCATCACGGGAGCTCTACCCTCATGGCTCAATTACCTCCCAAAGGTGGGGTCTCCAAAGACCGCCACACTGGGAACTAGAGCTTCAATGTAAGGATTGGGAGCAGGGACCCAAACATGCAACCCGTAATACAACTGAATTCCATAAGGAGCATATCAACGCCACAGAGAGGCCCGCTTGAAACGGCGGTAATCCCTCCTTTCACCTCACGCCTGTGAGGATGGCCATATCGAAACAAACAAGGAGTGCCGGCCAGGTCATGGAGAAATCGGAAGACTTATCCACCGATGGGGAACAGGAAATGGTGTCGCTGCTACGGAGAACAGTGTGGAGGGTCTTTCAGCAATTACTGCGAATCTACCGTGTAACCCGTCATCAGTCCACTTCCGAGTATTCATCAAAAGAATGAAAATCAGAATTTCCAGGAGATACCTGCAGCACCACGTTCACTGCGGCAATATTCACGCAGCCAAGACATGGAAACAGCTCACGTGTCCAATGTCAAATGAATGGATTGAGAAAATGTGATTTATTCATACCACAGAATATTATTCGGCCTTGAAAATGAGGGAAATCCTACTGGGAACTTGGAGGATGTTACGCTTAGCGAAATAAGCCAGGCCTACGGGGACAAACGCTGCATGATTCCACTTAAACAGAGGACTAAAATAGTCAAACCCATAAAAGCAGAGACTAGAATGGTGGTTGCCAGGGGCTGGGTGAGGGAGAGCTGGGGATTTGCTGCTCAGTAGGCATAAGTTTCACTACGCAAGATGAATGAGTTCTAGCTATCCAATGTACAATATGGTACCTACAGTAAACAACACCGCACCAGGCACTGAAGCATTTGTTAGGAGGATGACCCCCCAGCTAAGCATTCTTAACACAAAAGCAGACAAACAAACAAAAACAGGGGCGTACAAGGACACCTTTGGAAGTGATGGATGTATCTATCACCATTTGATAATGATGGTTTCACAGGTGTGTGCAGATGTCCAAACTCATCAAATGTATACATCAAATACACACAGGGTTTTTTGCATATCAATCACGTATCAATGAAACTGTAAAAAAGGAAAAGGAAAAAAATGACCCTTTCTGCCACACATCAAGACCCCTGCCCCTCTCTGTACTTCCTCCTCAAAGGGTAAACCCAGAGATGTGGTCCTAACTGGTAACCCCCTATGGCCAGGACCCTAAGGCACCTCCTGGGGCAGAGAAGCAGCTCATGTCACCTGCCATGGGGACTCCCCCAGCCAGTGTAGCTCTATCCTGTTGTTGCTCCTGTTGCTGGAGTGACAGTTGCATCATGTGTTCCACTTATCTGGACAAGGATGAGAGGAGGCGGGGCAGCCTCTGTGGTAGGAGCGGCTGTAGAGACACCTTGGCTGGAAGTGAGAAGGCACTGCTTTGACTGTGACCCAGGCCACCGCAAGGGAGGCAGCGGCCCAGGAGGCACCAGGGTGGGCAGGGCAGGAAGTAAAGCGTTGCTCCCTGTTCAGTGCTGTGGTTTTCGAGTAAAGATCTGGAATGAGGCCGGACACAGTGGCTCATGCCTGTAATCCCAGCACTTTGGGAGGCCAAGGCAGGCAGATTACGAGGTCAGGAGTTCGAGACCAGCCTGGCCAACATAGTGAAACCCCTGTCTCTACTAAAAATACAAAAAATTAGCCAGGCACGGTGGTGGGCACCTATAATCCCAGCTACTTGGGAGGCTGAGGCAGGAGAATCACTTGAACCCGGGAGGCGGAGATTGTAATGAGCCAAGCTCATGCCATTGCTCTCTAGCCCAGGCAACAGAGCAAGACTCCATCTCAAAAAACTAAAATAAAATAAAATTTAAAAATAAAAATAGGAATGAAGCCCTGGCTCTGCCTTTTCTTAGCACAAGCAACCCTGTGAGAACCACATATCCCTGTAAGCCTCAGTTTCTTCATCTGTGAGATGAAGACCGCCCGCCTCGTGTAATTGTGGTGGAGGTTACAGGAAAGCGCATATTAATGCAGATGTGGAGGGGGCCTCCCGGGGAACTAAACACAGAAACAGTTAAGGCGACTTTGTTTGGGACTGGGGCTGGGCATTGAAAGGTGTGGGTTTGGGGAGTGCTGCTTTCACTGAACTGTGTGAATCTATTATTTAGATTATTTAGATAAAATAACTGAACACATTTTTGGGGGATTGTTCGTTTGCTTGTTTTGAGACAGAGTCTCCCTCTGTCGCCCAGGCTGGAGTGCAGTGGCATGATCTCTTCTCACTGCAACCTCCGCCTCCCAGGTTCAAGCGACTCTCCTGCCTCCGCCTCCTGAGTAGCTGGGACTACAGGTGTGCACAACCACGCCCAGCTAATTTTTGTACTTTTATTAGAGACGGGGTTTCACCACGTTGGCCAGACTGGTCTTGAACTCTTGACCTCAGGTGATCCGCCCACCTCGACTTCCCAAAGTGCTGGGATTACAGGCGTGAGCCACCACACCCAGCCGATGTTTATATGTTTTAACAAAGTATGCTTACATTGCCTTACATTTTTTATTTGTGCAAATTCCTGGGATACATGAGAGATTTTGTTACACATATTTAATGTGTAGTGATCAAGTCAAGGTATTCCCGTGTCCATCACCCAAGTATAAAACATTGTTGTGAAGTATAGTCACCCTGCTCTGCGATCAGACATTGAATCTGCTCCATCTTACTGTGCACTTGTACCCTTTCACCCACTTCTCTTCATTTCCCCCCGCCCCAACTCCCCGCCCACCCCACACTCCTCCCAGTCTCTGTTATCTCTTTCTGAATGTGTGTTTAAAGGTGGGAGCCTGCAGCAATGCTCTTAGCCCTGGTCCGGCACACAGGGCAGGCGCATGGTCCATGGTGCAGACAGGGCAGCTAGGGGCGATCAGAAGATTCATTCTGCTGCTGGAGGCCTGCTTGGGCCTTCCTGGAAAGGCCAAAGAGATAGTGGTGATAAGAATCTAGAAAAATCTCATGAGAAGGACTGGCAGACACTAACTTGTTCACCAAACCCCACAATGCCAGATCTCTCTACTCTCTCTGCCAGAGAGCAGATCCCTTCTTCAAGGTGATTTCAGGACAAATTTGCAGCAGCTTGTACATGTACGGATCTTGTTAACTCAAGATATGTATGATGCAGGCTGGAATCAGAGAGAGACAGGTCTCCATAAATCTCATGCCATGAAATCACACATTTGTCATTGAGGGAAGCCAAAGAGGTCTTGCTGTGTCACCCAGGCTAAAGTGCAATGGCACAATCATGGCTCACTGCAGTCTCCAACTCCTGGGCTCAAGTGATCCTCCTGCCTCAGCCTCCCCAGTAGCTGGGACTATAGGCATGCATCATCACACTCAGCTACTTTTGTATTTTTTATAGGGATGGGGTCTTACTATGTTGTCCTGACTGGTCTTGAACTCCTGGCCTTAAGCAATCCTCCCACCTCGGCTTCCCAAAGTGTTGGGATTACAAGCATGAGCCACTTCACTGGACCTGTCCCTGCCTTTTGAGAGGAGGGCATCTGTGCCCTGCCCTGGTCCAACTCTTCACCCTGGCAGACCCTGGTATACCCTCAGGGAAGTCTATAGATGAACCATGGGTGTGACCTGGTCCAATAAGAACAGTCAGAAAAAGCTATATTGGAGGTGCTGGCGAATGGGTAGATCCAGGTCAGAAAAGTGGGCAGATGGGAACAGAGACCCTCTGTACCTCTCGGCCCAGGACAAACAAGTAGAGAGGACACCCTCCCCCACCTCCATCACCTGAGCCCCAGCCTCCCCACCCAGCCATACACAACAGGCACACACCCCTCCCCCCAACTGATGCACCCACCACACACACAGTGCCACAGTGGGGCGGGCAGCACAGGAGCTGCAGTCGAAGGCTCAGAGTCCCAGCCCTGCCACCCGTCTCTAACATGATCTCAGGCATGCCTCAGAATCTCCCTGAGCCTAGGCTTCCACAGCTCTGAGTACAGCTCTGCCTCCAAAGAGACGTGGTAACGAACAAATAGGGATAAAAAGTCTCTAAAGAGCTTTGTAAACTGCAATCAGCTTATCAATGTAAGTTGTTTTTGTTCTTAATGAAATGGTCCTTTCAGCATTGGACCCCAGAAGATGTGATGTCTTGGTCCAAGCAGGTTAGAAGGGGGTGAGTGAGGGAGAGCCAGAGGGAAGAGGAGCTGGGAGAGGAAGACAGATGAGCAGGCCCCTGCCCCTGTCCCCAGGATGCACTTTCTGGACCCGCTGCACACCCACTGGTCAGGGATGGAATCTGTACCAGCCCCAGGATTGTAATGCGGAAGAGCTGCCTCTACTCAGCAGATAGACCAATTTCCTGTTTATTTTGAAAGAGACTCTACCCCTGAAAGTAACTGGTGGCCAATCATGTCACACAAAGATGTGAATTCCAGGCCAGGTGCAGTGGCTCATGCTTGTAATCCTAGCACTTTGGGAGGCCGAGGCAGGGGGATTGCCTGAGCTCAGGAGTTCGAGTCCAGCCTGGGCAACACGATGAAACCCCGTCTCTATAAAAATACAAAAAATTATCCAGGCGTAGCGGCATGTGCCTGTAGACCCAGCTACTTGGGAGGCTGCAGCAGGGGAATTGCTTAAACTCGCCTGGGAGGCAGAGGTTGTAGTTGCCAAGATCATGCCACTGCACTCCAGTCTGGGTGACAGAACGATACTCCATTTCAAAAACAAAAGATGTGAATTCTTGAACCAATTGACTGGTGATTTCTGTTTGTGTTCTCTTTTCATTTCTGCTGTTTGCAGTGGCCTCACTGAGCACAGTGGGGTCTCCCCTCAAGAAGTCCAATGGCACTGACCATGGTGTGGTGTGTGCCTTTGGGGAGAAGAGTCTGGGGCTTGGGGGGGTCTGGATCATGAAACAATGACTCACTCCCTTCCTACTGCAGTTGCACCCACTCTGTTAGTGAAGAAGGGAGAAATGATTAACTCTAGGAACCTGGCTCATTTGCATAGATGTGCATAAATTATGCCTCCTCACTAAATGATCTGAGCATGAGTAAAAGCAAATGGGAATGTGTTTTTCTGTTCCCCTTTTCCATCTGTTTTTCTCCTTCCCCTCCTGCTACTTCCATAAACATACCAAAACCGTTTTCAGCTTCCCATGCAGAAAGTACATGCTGAATGTACTTCAGGGATTTGCAGAATGTTGATATATCAGGATCACCAAAAGTCCTGCTTTCTTCCATCTTTTTCCCCCTACCTTCTCTCCATATTCATTTCTACCATTTTCTCTGCAAAATAGAAGGCTTCAGATTTCAGTGTTTAGCATGCATGGAAGCTGATAATTCTTAAGCTAACAGGGCACAATAATGGACCAGCCAGGAGGCTCCACAAACTCAGGGATGCTGGCTACCTGCACTGCACTGTGTCTCCAGGGTCTATGATTGGACAAACAAGACGCCTCTGGCCATTTTATGGGGGACAAAGCAGGCCTGGAGTATGACTGTGGTGTGGCTGGACTTACAAAGCTTGTTACAGACTGAGACGAAGTGCTGAGCAGAGTCCAGGGTCCTGCCACAGAGCCCAGAGCTCTCTCCGCAGGCCCACGCCACCCATTATGCTGGCAACTGGCCGAATGGGCAGATTCACCTGTGTGCCCTTAAAGGCCCTTTCCAGCCATATTCACCCACAGAACAGAGCACCAGATGAGCCAGGCCTGGAGCTACGATGGCAGAGCTCTGCCAAGGCCCACGTGGGCTGCAGCACATGCAGACGTGTGTCACCTGCCCCATCTGAGCTGACTCCTGAAGTCAGGCAACTCTGAAGGCTCGCAGCGGCTGGCATTTGTCCCAGGAACAGGGGCCAAGGGCAAATTGCTTCTTAATTACTGCTTACAGTGCAAGTTTTTGCTTTGGCTTGGGCAATAGCCAATCCCCCAAACACATTGAGTCTCTTATCAGCCTGCAGTTAATTGATCCTGGAAATTGATCCGTGCCTTATCCATGGATTCTATGGTAACTAAAGAAGCTGCAGCAACCACCCCTGGCCACAGGTTGTTCTCACAGCTGGAGGACACCCAGCAGCCCTCATCTGGGCTCCTTTTTCCCACACCCTCCCACCCTGCTCTGCAGATGGTCTGCAGCCAGGCCTTCCTCATTAAGAGCCTCAAGCACACAGCCCACCCTACCTGGTCTGTTCCACATGGCCTGGGGTCCTGGAGAAAGCCCAGCTCCAGGACACAACCCGAATACCTCGGCCTGCTACTCCCTGCAACGTTCACAGAGTGGCATGACCATCGCCTCTCATGGGATTTTCACACGCAGCCCTTGAGGCCAGAAACAAAAGCAAAAAAATGTGACTTTCTCACCTTCCCGTGAAGAAACTGAGATTTAGGCAGCAAAACAGAATCACAAACTCAGAACCCTGACAGCAAATAAAGTAGGATAATTTAATATACCTAGCACTGACAACAAACGACCCCAAAATCTCAGTGGCTTAACACCAGGAGTTCACTTCTTGCTCCTATCAGTCTAATGTGAACCAGCTGGCTTTCCAGGTGGCTGTTGTCCAGGTGGACACTTAGGGATGACACCTTCAGCTCTAAGGTTTACCTGAGGAGGTGAAAGCAAGGAAGACGGTGCAGGTGGATTTACGGCCAGGCCTGAAATAACACACATCTTGTGTGCACACATTTCTTTTTTTTTTTTTTTTTTTATTGAGACAGAGTCTCGCTCTGTCGCCCAGGCTGGAGTGCAGTGGCGCAATCTCGGCTCACTGCAAGCTCCGCCTCCCGGGTTTACGCCATTCTCCTGCCTCAGCCTCCTGAGTAGCTGGGACTACAGGCGCCCGCCACCGCGCCCGGCTAATTTTTTGTATTTTTAGTAGAAACGGGGTTTCACCGTGGTCTCGATCTCCTGACCTTGTGATCCGCCCGCCTCGGCCTCCCAAAGTGCTGGGATTACAGGCGTGAGCCACCGCGCCCGGCATTGTGTGCACACATTTCACTGGCCAGAACCAGTCACATGATTGCTGACTGCAAGGGAGGCCGGGGAATATGGTCTTCATTGGGGAGCAGAAGAGAAAAGGCAGGTGAGCATCCACGACCTGCTACGGAGGTGAAAATGACACGGACTTTTATTGATGGAATTCCGTAAGCCAAGTATTGCGATAGGAGCTATATAAGCATCATTTCATTCAATCCCCAAGACAGCTTGTGAAGGATTACTCATCTTCATTTTACACATGCAGAGATTCAGAGATCCAGCAACCTGATTCCAAGTTCCTGCTCTAACATAGAAATTATAGTCTTCTTGTGCAAAATTAAGACATTACAGAGCTGCGTTCTTGGCCACCTTGCCTTTTATCCCAGATTCCCCACATACGCACCCAAATTCACCAGAGCTGGCAGTGTGATGTGTGTCCTGAATCTTTTTGTATGTGCATTTATATGCATGTACTCATGATTATCTGATAGATTTATCATTTTCTTTAAAAAATAGAACTGTGGGCCAGGCACAGTGTCTCACACCTATAATCCCAGCACTTTTGGAGGCCAACCTGGGCAGATCACTTGAGGGGCAGATCACCTGAGGTCAGGAGTTCGAGACCAGCCTGGCCAACATGGTGAAACCCTGTCTCTACTCAAAATACAAAACTTAGCTGGGTGTGATGGCATGTGCCTGTAATCTCAGCTACTTGGGAGGCTGAGGCACAAGAATCGCTTGAACCTGGGAGGTGGACATTGCAGTGAGCCGAGATCGCGCCACTGCACTCCAGCCTGGGGGATACAGTGAGACTCAATCTCAATAATAATAATAATAATAATAAAATAAATAAAACTGTGCAATATACATTATTATGCAATAAATTTCTAGCACATTCCTCTGCATAAAACATCCAGTGATTTTTTTCTGCTGGATCACACAGCTTCCCAACTTTCCACCATAGAGTAAGTAATCCCTTTGGACTCTAGAAGGTTCTTGGCTAAAATGTGAAGATCTCACAGGCAAGTGGGAAGCATGAAGCATTAACAGTCACTCACGCCTGTGTGTAGCACCATTGGTCACTGCAGAGCTAGGCCCAGGGAGACCAGGCCCAAGACTGACACTGTGGATGCCCTTCCCCAGAGGCCAGCCCTGGGCCCCTGGCCTGGTTTGGGGGCACTCTTGTCTGTGCCCTGAGACCCTGTCTCTCATCAAATTGCCCAGAACACTGGGAGTTGGGGATACATGGATCCCTTGAAGGTGAAGAAAAAAATCTCACACTTTTTGAAAGACAGACAAGACTACACCAACTTGAAAATAGCCCCAGGTCTGGACAGCTGAATTTACTGTGCTTACGGTGATCTCATGTAATCCTTATATAACTGTGCAGACAGCCTGGCATTGGTATCCACATTTTACAACTGGATACATCAAGTCCCAGCAGGGAGTAGATGGCCCCAGGTTGCACTGCAAAGCCCATTCCCCACTGCAGGGAATATTGCTTCAGGGGCCCTGGGCCAGATCCAGTCTCCAGGCCTGTGACCACTGCCCCGGGTGCCACCTGCCCCCATCCACCTGGAGCTTGACCTGCCTCCGTCCACCTGGAGCATTATTGATTGAAGTTTCCACCCTCCAGGACCAGAAAGGGCACCAGGGACTGGAATCAAACCCAAGGGAATTCAAAAATGACTAAAGTGTGTGAACTTGGAACCAAGCTTCAGCATTATTTTAGGGACCTCTGAACCACATTTGGAGGGGCTCACTTCATATCCCCTGTCCATCTTTGAAGGCCTAACAGAAACCTTCTGGGTGAGGCTGCCCTGATGTCTCCACTGGAAGGGACCTGTGCTCTTCTGAACTCAAGAGCACTTACTGTCTGTACAAGTAATAGGCCAGTTCATCCGCCTCACTCCATGGCAGCTCTTCTTTGGCCTTGGGCTGTGGTGAAACTCCGTCTCTACTAAAAATACAAAAATTAGCCAGGCATGGTGGCAAGTGCCTGTAATCCCAGCTACTAGGGAGGCTGAAGTAGGAGAATAGCTTGAACCTGGGAGGTGGAGACTGCAGTGAGCCAAGATCACACCACTGCACTCCAGCCTGGGAGACAGAGCGAGACAACGTCGCAAAAAAAAAAAAAAAAAAAAGGAGTCATTTATAAGGAGTTCCTGTCCTATGTCCCCCAAATAGAGGGTAACCCCTTGAAGGCAAACGCAGGATCCTGAGCATGACAACAATCCCCTCGGATCCCACCACCGCACAGGGAAGGTGCCCACCACAGGCTCAGGGCTTTCCATCACTTCAGTGTTTTCATTCTTTAATAGTTAGTGCTCTGTTATTGCACCTAACGGGACAATGTCTTTTCTACGTGATCTCTCAGCTCCTTTCATCAGCACATCACTCACAATTTTCTCTCTTCCTCTTAACTCGTCTTCACCAAGCATGCTGAAGTTTGAGAAAACTTATTCACCATCTTCATCTTCTCCATTATTTGTGGAGCGCCTGCAATTGGCCAGGCACTGTGCTACAAGCAGACAGCATCACCACAGGGATCGCCACAAACCTTTATCGCCTTCCTCTGATCACGCCGTCAGAGCCCCGGCAGCGGCTCTCAGACAGTCCCTCACTGCAGCCTCCCCACAGCCCTGCGACCGCTCCCACACATGAGGTCCTCACCCTCCTGCCGGCACCAGGCTCAGCACGCTTCGTGAAGTCACTCGCTTCACCCTTTATAAGGTAAGTAGAGTTTTTCCATTTTGCAGATGAAGAAACTGAGGCTTGGGGACGGGGGTGGTCCCAGCAACTTCCTTTCACTCTTGTTCCAGTGCAGCCATCGTTTAGCCCATGGGCTAAAAGTTCCACCTGAATGCCCAATAACTGTTGAAACTAAACGATGGTTAAGTGGGGCTCACGGCGACAACTCTTCACCTGAGTATAGTTGACATTTTTCATAATAAACATTTAAAATCAAAAGTTGTTTCTTCCAGAAAGGAAAAATAAAATGACCAAAACAGTAGCAGGTCTAACTAACTCACTGGCATATTGAGTACCTGGTATACAGTAGGTGTTCAATAAATAGTCATTTTTAATCTGTCTTTATGAATTTATTTATCTTTTAGAGACAGAGTCTTGCTTTGTCACCCAAGCTGGAATGCAGTGGTGCAATTATAGCTCACTGCAACCACGACCTCCTGGGACCAAGTGATCCTCCTGCCTTAGCCTCCTGAGCAGCCGGGACTACAGGTATGAGCCACCACACCCAGATAATTTTTTATATTTTTGCAGAGATGGGGTCTCACTATGTTGCCCCGGCTGGTCTCAAACTCCTGAGCTCAAGCCATCCACCTGCCTTAGCCTCCCAAAGTGCTGGGATTACAGGCATGAGCTACCATGCCTGGCCGACAATAACTAATTATTGAATGAAAAACAAATGAATGAAAAGCTTAAGCAATATGCCTGAAGCCTCAGCTAGTAAGTGGCTGAGCCGGGAGCGAAGCCCAGGTTAGTCTCATGGCAAAGCTCACATGCATGTCACCACATAGGCTACCTGGCCTCTTTCTAAGGGAGGCGGGGTGAGTCAACCAGGTGGGCGTCTGGTAAAGAGAAGACTGGTTGAGATTTCTGTGGTCTCTGGAAAAGAAGGCACCTCCCCAGAAATCTTAACTGTGTCTTTTCAATCAAAACTTGCTCCAGCTCTGAGCTGACCTTTGACAGTAAGGTGCCTCCCTATTCAATTTTAGTGCTTAGAGATCAATACTGGAGCTGCAGAGTTCACAGAATGAAATCGATCAAATTGTGATCAATATTAATGGCACAGCATGGACATCAGCTTACTCAGCAGTTTCTCTCTTCGTCCATCTCTTCTTTCTCTTTCTCCCTTGAAGCTTCACCAGGGCCCACGAGGACAGCAGAGAACACTCCAGCAATGAGGCAGTGGGCGTTGCAGGCCCACGGAAAAGCCAGAGCCCCACCCTGCTCCCAACAAGATCTGAATCTACTAGGTCTAGACCAGGGCTCACATGAGGCCAAACGCTTAGCTCCGTGCTAGGCACAGGGCAGGCAAGCGGTGGTACTGACTGCCTCCTGCCCTTCCTGCCTGCTGGGCCTCACTCCCTGCAGTACCACTCCACCTCTGGAGGCTGCTCCTTCACATCTAAGTATTAAAAGCCCAGGCAGCTGGGTGCATGGCTCACACCTGTAATCCCAGTGCTTTGGGAGGCTAAGATGGGAGGATTGCTGGAGGCCAGGAGTTTGAGACCAGCCTGGGCAACACAGCAAGACTCCATCTCTACAAAAAAATTTTTAAAAAAACATTAGTCAGAGCAGTGGCATGGGCCTGCAGTCCCAGCTCCTCAGGAGGCTGAGGTGGGAGGATCACTTGAGCCCAGGAGGTCGAGGCTGCAGTGAGCCATGATTGTGGCACTGTACTCCAGCCTGGGTGACAGAGGCAGATCCTGTCTCTATTAATTTTTTTTTTTAAGACCCGGCTAAGCACAAGTGTGTTAACTGGCTCAGCTATGACATTCCTCTACCATTGTCCCCCAGTCCTGAGCACAAGCAAGTTCATATTCATAACCCTCTTCAGAGGCTTTCTCTATATTATCCTGCATGTTCAGACATCACCACGCCCATTTTATAACTGAGGAAACTGAGGCTTTAGGAAGAAAAGTAGCATATTGAGATCACACATGGCTAGTAGTAGATGGCTCAGCCCAGGATGCCTACCTAGGAGAGAATATTCAGGTAGAGGGAAGGAGAGCAAAGTTAGGGGTTCTGGGCCTTGGAAGGCAAGGAAGAGGCCACAGCGATGCCTTGGGAAGGCATTTGGTGGGGAGAAAGAAAGGGTGAGTACTCAGGGGCCCTTAGCCATGGAGCAGATGCTGGGTCACAGACGGCCTGGCTCGCCCTAAGACGTGGCCCCTGCCTGAGAGCTTCAAGGGAACATGCAGGCCAAAGCAGGGTGTGAAAACTAGGAGGTCCCTGTGACATCCTGGTGCCACCGCTTGCCTCTCATGTACTTGCAAGAGGCTCTGCTGATGACCAAGGCACCTCCTATGCTGCTCACTGAGAGGAAGCACAGCACAGAGTGCGCACAAATGGGGGACATTCAGAGGAAGAGGCTGGGAGAGACCCCAAGAGGCCACGGTTTGGCAGAGGGGCTCTGCACCCAAAGACCTCCAGCCCCCTCACTAAATATGGCTACCACTTATTGAGCACCTGCTATTTACTAGGCACAATCTCATTTCATCCCTTAAGCAGCTTCTAAGGGAAACATCCTTCGCCTGGTCACAGAGCCGAGGAGCAGCAACTCACCACGGTCTGATGATTTATCGAGGTTGATGCCGCTGATAGGTGATGGAGTCAGGAGCTCACCCAGGTCTGTTTGGCCTCAAGGCAATCCTCTCCCCAACCAGCTCAGTGTCCTGGCCATCAAGTGCCTGGGTTTGCCCAAGGCCTGGAAGTCTTCCGTGAGTAAGGCTTGTCTGAGGCTTTGCCATGTTTGACCTGGCTCAAGGACATGTCCCCCAGAGTTTAGCCTGAACCTCACAGGCTGTGATGGGGACAATTTATCCTTTCCTTCTTTGTCTATATGTGGTGGCTGCTTTAAGCAGACTCAAAATACAAAAATCCAGTCTTAGAAACAATCTTTCCATGTAAAACAGTGAGAAAGGGAAAGTATTCGCTTACCCGAAAGGCATCTTCATTTTGACACCTATGAGATTCCCCCAGTGCATTCAGAAATAAGACTCAATTGACAAAAATTCATTTGACATTCAACTTTTCAGGAACACGACTATTGTCAATTTACAAGAGAACAAAACAGTTCTCTTTCCTGGCTTTCTTCCTGATACTGACATGCCAAAGAGAGTCAAGGTTTGCTGAAAAATGATTAACTCTACAAAAACGTCTGCCAACTTTGCTTACAATGTCTCTTCAGGGCAGTGTTGAAATAAACTTTCAGAATTTCTGCATCGCAAAGGCAAAAGAGGGAGGGAAAAATAGCAAACTTAAAAACGCTCTGACAAGATCAACGAAATATATTTTAGACGTTTCTTTCTTCTGAGGTCAGAACACTTAATGTTTTTCTTCCTATGGGTAATTTTTCAACTTGAATTTTTATTATTGATTTTGCTCTAGGCTGTCTTGATGCACTGCTCCTTTTAAAAATCAAATTTATTTTAATTTTTACATTTTAAAGATGGCAAAAAGACTAGACTAGAATAAACTGGTTCTTTTCCTCTCTAAATTCAACCTCTTCATCCCTACCCCCACCACCTTATAACAGAGGCTGGGCATTGGTGAGACACAAACTCACCTTCCCTTGGGATTTTACTTATTTTATTTTATTTTTTAATTTAATTTTATTTTATTTTTAGAAACAGGGTCTCGTTCTGTAGAATTCAGTGGTATGATCATAGCTCACTGCAGCCTCAAACTCCTAGGCTCCGGCAATCCTCCCACCTTAGTCTCCCAAAGCACTCGAATTACAGGCAGGAGCCACCACACTTGACCCCCTGGGTTAATATTTTATTGGCTAATGAAGAACCTCTCTGCTCAATTTGGGCTTAATATACATGACCATTTTCCTATGAAGGACTGAAATGCCTTCTCCTTATCAGACTAACAGTATTTATTCACTAATTAATATTTGATTAGATACTTGGCTATTTATTATGGCTTCCAATCTTGCCAATTAGGTAAATGGCTAAACCACATCTTCCTGCAGTGGGTCGCTGCTCCAGCTGGGCTGTGCCAGGGCTCTGGGCACTCCCAGGAGAGAGAGAGAGCATCTTTCGTATAAAACGTTTCAGCTCATTTCAGCTCCCATGAAACGAGGAAATGGGAAGGAGAGGAGAGAGAGCACTGAACTTATGTAACTGCTTGCTGTGACTCCCAATCTAGATTAAAACCTGACTCTGCCGGTATCCATCCAGCTCAGCCTGGTCCCCAGTCCCATCAAGCCAATCACAGAGCCAAATAATTCCAACTGAACCCTCTATTTCACCTAATTGTCTGGAGACCCAGAAAGGATGCACGGCAAGCACGAGCATCATATCTGAAACATGCCTTCTGCTTTCTAAAGCACCTTCACATGCTTTCTGTACTGGGCCTTCACCATAATGCTTCAGTGAGAGGTGGTGAAAAGAGAGACAAGGGAGGCAGTGAAGGCCTTCCAGTTACTGGCTCTTGTTTTAGCCAGCAGCATCGGCCCCACCTGGGAGTATTTTTAAAATGCTGAACACGCTGGTCATGGTGGTTCACATTTGCAATCCCAGTGCTTCAGGACGCCAACATAGGAGGATTACTTCAGGCCAGAAGTTCAGACTGGCCTGGGCAACATAGTAGGACCCAAATCTCTACAAGAAATTTTTTTTAAAAAAATTAGCCAGGTTTGGTGGCGCACAGCTGTAGTCCCAGCTACTCAGGAGGCTGAGGTGGGAGGATCACTTGAGCCCAGGAGTTGGAGGCTGCAGTGAGCTATAATTGCATCACTGCATTCCATCCTGGGAGATAGAATGCAGCCCTATCTCAAAAGAAAAAAAAAAGAAAAGCAGGACACTGGGCCCTATTTTAGACCTATGACTCAGAATCTGCGTTTCCCAAGATTCCCAGGTGATTCGTGTGCATATAAACATCGAGAACCATTGCTCTAGTATCCAGAGCTCAGAGACCATGTCTTATTCATCTCTGTATTCCCAGTGTCAGTCAAGTAGCTGACACTCAAGAAATGTTAGTTGACCAGATGATTGACAGGTAGATAGATAGATAGGTACAGGAACAATTGAATAAATAAATGAGATGCATTGAGAGATAGGACACAAAAATGTTACGTGACCAAAGTCACCAGGAGATGAACAGCTAGAATCCCGGTGATCTCCAGACTCATCCACTTTCCATTTTTTATTTGTCAGTGAAGAAAGTGGACTACAAAGCCCATATGAGAGCTCCCTTTTAAAAGGTGCTTGAGAGGAGAAAGATACGTAACAAAGCACTGCACAGAGGCCATCCTCCTCCCTCCATCCACATTTTGGATCACTGGGTCATGTTTAGAGAGGATTTTTCACAGAGCAAGTCAATCAAAGAAGCCGCTTTCTGTATAAAGGAACGCACAGAGCCACTGCAGGCTATCTGTTGTGTCTGTTTTTCAACCACATTGGAAACCAAACCATTCTGAGAAAAAAGTCAGGAAGAAGGTCACTGCCTACCCCAGATAACCGGCTCTCTGTTTCTATAAACGTGGACATGACAAGATTTGGATGATCTGAAGGTGGGGACTCTGCTGCGAGTGTGCTCTGCAGGCTGGAGACATCCTTCTCCTTTCCCCAGCATCAGCAAAAACACCGAATGCATTAACCCAAGGGGGCAGGACTTCACTCAGAACCTGCCTTTGCCAAGTGGAAAATCCTACAGCTCCTGGCTCCCTACCATCCAGTTCTGTCACATCCAATTCATCACTTACTGTAGGCCGGGCCTGGAGACTGCAGTCCCTGTGGACTTAAAGCCATGACATTCTGAATCTAGAGCTTCAAAGGGGCATGGCGAGATCATTCGCCCCAATACCCTCAGCATGGGAAATTCTGATGTCAACAAGCCAGGACAGTCTGCTCCACCAGAAGTCCATGGACGAAATGCTCTTTGGGAGAAATCTGGTTTTTGTCCCTCTAAAGTGGAAGTCCCCAACCTTGCTTGAATCATGGACACATTTGAGAAACTGACAAAAGCAATGACTCCTCTCTTCCAGGGAAAATGCACACGTGCACATTTTGCTTTCAATTTCAAGAGAACTTCTTAAGAGCTATTTGTAGAGTCCCTAAGGTCCAGAAATTCTAGGTTAATAATCCCTGATAGAAATGCAAACTCTAGGCCTTTGCTCTGGTCTTCTAAGCAGGACTGCACCTCAACTAATGTTAACACCAACAAGAGTTGTCTTCAATTCTCTGCCCAAATATGATTTAGAAGTTAGAGAGGAGAGGCCTTATGCAGGCCAGAAACTGCCTAGGATATTATGATCTGGAAAATCTGGATTCGAATCCCAGTTCTTTATTTAACAGCTGTTTCTTTAACAAAGCCACTTGATCTCTCTGAGTCTCAGTTTCTTATCTGAAAACTGGGAATGAAACTAACTCACAGGGTTTTCAGATAACGCATGAAAAGTGACTACAGGTTGAGTAACACTAATCCAAAAATCTGAAATCACAAAATGCTCCAACATTAGGAACATTTTGAGTGCCAACATGATGCTCAAAACATAATGCTCATTGGAGCATTTTAGATTTTGGAATTTGGGGTTAGCGATGTTTGGTTGGTAAATATATAATGCAAATGTTCCAAAATCCAAAAAAAAAAATCTGAAATCCAAAACATTTCTGGCCCCAGGCATTCTGGATAAGGAACACTCAACCTTATCAACCACAACAGTTTTACACCTTGGTGCTTAATAGCCCTCCTTCTTTTTTTTTTTTTTTTTTTTTTTTTTTTTTTTTTTTGAGACAGGGTTTCACCTTGTCGCCCAGGCTGGAGTACAGTGGCACCATCTTGGTTCACTGCAACCTCCACATCCCAGGTTCAGGCAATTCTCCTGCTTCAGCCTCCCAAGTCGCTGGTATCACAGATGCGCACCACCATGCCCGGCTAATTTTTGTATTTTCAGTAGAGACAGGGCTTCACCATGTTGGTCAGGCTGGTCTCAAACTCCTGACCTCAAAGCGATCTGCCAACCTCAGCCTCCTAAAGTGCTGGGATTACAGGCGTCAGCTACTGCTCCCGGCATCTTTTCCGCCCCCTTTCCATTAATGAGAACTGAAGAAATTCTCTTACTCTAAAGTACTTTGAACCCCTCTTTGACTCATTCATTGGTGTGAAGGCATTTTAATGGGCTCTGTCAAAAATCCACCTAGTGGCCGGGCGCGGTGGCTCACACCTATAATCCCAGCACTTTGGGAGGCCTAGGCAGGTGTATCACTTGAGGTCAAGTGTTCAAGGCCAGCCTGGGCAACATGGTAAAACCCCATCTCTACTAAAATTACAATTACAAAAATTAAGCCAGATGCGGTGGCTCACGCCGGTAATCCCAGCACTTTGGGAGGCTGAGTCAGGCAGATCACCTGAGGTTGGGAGTTCTAGATCAGCCTAACCAACATGGAAGAAACCCCATCTCTACTAAAAATACAAAATTAGCCGGGCATGGTGGCACATGCCTGTAATCCCAGCTACTCGGGAGGCTGAGGCAGGAGAATCACTTGAATCCGGGAGGCGGAGGTTCTGGTGAGCTGAGATCACACCATTGCTCTCCAGCCTGGGCAACAAGAACGAAACTCCGTCTCAAAAAAAAAAAAATTGGCCAGGTATGGTGACGCATGCCTGTAATCCCAGCTACTAGAGAGGCTGAGGCAGGAGAATTGCTTGGACCCACAAGGTAGAGGTTGCAGTGAGACAAGATCGTGCCACTGCACTCCAGCCTGGGTGACAGAGTGAGACTCCGTCTCAAAAATAAATAAATAAATAAATAAATAAATAAATAAATAAATAAATATCCACCAAGGGGGCCAGGCACGGTAGCTCATGCCTGTAATCCCAGCACTTTGGGAGGCCATAGCAGGAGGATCACTTCAGCCCAGGAGTTTGAGACCATTCTGGACAACATAGAAAGACTCCCCATTTCTACAAAATAATTTTTAAAAATTATTCAGGCTTGGTGGCATGTACCTGTAATCCCAGCTACTCAGGAGGCTGCAGCTGGAGGCTCACTTGAGCCCGGGAGTTGGAGGCTGCAGTGAGCTACGACTGTGCCACTGCACTCCAGCCTGGGTGACACAGCAAGACCCTGTCTCTAAAAAGATAAAACAGGTTTAGGCAGGATAATTGCTTGCACTTAGAAGGTGGTGGTTGGAGTGAGCCAAGATTGTACCACCGCAATCCAGCCTGGGTGACTCAGTGACTCCATCTCAAAAAAAAAAAAAAAGAAGAAGAAAAGAAAATTCACCTAGGGCAAGAGGGTGATGCCCAAATCATCTGCCCAAGCACTGCTGAGCAATTCTCCCTACATGAGAAACACTGGGGGAGACCCCGTGGACTGTGCCCCAAGCTGGGCGTCCACTGGAGAAATGAACAGAAACACAGAAGACCGTGATGACCTCGGGTGCAAACAGTCAGTGCCAAGAGAACTGCTCAGATGTGAGCACAGATGGGACCCGCAGAGGGCTTGGGGGCCAAGAGCCCGGCTCAGGCGTCAGGTGGATTAGGCCTGGATTCCGCTCCTTCTGTGGGATCCCCTGTAAAATCCAGGACAAGTTTATCTTAGTCTCCTTGTCTAGAAAAAAAACAAACCAAACCAAAACCAGCAACAATAAAACCTGCTTCACAGTTTGTTGTGTGAATTAAATGACATGCTTATGTAAAACACCTGGTATCAGGGTGACTGGCAGGGAGCTTAATAAATCCAGGCTGTTCTCATTACCTGTGTGTGGAACAGGGCTGAGGAGCGGCTCCCTGGAGAAGGGTGGATGACAGGCTCTGAGAATGGAGAGACTCAGCTCAGGAAGGCTGCAAGGAGGGAGGCCAGACCCAGGCGCAGAGGGGCGGCCCCCAGCCACCCCGGGCTATTAGTTGCTGACCCCACCAGGTTCAGCTTGGTGCCCCAGGAGAGCAGGGCCTCAGGAACAGGACACTGAAAGGGGTCAAGGGAATCAGGTCCTGGGAATGCCCGCCGAAAGAGCGCAGGCCCCCCATGGGGTCTCTGAGGCCCCACGGTGCAGCAGGAAACCTAGGACAGGAGAGGAACAGCACGGAAGGAAAGAAAGCCCCCTGGGCAGCAGGTGGGAGGACGATGGGGCACCTACAAGAATTTTCCCTGGGCTTGGCCCTCCAACAAAAGTTGAGTCTCTTAAATCCATATTGTTTTAGTGGGGTTATTTTGTTTGTTTGTTTGTTTGTTTGTTTGTTTTGAGACAGTCTCATTCTGTCGCCCAGGCTGGAATGCAGTGACATGATCTTGGCTCACTGCAACCTCCACCTCCCAGGTTCAAGTGATTCTCCTGCTTCAGCCTCCTGAGTAGCTGGGATCACAGGCGCACACCACCACACCTGACGAATTTTTGTATTTTTAGTAGAGATAGGGTTTTGCCATGTTGGCCAGGCTGGTCTCGAACTCCTGACCTCTGGTGATCCGCCCACCTCGGCATCCCAAAAGTGCTGAGATTACAGGTGTGAGCCACTGTGCCCAGCCTTAGTGGCTACTTTTTTGACAGTCACAGACTCTGCTCAATAAACACTTATTGATTGATTGATTTCTTCCTCGGCTGTGTTGCCAGGAATGAACCTATTCATGAAGCCTGTTAAGCGTGGGGTTATGAACTGCCTGTCTTCCCACCTCTGAGGGACTGGAACTTTATAAGTCCAAGCAGGGGCTCCGGGCTGGCCGCAGCCACAACAGGCAGCTTGACGGATGACTCTGGCCCCAACCAGCTGGAAGAATTGATGTGTCTACAGTCCAGATTCTCTAGAAAATTGCCAACCCTCTCTGCTGACCTCTGCCACCAAAGGCTTGATCTCACTAACGAAAGGGAAGTGGTGAGGTGGCCACGGTCAGAGAGAAGCATCTGGAGCAAGGACATGGCCCTCTTAACACCTACCGTCAGCAAACAAGACAAGGCAGACTACAGACTGAATCTGCTCAAACATTTATGGCATAAAAGAGGAAACTGCCGGGGTGGGGGCTGGAGGGGGAGCCTGTGTGCTAGATGGACATTTAAAAATTCTGCTAAGTCTCCAAAGCCCGGAGGAGCCAGATCATTAAAATCTGCAGGCTAAGAATAACTCAAGATTTATCCCCTATGCTGGACAGTCCTGCTTGGCCCAGATGCGGCCTCCAAGCAAGCAGTGAGGTTTCACTTTGGCTTAGGCAGATTCCACTGCTGGCATTCACAGGCAAGAGGACCCCGAACTATAAAGAGAAGCTCGATCAGCCTTGTCCACAACGTGGAGCAGTCAAACAGTCAAGACCAGGTCTAACATTCTTGGTAAACACACAACCAGGCCAAGCTAAGAGCCCCTGTGAATGCACTCATGAGACATCCAGGTGCTAAGACGCTGTAGGCTGTGGTGGGAAGGCCAGCTTCAGCTGTGTGACCTGAGCAGGCTACTTAACCTCTCTGAACCTCAGGTCCCTCATCTGAAAAATGGGGGAATGAAAGAACCTAACTCGTGAGGTGCTGGGAGGATGAATACAGGCAAGTGCCCAGAGCTGAATTTGCCTTCCAACAAGAAGCGGTGTTGTTAACATCGGCATCTCTCCCAAATATGGAGAACAGCAATAAGTGAAGGACTTTACAAGTCAGTAAGAATATTTCCCAGGAAGTGACCCTCTGAGGATTGCTGTGGGGGCCAAATGAAAAACCTTAAGGGTCCTCAGTGCCCGAGTGCCTCCCCGGCTGTGCCTGGAGCACCATCGAGGCTGCACTGCTACCAACAGAAGCCTGCAGAGAGCCGGCCAAATGTTCTCCAGCAGTTTATGAACAGAACTGCTGCTTCCGGAAAACTCCTCTGCCATTTTAACAACCTCGGAAATGCCTTAACCCTAGAAAAACTGGCCTGAGTGATCAAAATGCTAGCAGGGTGCCCTGAACCTATAGCCTCACAGAAGAATCAACAGGAGCCGAGCCCTTTGTGTGTGGCTGAGGATGAGGGCTGTCTGGGTGATGTGTGCTTGGAAAAGACAGGCCTGCGGATACCAGGCTTTGGCGGAATGAACTCCGGACAAGGAGAGCAACACCATGCACTGAATAAAGCCCTCCATCCAATTCAGGGCTCGCTAATGAGCATGTGTCCGGCATGCAGTGTTTCACAGTCTTGGGCACACTCCTGGAGAGTAGCATTTCCCAAAGTGTGTTCTGTGGAAACAAGTTCTACCATATGCTCCATGATGAAAGGGTTCCTCAGTCAAAGGTGTTTGGGAACACTGCAGAACAGAACCCCCACTGAACAGCTGCACTAATAAAGGCTTCGAAAGGGCCCGCGGGAAAAAAAATGCATGGCTTGTTTAAGCGTGGAACTGTAGTTTGGTTTTTGGTAGAACCCCGTAGAACACACTTTGGGTATACCACTTCAGAACTCTGCTACTGAAGCATCAGCCGTGGCTTGGGAGACCCCACTCTGCTGCTGATTCAGTGGCGAGAGCTCACTCAGTGCCTGTGTTCACTCATCTCCAGGTCTCTGTGCTCTGGGGCTGAGCAGACCCTACCAAGTCCACCAGAGATGGCCAGGCCCATGCCAGGTACTGCAGCAGAAACAAGCGCAGGAGCGAACCCAAGCCCTCTGAGGAAATACCAAAGGACGGGTATCTGGGAGGACCCGAGGCAAAGGCAGTTTCTCGGCCTCTCCCTCTCCCCGCACCCCTGCGTTCCTTGCTGAATCTTACAGGAGACTCACATTGAACTTTCTGAGCACGCCTTCTTAGCAAACACACTCAGCCACTTTCATGCACAGCAGTGCCCACCTCCGCGAGCCTCCTCTTGCACGCTCCTGCCTTAAACCCACATTTTTCTTCTCATCCCCAGAGGTCCCTCTCTAGATCAGAAGCAGATATGCCAATTTTACAAATAGCACCAGGCCCTGCTCAGACGGGGTGAATCTAGGTGACTTGGAACTGGAACAAAATTTCAGGGAAATTGGCAAAATGTCTTTAACCTCTTCCCTCTCCCTCTGGCCTCCCAAGGGCCGGATTCCCAGGGACATTATTTCTGCTTGGGGCATAACAGAGCTAGATACAGATATACACGAACTTCCTAGTCCAGGGTGCAGCTCTCAGCTCTGGCACTGCTAGCTGGGAGGCAGAGGACGAGTTATTTAACCTTTCTAAGCTTTAGTTTCCTTATCTACAAAATGCTGTCTAGAAACACTATGCCTCAAGGGTGGGTTGAGGCTGAGCTGAAATGCAGGTACATTGGAAGGCAGGTAGCACCTCCCAGCCCTGAACAGAGAGAGCAAACAGAAGAAGCCACCCTCTCCCAGCCTGCGCCCCAGGTGGACCTGCTGATTCATCTTCCCAGGTCAGACTGGAGAAGACAGAGGAGCACCTGTTTGATGGCAGAAAGGACACATTCAACATTTTTAAAAGAATGGAAATATTTTATATCCAATTTTTGCAAGCCAAAAGGCTGGGGAAATGTTTGTTTAAGTGAAAATTCCTTAAAATTAGGACGAGGAACAGAGGAAGGGGATGAGAGAGGACGCTCAGAGGAAAAAAAAAAAAAAAAAAACCAGGAAAAACTAAACAAGTTCAAAAGGGGAAAAAAGGAAAACTACTGCAGGCCAGGTGCGGTGGCTCACACCTGTAATCTCGGCACTTTGAGAGGCTGAGGCAGGAGAATCACTTGAGATCAGGAGTTCAGGACCAGCCTGGGCAACATGGCAAGACCCCTGTCTCTACAAAAATTTCTTTAAAAATTGGCTGGGGATGGTGGTATGCACCGATAGTCCCAGCTATTCAGGAGGCTGAGGCAGGAGGATTGCTTGAGCCCAGGAGTTCCAGGCTGCAGTGAGCCATGCACTCCAGCCTAGGTGACAGAAAGACACCCTGTCTCTAAAAATAAAAAATAAAAAGTTTAACATCGAGAATTTTTTTGCACTGGATTAAAAAGTGTATTATAAGGAAATTCATTTTCATTATAGAGAAATTAGAAAGCACATTCAGCAGAGAAAAATAAAGGGGAAATCATCATAATCTCACCAACTAAAGGTAATTTCAAACCTGTGTATACCTTGGCTGTTGTCTTGCTAGGCATGTTTGGCACGTAAATATTTTCTGGCTAAAATGAAGCCATGTGCTTGGTAACTTACTTCCTCCCTTATTAGTACTATACAGTGAACTCTAACATTGTTGCTTTGGGTAAAGCTCACCAGATCTTAGCTTTGGGTTGGTTAAAGCCTAAGCTGGCTGGTTGATAAACCTTCTGCACATCACCCTTGCTGGTGAGGTATCATGAATCCCATTTGCAGAGGGAGAAACTGAAACCAGAAGCTGTCTCGCTAATGTCATACAAGTTGAAAGAGGTTCTGTGCTGGGGCCTGGAACAGAGGCTCCTCTACCTCCCAGAATAGCGAATGTGGTTTCTTTCAGGCTGTTGCCACACATCCAGGCGCTTACCACATGCTAAGGGCCAGTTTGTGGGTTCTTATTCTATGAAACTGGTGCAATGAATGAGTCTGCTGCATGTTCTGTGCTTTTGTTAATTCAAGTGTACCAATGGCCGGGCGCGGTGGCTCACGCCTGTAATCCCAGCACTTTGGGAGGCCAAGGTAGGCAGATCACGAGGTCAGGAGATCGAGATCACCCTGGCTAACACGGTGAAACCCCGTCTCTACTAAAAATACAAAAAATTAGCTGGGCGTGGCGGCCGGCGCCTGTAGTCCCAGCTACTCGGGGGGCTGAGGCAGGAAAATGGCATGAACCCGGGAGGCAGAGCTTGTAGTGAGCCAAGATCACGCCACTGCACTCCAGCCTGGGCGACAGAGCAAGACTCTGTCTCAAAAAAATAAAAATAAAAAAAAAAGAGGGTACCATTTCCTCCAAGAGGCCACATCTTGCCAAACGGAAAATTATTTCTCCTATTGGGTTATATGTGAAAACCTTATAAGAATGTTTCTTTATTTAAATGCCTAGGAGACTCTCTTGATTGGCCCGTGGGATGTGGACGATCCCCTGAGCGGAGGCGAGCCAGCCTGTGAGTGCACCTCCTGCCCACCACCAGAGCTGCTGGCCGCATGCTGAGTCCTCCCTACTCTCCCTCATCCCTGGCTCCTCCTTGCACATGAGATCCCCTCAACTGATAGCGCAGAATTTACTGACTGGTAACCACACTCGGCTTCCTTGTAAGCAACAGCAAACCACGGCTACTTCTGCCAGTTACTGCATCGTAAATAAAATAAATGGAAGAATTGGAGGGAAATTAAACCCTGCAGAGAGATAAGCGCTTAGCGGGTGAGGCAGGCAGGGAAAGGATAACTCAGATCCCTCATCAACCTAACCATCATCACTCATGGAACCACGGCTGAGCGGGTGTGCGGAGCATCCAGGACAGAAGAAACTGATAGCCCTTCCCTCGGCTCCCTGACCAAAGCCATGTCCACATGAAGCCAAACACCTGGATGTTTAGAAAGCATCTCTCATAAGCATTTCCCAGCCCAAACAACTCAGCTTCTCCTCCCAGGGTAGGCCTGTCTCAGGCTCAGAGCACGGACCAACCCGATCACACATGGCAAGAGGGGACCAGCCAGAAACATGGCAACCCCTTTCAGAAGCCTTGAGGCTCCAGAAGGGGATCACCCCTATTCCGACCAGTCACAAGGTGGTGGGGTCTGCAAGCGTCCAGTGTGTGACGCTGCACACACCCTCTGAGCTGAGGCCTCCCTGGCCACCCAAGGGCTCCAAGAGCTTGGGGTCCATGAGCTCCCACTGACTCACCCATCTCGTGAATTTGGATTCATGGCTGAGGCGGGACTTGAAACAAGTGTTAAAACTCATGGTCTCTTTGAAGCAGCGCATTTTCCGGAACTGCATTTGCTGAGCGGCGCCTTCCTCCCATTTCTGTTCCTAGCAAGGTGCCCCGCTCCCACAGGAGACTCAGCAGCTCTCAGCTGAACACACAGCTCAATGAACACACGGGTGCCCACCGTGCCTAACACAGGACTGAACTCATAGCTGGGGCCCAGTAGATACTCCCTGGGTGAGGAAGGAATGGCTTCCTCAGTGCTCCGAGGCCTCCCAGATCTGCATCTCCAGTCCAGACCTCCAAATTCACAGGTCCCACTGGCTCAGAGCAGATGGCCCTGCAGCACCTGAAGCTGCACACCTGTGAATTGGAGCTGCTAACTCCCTCCCTTCCTCCAATTCTCTCTTCTTTCCGCACAATGCATGCGCCATCATGCACTCAGCCAGCCTCACCAGGACCTGGGAGTCAGCCTAGATTCTCCCCTCTCCCTCCTCCCCACATCAGTCCCAGGTAGGACTTCTGGAAGGTTCAATCTCCTTCTTCCCATCCCCCTTCCACTGCTTTCCTGATTTCCCCCCAGGACTCGCCTCTTAATCGCCTCCATCCCCTCATCACCATTCTCTCTCTCTCTCCCCTATCCCTGCACCAGCCTTCAAAGCCACTATCCGTAGTAATCTCAGAAAATCTCTCCAAGGTAGGAATGTGACAGTGCCACTCTGATACATTCCACACTCAGTGGGTCTGAAGTGCCCCTGCTAACCCAGAGCTCCATGCCCAGCTCTTGCTTCTCCACCATGACACTGGCCTCGGCCAGACCCTGGAGGAACTATGCACATACCGTTCAGTGGGGACGTATGGAGCCTGCCCTCCCTTCTCTTGGGGCCACCAGAGAACCTGCTTCCTCTTTTGTCTTAGGATATCATGCCTTCACCCTTTCCCAAAGGTAATTTTCTTTCTTTTTTTGGAGGTGGTGGTGGTTAGGGGGACAGGGTCTCACTCTGTTACTCAGGCTGAAAGGCAATGGCGTGATCACAGCTCATTGCAGCCTTGATCACCTAGGCTCAAGTGATTCTCCCATCTCGACTTCCGGAGTAGCTGAGACCACAGGTGTGCACCACCAAACCTAGCTGATTTTATTTTTTATTTTTTGTAGAGACAGGGTCCCACTATGTTGCCCAGGCTGGTCTTGAACTCCTGGCCTCAAGTAATCCTCCTGCCTTGGCCTCCCAAAGTGCTGAGATGACAGGTGCGAGTCACTGTGCCTGGATGCCTTAACCATTCTTAAGTCTACAGTTCAGGGACATTAAGTACATTCACATTGCTGTGATACCATCACCACCATCCAACCACAGAATTCTTTTCATCCTGCAAAGTGAAACTCTGTACACATTAAACACTAACTCCTCATTGCTTTCTCCCACTGGAAATCACTGTTCTACTTTCTGTCTTTGTGCATTTGACTACTCTAGGAATCATACAGAGTTTGTCCTTTTGACTGGCTTATTTCACTCAGCACATTGTCCTCAAGGTTCACCCATGTGGAGGGTGCAGCATTGCCCTTCCTGCTATTTAAGGCTGAATAACAGTCCATGGTGGTATGTATACACTGCATTTTCTTTATCCACTCACCCATCAAAGGCGGATTGCTTCCACTTTTTGGCTGTTGTTAATAAGTCTGCAGTGAACATGGATGTACAAACATCTGTTTGGGTTCCTGCTTTCAATTCCTTTGAGTATATACCCAAAAATGGAATTGCTGGATCCTATGGTGATTCTATTTTTAATTTTTTGAGGAACCTCCCTACAGTGTCCCATCTAACCTAGTATAAATTTTACATCCATCTGATCAGTTGGTTCTTAGCGTGGGGAGGTACAGGCCCCAACACCAGGAGAAGCAGCGAAGGCACAAGTTGCTAGGACTCCATTAGGAGGCCCTAGAAAGAGCTGTCTCAGGACAAGACCCCAAGAAGAATGAGTGTCAGGCCAGCACCCCAATCTCTGATGATGCCCCTCTTCCTCTCATCTTGTGATGGGCTTGTTCCAGAGTGGAGGGGGTGAAACAGGGGGCTGCAAAGTTCTGCAAAAGGAGGGAACATCAGCTCTCAAATAAGACACTCATGAGCCAAAGACGCTCATGCTTCTCACAGTGCCTGGTTAATACCAAAAATAATACAAATCTCCTAAAATGCCTAAAATCTCTTAAAATGCCTAAGAAATGAAGTTTCTGCACAGGAGGGTCCTGGACCTGATAACAGCCCCAAGTGATCTCCACTCCAGCCACAGCAAATGACTCCCAGAGCCCAAGCGTCAAGCCCTGTTTCCTGCAGACCTTTTCCCATGCCATTCCCTCTGCCCACCACAACCTTCCACCCGGCAGCACCCATGCCACACACACACCATCAGGCTAGGTGACATCCTCTTTTTTGCTTGAGCAGATCACGCATGTCCATCAAGACACGGCTTGGGTTTCTTCCCCATCACCCCTCTAAGCTGTTAGCTGTCTCCCCCACTGAAATGTCAGTGTTCCTCATCTCTGTATCCCCAATACCTAGCACAGGACAAGGCACACAATCGAAGCTCTGTAAATATTTTTGGACGGTTAAATAATATTTCTAAAGCAGGTGTGTGTTTGTTTGTTTGTTTTGAGACAGATTCTCTCTCTGTCGTCCAGGCTGGAGTACAGTAGTGCAATCTCAGCTCACTGCAACCTCTGCCTCCCAGGTTCAAGTAATTCTCATGCCTCAGCCTCCCAGGTAGCTGGGATTACAGGTGCCCATCACCACACCTAGCTAATTTTCGTATTTTTAGTAAAGGCTAAGTTTCACCATTTTGGCCAAGCTGGTCTTGAACTCTTGACTTCAACTGATCCACCAGCCTTGGCCTCCCAAAGTGCTGGGATTACAGGCATGAGCCACTGTACCCGGCCTAAAGCAGGTTTTAATGATAAAAGCATGATAACAGTATTAAGGCAGGGTTTCTCAATCTCAGCACTATTGGGGCCTTTTGGGGCCACATAATTCCTTGCTGTAGGGCACCATCCTGCAAATTGAAGGGTGTTTGGTATCTCTGGCCTCTACCTACTAGGTGCTAGTTTCACCCTTCCTCGCAATTATGACATCTTACATGTTTCTAGAGTTTGCCAAATGTCCCCTGGGGTGGTGGGGAAGGATAAAAACATTCCCAGTTCAGAATCACTGCACCAAGATGATGAGCAATTATTCAGGCAGGGTTCGTCCTCTCAGAGACTTTCTAAAGGTCCAAGGCGTCAACGCAGCTTCCAGACAATGTACGAAATCTCATCAGAAGTGTTTGCAGCATTTATTATCATTTTGTAAATGATTTATGACTTTATATACCTTGTGAATAATTAAGAAATGTGCCCGGGAACCTCTTCCAGCAGATCTTCTGGTAGGAATCTTAAATCATGTACCATAAGCTATCGACCCTGGTCTGATACATTATTTACAAAGCTCACTAAAGCCTGGGACAAGGAATCACTGCATCAAAACTGTTCCCTTCAAAATCTTTTTAAAAGAGCTTAGAAATTTTCAGAGGGGTGTGCAGAGAGCAAAGTTCCTGGAACAAATTTTATAACAGCCACTCGAACTTTCAGATAGGAGACACTACACCCAAGGCCTATTTAACAAAAGCAAACGGAATGAGAAAGATGAGGCTCAGAGAGGGGAGAAGGAATGGTAACACCCAGGTTTCCAGCATCCAGCTAAAGCATGTCCTGATCATAAAGCGAAATATTTACGTAAAACCATTTACTATTCGTTGGCAAGATTAGATGGGATGAGGAAAGCAAAGCACAGGCCTGATTCTTATGAGAAACTCAATAAACAATGGTCTTCTTCTTTAGGTGACTCTTTCTGGGCTGAGAAAGGAGGAAAAGATCAAAATCCAGAGTGGGAGGTGTCAAAAAACGAATTGTTCCTAATCCCTAAAACTGCATGTTTGGACTGGATGGTCCATTCCCTTCCATCCCTGATGTTCTGACTCAAGACTGGCAGGAGCCCCTCGCCCTCCTCAGGGTCTCAGGCAGGGAAGAGAGTGCTGGGCTCCTCAAACTTCACTGGACAGAAGAATCATCAAGGATCTTGCTTTAAAATGCAGATTTGAGGACCCCATCCTCTGAGATCTTAATTCAGTAATTCTGAGGCACAACCCAGAGGCTGCATTTTAAAAGATGGGACCTGAAAATTAGCCCGGCGTGGTGGCTCTTAACTGTTGTCCCAGGTACTTGGGAGACTGAGGCAGGAAGATAGCTAGAGCCTGGGAGGCAGAGGCTGCAGTGAGCCATGATTGTACCACTGCATTCCAGCCTGGGTGACAGAGCAAGACCATCTAATATGTAAAAAAAAGAAAGAAAAACCTGGGCATTGAACACTGACCAGGGAAGACCAGGATCAGGACTGTGCTGAGAAATGCTGCCTTGTAGGAAAAGCACCCTGAGAACTCACAGAGGCCTGTGCCTGCCGAGGCCTGGGGGTGCTTCCAGACATCCGCATGCTCCATAGGCCACCGTCAGTCGACACCAGACTGCAATTTGCTGACCCAGGTTATAGGAAAAGCTGATGTTCAGTCAAAATGGTAACTGGGGCTTGCTTATATTTTCAATATTGTTACACATCCAAAAGCTCAATTATTTGGCAATAACGTTGGCCTCTGAGTGCAATAATTCTCAAACTTTAGTGTACAGATGACTTACTAAGAAGATCCCAAAAAGAAAGGATCTAAGATACAGAGTCTTGAGTCCTACCCCTGGAGAATCCAATTCAGCAGGCTGAGAGGGTAGGCCCTGCCATTTTAATCGGTGCCCTAGAGGCCTAAAACCATTTTAGGGATTCAGGCGGTTCAAGGACCCCTCTGCAAGTAACACCAACAGCAGCTCTACCAACAGAGGGCCCTACCTCTATGCCCCCAATGAAATGAGGAGGCTGAGAGATCCAGCAGAGAATGCCAGTCTTTACCAAATGCCTGAGATTATGCATGTGAAGGTGAGGAGGATAAGCATGACCAGCCTAAGTTTTTGCTATAAAAGAGACAGAGAGAGAGAGAGATTTCAATGGGCACAGTCTTTTTATGCAAGTCCACCTCTGTCCCTTCTGAAAACAAGGCTGAGTCAGCTTCTCCATCATTCACTCGCGTTCATTCGTTCAGACGACATGCTCTGAGCTCCACTCGTGACTCACACCTCAAGCAAGGTTCCAGGGACATGAGTGTCCCTCCATTCTAAAGGACTCCCTGAGCCTCAGCCCCTGTGACTGGGGATGCTTCACCCCACAATATCAAGGGGACTCTCTGAGCTCTAGCCCCATGGATCACGGAAGGAGCTGCATGAGAAACGTGAGGCTACTGGGCAAAGCTGCCAGAGGTCTGAGAACGTGTGGCCGGCGTGAGGGAGCATTTGCTTGATGATGGGCCAAGGGAGGCCAACCAAATAAATGTGAGCCCACTCAAAGCTGAGCTGGAAAAGGAGGCAGAAAGGGTGGGTCCGGCACACACATTAGCCGAGTCCCTGGCTTTAGCTGACCAAGCTTTTGTTCTTGTTGGCAGCGCTCTGGCCATGGCACCTGGGCTCCGCTTCGCACCAGAGCATGTGGGCACGTGGTGCTGCTGGCAGTCGTGGGTCGGAACCTCTGCTTGGTGAACACTCCTTCTGGAATCAAGGATGAGCTTCTCCCAGCACTCCTGGCTCTCGAATGGGCATGAATGTTCATCCCTTCCTGTTCTCTCAGGAAGGCCCTTCCTCAGGGCTGGCCCTCTCTGCAGCCTCCGGGTCCTACAGAGCACGTCTATCTGCCCCTCACAGGTCACACCTTTGACTCTAAGAGGCCTCTGCTACTATGACCCGCACCCCAGGAGCTTCCGGGGGAAACACCGTACAGGTCCAGGGTGCCTTCCCATCGCCCCTGCATTGTTTCTGACGCATTTATGAGGTTGCATCTTCTCTCTCCCAGTGACTGGAAGCTGCTGAAGGGTGGGGCTACCAATGGACCTCCAAACCTCTGCAGAATCAAGGCAGCCGCTGGAGCTATAGTAGATGCTATTTAGGTTTTAGAGACAGGGTCGCTGTCTCACCCAGGCTGGAGGGCAGCAGCATGATCACAGCTCAGTGCAGCGTCAAATTCCTGGGCTCGAGTCATCCTCCCATCTCAGCCTCCCAAAGCACCAGGATTGCAGATGTGAGCCACTGCGTCCAGCCTATGGTGCCTTTATGAAAAGGGGAAATGCAGACATAGAGGCAGATGCAGGGAGAGCACCCTACGTAGAAGATCGGGGTGGGCGATGTTCCTACCAGCCAAGAAATGCAAAAGACTGCCGGCAGACCACCTGGGCATGTGCTCTCCTACAGTCCGCCAAAGGAGCCGATCCTGCCGACACCTTATTCTTGGACTTTCAGCCTCCACAAGAGGGAGACAATAAATGTCTGCTGGTCAAGGCACCCTGTCTGTGGGACTTGGTTACGCCAGCCCTAGCAAGCTAAGACGCCATGCATCTCAGTTCTGATAGAAAACTTGCGTGTGAAATACTTGAAATTCCACAGCAATGGTAGCTGCTGCGGAGCAGAGGGCACGAGCTTGCTCTGAACCCACCCAGCACAAGCAGACCTCGAAGTCCCTCCCAAGGATCCTGGCTGGAACGGAGCCCCCTGGGATGGCGGAAGGGAGGGTCCGGGCCAGGCACCCACGCTCCAGACAACAGGGCCGCAGCAGCCCTGGATGGGTTTATTATTTATCAGCTGCTGTCCTCACTTTGCTGAGTCTAACCCACTTTGGAGAGTGTTTAATATTTCAGAAACAGATGAGCCAGCGTTGCCCAAGCTGGTTCGTGGTCTTAGTCATACAAAACGTTTCCTCCAAAAGGGTGCTGCAAGATGACTTCAAGTTGAACATCTTGTGCAGAGGAGAGAAGCCGACTGCCTGGAGGCCTCAGCTCCCCAGTAGAGCTTAACTACAGCCGAAGAGCAGCGTCCCTATGGCTAAGAGGCCTGAGTCCCAGTGAGTGCACACAGCACCCCCTGTCCAGCCACCCACCCCAGCATGCACTCCACTTCCTGCCAGGCCCTCAGGCGAGGCCTCTGTGCAGCTATCCCATTAAATCCCCCAGTGCTGCTCTTTCCTCACGTCAGAGTCCAAAGAGTGCCAGGAGCCACAGAAGCAGTGCAGGTGGAAGCCAGGGTTCGAATCTAGCCCCAATTCCAGACCCCCAGCTTCTTCTCCCTACTAAATAAGCCACATTTCTGGAAAGTCATGCCCGGTGAAGGTGGCAGTGAGGGCAGAAGCCCCATGTCAGAGGCCTTGGAGCCGTGGGGAGCGCATCCAGCTGCGGATGCATGGCCAGCTTCCCTAGGGTGTGCCCCAAGTGGGGAATGGGAGGTGCTCACCTTACAATTCTCAGCCTGGATTACAAAGGGACCTTAAGGTTTGAAACAAGCCAAGAGGAGATACCTTCAGAATGACTCAGTAACATCCCGGAAAGACAGAGGCCTGCCCACATCTCTCCCTGGAATAACCTGCAGGAGGTCTGCTGGGACCCTTCCCATAGCACCCAAAGCCTCAGCGCACAGCCGCCCTCACGAGCCAACCCACATCTGCCTTCCCGCTGGGGAGTCTGTAGGGTCCGTGTCTCGGCTGACAAAGGCAGAGAGTGTGAGGTAGAACAATGGGTAACGTAATGTATAAAAACACAATATTAAATCCTCAATCCTCTTCAACGGAAAAGAAGTCTCTCGTGGGCACGCTGCAGAGGGGAAGGCTGAAGCCAGCCATGCGGAGCGAGCCATTCTCCTCTCCTGCTCATTCCACTGAGCTCTCCCCTCCCCCCCTTTATCGTTTATTTTCTCTGCAAAAAAGAAAAAAGTCACTATTCTATGTAAAAGATTTGATGGATTTAGTCTATAAAGAAACAAGTGACTACATTTTCTTCCCGATTGCCTCAAACCTTCATGCAATGTCATTATCTCTGTGTTTTGTGGACCTCCACATAAGAAAGATTTTGAAGTCATATTTGGTCCATCGCGTCCTGACAGTGCCGCTTTCTCTTAGGGATATCTGCTTCCCAGGCCTCGCTTTCCTTACTTGCAAACTGAAGATGGTGATGTCAGCATTGGTGAATGAGTTCCACTCAGCATGGCTGGTGAAACAGGCACATCCTATTCACGATCTCATTTAATCCTCACAATAACCCTCCAAGGCACGCTATTATTAATCTTATCCCCATTTTGCAGACAAGAAACTGAGACTGAAAAGGGTTAACTGGCCTGTGGTTACAAGTGGTGGAGCCAGGAGTTGCATCCAAGCTAGGCTAGTCCAAATTCTCACTGGAATCACTATGCCTTTATAAGAATAAAATTAAACAGCATAGACCAGAGCCGAGCCCTCTGTAAGCTGGCACGTGTCAGGTTGAGGCTCACTGGTATTTTCAGGGGTAGGCAGGGGCTCCTGCCATATTGCACAGCTGTGGAGTGGAGCCTGGGCCTTGCCGGCTTCACAGCACTGGACCTCAGAGACCTTAGATGCTGCAGACCCAGCTTCGCTTCCCTGATCACTTTGTGCCTTTGTTGGGAAAACCTGGTAACCAGCATGACTGCCTTATATGCTGAACCAAGGGGAGGCTGGCAAACCTGGGGCCTTGGCTGGACAAGTTACTCCAGGAGCCAAACAGACCCAACCAAGCTCAAACCAACACACTCCGCCTACACACACAAACACACATGCACACACAGTACACACATGCAGGCACACACATGTACACACACATGGGCTCCTAAGTACTAAGAGACCTGTGGACACACAACAGGGAAGGATGGGGACTTGAAAGGCAACAGCTCAGATGTTTGGATGTCCTGCAGGTAAGTAGGGAGTAGGGCAGCGGCACTTAGGGGTGGACCAGGTATGGGGCTTGCACCCTGAACTGTCTCAGGGACATCCTTGTTGGACTGCAGCTACAACAAAAATAGAGCCTCCTGTGGCCGCCTTCAGAGCAAGGCCCACAGCCACTTATCTCAAAGGCCTCTATTTCAGATCTTATATTTTTTCTCACATCCATCATAATTGAATTTTGAAAAGTTGCACTGGGCCCAGGAAAAAGGCAGTGAGTAGGGAGTGAGAACCATTTAGCAAAGCACTCTTTTCTTAAAGTCTTGGCTGCACATCCGGGTCACCTGCCCGCATGACAACCGAGAATTGTGCTTTCTGGGTTCTGGCCTCCTTGTCTCCCACTGCTTCTCCTTCATGGTCATTCTTTGACTCTGAGTGAGTTCTTGCTTTTGATCTTCCCATTCCAAAGTTGGAAAAATACCCAAGGTCATTTCCACCATCACGACTGACCCTCCACTGGGCAACTCCTCCTGGCACTTGCAATGTAACCCCACAGTCTGACTATGGAACAAAATGCGCTGTCCCCGCTGCAGCACCCTCGGGAGAGACTGGGTGGCAGTTTGTGGTGGTCTAGAGAGAACGGGCCCAGCAGGACCACCTGCCTTGGTCCCTTTATGGGGCTGGGATGGGAGAGGGGAGGGAGCAGAGCTGGGCTGGAAAGGGTACGGCATGACCGGGTTCCCCTCTTCCGGCCCTTTCTCCTCCTGAACTCCAAGCTCTCCTGTCCTGTTCCTCCAAGTCCTGGTCACCCAGATGGGGGGTGCTCCTGCACCTCTTCTCCCCCACAGGAGACCCTAAAACTCTGCAGTTCCTTGCCAACGGGAAGAAGTTTAGAGGCTGGCGGCAGCAGGCATTTTAAAGAACTGGAGGCAGGAGGAGGCAGGGGATCAGTGCAAAGAATGGGTCAACATGGATGGAGATGGGCGTACCCAATACTGGGCCTCCACAAGTTCTTGATAAAGTCACCACGGGCCTGCCAAGAGGATCTACAAGGAACTCTGCCAGGTGACACCTGATGGAACCTGGGCTTAACCCTAGATCCATCCAACTCCAAACTCCTGGCTCTTCCCAGTGGGCAGCCCAGCTCCAGTGCCAAGGCTCGGCAGACAGGCACATCTGTGCAGTATTAAGTGGCTGCTTCCCATGGCCATTCCTTTCTCCTGCTGCGCCACGGATGCAGTCAGTGACGATGGAATGAATCTGGGTTAGCCGGTCCCTCTTCCCAAGCAGCTGGGAAGCCTCCTTGCTGCTCCTATGAGAACACGCTTTGCAGGGGGAGGACAAACTCCCACTTAACACCACTGCACTGTGGGCGCCATTTCTCCCGGGACAGCCGCATCTTGCTTTTTCCCTTTTGGCAGTGTTTTGCAGATGATCTAGTGTTACACGGCGCAGGGACTGTGAGGCAGCCGGCACGAGAAAGGAGACCGAGCACACCCACTTTGCCTTCATTCCTCCAGCTGCATCCGAGGCTCCCCAGAAGGGCCGGCGCGCGCCGGGGCGCACACTCGCACACCTGCCTGCGCGCACACACCCGCGCCTGGCCCCGCGCGCGCACGTCCCGCGATCTCGCAGGTTCGCGGCCCGCAATGGGCAGGGCAGGAGCTTCCACCAATCCCCTCGCCTCACGCCTCCTGCCCAAATATAGAAACCGACTTCCTTGCCCTAGAGCTCGGAGCGCCGGCCGCCCTCCCTCACTGGGCTCCCGAGGCGGCGCTTCCCAGGCAGGCGCGGGGACGGCCCTGTCTGGCCTCGCCAGCACGTGGGGCGCTGCCAGCGCTCCAGCCGCGGCACCCTGGCGCCCTGGCACCGACCGCCCAGTCGCCTCTCTCCCGGACGCGCAGCCCCTCGGCCAGCGGGCCCTGTCCCCACCCAGGTTCTCTGGCCGCTCAGTAGCAGCGCCTCGCCCCGGGACAGGCCCCACCTGGAGAGGAGCTGACTGACATTGATCGTGCCCCCTGGGGGCTGGGGCGCTTTGAAGGTAACCTTGAAACCTCACAGGCACATGGAGGTGTCAAGGAGGAACTGATGACCTATCTTACAGGTAAGAAAGCTGAGCTAAGTGAGTAGTCCCAGGTTCGCACAACCAGTACTTAATACTCAGCCGACCCCAGCCTGGCCTGTCCAAGTCAGAAACCTACACGCTGTCCTTCACACCACTAAAGGGCTCTGGTTTCCAGCCTGAAGGCTGGAGAATGCACAAGGAAGGGAATGCCTAAAATCCCCTGACCTGATCCTCATCGCCCGTGTCATGTTTATTAAGACACCGAGATGAAGATGAAAGGTTTGTTGGGGAATGGTAACCCCTCATCTGGCTGCACTACTTTTAACTTTTCGGAGCAGTTTGCAGACGTTATCTCATCTATTCTTACCATGTGTGAGGGGATTGGATGGATTTGGTAGAATTTGTTCGTTTTAATAAAGGCCATTTAATCAATGTAAAACCAAAAGGGATTTCATGGAAAAACTCATATTTTCAAATTTGCTACTCAGGATAACTTCTGTGACCATCTTCAAAAAAAAAAAGACTTATGGGCTGAGCACAGTGGGTCACACCTGTAATCCCAGTGCTTTGGGAGGCTGAGGCAGGAGGATTGCTTGAGGCTGGGAGTTCAAAGCCAGATGGGCCACACAGTGAGACCCAGTAGTTATGAAAAAAAATAATAATTAAAAATATTTGTTATGGAACTTCCACACTGTCATAGAAGGGACCTGGGAAAGAAATCACCATTCCACAGGGCAGGTGAGAAGGGCGGGACCCGCTGGAGAAGCACACATCCTGGTCCAGACCGTGGCCTCCTAACCACCAGTCTCGTGCTCCAGGCTGGGGCGAGGAGCAGGCTCACGGTGGCCGGCAGGCCGCTGATGGTGGGAGATGTGTGTTGGGGATGCAGACAACAGCCCTCCTTTCCAGCTGAGACCCTGGGCGAGTTGCTGAATTCCTCCAGGGTCTCCACTACCCCATCTAGGAAGTGACGCTCATAGTGCCCTAGCTGCAAGACTGTGGTGTCAATCCATTGTTTTGTTGGATATACACTTACGGAGCACCAACTGTGTGCCAAGCACTCCTCCAGATTCTGGAAATCTAGTTCAGGAGACAGAAAAAGTCGCTGCTTTCACAGAATTTATTTTTTAGTGGAGGAAGAGAGAGACGGACAATAAAACAGAAATAAATAGGACCATTCCAGATAGTGAAGAAAATGAAACAAAATGATGTGATAAAGCAGGTGGATGGGAGCTGGGCGGGGGCGAAGTGGCCACTGGAGAGCAGTTGTCTGGGCGGTTCTCTCTGAGGAAGCAACATCTGAGCTAAGGACAACAAAAAGGAGTGGAGTAGCTTCGTTCATGGCTGTGGAGAAGACAGGGACAGCCTGAAGCACAAAGGCCTGAAGACAGGAGCAGGTAGACGTGCCTGAGGAACAGAGCTAAGGCGAGTAGGGCTGGGGCCGTGTAAGGGAGAGGACAGGGACAGGAGGCTGGGACCTGGGCAGGAAGGCTGGACACACAGCCTGGCACCCAGCAGAAGGTCAGTGACTAGGCTATTGGGATTCCCGGAAAACAGTCAACTGAAAGCACGTGCATGAACATTCTGGAAGGTGGCAGAGTCCATAGCAGTACCAGACACCCACTTTTCTCAAACCCGTTATGTGACTTACCAAACCATCCCAAATGTCATCGGCAACAATAACAAAAACTAATAGAGAATTGAGTCCGGGCCAGTTCTGGAGAGTTGGGGTGGCTCTTCCTCTCTACCCTCACCAGGAAGACGGTACCCGAAGGTTTACTCTGCATCCAGCCTGCTGCCCCGCCCTGGGCAGGGGACAGACACACCCCTACATCTTCAAGCTCACCTCTCATATATGGTCCCTGCCCGCACAGGGACTAAGTCCAGAGGCAAAGGTGGAAGGAACAGCAGTAGCCAGCTGACTTGGCCTTCTCGCCAGAAGCCACATGGAAATTACACCTTTAGACAGGTTCCGAGGGAGTTGTTTACAAAAAGCTCCTCTGGACATCCCAGTAGCCATGGTCAAGATCAAATTGCACTCAAGGTTAATTGGATAGAAAAATACAAGTGCTAGCCCAGGAAGATGATCTTACAGCCAGGACTGGCTATTTAATTTGCATAGCCCAGGACAAAATGAAAATGTGGGACCCCTCCTTAAAAAAACAATGAGTAATTTTAACACAGAACAGAGCATTGAAACAAGCACAGGACCCTTTTAAGGACAGGACCTTATGTAACTGGACAGGTTGTCGACTGATAAAGCCAGCCTTGCCTACATGTCAAAAAAATACAAGAGGGGCCAGGTGCGGTGGCTCATGCCGATAATCTCAGCACTTTGGGAGGCTGAAGCAGACGGATCACTTGAGGTCAGGAGTTCGAGACCAGCCTGGCCAACATGGTGAAACCCCATCTCTACTGAAAACACAAAAATTAGCCAGGCATGGTGGTAGATGCCTGTAATCCCAGCTACTCAGGAGGGTGAAGCAGGAGAATTGCTTGAGTCTGGGAGACAGAGTTGCAGTGAGCTGAGATTGCGCCACTGCATTTCAGCCTGGAAGACAAAGCGAGACTCAGTCTCAAAAATAAAAAATAAAAATTGAAAAATTGAAAAAAAAGCGTGACAATGTGTTTAAAATATAGCCCAGTGGAATAGAAGCCATAGAGAAATCAGACATGTGTTCCTGTCCTAGCTCTGCCTCCCGAGAGCTGTGACCTGGGGAATGTAAGTTAATCAGTGGGGACCCCATCTTCCCAGTCCGGAAAATCAGGGATCACCTCCTCGGGGGTTGCTGCCCTTCTGAGTTTGTTGTGAGAGATTGAATGAGATCATGAAGGTGGCGTCTGGGTCGGGAGGCACTACACCAATGTAAGGGATTACTATTATTCACCAAGACCTGCCAGAGCGCCTGGATTTCTCAAGAACATTGACATTCCCCAGCAATTAAGTCAAATTAACATAATTCAAACAAAACATCTAATTTTAGCTATGTGTAACGATTCCCTCTCAACAGAACAGGCACTGCTGCCTCTCATTCAAGGAGTGCAATGCCAGAGAGATGTAGGAAGGAGACCAAACCATTCTGCCACAGGCCTTTTACCCAGGCAGGCGCCAGATTGTTCCTGTTTCCACAACTGAAAGATGTGCCGCTGGACAGATTCTCTTTCATCCAGCCGTCCTGCTGGCCCAGTTCATTGGAGCTTCCCCCGACTGAGAAGGACCAACAACCAGCACAGCCCCGCTCAGACCTTGGTCACAGCAACACTCCCGCTGGAGTAGGAATCAGAAGCCCTGGGGCTCCTCCCACAGACCAGTCCTATGGCCTCAGTTGTCCCATCCATAAAAGAGGGGCAATAATGCCTCTTCTGCCTCCCTCTCTCGAAAGATTGTTTAAGGTGTTAATAATGATTATTCCGTGTGTCTGCATTTAGTGCAAATTACCAGATTCATTCATTCAACCAACGAGTTTTGGGAATGCAAAGGGGACCAAGGTGCTGCCTCTGTGCCGTCCAGCAAGAACAACAAGGGTTTAACCCAGGGGATGGCAAACTCTACTCAAGGGCCAGGTCTAGCCCGCTGCCCATTTTTTGCATAGCACGGGAGCTGAGAATGATTTTTACATTTTTAAGTGGTTAGGAGAGAAAAGAAAAACATTTCGTAATGTGTGAAAATTAAATGAAATTCAAATTTCAGAGTGCATAAATAAAGTTTTATTGGAACATGGCCATGCTCGTTTGTTTGTGTATTGCCTATGGTTGCTTCCATGCTTCGCCAGCGGAGCTGAGTATTTGCAACAGAGACTGAAATATTTACTGCCAGGTCCTGCACAGTAAAAGTTTGCCAATCTCTGAAACAAAGCCGTGAGTGAGATTATCAGTGTTAATGGAACACGGAAGAGGGAACAATTATTCCTGTTTAATAAAGTTGGGGAAGGCATCCCAGGAGTGATTTTTTTTCTTCTGGACTTTAATGCTTAGCTGTGAACCCCGGGAAAGCGGCTGCCCTCACCCCAGGCCTCAGTTTCCTTATTTGCAGGATGAGTAGGTTGTCTTTGAACTAAGGGCCTGTCCCACTGATATGTCCTGCAATACTGCATGTGCCCCCAGGGCCAGTTCTTTGCAGGGGGGCTGGTGTGGGCATCCACCAAACCCCGCAAACACCTGAGCTATGCGAGGCATGCAAAGAGCACTAATTAGGACACTGGGACGAGGAGCAGTTTGGAATAATCTATCCAGGACACATTTCCTTGCACCAGGTCCCAGAGAGGGCTCAGGCTTCTGCATCCAAACTGGAGCTCCCTGGCAGGTTTCTCCCCCCGCAGAGGTGCCTGGTGGGTCCTGAATAATTTAGCAATCTGCACCAGCAGTGCAGATGGGCACCTCCCATTACTGCAGGCTCTGCACTTTGCTGCCTTACCTGGTAGGGCCAAGGGCCATTTCCACGTGGAACAAAAGAACAGCATCCCCCTTGTCTTCTCAGAGTTCCTCTCAGCACATTGTGCTCCAAGAGCCATTGCTCATAAGGGCTGGGATTTCTTGCCAGAGTACAGAGTTGGGCCTGGAGATCTAGTTCTAGTGCTTACTTGGCCACTAAAAATAGCTCTGTGATCTGGACAAGCCATTTCCTTTCTCCAGATGGCAGTTTCCTCATGAAGGGGATGGGGTGTGAGATTCGCAAGGTCCCTTCCAAGAGGCTGTGTCTTCTAGTCTAGTCCGGACTAGAAGCTCTTTGTTCTACATGTGAAAAAACAGAGGCCCAGAGACACACAGTTATTTCCCCAAGGTCACCCAGCCACTTCCTGAGAGGCAGAGTCAAGCCCAGCAGCTTCAGTTCCTAATGTTCCCATTCTAAGGCACTGCCCATACCCGGGTGTGTGGTATGTACAGATCTATGTCTATGTCTATGTGTGTCTATGTCTGTATCTGTATCTATGGGATTGGTTCTGTCTCGGGAGTACATGCCTTCTGTACTCAGTGTGGGAGTTGGATGCTAATACAAGGTGGGGATACTATTTTATCTTACAGTCAAGGGAACAGGTATATAACATTCCTATCAAGATCTAGGCTCTGTGTTACATGCTTTCAAAACCTTTCTGTTTAGCCTTCTGCCTCTCACTTTTCTCCTCTTAGGTACTTACTTCATTCATTTCATTTAATCCTCACAATAGCCCTGGAAGCAGTAAGGCAAGGATGTCTCAGGCAGCTGGGACAAACCCCAGCTGTGGCTCTCATTAGACATGTGATGTGAGCAAAGAACTTCACCTTCTTGAGCCTTCAGAGGTCCTCACCTGTAAAACACCATCCCCACGCACCTGCCTGGCTTGTGAGGGCCGAGTGGGCTTGAGTGGGGAGCACAGCCATCACAGATGGTCCCTGCCTTCCCTGTCTCCTTTCATGGAGAGAAGGTCAGTCACAGGTGACGGGGCCTGGCTCTTTTCCTGCTAGTAGCTGGGTGGGCAGTTGATAGATGAGAAAATGACATGAATTTCAAATCACAAACCCTACATCTGTCACCGCCTGCTTGTTATAAATCAGGACTTTGGAGAGGGACTGTTCAAGGCTTCCCCCTACCTCTGCCACTGAGCAGTAGTGTGAAATGCACTTCATCTTCCTGAGCCTTAGTTTTCTCTCATGTGAAATGGGAAACATGATACCTGCTTCTCCACAGCGTTGCTGGGAAGATCAATGACATAATGCCCTGGGAAGCACCTGGTGAGCCACTGAGCTCCATGTGACACCATGGGTCACCGTCCACACGGTGCAGGCCCCACGCCCTGGGGCTCCTGGAAGGCTGAGTTTCCAGGGTTCATCTGCCTGTACATGCAGCCACAGTAGAGGGTTCCAGCTCAACAGCAGCCCAAACCTGGCCATCACCTTCCTGGGGGAGTTCCCTCTCTCCTCTCCCCGGCCCCAGCTGAGCAGCTGCTGGAGAAAAATGCAAAAGGTGTTCAGCACCTGGAGCTTCCATGACAACCAGTGAGGAATGCATCCCAGGGCATTGGAGATGGGCACTGGGTGGGACTGAAATTGAAAAGGAACTTTAGCCAGGGTGAACCGGGAGACAGATCTCTCCTGAGAATCCTGAGTCCTCAGAAACGGAAGAAGCTGGGATTTACCAAAAATATCAAATTCACTACTACAAGCCAAGCCTCCAAAAAGCCAGGCCTGTCTGACCCTGGTTTCGTCGCCAGTGCTCTGGGCTGTGGGATTGCCTGAGTTGCTTTCCAGGAAAACAGGCAGCCAGGGCTGCTTAGCCCCCTCTCCCTCTGGAGTTAGGGCCTCCACGCTCCTCCAGGCTCCACAGAGGAGGATGACTGTCCCCTTGACCTTGAAAGCAACTTGGCGGTGTGTGACAGACCCAGTCACCTTGCACTGAAAACAGACACCATTCTGCCTCCTGCATTCCCTGTTCACCTGAGGCAGGTGCTCTCCACCCTCCCCGAGGTCACTCTTTTGGCCAACAGAAAGGGGCACCTCCTCTCTGGCCTCAGCCAGAGGTTTATAGAGTCACAGGGGTGCCTGATTACACAGGCTCAGCGAGAGACAGTCTTCAAAAACACATATCCAAATGGCCAGCTCTGTTAACGAAGAGCACAGCCCACACTCCCACAGTGCATGTGGCCCGGGCACTTCAGCAGCACAGATTCCTCCCCATATCAGCCACAACAGGGTCAGCATGGGAGCAATGAGAGGCCAGGTGGAATGGGGTACTGATGAGCTGGATGGCCTTTTGCATGTCTGTTCACACTCATATGCTTTGCAGTCTGGTGCCACCACCCATCCAGATTTCCCTTCAAGCAACCTTAGGCCCATGTAAGCCAGCTGGCATCTGAAACCATTCTGCCCTGTGGCCTTGTAAACCCACATAATCAGAGCATAACAGGTACCGAGAAGGATCTCATCTTTTTTTTTTTTTTTCTTTTGAGACAGAGTCTCACTCTGTTGCCCAGGCTAGAGTTCATGGCACAGTCATAGTTCACTGCAGCCTCAACCTCCTGGGTTCAAGCAATCCTCCCACCTTAACCTCCTGAGTAGCTGGGAATACAGGCATGCACCACCACACCTGGTTAATTTTTAAATTTTTTGTAGAGATGGGGTCTTCCTGTGTGGCCCAGGCTGGTCTTGAACTCCTGGGCTGAAGGGATCTTCCCACCTTGGCCACCCAAAGAGCTGGGATTACAGGCATGAGCTACAGCACCCAGCTCCCCAGAAGGGTCTTAAGAGTCCTTTAAACTAAAGCCCTCATTTTAAAGGCAGGGAAACAGAGGCTCAGAAGCAGGAGAGCCTCTGTGTCCAAAGCTACACAGGACAGTCAAGAGGACTGGAACTAAGCGCAGATCTGTTCTCGAGGGCAGGTTCTCTTCATCCACAGCAGCACAGTTAATGCTCATAAATCAGAGGGAGTGGCACCGGAGCGGCAGAGGCTCCTACAACTCAGATTGTTCTCAGGCTCAGTTAACTGGGAAATGCCAGGGAATGCATTGGTTCCATTTCCTCACAGAGTTGCTCTAGGACTTCATTAAACGTGCCACTACGGTTGGGCGCAGTGGCTCACACCTGTAATCCCAGCACTTTGGGAGGCCGAGGCAGGCCCTGTCTCTACAAGAATAAAACATGAGCCGGGCACGGTGGCACGTGCCTGTAATCCCAGTTACTTGGGAGGGTGAGGCAGGAGAATCACTTGAACTCAGGAGGTGGAGGTTTCAGTGAGCCAAGAACACGCCATTGCACTCCAGCCTGGGCGACAGAGTGAGAATCCGTCTCAAATAAATAAATGAATAAATAATAAAGGTGCCATTACATTAAAGGGCCTGGGAAACTGCCTCGGCTAACACACAGTGGCAGAGTGGGAAGGGATCTGGTCACCACTGCATCCAGTATCCCTCAGGGCAGGCACTTCTTCCATAGTATCTCAGACCCAGCCTCAGGAAAGCTTCCTGGAGGAGGTGAAGCTTAAAGGATGAGTAGAGGCTGAGCACAGCAGCTCACATCTGTAATCCCACAGCTTTGGGAGGCTGAGGCAGGAGGATCACTTGAGCCCAGGAGTTGGAGACCAGCCCAGGCAACAAAGTGAGACTCTGTCTCTACAAGAAACAAACAAAAAAAATACCTGGGTTTGGTGGTGCATGCCTGTAGTCCTAACTACTCAGAGGCTGTGTTGGGAGAATTGTTCAAGCCTAGGAGTTTAAGGCTGCAATAAACTGTGATCCTGCCACCGCCCTCCAGCCTGGGAGACAGGGTGAGACCTTGTCTCAAAATAAATAAACAAACAAACAAGGGATGAGTGGGAATCAGACTGAGTTCTGGAGAGGGAGCGGCCTGAGCAAGGTGTGGAGCAAGGGAGCTCAGCAAATCCTAGGAACACAGGGAGGCTTGAGGAGGGGTGAGGCGCAGTGGTCGGCAGTGGGGAAGGGTCTGACTTCATCCTCAAGGCAGTGGAAAGCAACTGAAGGGTTTTAGGAAGGGAAGTGACAACTATCACATTTGTGTTTGAAAAAAAAAAGGGGGGGGGTTCTCACTGCAAGATAAAGACCAGATTCGAAGGGCAAGACTAGAGGAGGCAGGGATGAAATGGAGACTCCAGCAGCAGTGAGGACGGTGAGTTCACTGGAGTTAGCCTTAAAAGTTCTTCCTGAAAAATCTGGTGATGGTGCCCGGTACAGAACCATAAAGTACGTTTTTTCCATCTGTGTCTTTAAGTCCTGTGTAGGGCAGTATTGACATCTGGGTTTAAAGTGCTAACATTCAACCACATCAGCTGTAGTCCAGGTGTCCTTCAATGCAGATCTTCTCAAGAATGAAGTGACACATGTGACTGGCAAGAAGACAATTTTTTTAAAAGAGACAAATGGTTTGACTATGACTTCCTCTGCCTAAAGCAGATATTGTAGTTAAGTGCAACAGCTCAAGAACTTGGTAAAACACCATGATTTCCAGACATTGCTCCATGTCGGCGGACAGGCACTGGTTCCCTTGCATTGTGTGCTATCCTGAATCAGAGGAGACTTGCTGACTGGATCCGTCACACGCCTGTCCCTTCCCAAGGCTTCATAGGGTAGACAAGCTGTGGAAGGGCCTTCCCTTCCCACTGGCACTATGTAACCTGAGATCAGCAGGGAAACAGTCTCCTCTCCAGAGTATGGTCAATGGTAGAAACCAAAGCAGTTCTTGCAAATGGCATTACAATGAATTGGCCAAATCTCTATGCTGCAGGAGAATCTATTGTCTCCATAAATTCAGTGCAACTCTACGGACGTTTCAGACTTTGAAATTTGCCTGACTGGGCTGTTTCTGATTCTTCACTCTGAGTTTCAGATCAGGTTCATATTTCTCCAAAGTCTTTACTAATTCATTTAAGAAACTGGCAGTAATACTAGTTGAGTACTACCAACCTTGGCATTTGACCTGATGGCCATCTCCAGAAAGGCTAACGCTGTATTTAAATTAATAAATACAAGGTGAGAATTTAGCCAAGTGGGACCGGACGTTCATCTTTTAAGTCTTGTTCAGGATTAAAGAGGAAAACTCCAAGGGCCACATTTTTTAAGTCTTCATCTATTTACCCACTCAGGGCTCAGGTGCAGACATGTGTTTCTCTCTGCCAGCCACCCCCAGGTCCACAGCCTGCTAATGCTCGTGTCTTGGATTTTATGGGCAGCCCCAAGGTGAGTATGGGTGGAAGCTGAGGCATTGCCATGCCATTTATGAAGTGCTTATATGCCAGGTACTTCCCATATATGAAGTCATTCAATCCTCCCAACAGCCCTGCATAGCTGTGGGGTGGGTAGTATTCTCTCCACCTTACAAATGACAAAACTGAGACTCAGGGAGCTCTACTGAGCAACTTGCTCAAAGTCAGCTAGTAAACACCTGACTCCATCTCACTCCACAGGTCACAGCTCTTCATTACTGCTTCGATTTCACCAAGATGACCTCCTGATGCACACTAAAGCTCTGCTGATGCTCTGGCCCCCTTGCCCAAGGGTATACTGGAATCATATGGGAGAGGGGAGCCCAACCTCATCTAGGACACTGGAGGCAATGTTCCAACTGCGTTCTGACGGAGGACTTGACATTAATGTTGGAGGCCACAGGAAGGTCTAAAAGCAAGTGAAGGCATACGTTTCCAAGTATCAGTGTACAGCCCAGTGCAGGACGCAGGAAAGAGCGATAAGACAGGAGAGGCAGCTAGGGAGTAGATTCAGGGGTTGGAAGGGAGGAAGCCTGGTTAATCAGCCTGGACTTCATTCTAAGGGCAATTAGGAAGCCACTGAAGGATTGAAAGAAGGGAGTGTCAGGATCTGATTTGCATTTTTGGAAGATCCCCCTGGCTGCAGAAGGGAGTATTAAGCCCAACACACACGCATTTTCAAGTTGGTTTACAATGGAAGGCTTCACATGCCAAGACCCAACTGCCCAGGCTCTTGGGGGCCATGCTTCAGCTCCACTTTGAGCCAGTACATTCCGTTACCTACTTGGCTCTAGTCCACAGCACCTTGGAATCCCTTACTGAGGGTGTGGCGTCAGCTATAAATTCCAGATTTCATCTCCAGAAGACACACAGGCAGAGAAAGCCCTGCTACCCTCTCAGACAGGTGGGGCGTCCTCTGCTTCTTCTTTCTGTGTCTTGATAACTTGTTTATTTTTAACATTTTTTTTCTTTTCTTCTTTTCTTTCTTTTCTTTTTTTTTTTTTTTTTTAGAGACAGAGTCTCACTCTGTCACCCAAGCTAGAGTGCAGTGGCACCATCATAGCTCACTGCAGCCTCAAACTCCCCTGGGCTCAAGTGAATCTCCTGCCTCAGCCTCCTGAGTAGGTGGGACTACAGGCATGCCACCACAACTGGCTAATTTTCTTAGTTTTTGTAGAGACAGGGTCTCGCTATGTTGCCCAGACTGGTCTTGAGCTCCTGGCCTCAAGCAGTTCTCTTGCCTCAGCCTCCCAAAGTGCTGGGATTACAGGCATGAGCCACTGCGCCCAGTTTATTTTGAACAATTATTAAAAATACAGAAAAGGATAAAAAAGAAAATTTAATCACCCAGAAACACACATGACAAAGATGACCACTGCTCACACAGTGTGTATTTCTCTGTCTGATGACATGTTACTTGGCTACTCTGGCCCTGAGTCTTCCTGGTCTACTCCACGTATATTATGTATACAAGTGTAGATTGTGTCAATTTCAAGTGAACATAACACAACAACTGAAGCATATTCCTATTTTCAATTAAAAGAATATTCTTAAAAACATTTTAAGCATGTTTTTGGTGAATGTAAAACATGTCACCACATGGGTGATGGCACCAAAGTCCTGTCTTTAAGAGTGGCTGGGTCCTGCTCCCTGAGCCCACCTCCAGCCGGTGGGGCTGGCTTCTGGGTGGGACCATCAGCATCCTTAGCTGTCCTAACACCCTGTCAGCTTGGTCATGTGTGTGTCATACTTAAAGCCAATGCTTAGAAGCTCTGTGTTCCAGGGCCTAGCTGGAGGGCATAGACTTGAACTGACTGCCAGCTCCTCCCACTGCAAGCCCGGCAGCTGCCCCTGCTGTTGAAGATGTTTTCTATGAGCTCTCTCCCTCTATCAGGTGAGAGCCCCAGGAAGCCACCTATGCCACATGCCAAGAACTCACCATCTTCCTCCTAACCCGTCCCCCTCCTCTTTCCCAAGCTCAATGGAAGGCACCAACTAACAAACTGCCCAAACGCCAAATCAAGAAGGGTCCCCTGTTGGCATCTGACCATATGTACACACACATACACACACTTACATATGTACATTTGTATGCAAATGTGATATCGCACATTGGAAACTACTCAGACCACCCGACTTCTTAGGGGCAGGCGACAGAACCACGGGGATGCAAGAGCCGGGAGAGAGCTGTGGAGCAAGAGCCAGCCGGGCTCATCCGTTCACACCCTGCTCATCGTATCATCTCCGTGTCCGGCTCCTGGCAGGTGCTTCTGGGACAGGCCTGGGAAGCATCCACATGAAAAGCTAAAGTCCCAGATAACAGGAAAAACAGATGATCATGGCAGCAATGCCACCCCTGTGTATTGACTAGTGTCCACACATTATGAAGTGATTATATAGAGAAGATGTGGACTTGACGATGTGGTGAACAGAGAATCTCCAAACAGAAGTTAAGAGGAAAGTTAACCTGTTAAGAGACAGACTAGCCAGAAACAAAGCCGAAACCCCAGGACTCCGTTTTCACCTGCTTTTTCATCTGCACTCTATGTTAATCTCAGGGCCCGGTGGACAGAGTCCTCAGCTCCAAGACATTCAGAGGGGCCTCGGACACCCACATTTCCATTGGAACCAGAGGCCACAGGCTTTGCCCTATGCTCTCCATCCTCTGCCTGAGGTTACTTCCACCTCTGGCAGCTTTTCCACTAATTTGTAAGTCCTTCACTTCAAAGAAGGAAAACTATCTTCAGTTTTTAAGTTTTTTGTGGAGACTGGGTCTCACTATGTTGCCCAGGTTGGTCTTGAATGCCTAGCCTCAAGTGATCCTCCCATCTCAGCTCCCAAAGTGGTGGGATTACAGGCATGAGTCACCGTGTCCAGACAGAGAAGGCAAGACAGCTTCAGCTTTGACTCTTCTCTCAGTGCCTAGCATAGCTTTGAATATCCTAAGGGCACAACCAGTACCTGGGGGAGTAGTCTAGTGCTGTGGGCTGTGAATAAGCTTTGGAGTCAGGTGTGTCTGGGTTGGAGCCCCAGTTCTGGGGTTACCAACCTATTGGGCGACAGAGCATGATAACACATGTCATGCACGAGGAACACTAGAGACCCTTATAAGTGCAGGCACCTCCCTTGATAAAGAAAGAAGTTTTTTTGCAAGTATCATTGTCAATGCTCGCCAATGGATGCAAAAGCAATGGGACATGTACAATTTCCTTGTAAAAATACAGGGAAATCTTTGAGAAGAAGAGTCCAGTCACATTGGAAGTAAATGAGAAGGAAAAAATGGTGCTCTCTTCTTTTTTTAATTGGCTGGCCATTACATCTTTGCTTTCACTTTCAGTGTCTCCAATGCAAGTTTTCCTTTCTTGGAGAATGTGCTGTGCTTTGTGTGCCCAAGATCCAGAGAGTCTCCGCCAGAGGAATCTGGTCTCCCCATAACACCACACATTCCATTATCTGTGACAGTTCACACCCAGATTTACTACCTGTTCATCTAACAGCCATGGGAGTCTCAGCAAAGTTAGGAAGCCCTTTTATGTTCCCCTCTGATATACAGCACAGGTGCCACACAGGACTTCAATAAAGCTTACAAGTATCTAGGCCCACCTGGAAGTTGTCGACTGAATCCATGCAGATTACTGAGCAGGTCTGCAATAAAAATCCTGTCCAAATAGAAAATTCATTTTTTTCCTGAAAATGAAATGAAGATATGATATAAAGTATCCTTTTCTCATTTCTCCGTACTGAAAGAATAACAAGCTGGCCTTCCCCAGCAAACCTCAAGACTTCACAATGCCACTGGAAGGCCAGGCATGAACCTTGATAAAGGATTTATTAGAAAGAATAACTTTATGAACAATCATTATATTATTAGCTATAATCCATTAAATATATGGGAATTTTAAAATTTACAAAGCACGCTCTCATTTATTATCTCATTTGATCCTCATCCCTATTTTACAGATGAGCAAACTGAGGTTGGAGGAAATTCAGAGGCTTATTATGCACACGTAGCTGATACATGCAAGAGCTCAAACTGGAACCCGGGCAGCCGACTTCAAGCCAGTGTTCTGTAGGAGGCAGACTTTTGAGCTTCTCAAGAACCAGAAATGGAGATAGAGAACCAGGCAAAGTTGATTTGCCTTTCTCAAAAAAACAAATACTAGCTGGGTGGGGGTGTGATGGCTCACGCCTGTAATCCCAGCACTTTGGGAGGCCAAGACAGGCGGATCACCTGAGGTCAGGAGTTCAAGACCAGCCTGGCCAACATAGTGAAATGCCACCTCTACTAAAAATACAAAAGTTAACCAGGCATGGTGACGCGCACCTGTAGTCCCAGCTACTCTGGAGGCTGAGGCAGGAGAATCACTTGAACCCAGGAGGTGGAGGTTGCAGTGAGCCGAGATTGTACCACTATACTCCAGCCTGGGCGATAGAACAAGACTCCATCTCAAAAAAAAAAAAAAGAAAAGAAAAAACAGTACAATAGATTTTATTTCAGTCAGAATAATTCAAGGTGGGGGGAAACAATAGTTTTACTTGGTACCAATTTTTTAGGGTCAACTTTCTCAAAATCAAAAAGAACAACTAAGAAAAAAAACCTGTACTAGTTAAATGTAGCTTTTCAACCAATTCTACAAGCCATAGATATGTAGTGAATGGTTATGTACAAAGACTCAAGCATTGGCTTCAAAGTACTTACAATTTAGTAGAAGAGATAAAACAAGAACTTCTGCATGTGCATGTGTGTATGTGTGAAAGGCGCAGAGAGAGCCGTGGGGTGGGGGTGAGGAGGGGGCAGATATGAAAGGTTTCTTGCAGGCGACAGTGATGGGCTTTGACATTGAAGGAGCAAGGAATCAATGACAGGACTGCCTATTCAAAGGTGTTGCCAAAGCAGACGCAGGGGTGAGCTGACACAGATGAAGAGTGCCTGTACATAGGACACACTCGCCACTACGCGCTCATTTTTATTGTGAAAACGGGGAAGAAGCCTCAGATGGTTTTGTTTTGTTTTTTTTTTTTTTTAAGTGTTGCCACATTGAGAAGAGAGGAGCAGAACTGGTGAGCCAGCAGCCTTTGCTGGGGTGAGCAAAAGAAATGGGGAGACACTGGAAGCTGGCTCGTGTCCCCTGCCCAGGGAGGTGACTTGCTCCAGGTTCTGAATTTCGGCTGCTGCTGCCCCTGCTCTGAGACAGTCCTGCATTAGATGGTTTGCATATCACTTGCTCCTCACAGCCACCCCTCATAGAGGTGGAGCAGCAGCCGAAAATCAGAGTGTAACATCTTCTCAGCCCTCAAAACCCTGCTCTCCTGGTCTAGCCTATGGCTGGGAAGTGAGGAGAGCTCCTGGGAACAGCCCCCACTGCTGCTACCTCTGCAGCAAGGAGGGAGGAGCTGGACTGAAAAAATGGACAGGAGGCAGGCTGGGAAAATTCCCACATCTTCAGCCCCTGCCGGCACCTCCCAGAGCTCCAGAGAGGCAGGCCCACCTCCATTTATTGAGGCTCCCAAGGTACTAAAATAAGAAGAAATGCCAAAGCAGGGATACCAAAGTTGTGGTATGTTTTAAAGGCTTGCAACAAAGAAACCAACGCTCTAATAATTCACATGCAATACAACATAAATATGCTAATCAAAAGCCAAATTGAGGCTTTACATATAAATATCCATTAATGCCACAACATATATTAGTGAAATGGTTTAGCAACAGGACCCAGATTAAAGATGTGTGATGAGCACTGTTCTCTTTCAATTCTGTCGGCGATCTCTTGGATTGGATTTATAAAACCTTTTGGAGATAACAGCAGAAGTTGAAATTTGAGGCCTTTTGCAAATGAGAGTCATGGGCCGATATGATTCTAATGCTTAACTTTCCTCCCTCCATCCCGCTTTCCCCACCTCCAGACCCACCAAGCCTCCTTGTCAATCCTCCAGTCTCACGCAGATGCCCCCACCCCAAATCTCCCCTGTGATTCCAATCATTGGATCCACAAAAAACCCTCCTGTCCAGGAGCAGGGTCTCCTCCTGCTGAGAGAGGAAGGCTGCAGGCTCTTCGATTACTGCTGCATAGACTGGAAAGACTGATGGAGCTGCCTGCACAGCTAAGTGGCAGAGGCCACTCTCCACATCTGGGCTTTTTTTCTCTCTTCCTGCACTCTTCCTCCATCCCTCCTTGTGAGTGCCTGGCTCCTTGGGACCCTGTGCAAACACTGTTGTTGTTACAAATGTCTAAACCCACTTGACATTTAGTGTAGCAGAGACCCTGCAAGGAACTAACTACATGCTCAGTGGTGGAATTCACTGCACCAAAAGATTAGATGGTTCCACTGCGTGCCTACAAATCTCTATTGCTTTGAAAATGATTAGAAAAGGAAAAAAGATCAGGCTTTTTCCAGATGCCCCCAAAAGACAGTCAGTCAAAGGGTGTATTATTCACCGGAACACATGCCTGCAACCAAGACAACATCTGGGCAAGCAGAGATTAATATTATATTAATTCACTCATTCAACCATTCACTCCACCAACATCCACTGCCTGCTGCTTGTGTCAGGTACTGAGCTAGGTGTCAGGTACACAGCTATGAATAGGACATGGTCCTTTTCTTTCACCATCAGAGGATGAAGTAGGTGAACATAACTAGGGACAAGGAGAGAGCTGAGTAAACACTACCCTGGGGTCTCATAGTGTTGAAGGTAGCCGGCTTAGTGTGAACCTGTCACTCAGGGCCAAGGCGTCAGCGCTCCTCTCCCTATCCACTCTTCCTTCCTTGAATTCTGCCTTCTTCCATCCTCTGCCTCACTTTTCCTCCCACCTCCCTGTCCTCTTCTCCTCCTACCCTCAAGCTCTGGGTAAACATAAAAAGCACACACATTCTTATGCCACAGGCTCCCTCAGCCCTCAAAAGCTGTCATTCTTCATGCAAATGCCTGCTTTACACATGCTTTGCAATTTATTTCCATTCCAACCTTCAAAAGCAGAGGGACTTATCAGTAAATATCATAAATGCTTGATTTTTTTTTAAGCTGCAGCTACAACAGCAAGTGGCTGACAAGGTTGGCTCTGCACATGCACAGCACTGAATGAAGCCCCATGAGAAGCAGGAATCGTTAGAGCTCTAGAGTTTAGCTCAGTTCCCTGTGTCGAGGTAGCTTCTATCTGTGTCAGTCAGTGCGTCACAACACCAGCCTCCTCCACCCGCCGCACACAGCACCCCTTAGCAAGCGCCTTCCCACACAATATCATCAACTGTAAAAACTGCAACCGTCGCCAAAGTTACAACCGCGGTTATTTCTACAAACGGGAGGGATGCGGTCTGCTCAGTCAGTCCCTGGTAAGTAGGTTACCCATGGGACAAACACGTTTCCTTTAAGTTAATTCAGAATGCCCTTGGCTCAGCTATCTATCCACACAAGAGACCAATATCCTGGAATAAAATGTTTGTTTGCATGTATGAGATTCTTTCTGCGTGCTGGTATAAGAAACGGAGGCTGGGTCCACACACTCTGTAGTCTGTGTGAGCAGCTGTAAAGTCCTCAGCTGCCTGATTTTAATACACTTCACCTTGAAAAATTATCTCCTTCATGAAAAATGGCTTAGTTAGACTTCACCTTATATGAACCTTTGAGTTAGCCCTAGGCCCTCTGCCTCACCAGGCCCCGTGTAAGCTTTGTTCAAATGCTCCTTTCTGCACTGCCTCCCTCACCTTTCCCTCTAGAGCTTTCCATCTGCTTGTGATTTTCAATTTTGCTATAAATTGTAACTCTATTCTCTGAGATGGCCCTCAAGACCATCCCAATGGCTGAGAAAACTCATAGCCCTTACAAAAAACGAACAAAGCATCCCTATATCCCACCCCATACCATCTCCCCTGCACCCAAAGAATCTGTCCTAATAGTTTGCGTCACTGCTATCACTTTAAATGAAAATTTTCTTATCGTTATATTAATCATAGCACCCAGGATACTGCATAAAATAATGAAAATCTGAATGGAAGATTTTTGAACGCTTACTGACGCAGTATGCTGCGACCGGCTAGTAAAACAAGATAACACCATTTGGGGGGATGAATATATTAAATATTATCATCTATCACCAAAAGAAAAAAAAGAAATGAGGTTTACTATGAATGTAAAGATTAAGACCAAAGAAGCAAAAAGAATATTGAAATCACCACTTTTATATGTGTGTATTACACATATTCAGAATTCAGAGTTATATTAAAGGAAATTTTCACAGAATGGAAAGGAATCACAGGAGAGGGGGTGGGAGAGGGTTTTTTTGACTATTTTCAAAAAATGATTTATGGTGTCAGGAGCGTCAAGAAGGAAGCCTGGGAGAGAGAGGTGGATGAGAACATTGAGTGAGCAGCTCGAAGAGGAGCGCCTTGGCTCCAAAAGCAGGAGGCAGGAATGGAAACACAGAGCACTCCTTACCGAGAAGAAGTTTACATTCAAGCCAAGAAAGTGGGTGAGCATCGCAGCGTAGAGCCAGACTTCCCCTGCCTGACTCACAAGACGGGCTCTGGTATTTTAGACCCCCGCAGAGGGACCTGCGGAGATTCTCTCTCGGTGGCACCAACCCAAACTCTGATTCATCATCGGTTTGGGAAAGGCCCCTTTTCGGTCCTCTAAAGGGGTGGTGTCTTTGTGAAACTACTATTTACACACAAGATGGCAATCCCTCAAGGGAGGTGGGGACGTCGGTTTTGGAAGGGTACAGGAAAGCCTAGAGAGTGCTGGTTACTTCCTTTGAAATCAGAGAACATCTCTAGGAAGAGGATGGATGTTGGTCTGCTGACCAACTGTCAAGGGGTGTGTGGCCCACAGACAGCCTGCTCCCCAACACTCTGCTGTCAGCCACAGGCTCCAAACTTCTTTCTCAGAATGAGACAGTTTCAGGAAAAGAAACCATGTTTCTTTCTCAACCAAGGCCAGAGCCTCTCCCTGGAAGCCTGAGGGGTCCCACTCCTTGCCAGGCAGCAGTGCAGGCTGGGTCCCACATCGACTTCTTCAGGTGAAAATGGCTCTCCTGAAGCCAGAGTTCAGCATCTCCGATTCCCAGAATTACACCCACGTACTCTTGGCCTCCTCCGTGGCTCTAAGGCACCCTGACTTCTGTCACCCTCCCTTCACCATCAAAGGTGTTTCTGACCTAAGGTGTTTCTCAAGGTGCTTTGATCAGGGGTAAGAGGACCCCAGACCCAAAAAGGGCTAAAAACAGCAACAGTTGCCCCTGGAGGTTTGGGTCTTTACAGGCCTATCTTGTCTCGGCACTCCGGCACAGAAATACCCGGGATGCCTGCCCATGGACAGAGCTGGTCTCTGACCAGGCCTTTGGGCCAGGCTGGAGCACCAGTGCCTGGCTTCCAAAGGAACTTCCCCTCCCTGTCATGGGTGGCTCATCTTGAGTGACCTGAGCATAAGATGTTGCCAAATGCCCCGAGGAGAGGAGAAGGCGCCTTCTTTTCCGCTACCAGATCCGGAGGGTCAGGAAAGGTGCTCCCTGAGAAGGGTCAAGGAAGGTCAGGAGCCCCACTCCAGTTCAGAGACACCTGGGAAAGAAGGTCTCCGCGCCAGAGTGGGTCACCTAGGGAGGCGCCGGGCAGATCTGCCCCCCCGGAGACTGGAGCCGCGTTTACCCAAACCAGCTCTCCTGGAAAGCCAGCGGGGGCGGCGCGCCCGAGCAGGGCAGCCCACCACCCGCGGCTGGTAGCCAAGGTCGGGAAAGTTGGTCCTAGAGCCCCGCGGGCCTGCCGGGCGCTGTCCAAGGTTCTGAAAGGTCTCCGCGAGCAGCGGGCGGGCGGCTCTGCGCGCCCTCAGCCTCCCGGCCACCCGCTCTGCCCTTCCAGCCTCCCGCCCTGTCCCCTTCCCGGCCGCGCAGAAGCCTCCGTCCCTCCTCTGCGCCCACGAAGCCCTCCCCGTTCGGGTGCCCCCAACTCCGCCGCACCGGGCCCCGCGCCCCAACGCGTCCCGGGCCGCCCGACCCCTGTCCCCAGCAGCCACTTCCAGGCGCCGCGGCGCTTTCACCGCCGCCCCCTCCTACCTTCTTCTTTCGGTCACGGGAGCGGTTTCTCCGCTTCCTGTTGGATTCCTCCTTCTCCTTCTGCTCCTGGAGGGCCTGCGCCTCGATGTCTTTGATTTTCTTCAGCTGTTTGGCCGCTTGAGCCATGGCGTGTCACGGCGCTCCCGTCCCCGCCTCCTGAACCCCTAGCGCTCAGCGATCCCAGAGACGACACCCCCTAAGAAGGGGAAGGGGTCTCTGCTCCGCCGAGGGGACAGCGTCCGTGGCGCGCCGCGGGCCGGCTGCGGCGGGGCCGCGGGAAGGCGAAGGCAGCTCCGGGCGCTGAGGGCGAGGCGCGGCTGCCCGCGGCCCGGGATGGCGCTGCCGCCGCGGCCGGAGCTCGCTCGCCGGCGCCCGGGACGGGCTCTGGGCTGGGCCCGCCGCCTCCCTCCCTCCGCCTCCCTCCCTCTCCTGCGGCGGCGGCGGCGGCGGCGGCGGCGGCGGCGCGGGGGGGCGGGGGCGGGGAGGCGGCTTGTACTGCGGCGGCGGCGGGCGGTGAGCGGCCGCGGAGGGGGCGGACTCGGGCGCTCAGCGCGGGAAGGCCCGGGGGCCCGGCCGGAGCGGCGAGGCTGGGCGCGCTGGGCGTCCGCACGGGGTCATGGCTAGCGCCGGGCTTCCGCTTTTGCAGAGCCCCTCGCCGTCGGGCGGCGGGAACAAAGCGGCCGCTCTACCCCGGACCCCGCCGCGGGCCGCAGGGCCAAGCCGGGGAAAGAGGGCAGGCTGCGGCGGGCGGACCAGCGCGCCTGGCGGCGGCGAGCGCGGCGACATCGCGGGAGCGGAGGCTCCGCCGGGAGGGCAGGCTCTGCCGGGAGGCCAGGCGGCAGAGGGCGGGGGGCGGGCCTGGGGCGCCCCCGGGCGGCGGCCCCTGAGGGCCCGGACGCGCCACCCCAAAGCCAGCCGCGCGGTTCCGCCCCGGGCGCCCTCGGCGGGGGTCGCGCGCCTCCGGGGCTCCCTGGGGAAAAGCCAGTTCCCCGAGTCGCGCGCTGGGAGCTTGATTTGCCCCTTTCAGGCCATGTGGGCCTTTTCATTTGCATATTTCCCAATTATAAATGAAAACGTGTCCAGGATCAAGTAAATTGTTTTCCTTTGAGTCTTTTTGGGACAGAAGTGGAACTAGGTCCCCGCTCCAGGCCCGCCCGCCCTCCCCGGCGCTCCCGCGCACCCCTCCCTGGGGACGCCGCCTGCGCCCGTGCCCCGCGGAGAAGAGCTGCACTTGGGTCCGCAGCGCCAACCCAGCCTGCGGCAGGCGGAGGGGGCCTCGGGCTCAGCCAACCACCCCGTCACGCGGCACAGGAGCCAGCCGGGGTCCCCGGCTCGGGAGCTACCGCCCACCCACTACCTCTCCATCTCGTGGGATGAGCTCTTTTTCCACAAACGGCTAAGGAAGGAGTTGTGAAAAACAATATTTGAGACTCGGAGAAGAGTTATTATGAAATAGTCTGCCTCCTTCTGCCTTCCCTAAGCTGAGGGCTTACTGTAGACATTTACCCAGCCAGGCTAGAGCCCAGAAAGGAGGCGTCTACCAAGCTGCAGAGAACGACGTCCTGGGCCTGCGAGCTGGGCCCCACGCTGTGCAAACTTGGGAGCAACTGGGCCTTGTCTCTGACCCCTGCAGCCCGCAAGCGCTGCCTCACAGGACCTCCCCCCGCCTCCCACCACCCCCCACCCCCACGCCTCTGCCCTTCCAGCCCCTTCTCCACCTGCAGTCTTCCGGCAGAAGCCTTGTTTTGAAGACGATTTCCCAGGGCTGGGTCCTGGACTGAAGTCTCCTCACTCTGGACACAGTGCAACCCACAAATCCCAATTTCATATGGAATTTAAATTTGCAAGTAGCCATATCTTTAAAAAAAAAAAAAAAAGAAACTGGTAAAATGAATTTTAATAATACATTTTAATTCAATATATTCAAAATATTTCATCAGCATGCAATGGATTTATTATGAATAAGGCATTTCACATTTTTACTAAGCTCAACATTCAGTGTGTATTTCACACTTACAGCATACCTAAATTCAGACCTGGCACATTTTAATGGCTTAATAGTTACATTTGACTAGTGGTTACTCTATTACACAGCACAGCTCTAGACTGTCTCCCCAGGCCAACTCACCCCCTGGCCTGGGCTGTAATCAACCTACCGACAACACACGTATTTTACCTCCAGCACAGCCCTCTTCCTTGAGCACGGGCCCCAGGGCCACTGTTCCCCTGGGCCTCCTCACAGTCATGTCTCCATTCCCTCTGGCCACCCACCTGTCCACCCTCCACTGCAGGATGGACTGCACATCACAGATCTGGCTATTGTCACTTCTCCACTTAGCATCCTTCCTTTTTGCTCCTGAAGATCAGAATCTGTTACACCGCCTATGAAGACCTGAATGATCAGGCCCTTCCTACCCACTGACTCATCTCGCCCAGGTCTGTGCTGGTCCCTGTGCTCCAGCCTCAGCAGGCTTTGAGCAGGTCCATGTCGTCCCTCTACCAGGCTGCTGTGTCCTTGATGGCCCCTGCCCAGACTGCCCTGTGTCCTCTCCACCCCCATCCCCAGTCTAGCTAACTCCAACTCACTCATCAGATTTCACTGCGGTCTTCACTTCCCTGGGGTCTCCAGACTGGCTCTATCCTCTTGCAGTAACATCATGTGTGCCTCCTTCATGACACACGTAATTTTACATTAGTGTGGTTGATTGGATTCATGCATAGCTCTCTCACTAGACTTGAATCTCCATAAGGGAAGGGGTAGTGTCTGGTTTTGCTCACTGGTATCTGCAGCAGTTGCATAGTGCCTGACAAATAGTAGGGGCTTGATAAACATGTGTTGAAGAAATTCACAGGTCTACTGTGTCCTGGTTTAAGGAATAATCATTAAAAAATAGCAGCATTTCCATTGCACCAAGCATTATCACCACTTTACAGATAGGAAAGATGAGGCACAGAGAGGCTGAGTAACTTATTCAAGGTCACACAGCTAGTAAATAGTGGAGCTGCCTGTAATCCCAGTGCTTTGGGAGGCTGAGGCTGGGGGATCACTTGAGCCCAGGAGTTCAAGACCACCTTAGGCAACATAGTGAGACCCTGTCTCTACAAAAAATAAAACAATTAGCCAGGCATGGTGGCTCATGAGTATTGTCCCAGCTACTCAGGAAGCTGAGGTAGGAAGATCACTTAAGCCCAGGGGTTTGAGGCTGCAGTGAGTTATGATTGCACCACTGCACTCCATTCTGGGTGACAGGGCGAGACATTGTCTCTAAAAATAAAATAAAATAAAATAAAATAAAATAAAATAAAATAAAATAAAATATAGCAGAACCAGAACTTGAATCCTGAGCAGCTGGCTGTGGAGTCTTAACCATTGCACTGCACTAAATCACTCCATTTCTTTATCTATAAACAAGAGTGCTGATATTACCTCCTTCGAAGGATTGTCAGGAGGACCAGAAGAGAAAGAGAATGTTAAATGTTTCAGTAAAACATCAAGCGCTGTACAGAGTGTCAGTTTCTTCATGGACTAGTTGGTGTCTAAGGCTCCTTCAGCCCCAGAACCGTGATTCCTCCTGTAGATCTAAATCTTTATAGAAGCCTTTTGAAGATTAGAAAGAAACAATAATCTCTCTGACTCAAAGGGAATATATTATCCTTAAGGAACAGCAGACAGCACTTGGTAGATAGGAAAGTCTTGCCTGAGTCCCCCTCATATCAACACTTAGAGTGGTGACTGTGGCCCTGAATATTCAAAAATCTCAGTTGGGGTACAATGAGAGTCCTGTTCATGTCCCTGGTCTACTTATGAGGTAGCTCCCCTGTATCCTATTATATATTGGGAAGATTTCAGGCTGAGAAAGAGAAAGTGGGAATGTAGTATTGAAGCTATGGTCCGAAGCCTCTAACAGGCTGATCTGGACACCATGAGAGTGATAAGTAAATGGTGGGAGCTCTAGCTGAGTTCCTACTGAAATGAGGGACCAGGGCAACACCAGCATCTCAGTAGCCAGAGGAGCTTCCTCACTCCTGTTCAGAGAAAAGATGATGCAACCCTTCTCCATACTCCCCATTGCAACAGACCATCATCATCATCATCACTAGCATCATCGCCATCATATTCATCCTCACCATCACCATCATCACCATCACCATCACCATCATCACCATCACCAGCATCAACATCACCAGCATCATCACCATCATCATCATCCTCATCATCATCACCATCATCACCATCACCAGTATCATCATCACCAGCAGCATCATCACCATCATCATCATTCACATCATCATCACCATCATCACCATCACCAGCATCATGACCAGCATCATCATCCTCATCATCATCATTCACATCATCATCACCATCACCATCATCATCATCACCATCATCACCATCAGCAGCATCATCATCAACATCATCACCATCACCAGCATCAACATCACCAGCATCATCATCATCATCCTCATCATCACCATCATCATTATCTCCATCATCACCATCACCATCATCACCATCACCACAATCACCATCACCAGCATCATCATCACCAGCATCATCACCATCATCACCATCACCAGCATCATCACCAGCATCATCATCCTCATCATCATCATTCATATCATCATCATCATCATCACCATCACCATCATCATCACCATCATCATCATCACCATCACCAGCATGAACATCACCAGCATCATCATCATCATCATCATCCTCATCATCACCATCACCATCATCACCATCACCAGCATCATCATCACCAGCATCAACATCACCATCACCAGCATCAACATCATCAGCATCATCATCACCATCATCACCATCACCAGCATCATCACCAGCATCACCATCACCAGCATCATCATCACCGTCATCACCATCACCAGCATCATCACCAGCATCATCACCATCATCATCATCACCATCATCACCATCATCACCATCACCAGCATCATCATCATCATCACCATCACCAGCATCATCATCACCATCATCATCACCAGGATAATCATCACCATCATCACCATCACCAGCATCATCATCATCATCACCATCACCAGCATAATCATCACCATCATCATCACCATCATCATCACCAGCATAATCATCACCATCATCATCATCATCACCGTCATCACCATCATCATCATCATCATCCCATCATCATCATCACCATCATTATCATCCCATCATCATCATCACCATCATTGCCATCCCTATCATCATCAGCATCATCATCAGCAACATTGTCATCACCAGCATCATCATCACCAGCATCATCATGACCATGATCATCATCCCCATCATATCACCATCATCATCCCCATCATCATCATCACCACATCATTATTACCATCATCACTATCATCACCATCATCATCATCCCCATCATCATCACTATCATCACCATCTCCAGCATCATCATCATCATCCCCATCATCATCACCATCATCACCATCTCCAGCATCATCACCATCATCATCGTTACCATTATCACCAACACCAACATCATCACCATCATCACCATCATCAGCATCATCACCAATGTCATCATCCCCATCATCATCACCATCACCACCATCACTAGTTTCATCATCACCAGCATCGTCCTCAGCAGCAGCAGCAGCATCATTATCACCATTATCATCATCACCATCACTAGTTTCATCATCACCAGCATCATCTTCATCATCGTCAGCAGCAGCAGCATCACCATTATCATCATCACCATCATCATCATCCCCTCATCATCATCACCATCATCACTATCCCCATCATCATCACCACTAGCATCATCATCACCATCATCATCATCACCATCATCATCCCCATCATCATCCCTATCATCATCCCCAGCATCATCACCATCATCATTACCAGCATCACCATCATCAGCATCACCATCACCAGCATCATCACCATCATCATCATCGTCATTACCAGCATCACCATCATCAGCATCACCATCACCAGCATCATCACCATCATCATCATCATCATCATTACCAGCATCACCATCATCAGCATCACCATCACCAGCATCATCACCATCATCAGCATCATCATTACCAGCATCACCATCATCAGCATCACCAGCATCATCATCCTCATCATTACCATCCACATCATCACCATCCCCATCATCAGCATCACCAGCATCATCATCCTCATCATTACTATCCACATCATCACCATCCCCATCATCAGCATCATCATCATCATCATCACCATCATCATCCCCATCATCATCATCATCACCATCATCATCACCAGCATCACCATCATCAGCATCACCATCACCAGTATCATCACCAGCATCATCATCATCACCATCACCATCCCCAGCATCATCATCACCAGGATCACCATCACCAACATCATTATCATTATCATCATCATCATCACCATCAGCAGCAGCAACATCATAATCACCACTCACTGACAAGATTCTTTGCTGTGCCCCAAGCATTGCTGATCATATATCAAACATTGATTTCTCATAACAAAAGCACTGACGGCCCTGTTTTCCATATGAGGAAGCCAAGTCTGTACCATAGTTTGGATGTTTGTCCTCTCCAAACCTCTGTTGAAATTTGATCCCCAAAGCTGGAAGTGAGGCCTAATGAGAGGTGTTTGGGCTGAGGAGGTGGCTGCCTTATGAAGGGACAATTAATGCCCTCCCTTGTGGGTGAGTGAGTTTTCACTCTTAGTTCCCACTAGAAATGGTTGTTAGGAAGAGCCAGGCCCCTCCCCTCTCTCTTGCTTCCTCTCTTGCTGTATGATCTCTTTGCACGCTGGCTCTCCTTCCCTTCCCACCATGACTGGAAGCAACCTGAGGCCTTCCCCAGACGCAGATGTTGGCATCACACTTTCTGTAGAACTGTGAGCCAAATAAACATTTCTTCTTTATAAATGACCCAGCCTCGGGTATTCCTTTATAGCAACACGAACAGACCAAGACAGGCTGCATGTGTTTAAGTGACTTCCCCCAGGTCACATTCTGATGGAGCAGAGTCAGAATTCAGGCCCAAGCTGCCTAATGCAAGGCCTGACCTAAAAGGAACCATCAGGTGACCGATTTTGACAGTGACTCAGCTGGTTTTCCCGAGTGTAGAAGTATTAGTAACCTGAGTTAGCCACATAAAATAATATCCCCAGGCAGGCAACCAAAAGGCCAACCTATTCCTCCAAAGTGATAGAAACAGAACCCACAGTGACCCCCACACAGCATCAAAAGACAAAAGACTCCCCCACTGTGGTCACCAAAGAGCCACCTCCTCCACTGCGGCCACACCCCTCACTGAGGTGTCCCTACTGGGTTCCCACCATTCATTCTCAGGCTCTTCTCATCATTTCTTGGGAGCCACAGAATCTGGCACACACCCACGGTGGGGGTCACTAACCCATGGGTGAGGACAGTTGGTCACTCAACATGCAGGGAAGTGGTGTGGAGAGTGGGTCTGAACTCTAGTACAGAAGACAGCCCCAGTGCTTCTTTTTTTTTTAATATAGGGATGCTTATTACTCAAGGAAATTCTGTATTTCAGTGGGGCCTTTTTATTTAGCTGCTAAGTAAAGGGGAATGGAGTCCATTTTTACATCTTTGCTGCCTTCTTCCCTAAGATTTCCATCTGGTTCCCAGTCCCATCCTGAGTGTATGCATTTATGCTACTAGACTGACTTGTGTTTTTAAAAGAAACATTATTAATAATTAATAAAGCTTCTCAAGATAAAAACTGCCTCTTGAACTAAATAATATAAATAGCTAAAACATAATGAGAGCACCGGGCATTCTTCTAAGCGTATTTAACCCTAAGAACAACTCCATGAGGCAGATGCCATTATCATCACCATTTTACAGATAAGGAAACTGAGGCACGGAGAGAATGAAAAACTTGTTCAAGATCAATGGCTACTAAGTCATGGACCTCAGATTTGAAACAAAACAGTCAATCTTTAGAGACTGTACTTTTATTGCTACTTAGAACAAACATCCTAAATTGAGGGTGGGCCTGGAAGGTTCTGTCCATGTACCATTAATCCCTTTCAGGAAAGAAGGAGCCAACCAGTATCTACCAGTCCTGACTCCTCTGAGGGCAGAGGGCTGTGGGGCCTCAGCCATCCAGTCCAATGCCACACCCTATAGGTGTTCAGGTCAAGTTTGATCCAGGAGAGGTTATCCAGGAGCCATGAATATAGAGGATAAAACAGGAAGACAAATGGAAAATTAGAATTGCAGAATGAGAAAGAACTGCCTTGCACTTCCCAAATGGGAGGCTTCTTCTGCTCACTCTCACATTCCCAGACCAGACCACTCCCCAAGAGGGCTTCTGTCCATTTCCCACAGGGTTCAAGCCATCTCCCCAGGTGTGTGCACACCAGCCCTGCTCTGCCATCTAATGCTACACTGAAATTATTCAAGCCCTGCTTCTGTGTGATAGCCCTTCAAATATTTGAGGAGAGCTTTCACTCTCCCCTATGCTTGACCAAAATAATGTCAGGAGTTCATAGCAAAGGTGAATATTGAGCTCACGGATTCCTAATTTCCTGTCCAAGGTTTACCAATGACAGCAATCTGTCCTTTTCATAATTGCATGTTCCAGGGTGGAATTTGAAGAGATAAAAGAGCCTATAACCCAAGGTGTTCAGAGAAAAACAGAAAAGCAGGAAGAGGGTGTACATCCAGATTCGTAGAAAGTGCTGGAGTAAGGCCAGGCATGGTGGCTCCTGCCTGTAATCCCAGCACTTTGGGAGGCCAAGGCGGGTGGATCACCTGAGGTCAGGAGTTTGAGACCAGCCTGACTAACATCATGAAACTTCATCTCTACTAAAACATACAAAAATTAGCTGGGTGTGATGGTGCATACCTGTAATCCCAGTTACTTGGGAGGCTGAGGCAGGAGAATCACTTGAACCCAGGAGGCAGAGGTTGCAATGAGCCAAGATGGTGCCACTGCACTCCAGCCTGGGCAACAGACAGAGACTGTGTCTCAAAAAAAAAAAAAAAAAGAGAGAGAGAAAGAGAAGGAAGGGAGGGGAGGAAAGGGGAGGCTGGCTGGGTCCTCAGGCCTGCGTGTGGGTGAGGCCCCTACTGCTCCCTCTTCTGCACTCTCCCACCCAAAGTGGCCACCACCTTGCCCCTCCGTGGTGACAGTGCCTTCAACTCTGGAGGGAAATGGAAGCCATGGGCTGTGTGGGCTCAGTGCCCTCCCTTCTGCACCACCGAAACATGTATGCATCCAACCCTTCTTGATACCTTTGGACCCCACTCCTTCTCACCTCCTCAGAAAACCGGGCTGTCAGAGAGCCCTGCTCTCACCGCGTCCCCATGTTGTGCCTGTCACCAGCTCCTCCAGCCTGTTACTCCCGGGTGCAGCCCAACTACACTCCAAATTCTCTTGCCACCGTGGAACCTATGGACACATTTGGATCTGATTCCCTGGAGCCTTTGACCTGGCGGTGTATCTCCCCCATTCCTGAGACTCCACTCTCTCGTTGCTCTCCTCCCAGCTCCTGAATGTTTTCTATAGGGCTCACTAATAAAACTTCTGCCTGGGCTCTTTTTCAGTTTATACCTTCTCCCTCTATGATCTTAGCCCTGGCTTCCACTAGCACCCGCATGCCCAGATCTATAACTCTAGCCTTGACCTCTTTCGGAAGACTGAGGCAAGGAGTCCGCCCAGTGCACCATCAGAAGTCACCTCCTGGCTCCTCAGTTCCCAGTTAACCCAGGCAGAAACCTGGGCATCCCGGGGAGCCCCGTTTCCTCTCCTTTACAGCCCCCAGTCTTCTTACTCACTCGATTTCAGAGGCTTTCTTCAAAGTTCAGAGAACTTTCTTCAAAGTTCTCAAATTTACACATGTACTCATGTCACCTAAGGATCTTATGAAAATTCAGACTGATTCAACTGCTATGGATAGACTGCAGCCACGGCTCATGGTCTCTCCCCTGCATGCATACTATTTATTTATTTTAATTTAATTAATTTTTTTTTTTAAGATGGAGTCTTGCTCTGTTGTCCAGGCTGGAGAGCAGTGGCTCGATCTCTGCTCACTGCAATCTCCGCCTCCTGGGTTCAAGCTATTCTCCTGCCTCAGCCTCCCCAGTAGCTGGGGTTATAGGTGCCCACCACCACACTGGACTAATTTTTGTATTTTTAGTAGAGACGAGGTTTCACCATATTGGCCGGATTGGTCTCGAGCTCCTGACCTCAGGTGATCCACCTGCCTCGGCTCCCAAAGTGCTGGGATTACATGCGTGAGCCACCACACCCGGCCCATGTATACAATTTACATACACACCTCTGTGAACCCACCCAGCCCAAGCCCACATTTCCAGCTCCACCCACCCCCGTGTGCTCTCTCTTACCTCCAATGTCAGTGCCCCTCCAAAAAAGGCAAGTATTGTTTTGACCTTTAGCACCCTGGCAACCAACCCATCCTGATGCCATCCAGAGCCCACCAAGAGTCACCTCATTAGAACAAAAGAGGCTCCGATCACCCAGGAACTGCCAAGGGATTAGGAGCTCTGTGTCAGGAACCAGGGTCAAAGGGCAAATATTAGAACAAAAGATTCTTCCAGCACCCCTTTCTACAGCAATATTAGGAGCTATATGTCAGAAACCAGGGCCAGATAACAATGTACATATTTCTTACTATTTCACAGTGGTATTTTCCTAATCCTACTCCATCCATGAGCTCCTCCTCATTCCCTTTCCATGCCAGTTTCCTGCCAGGAGCTCCTGAGGGACGTCCCTCCCTACCAGGGTGAGTCTGCAGGCCCAGTCTTGCATGGAGCCATCGTTGGTGCCTAAGTCCCATCTTCCAAGCCACGTGGCTGTGCTGCACATGGACACTGGCGTCCATCGGCTCACCCCAGACATCACTCTCCTCTTGTTCCATGGCCACTGCCCCTCCCTGGGCCCTCCACTAGTGTCCCTGGGCTTTGGCTGTCACCCACTGAAACCGTGCCCCAGAGCTTTAAAAAAAAAAAAAACCTAATGACTAATAGAAATGTTTGAGTTTTCAGGATAGCAGATAAGAAAAGACAACTTCCGGAAACACTGAAACTCCCTCTGCTTGCGAGATTTTAAAACCGGTTGCAATTGGTTGGAACCAATATGGCCAACTAAGTCTGCACAGAGCCCATCTGCTAATGTCACAGCCTGAATTTCCACTGCATATGTCACACTAACTTCCTCAGAATTTGCACATGGGACCCATGAGGAGGCAGGAAGAGACAACTGCACAGGTGTAAGAACTTTCCAGACCTCCTTTTTCCCTCCACCAATCACCTACTAATCCCAGAATCCACTCCCTTAACCTTTTCTAATAAAATTCCTGCCTTAAAGCCAGCACTTGGAGACAGATGTGAGCTGGATGCCTATCTCCTTGTTAGCCCACTAGCAATCAAAACTTTCTTTTCTCAAAAGCCCAGTGTCGCAGCACCAGCTTCTTGCACATTGGGCAGAGTCTCTTTTGCTTGTTAACCCCATCAGCCAAATCCCCTGCCTCTGTGTGTCACTGTAGGGCAGCCTCCTCACCTCCTAAATCTCCCCCATACACCTCACCCCTTGCTGTGGCAGCTTGTCAGGGAGTGGCGGGGAGGACAACGGAGGTGTCTCCCAAGCGTGGAGGCTGGAAGTCAAGGTCAAGGTCACTCTTCAAGGCTGCAAGGAAGCATCTGTCCCAGGCCTCCCTGCTTGCTCCTCGTGGCTCAGGTGCTCCTTGGCTTGGAGATGGAAGCCTGTCTCTTCTCCCTGCATCTCCCCATCAGATTCCCTTGATGTATCTGTCCCTGTGTCCAAATGTCCCCTTAAAAGGACACCAGTCACTTGGATGAGGGCCCACATTAATGACCTCATCTCAATTTGATCAACAGACACTTTTTCCAAATGATATGTTACACACCAAGTTAAATGACTGGTTCCAAGGTGATGGTCGCAGGTCCTGGGGATTGGGACTGCAGCATCTTTTGGGGGGGCCACAATTCAACCCCTCACGCTCTCTTCTCCCCTGAATTAAGCCTTCAGCAGCAAGCCTCCTCTCCCCGCCAATAAAGTAATGAGTCCCTGGGGTGGCTGTCGAGGCTCCTGGCTCAGCCCCTCCCTGGCTTCTAGTCTCATCCCCTGCCGCCCTCATTCCAGCCGGGGAAGAGGGCTTGCTGACCCCAACCCAGTCGCGTATGAAGCTGAAGCGCCACATGCATCGACTCAGGCCCGCTCCCTCCCCTGCAGGTCTCCCTGTCCTCCAAGGCTCACTGGCTGCAGAGCCATCTCCAGATGACCCTGCTGGAACCCGGAACCCATTGGGCAGATGCCCCCTTCTGTGAGGACACCCATCACAAGTCAGTCGTGTGCCTGCCCCCTCCCTCAGTGCCCTTCAGTCTTGCCTGTCATCCACCAATCACCCCCGGAGCCCCTGCCAGGTGCCAGGCACCAACTGGGCTCTGAGTTCATTATCTCACTCAACCGCCACAGCCAGCGGGTCGCAGGAGGCACGCTGCGGAGCACAGTTGAGCGCCCAGCCCTGATGTCACCTGAGCGTGCTCCTTGGGACTTGGTCCTGCTGGACTGTCTGTGCACAGGATGGACGGGAGTTATAGATCCCCCATCCCAGCCCAGGACCCATTGCAGACTACAGCAGCTCTGGGCAGGAGAAGGGAAATGAGTCAGCCTAGGAGCCGAGGCACTTAGGCTCAGATTCAGTCCCCAGAACCAGGTCATGCAGCCAACTGAAGGGAGTGGGGCGTGGAGTGGGGTTGGGAGGGGCTGACACCTCCACTCCTTGGTCTCCAGGGTCCAGAGCACCTAGCACAGTGGCTCCAGGGTAGGCACCAGTGTGTGTGCACTGCACAGAGAGTCTGCAGAGGTGAGACAGGGAAAGGAGCCACAGTCCACTCTGGCCTTGGAGCACCTAGTCCAACAATTCCCTTCCATCTCCTAAAACCTCTATAATCCCAGCACTTTGGAGACCAATTCGGAGGATTGCTTGAGGCCAGGAGTTCCAGACCAGCCTGGGCAACATAGCAAGACCCCATCTCTCCAAAAAATTGAAAGCAAAACAAAAAAAAAACCTTTGCTGTTTTCACTTCTTCACCCAATTTTTAGCCTTAGCTGCCTCTGATTCCTTGCCTCCTACTCTCTCACCCTCATCAGGCCTCCACCCATGGCTCCAGAGGCCACGCTCAGTCCCATCTGACTCAGCCCATCAGCAGCGTTCAACAGAGCTGGTCACTGGCCACTCCCCCATCTCCAGCACAGCGTGTCCTTGGTGCCTGAGACCCACCTTGTCTGTTTCTCCTCTGACCATCCTGGCTGCTCCTTCTCACTCCCTGCCTTTGAGTACTGGGCATCCAAGGGCACTGCCCCTGCACCCCGTTCCTTCCTGTGCCTACTCGAAATGCTCTCACCATCTGGTGGTTTAGACACATCCATCAGCTGGCCACTCCCACCTGCACATCTTCATGCCACACCCTTCCTGAAGTTCAATGGCCACCTACCGTTTTCACACTTGCACCTGGATTTCCAACCCACTTCTCTGACCTAACATGCCCAGAGCTGAGTCTTACCCCTGGCTCCTCCCACTATCTCATGTATCCCAGGCCATGCCAGCTTCATGCCTCCAGCTGTTCAGAGCAAAACACAGTTCTCCTAACTCTTCTCTCATATCCCACATGTGATCTGTCAGCCAGTCCCACTGACTCCACCTTCCAATTGCATCCGGAAGGGGTGCTCTCTGCCCTGCCCTTGTTCACACCACCATCCTCTCTCTCCTAAAGTGTAAACAACCCACTAACTTGTTCCTGTTTCCCCCTTGTCTACATGATGCCTGTTCCAATTAGCAGCCAGAGCAATTCTGCTCAAATTAGATCAGACCATGTCTCACTCCTCTGTTCAAAACCCTCCAACACTTGCCCATCTAAAAAGTAAAAGCCAAACCTGCTCCTGCCACCTCCCAGCTCTGTAATCCACCTGCTGCCCTGCTGGCTGCCTGGGCACCTCCTGCCTCAGGGCCTTTGCACCTGCTGTCTGCTTCCCCACACCCTCTGCCTGGCACATTCCCTCACTTCCCTCTGAGCATCATACAAAAGTTAACTTTCTTTTTTTTTTCTTTTTTTTGTTGAGATGGAATCTCACTCTATCACCCAGACTGGACTGCAGTGGTGTGATCTTGGCTCATGGCAATCACCACCTCCCAGGTTCAAGTGAACCTCCTGCCTCAGCCTTCACAGTAGCTGGGACTACAGGCGCCAGCCATCACACCCAGCTAAGTTTTATGCCTTTAGTAGGGATGCGGTTTTGCCATGTTAGCCAGGCTGGTCTCAAACTCCTGACCTCAGGTGATCCACCCACCTTGGCCTCCCAAACTGCTGGGATTGCAGGCATAAACCACCGCGCCCGGCCCCAAAAGTTAGCTTTCACAGCGAGCTCTTTCTATTGGTCTGCTCAGGCTTCCATAACAAACTACCACAGCCCGGGTGCCTGCAACCTCGGACGTCCATTTTCTCACAATTCTGGGTCTGAGAAGTCCGGGATCAAGGTGTCAGCAGAACTGGCTTCCCCCGAGGCCTCCCCCTCTTTGGCTTGCAGAGGCTGTCTCCTCCCTGTGCCTCCCTGTGGCCTTCCCCCTGTGCGTGCAGGTCCTAATCTTGTCTCATAGGACACCAGTCCTATTGCATTAGGACCTACCCCAATAATGCCATTTAACCGAATCACTTAAAGGTCTGTGTGCAAATGCAGTCACATTCTGATAGGTAGGGGTGAGGATCTCAACATGGATTTTTGGGGGGACAGCTCAGCACATAACAGCCTCCCATACCCTTGCCCCATTACCTTCCATCTGGCCTGCCTCAGCTCCCCTTCCTGCTTGGGTTTTGCTCCTCGGGCACTCATCACTGTCTGTCTGCCACACTGTGTATTTTAACCATGCCTTGAATTCCTGGCCTGTGTCCCCTGCTGCAGTGTGAGCCCCAGGAAGGCAGGGAGTCTTGTCTGTTTCACTTTCTGCCTTATCCGCTGTGCCTTTAACAAAGCCTGGTAAGGCAGCCACTATCTTAATATAACATAATTAACATCTATAGTTAATGTATATTGACTCGATCAATTAATTAAAGCCACAGCTGTTTTTGCAAGGCCTCTGGAGCATCCTGATGTTCCTAGTTTTTTCTTTATTTTCTGGAAGATTTCTTTGTGAGCTCTGAACATGGACTCATTCTCGGAGACACTTGTCACGGTCATTCATACCACGCTTTTGCTCGTTCATTTGCAGGCTGCTTCCTCCCTGTCACCTTCTTCCTCCTGCCAACTGTGAAACAGCCTTTTCATTTCTTAACCTTTTTGTGGCTCCAGAAGGCACATCGTTTTCTTCCCTCCTGCCCTTCTGTTTGGTATTTAAAAACACACCCTGAGAGACATAAATGCAGATTTTTTTTTCCTCCAGTGAATTTTCTGCAACTGCGGGCCTTGCTTTAAGAAGACTCAACAGATAACAAGTGTAAATGCCGAAAACATCAAGCAAAGGCAGAGGGCCAAAGGGAAGGGTGATGGTTTGACTAAAAGTTCTTTTTTCTTTATTTTTAAGGATTCAATGTGCATTTCCTTAGCGGTGGTTTTCCTTTTGTGCTCATAAAATGTGATTTGACTTACAAATTGTAATTCCTATAATACTATTTAGGGCATTTGTACTACATCAAGGTAGATACAGCTGTCTTGGCATTTCTTTGGTAAAATGCTTACAAATACTTTGGACTTCTCTTGACCTTTTCATTTTTCCCTCACAGAGTTACTGATTGCCGCTGTGGGCTCCCAGCTTTGCCCTCAGGGGCTGGTGTGAGCCCCGAGCAGCCGAGTGGTGGCTCCAGGAAAGGGGAGAAGTCAGGGGAGGGAGGAATCTTCCTCCCAGATCAGCCCACAGAAACCTCTGTGCCCATCACACACGCCTGAGCTTCCAGTCCCCTAGGTGTCCCTCGAAGCTTCCTTTGAGTCCAGCTGTGACAGAGGGAAAGTGAAAGACACATCACAGAACGGGGTTCCAAAGACTTCACAGCCAGGCCCCCCTCATTCCTCAGTGAGAAGGAGCAGAATGAAAGTGCACGCAGAGGGCAGGGAGGTGGTGCAGGCCCAGAGAATTTCAGAGATGGCACAGGCATGCAGAGGCAGAGGTCCCGTCCTTCATCCATGTGCTGACTGAACATGTCTGTTGCATAGCCCAGTGCACAGAAACGTGTCGGGGGTGGGGGAATTCCGCACCTATGCTCCCACCAGTTGCTTAACAGGAAAAAACCTAGGAGGTTACAGGAAAAAGTGAATAGTGGTTTGCATTAGCCTATAGGCATAATGACACATCCCTGCAATGAAGTACTATAAGCCTTTAAAAGAACAAGGTGGGCAGGCACTGTGGCTCACATCTGTAATCACAGTACTTTGGGAGGCCAAGGCGAGGCGGGAGGATAGCTTGAGCCTGGGAGTTCAAGACTAGTCTGGGCAATGTAGAGAGACCTTTTCTTTAAAAAAATAAAAATAAAAAAATTTGCTGGGCATGGTGGCACACCTCTGTAATCCCCGCTACTCAGGAGGCTGAGGTCGGGGGATTGCTTGAGCCTGGGAGGTTGAGGTTGCACTGAGCTGTGATCACACCACTGCACTGTAGCCTGGGTGACAGAGTGAGACTGTCTCAAAAAGGTGAAAAAAAAAAGAACAAGATGATCCCATAGAATAGGTGATACAAATCAGATGAAGAAAGTAGTCTTTCATCTGTGTACTCAAACACAAGAGGAGAGCTAGGTGGCGTGGGCATACTTATAGACAGCTGTGTCTGTCTCTGCTGAGATACACATGGGAACTGTCTGCTATGGGGAAGGGAACAGAAGAGTTGGGGCAGAGAGAGGAATTAAACTTTTCATTGTATGTCCTGTATGCACTTCTGCTTCTCTGACATGTGAAAGCCTTACATTTTTTCTGGAGACGGAGTTTCGCTCTTGTCACCTAGGCTGGGGTACAATGGCACCATCTCGGCTCACTGCAACTTCTGCCTCCTGCATTCAAGCAATTCTCCTGCCTCAGCCTTCCAGGTAGCTGGGATTACAGGTGCTTGCCACCATGCCCAGCTAATTTTTGTATTTCCAGTAGAGATGGGGTTTCACCATATTGGCCAGGTTGTCTTGAACTCCTGACCTCAGGCCATCCACCCCAAAGTGCCTCAGCCTCCCAAAGTGCTGGGATTACAGGCATTGTAGCAGGACGGGCTGCAGACAAAACCTCTCAGACACCAAGTTGTAGAAGGAAGGGCTTTATTCAGCTGGGAGCATCGGCAAGCTACCATCTCAAAATCCGAGCTCCCTGAGTGCACAATTTCTGTCCCTTTTTAGGGCTCATAACACTAAAGATTTTACATAACAGGGTCGTGACTGATTTGAGCAAGTAGGGAGTACGTGACAGGGGCTGCCTGCACTGGTGGTCAGAGAGAAACAGAACAGGGCAGGGAGTTTCACAATGTTCTTCTATACAATGTCCGGAATCTATGAATAACATTGGTTTCTAAGTTATGAGTTGATTTGTAACTACTGGGTTTAGGCCAGGCAGGCCCAGGCCTGGTTTTGGGCCTGGTGCCAGGCTGCCTATCTTGGTTCACTTCCTTGTTTTTTCTTAAAACAGGTACTGGGTATAAAACAATGTAAAACAATATGAGAGGGTTTCTCTCTTTCCTCATTTCCCCCCTTTGAGACTCTCACTTTTTATTAGTGGGTGTTGTCACTCTTATTTTTGCTACTTATGTCTTTTTGTACAATAGATTGATAGTGATTCATATAGTACACTTGTGCTGAAGCATTTTGGTGAACTAAGATAGCAATGAAGCTTTTTTATCATTTGAAGAAGTACAGGTAGCAAACAAGGGAGCAGTAAGCAGGTTCTTATTACTATTATAACTTTTATTATAAGAGTTTTAAATCGTTCTAGTGCTGGGAACTAATTTTGAAACATGGCTTCAGGGTTGAATTTGTGCTACACTTGTATGGGCACATGTGTCAGTTTTGTCATATTTTTAACTATGTCTTTAACTATTTGCCTTTGACAGTATATGTGTAGACAGTAATTAGTAAGGTTAAATTTCTTATAGACCTCTATTTCAGCTGTTAGCAAGTAGTCGAGAGCCAATCTATTTTGATAGATAGCACTTCTTATCCGAGTTTCTTGCCAGGCCAGAACAAAATCATTAGTGATGATTTTTAAAACAGCTTGCAACGGTATGGTTTGGTTGAGCATGTAAATGGGGGTCCAGTATTCCCATGAGCCGTCTTGTGTCTAAGTGGCAGGCCTATAGTATTGTATAATTTTTTAGGAGTTCATTTACCATCTTTTTCATTACCTGTGGCTATGCTTCATTTTCCATGGGAAGCATAGACAGGGAAGCCCAGGAGTTCACTTGCTTTTATGGGCAGTAGGAAGAAAGATGGTTTAATAGTGCCAATAACACAACCACCTGTCCACTGGTCAGGCAGCTTAGCATAGGTTTATGTCTACATATCCAGTATAACCTGGTGGGGGCAGTCCAGTCCTGGTGGAATTCTGGGTGGGTCCAGACAGTCTGCAACCTTGGAAATTTACTGAACGGATCTCCTTCTGTGTAATTGGAACTCCACCATGTAACTGTTTTTTTGGTACCATTATACAGTTTTTGCCCCAGACAACTAAGTCATCCTACAGAATGAGTGAATTTTTTTCTTTTTCTTAGCTATGCAATATTGTCCAATAATTGAGACTTTTAGAGCCTAGAGATGATCAGGGTGATTCTTTTGGGCCGGGAGTTCCTCAGGAACTGGGTCTATAGGCACTAATTCTTGGGCTTCTTATGGCCATTGATCTCTTATTACAGTTTTTTCACAAACATAACATGAAGTGACATTTACAGATTGGGCTACATGCTTGGCTAATTGCAAAAACAAATTTCTGTTTTTTCCTGGAGTCTCTGGTACTGGCACATTTAGTTTATCATAGAAAGTCTGAAATACTGGTTCCAGAGACAGTTTACGAACCTCCTCTTTTACTAAGATATTTACTTTAGGACCTAGTCCTTTTCTATTGATGCCCAGAGATACATGTTCTCCTTTTGTTTACCTTGGGTTTAAGGGATTTGTAATTATTAATTTCAAGGGGTTGCAGCTTCCACTTGTACAGGAGGGGCTGCCTTCTCCTTTTTGGAGCTAAAAAGTATCTTATCATTTTTTTAAGTAGTCTAGATTACACAAGACCAGTAATTACACACATTTGCATATGAGCTTAATTCATGGCAGATATATTCATTTCCTGCCGTGTAAAACCTTTTTTTTTTTAATTTAAAGAACTGCATCTTATTCTATGCTGATTGCTATTGATAGTGGCACAAGCATTAAATTTTAGGGTTATATGCTTGGAGACCCCTTTTTCTTCTGTCCTAGCTATTACTTTACTTGTATCACCTAGAAAAGGATCAGTCCTTAATTTTATTTTAAAAACTGTGATCATGGGAGGCTTAAAATGGGTCATAACATGCATCAGGTTGGTTATTTCCTGGGCTACATACCTTGGATAGAATAGCATTATACAAACAAGTTTCTTTTAGAGTCCTGGTACACTTATAACAACCATAAAATAATAGGACTGTAGCAATCTTTTATCCTACCTCAGTGCCTTGATGTATATATACTGGGAACAGCCCTCAGTCTGAGGAAGGTCAGTTGAAGTTCCTACTGTACAAGTCCAAATTTCAAGGAAAATGAGTCCTGCAATGAGTTTCCTCATGCTTCGGCCATGCGTGGACCAATCAGCTTCTGGGTGTGACTGGATCAGGGCTTGTCATCTTCTTCAGAGTCACTTTGCAGGAGTTGGCAAAGCTGCTCCCATCCACATACAGCTCCCAGTCTACTGATGTTTAAGGATGGTCTCAGAGGTTGGGCTCACTAGAATAAACTAAGTCCAGTACTTTTACACAGTTACATTTAACTGGGCTCTCTGATACCAGTAGCAAGGTGGCAGGGTTTAGGGTGTTGCAAACTTCAATGGTTATGCGGGGATTTTCACAGAGCGAACTTTGGTATCTAGTTAGTCTAGCATTCATTAGCTAATGGTGTCCTTTGGTATTTATTAAAATTACCACAGCATGGTGGGGGGGACTTTAGGTTTTACCTAAGAGTTAGCTTATTTGCTTCTTGTGCTAACAGGGCCATTGCTGCCAGGGCCCTTGGACATGGGGGCCAGCCTTTGGAAACCCCATCTAGTTGTTTTGAGAGATAGGCCACTGGCCTTGGCCAGGGCCCTACAGTCTGGGTTAAAACTCCAACTGCAATTTTTTTTCTTTTTGACACATAGAGTGTAAAGAGTTTTGTCAGGTCAGGTAGCCTCAGGTCTGGGGCCGATATGAGTTTTTCTTTTTAACTCATGAAAAGCTCATTGCTATTGGTTATATTAGATATAGTTTATCTAATCTACATTTTTATTGGCTGTCTTCTACCAAAATATTGACTTAAATCCTGTAACTAATTTCAAATTTTAAATTGACCTGGTATTCCTTGCGGGGCTCCAATTGCATCTAAATAGATGTGAGAGTTGAAAGACCTATAAGGGGCTTCTCTCGCTTTACGATATCTTATTGTTTTTTTTTCTTCCTCTGGTTGATGAAATGCCAGGGTGAAAGGGATAGCCAAATGGACTAAAGTACAAGTGCTACTCTAGTTATTCGGCAGAGTGCCCAGTAAAGGTCTACCACAATACCACCACACATCTGCTCGGGGATGAACGAGGGCTGACTGATTGATAAGCTCTTGAAAATTCTTAAGCTCATCGCATCCCTTCAGGTCTCCAAGGAATGCTAAGTCTCCTCCCTGCCATGAGAGACACGAAGTGAACTTAGTGTTGGGAAACAGAAGCTGGATTACTCTTGGCGGCTGACTCACAGGGACTCTGGGATATAGCAGAGAGAGTCTGGCATGACTTATTACTCCAGGCTGTAGAATCCTGGAAAACAGCTACCATGCAGCCCACGCCTGGTCGACTGGAGGACCACCTTAGTGGAAGGGGGACAATCAGGGCCTGTGGCCTGCCATGTGCACAAGCATAACAATTGCTTTTGTTTAACGTGCAGATGGAATATTTGATCCATTTTAACCAGGCATTTGCATCTTGGTATGCTGTCTTAATTGCCAAAGTTTGTTTTAAGTCTTTAACTTTTATGATCCTTTAGTAAAATGAACATTTTCTTTAGCACCTATCTTTATTAGTTTTTAGACCAAAGAAAGCTAAACACCATTTTATATTTAATAATGCTTCTTGTATGATTTGTATACAAGATAAGCTAAATTTTACCTGTATATTAGTATGTTATTAATGTTAAACTTAATTTTAATAAAACCTTGTAGACATATTTATCCAAGTTTTTATGTTTGATCATAAGGTAAGATTTTATAGACTTTTTTTAACCTCTTATAATTTTTGTTAAAGAGTAGGTTGATGCTTTAAGAAAAACCTATTGCATTTTACTTTAATGTCCAGTTCACAGAAAAACTGGATGATACCTTTTCAACTTTAGCTAATATGTTTACACACAGAATTTTCTTTACAATTAACATTTTAAAACTTGCTTAAACTTTTAAAACAATAATTTTTTAACCTTTTAATGTAGGTAAAAATCCACATTTTTATGCCTCCCTATAATCTTTTTACCAAAGGTATATTTTACTTTTATTATACACCTTACACATAAACTGTTTCTTCAATAGTACTCAGGAGGCCTTATTACTTCTAAATTACACAACATTTTTTGCATAAAAAATTTTTATAACTTTTTACTTTTATGACTTTTGCAGACAATTTTTCAACATGTTTCAACTTTCTGACTTATTACAAACTTTTTGTTTTTAAAACAACCAGTTAATTTATTTCAGGACAAGAATTTACCATATAATTCTCTTTTTATATAAATTTTGCCTCCCCGCTTTTTTCCCTTTCTTGAAATTTTTTAACATAGTTCCTGCTGGGGTGGGCTTATTTGTGCCTGACCCATGCTTCTTTGAGACAAAACACCATGCTCACGCCACACGCACATCACAAAACAAACAAACAACAACAAAAAAAAAAAACAGGTAAAAAAGGACACACACACATTTCTGCAGTTTACACCAACCAAAATCAAAACCAAAATCAGAGTATCCAGAAATCCAAGCCAGGTCAAAACCAAAACCAAAGTATCAAGCAATCCAAGTCAAGTCAAAAACAAAAACCAAAGTGTCCGTACAGGCACACAGTGGGTGATCAGGCCACGCTTCTACTCAGATGGAGTAAGCAATTTCCCAAGACCAGTCCACCAAAGTGCCAATAAAGGCATGCCACGGGTGATCAGGCCACACTTCCACTCAAATGGAGTGGGCAAGTTCCAAAGACTAGTCTTACCAAGTTTCAGATGTCCGAACTCCCAGTGCCAGTTCCCTCCCCGGGTTCAGCCACTGTATTAATCCTCCGTGGGGGCCTGCTACACCCTGCTCTGGTGAGGCATTCCACCGGGACAATTGCCTACCCAGGAGCGCTCTTTGGTTCACATCACTCAGGCTGGCCGGAGTCCCCCACAGAGATGCTCCACAGGGCAGGCGTAAGCCGCCTAAGGGGCTGCCTCAGCCACCTCGCTTCCTGGTCAGGGAACCAAGAAATATAGCAGGACAGGCCACAGACAAGAACTCCTCAGCCACCAAGTTGTAAAAGGAAGGGCTTTATTCAGCTGGGAGCATTGGCAAGCTACCGTCTCAAAATCCTAGCTCCCTGAGTGCACAATTTCTGTCCCTTTTTAGGGCTCATAACACTAAAGATTTTACATAACAGGGTCGTGACTGATTTGAGCAAGTAGGGAGTACGTGACAGGGGCTGCATGCACTGGTGGTCAGAGAGAAACAGAACAGGGCAGGGAGTTTCACAATGTTCTTCTATACAATGTCTGGAATCTATGAATAACATTGGTTTCTAAGTTATGAGTTGATTTGTAACTACTGGGTTTAGGCCAGGCAGGCCCAGGCCTGGTTTCAGGCCTGGCACTGGGCTGCCTGTCTTGGTTTTACTTCCTTGTTTTTTCTTAAAACAGGTACTGGGTATAAAACAATGTAAAACAATATGAGAGGGTCTCTCTCTTTCCTCAGCATGAGCCACCGCACCCAGCCTAAGAACAGAATGTTAAAGGCTCTTCTTTGGCTACCTGTGTGCTCTGACATCTCTCTCCTGCAGAGTCTTGGTTACCTCCTGGCAGAACCACCAAGGAGGACTCCTGCCACTGCGAGCCTAGTTTCCTTTCCACTGCTCCTTATTTATCCTTCCTGCAGGCGCTGTCAGCTCTCAAGTTCCCCCCAATCCCTCACTTGACCCTGCTCACAGGGGACCAGACCCACCTTCCTGCTGGCCATGAACCCTTTAGAGCCCCAGCCCCGTGATCAGGGCTGCCTCTTAGAAATGATTCTGAATAAACTGGTTCCTGGCACTCCTTTGTCGGCTCTCCTTCTTCACTTAAAAAAATATGTATATACCAACCTATATGTAACACAAATATTTACCATTTTAACTATTTTTAGATGTGCAGTTCAGGGGCACTAACTACATTCACATTGTTGTGCAACCATCAAAACTATCCATCTCCAGAACCTTTTCCTCTTGCCAAACTGCAGCTCTGTCCCTGTTAACGGTAACTCTCAGCCTGGTGCAGTGGCTGACGCCTGGAATCCCAGCACTTTGGGAGGCCAAGGAGGGCGGATCATGAGGTCAGGAGTTTGAGACCAGCCTGGCCAACATAGTGAAACCCTGTCTCTACTAAAAATACAAAAATTAGCCCGGTGTGGTGGCGTGTGCCTGTAGTCCCAGCTACTCCGAAGGCTGAGACAGTAGAATCGCTTGAACCCAGGAGGTGGAGGTTGTGGTGAACCGAGATTGCACCACTGCACTCCAAACAAAAAAAAAAAATAGTAACTCCCCAATTCGCCCTCCCTGCAGCCCCTGGTAACTACTCTCCAGGGGTGCCTAATTGGTGCAAAAGGAATTGAGGTTTAGGACCGTGAATTTTAAATCGTTATAACTAGGCTCAAACACATCTTTATTAATCAACATAGGAACCATTACAATCAACACATTTTTGCCAATGAGAAATAAGTTTGTTTACTCCTGTAGCATAAAAATCCATGCTTCGGGATTCGACAAACTCTTGGAGAGCATTTTCTGCATCCTGCTGGTTGTGGAAGCATTTTCCCTGCAAAAAGTTGTCGAGATGCTTGAAGAAGTGGTAGTTGGTTGGTGAGAGGTCAGGTGAATATGGCAGATGAGGCAAAACTTCATAGCCCAATTCGTTTAGCTTCTGAAGCATTGGTTTTGTGATGTGCGGTCAGTCGGGCATTGTCAGAGAAGAATCAGGCCCTTTCTGTTGACCAATGCCGGCTGCAGGCGTGGCAATTTTCAGTGTGTCTTATCGATTTGCCAAACATACTTCTCAGGTGTATTGGTTTGGCTGGGAGTCAGAAAGCTGTAGTGGATCAGACCGGCAGCCGACCACCAAACAGTGACCATGACCTTTTTTTGGTGCAAGTTTGGCTCTGGGAAGTGCTTTGGAGCTTCTTCTCAGTCCAACCACGGAGCCGGTCATCACCAGTTGTATAAAATCCACTTTTCATGGCACATCACAATTCAATCTCGGAATGGTTCCTTGTTGTTGAGTAGAATAAGAGAAGATGACACTTCAAAATGACGGTTTTTTGTTTGTTTTTTTTTTTAATTTTGCTCAGCTCATGAGGCAACCACTTACCGAGCTTTTTCACCTTTCCAATTTGCTTCAAATGCCAAAGGACCATAGAATCATCTACGTTGAGTTCTTCGGCAACCTCTCGAGTGGTTGTAAGAGGATCAGCTTTGATGATTGCTCTCAACTGGTTGTTGTCATCTTTTGATGGCCGGCCATACACTCCTCATCTTCAGGGCGCTCATCTCCTTTGTAAAACTTCCCAAACCACCATTGCACTTACATTCGTTAGCAGTTCCAGGGCCAAATGTGTTGTTGATGTTGAGAGTTGTGTCTGCTGCTTTATGACCCATGTTGAACTTGAATAAGAAAATCGCTGAAATTTGCTTTTTGTCTAACATCATTTCCATAGTCTAATATAAATAAATATAGAAAAAACAACAGTAATAAGTCATTAGCAAAAAAATAAAGTGAGAAATGCACATTAAAATGATGTGTAACATAACCACATTGATTTAAGAATGTATTCCAATATCAAATGGCAAATTTCAACAATATAAAAACCGCAATTTACTTTTGCACCAAACTTTCTGTGTCTGAATTTGCCTATTCCAGGTACCTTGTATAAGTGGAATTGTGTAACATTTGTATTTTTGTGACTGGCTTCTTTCACTTAGCATAATGTCTCCAAGGTGCATCTCTGTTGCAGTATGTGTCAGAATCCCCTTCCTTTTTAAGGCTGAATAATATTCCATTGTGTGGATTGACTATATTTTGTGGTCTGTTCCTCTGTCTATGGATACTTGTGTTGATTTTGCCTTTTGGCCATTGTGAAGTAGCCTGCTAGGAACATAGGTGGACAAATGTCTGTGTGAGCCCCTGCTTTCATTCCTTTTGGATATAGGCCCAGAAGTGGAATTGTTGGATCATATGGTAATTCTGTTTAATTTTTTGAGAAACTGCCCTACTGCTTTCCACAGCAGTCATTCAATTTTGCATTCTTACCAACAGAGCACAAAGGCTCCAGTTATACAACATCCTCACCAATGCTTACTGTTTTCTGTTTTTTGATAATAGTAAGCCTAATGGGTATGAGGTCAAAGCTAAATGTGCTTTTGGTTCATATTTTCCTAAAGATTAGTGAAATTGAGCACTTTTTTCATGTCTTTATTGGTTTTTTGTATATCGTATTTGGGGAAATATCTATTCAAGTCTCTCATCCAATTTCTCTCTCTCTCTTTCTTTTTTTTTTTTTTTAATTTTTTGAGACAGGGTCTAACTCTGTCACCCAGGCTGGAGTGCAGTGATGTGATTGAGGCCCACTGCAACCTGTGCCTCCCAGGTTCAAGCAATCCTCCCACCTTAGCCTCCCAAGTAGCTGGGACTACAAGCACACACCACCAGCCCTGGCTAATTTTTGTATTTTTTGTAGAGACGGGGTTTCACCATGTTGCCAGAATTGGTCTCAAACTCCTGGGCTCAAGTGATGCTCCCACCTCAGCCTCCCAAAGTGCTGGGATTATAGGCGTGAACCACCATGCCCTGCCACACCCGATTTGTAATTGAGTTGCTCCGTTTTTTGTCTTTGAGTTGTAAGATTCTTTGTATAGTCTAGATATTAATCCTTTCTCCAAAAGGAAACTTGCAAATGTTTTCTTCCATTACGTGAGTCGCCTTCTCTCTCTTTTGATAGTGTCCTTTGATTCACAAAATGTTTTTAATCTTGATGAAGTTCAATTTGTCTATTTTCTCTTTTGTTGCCTGAGCTTTTGGTGTCATGTCCGGGAAATCACTGCCAAATCCAGTGTCATGAAACTTCTCCCTAATAAGGGCTTTGTAGAGTTCGCTTTCACATTTTGTTTTGTGATCCATTTTGAGTTTTGCATGTGTGTGTGCGTGTGTGCGTGTTTGTGTGTGTGTGTGTGTAGTGTGAAACAAGGGTGTGGCTTCATTCTTTTGCATGTGGATATCCAGTTTTCTCAGCATTATTTGTTGAAAAGTCTGTCATTTCCCTACTGAATGGCTTTGGCATCCTTGTTGAGAATCAGTTGCCCGTCTTCACACGAGGGTTTAGTTCTGATCTCTTTTTTCTGTTCCATTGGTCTATATGTCTGTCTTTATGCTGGGACCACACTCTCTTGTTAGCACAGGCTCGTAGGAGATTTTCCTTCCCTTCCATCTTGTCCCGCTTCCCTGACTTGGAGATATCCAGGTCTCTCCTGCTGTCCATGCCCCTCAGCCTCCACCCTCCCCCCATAATCCTATTTATCACCCAGAGCCCCAAGTTAAGACCTTTCTCCCTTATCTGCACCCATTAAAATGCATCCATTCTTTGCCTATTTCCCTTAAGTTCACATGACTGACCCAGTGCCAATTTTGTGCTAAGGTGTTGGTGGTAGCCCATGGCTTCATGCACTCACCCTTCGACGTGGCTCTCCTGGGTCACCCAGTCCATACAGGCGTAGTCTCCTGGCCACTGCCAGGCTTTCTTCCAGGCTGTCGGTCTCAGACTCCTGCCCCACCTCACTCCACTCCACCCTCACCACTGCCTCAAAGGTTGTCTCAGATCTTGACCCCATCTTCCCCCCAAACCTGCAATTGCCCTTCAGCTGCCATCTCTTACCTGCCCACCCACCCAAATGCAAACTCTTTAACTTGGTATTGCACTGGTATTATACCCAAAATATAACCCGAGCCCTGATCTTCCCTTCACCTCCATCATGGTTTCCCTGTCCCAGCCACCATCAAGTCTCAGCCAGGCCACCGCAGTAGCCTCTTTGCTGTTCCCCACGTTTCCACCCTGGTCCTCCACAGCACAGCAGGTGTAGGACAGATGATAACAATCCTCCACTCAAAATCCCCCCACATGTCCCCTCCCCCTGTCAAGGTATTTCCAATGACTTAGTGACTGCCACTGTAAAACTGCATAGGAGCCACTCAACACTCAGCGGCTGGCACAGGTGTTTAGTGGGCCATCCAGGGGCCTGCAGGCGGATGGCGTGACCACCAGGCAGGGCTCTGGAGATGCCTCATCTACATGGGATCCGTCCCTTTGTGACTGGCCTTTTCATTCTGTGTCGCACCCTCAAGGTGCATCTGCGGTGCAGGGTGTGCAGCATCCCCTTCCTCTTAAAGGGTGAGTCATATCCCGTGGTGTGAATAGACCACATCTGTTCATCCATTCATCTGTTCATGAATATTTGGGTTGTTTCCATCTTTGGGGTATTATGAATAATGCTACTGGGGTGTATGAATATCACTTATTTTAAAAAAAATTAAATTTGATTAGGTATAATTTATACACAGTAAAATGTATCCATTTTTGTGTGCAGTTTGCTAGACGTCATCTAGATACAGAACATTTCCATTGCCCCGGAAATTTCCTGTGCCCTTTGCAGTTAATCTCTCCCCCAATGCCCAGCAACCCCTGCTCTGCTCTCCGTCACCGTAGGTCAGTTTTGCCTTTTCTTTTCTTTCTTTTTTTTTTTTTTTTTGAGATAGAGTCTCACTTTGCTCCCCATGCTGGAGTGCAGTGGCACAGTCTTAGCTCACTGCAACCTCCACCTCCAGTGTTCAAGTGATTCTCGTTCCTCAGCCTCCCAAGTTGCTGGGAGTACAGGCACGCCCAGCAGTTTTGCCTTTTCTAAAGTTTTACATAAACTGAATGATATAGAAAGTACTCTTTGAATCTGGCTTCTTTTGCTCAGCAAAGCGTTTTGGGATTCACTCATATTGTTGTGTATGTCCTTTATTGGACAGTTACTGTTCCATTGTATGGCTATGCCATGTGTGTCTACTCAACAGCTAATGGACATCTGGGTTCTTCCCAGTGTTGGTCATTTGTGACTCAAGCTGCTACAGACATTTGTGTAGAAGTCTTTGGGGGAACATGTGCTTCTGTTTCTCTCGGGTAAATACCTAGGAGTGGACCTGCTGGGACGGATGTGGGAAGTGTATGTTTAACTTTTTAAGAAATGGCCATAGTGCTGCTTTTCAGTGTGGTTTACTCTCTTACACTCCCATCAGTGATACATGAGAGTACAAATTTCTCCATGTCCTGATCAACACTTAACATGGTCACTTTTTAGTCTTTTCCATTCTAATTGTGGGAAACAGTATCTCGCTGCAGTTGTAATTTGTATTTCCTTACTGACTAATAATACTAAACATCTTTTCACATATTGGTCATTCATATATCTTCTTTGGTAAAGTGTCTGTTCAAATCTCCTACCCATTTTTTAAAATTAGGTTGTTTATATTACCAAGTTGAAAGAGTTCTTTACATATTGGACACCAGTCCTTTGTCAGATATACATATTGTAAATATGCATATCTCCCACCCTGTGGCCAAACTTTTCATTTTTTAATGGTGTCTTTCAAAGAGCAGGAGTTTTGTTTTGTTTTGTTTCAATGAAATTCAATTTATCAGTTTTTTTTTCTTTAATGGATTGTGTTTTTTGGTGTCCTAGGTATTCTTTTTTTGGCTTCTTTTGCACATTATACTTCAGATTCATTCACTGCATTTAACTGTAGTTCTTTCAATTTCATTGGCATGTAGAATTTGGCATGTACATACTGCAAATAACCATTCTATAGTGATGGTATGTGGACTGTTTTGGGCCACTACAAATTATGCTGTTGTGAACATTCTTGTACATGTACCCTGAGACACATGGACTTAAATTTCTCTAAGTTTGTAATTTACAGTGGAATTGCTGGGGGACGGAACAGGCATAGCTTCAACTGTACCAGATAATGCCAAGAAGCTTTCAAAAGTAGTTAAACTAACTTATACTCCCATAGTAGTTTATAAGTTGCTTCACATTCTCATTAATACTTTATTTTTTTTTTTCTTTTCTTTTTGAGACGGAGTTTCTCTCTGTTGCTTAGGCTGGAATAATGCAGTGGTGCCATCTCGGCTCACTGCAACCTCCACCTCCCGGGTTCAGGCAATTCTCCCACCTTAGCCTCCCAAGTAGCTGAGATTACAGGTGTGCACCACCATGCCTGGCTAATTTTTGTATTTTTAGTAGAGATAGGGTTTCACCATGTTGGTCAGGCTTGTCTCAAATTCCTGACCTCAAGTGATCCACCTTCCTCCACCTCCCAAAGTGCTGGGATTATAGGTGTGAGCCACCAAGCCCAGCCAATACTTTATATTTTCAATCCTTTTGACGTTAATCTAGTGGGTGCACAGTGGCCGTTCATCTTTGGCTCTTTTTTTCTTTTTTGACTACATACATTTTTCATTAAGGCCATAAATTTCCCTCTAAATACTTCTTTAGCCTTTCAATATCTTCAAAAGTAGAGAGAATAGTGTCATGAGCCCCCATGTACTCACTAGCCAATTTCAACAATTATCAGCTTATTGTTAATACTATTTCATTTAGACCAACGCTGGACTATTTTGAAGCAAATTCCAGACATAATATCCTTGCATCAATACTTATTTCAGTTTTTTTTTTGTTTGTTTGTCTGTTTGTTTTGAGATGGAGTCTTGCTGTGTCACCCAGGCTGGAGTGCAGTGGTGTGATCTCGGCTCACTGCAACCTCCGCCTCCCAGGTTCCAACATTTCTCCTGCCTCACCCTCCCAAGTAACTGGGACTACAGGCGTGTGCCACCACACCCAGCTAATTTTTAGTAGAGAGGGGATTTCACCATGTTGGCCAGGATGGTCTCAATCTCTTGACCTTGTGATCCGCCTGCCTCAGCCTCCCAAAGTGCTGGGATTACAGGTGTGAGCTACCGCACCCGGGCATATTTCCTAATTTCTAGTCTTCTTTGGCTCATTAATTATTTAAAAGTATTTCTTAATTTCTAAATATCTGGGAATTTTCCAGTTATCTTTTTTTTTTTTTTTTTTTTTAGATGGAGTTTCGCTCTTGTTGCCCAGGTTAGAGTGCAATAGCACAATCTGAGCTCACTGCAACCTCCACCTCCAGAGTTCAAGTGATTCTCCTGCCTCAGCCTCCCAAGTAGCTGGGATTACAGGCATGTGCCACCATGCCAGGCTAATTTTGTATTTTTAGTAGAGACAGGGTTACACCATGTTGGCCAGGCTGGTCTCGAATTCCTGACCTCCGGTGATCCACCCACCTCAGCCTCCCAAAGTGCTGGGATTATAGGTATGAGCCACCAAAGAACTTTCTTTTAGCAGTTCTGTTGTCAAAACATTGACAACACCAAATATTGGTGAGGATGTGGAGCAACAGGAACTCTTATTCATTGCTGGTGGGAATGCAAAACGGTACAGTCACATTAGAAGACAATTTGGTAACTTCTTACAAAACTAAACATTCTCTTACCATATAATCCAGCAATTGTCCTTCTTGGTATTCATACAAATGAATTCCAAACTTGTCTGCACACAAAAACTTGCAAACAGACATTTATCAGTTCTGTTCACAATAGCCAGCATTGGCAAGAACCAGATGTCCTTCTGTAGATGAATGGATAAACTGGTACATCCAGACCATGGAATATTATTTAGCACTAAAAAGACATGAGCTGTCAGGCCATGAAAAAACATGGAAGAGGCCGGGCGCGGTGGCTCAAGCCTGTAATCCCAGCACTTTGGGAGGCCGAGATGGGCGGATCACGAGGTCAGGAGATCGAGAGACGATCCTGGCTAACACGGTGAAACCCCGTCTCTACTAAAAAATACAAAAAAAAAAAAAAAAAATAGCCGGGCGAGGTGGCGGGCGCCTGTAGTCCCAGCTACTCGGGAGGCTGAGGCAGGAGAATGGCGTAAACCCGGGAGGCGGAGCTTGCAGTGAGCTGAGATCCGGCCACTGCACTCCAGCCTGGGTGACAGAGCAAGACTCCGTCTCAAAAAAAAAAAAAAAAAAAAAACATGGAAGAAACTTAGATGCATATTATTACTAAGTGAAAGAAGCCAATCTGAAAGGTCACATGTGGTATGACTCCAATTATATGACATTCTGAAAAAGACAAATCTATGGAAACAGGAATAAGATTAGAGGTTGCCAAGGAATAGCGGGGAGGGATGACTGGGCAGAAAATTTTTAGGGGAGTCAAACTATTCTGTATGATGATGGACAGAGGTCATCATATATTTGGGAAAAGCCATAGAATGTATAACATGAAGAGTGAACTCTAATATCAACTATAGACTTTGGGTGATAATGTAGATCAATTGTAACAAATGTACCACTGTGGAGGAGGATGCCAATAATCGGGGAGGCTGTACATGTGTGGGGACAAGGAACATTTTGTACTTTCCACTCAATTTTGCTGTGAACCTAAAACTGGTCTAGTAAATCAAGTATATTAATTAAAAAAAAAAAAAAAAAACTCCCTCTATGATTTTTCTCTCATTATAGTTTTGCCCATTTTTGACTTACATATTTTAGGATCACATTAATAAGGCCAAATGAATTTAGAATTTTTATACCTTCCTGATGAATTCAAACTTTTACCATTATTAACCCTCTTTATTTTGGTAATCCTTTTTGCCTTAAATTCTATTTTGTCTCATATTAATATACCTATACTAATGCTTTCTTTTGTTAGTGATTTCCTAACATAGTTTTTTTTTATTATACTTTAAGTTCTGGGGTACATGGGCATAACGTGCAGGTTTGTTACATATGTATACTTGTGCCATGTTGGTGTGCTGCACCCATCAACTCGTCAGCACCCATCAACTCGTCATTTACATCAGGTATAACTCCCAATGCAATCCCTCCCCCCTCCCCCCTCCCAGTGATAGGCCCCAGTGTGTGATGTTCCCCTTCCCGAGTCCAAGTGATCTCATTGTTCAGTTCCCACCTATGAGAACATGCAGTGTTTGGTTTTCTGTTTTTGCGATAGTTTGCTGAGAATGATGGTTTCTAGCTGCATCTATGTCCCTCCAAAGACACAAACTCATCCTTTTTTATGGCTGCATAGTAGTCCATGGTGTATATGTGCCACATTTTCTTAATCCAGTCTGTCACTGATGGACATTTGGGTTGATTCCAAGTCTTTGCTATTGTGAATCGTGCTGCAATAAACATACATGTGCATGTGTCTTTATAGCAGCATGATTTATAATCCTTTGGGTATATACCCAGTAATGGGATGGCTGGGTCATATGGTACTTCTAGTTCTAGATCCTTGAGGAATCGCCATACTGTTTTCCATAATGGTTGAACAAGTTTACAATCCCACCAACAGTGTAAAAGTGTTCCTGTTTCTCCACATCCTCTCCAGCACCTGTTGTTTCCTGACTTTTTAATGATTGCCATTCTAACTGGTGTGAGATGGTATCTCATTGTGGTTTTGATTTGCATTTCTGTGATGGCCAGTGATGATGAGCATTTTTTCATGTGTCTGGTGGCTGTATGAATGTCCTCTTTTGAGAAATGTCTGTTCATATCCTTTGCCCACTTTTTGATGGGGTTGTTTGTTTTTTTCTTATAAATTTGTTTGAGTTCTTTGTAGGTTCTGGATATTAGCCCTTTGTCTGATGAGTAGATTGCAAAAATTTTCTCCCATTCTGTAGGTTGCCTGTTCACTCTGATGGTAGTTTCTTTTGCTGTGCAGAAGCTCTTTAGTTTAATTAGATCCCATTTGTCAATTTTGGCTTTTGTTGCCGTTGCTTTTGGTATTTTAGACATGAAGTCCTTGCCCATGCCTATGACCTGAATGGTATTACCTAGGTTTTCTTCTAGGGTTTTTATGGTATTAGGTCTAACATTTAAGTCTCTAATCCATCTTGAATTAATTTTCGTATAAGGAGTAAGGAAAGGATCCATTTTCAGCTTTCTACTTATGGCTAGCCAATTTTCCCAGCACCATTTATTAAATAGGGAATCCTTTCCCCATTTCTTGTTTTTCTCAGGTTTGTCAAAGATCAGATGGCTGTAGATGTGTGGTATTATTTCTGAGGACTCTGTTCTGTTCCATTGGTCTATATCTCTGTTTTGGTACCAGTACGTTGCTGTTTTGGTTACTGTAGCCTTGTAGTATAGTTCGAAGTCAGGTAGCGTGATGCCTCCAGCTTTGTTCTTTTGACTTAGGATTGTCTTGGAGATGTGGGCTCTTTTGTGGTTCCATATGAACTTTAAAGCAGTTTTTTCCAATTCTGTGAAGAAACTCATTGGTAGCTTGATGGGAATGGCATTGAATCTATAAATTACCTTGGGCAGTATGGCCATTTTCATGATATTGATTCTTCCTATCGATGAGCATAGTATGTTCTTCCATTTGTTTATGTCCTCTTTTATTTCACTGAGAAGTGGTTTGTAGTTCTCCTTGAAGAGGTCCTTTACATCTCTTGTAAGTTGGATTCCTAGGTATTTTATTCTCTTTGAAGCAATTGTGAATGGAAGTTCATTCATGATTTGGCTCTGTGTTTGTCTGTTACTGGTGTATAAGAATGCTTGTGATTTTTGCACATTAATTTTGTATCCTGAGACTTTGCTGAAGTTTCTTTTTTTTTTTTTTTTTTTTGAGACGGAGTCTTGCTCTGTCACCCGGGCTGAAGTGCAGTGGCCGGATCTCAGCTCACTGCAAGCTCCGCCTCCCAGGTTCACGCCATTCTTCTGCCTCAGCCTCCCGTGTAGCTGGGATTATAGGCGCCCGCCACCTTGCCCAGCTAGTTTTTTGTATTTTTTAGTAGAGACAGGGGTTTCACTGTGTTAGCCAGGATGGTCCCGATCTCCTGACCTCGTGATCCACCCATCTCGGCCTCCCAAAGTGCTGGGATTACAGGCTTGAGCCACCGCACCCGGCCAACTTTGCTGAAGTTTCTTATCAGCTTAAGGAGATTTTGGGCTGAGACAATGGGGTTTTCTAAATATACAATCATGTCATCTGCAAACAGGGACAATTTGACTTCTTCTTTTCCTAACTGAATACCCTTTATTTCTTTCTCTTGCCTGATTGCCCTAGCCAGAACTTCCAACACTATGTTGAATAGGAGTGGTGAGAGAGGGCATCCCTGTCTTGCGCCAGTTTTCAAAGGGAATTTTTCCAGTTTTTGCCCATTCAGTATGACATTGGCTGTGGGTTTGTCATAAATAGCTCTTATTATTTTGAGATACGTTCCATCAATACCAAATTGAGAGTTTTTAGCACGAAGGGCTGTTGAATTTTGTCAAAGGCCTTTTCTGCATCTATTGAGATAATCATGTGGTTTTTGTCTTTGGTTCTGTTTATATGCTGGATTACGTTTGTTGACTTTCGTATGTTGAACCAGGCTTACATCCCAGGGATGAAGCCCACTTGATCATGGTGGATAAGCTTTTTGATGTGCTGCTGGATCCAGTTTGCCAGTATTTTATTGAGGATTTTTGCATCAATGTTCATCAGGGATATTGGTCTAAAATTCTCTTTTTTTGTTGTGTCTCTGCCAGGCTTTGGTACTAGGATGATGTTGGCCTCATAAAATGAGTTAGGGAGAATTCCCTCTTTTTCTGTTGATTGGAATAGTTTCAGAAGGAATGGTACCAGCTCCTTCTTGTACCTCTGGTAGAATTCAGCTGTGAATCCATCTGGTCCTGGACTTTTTTTGGTTGGTAGGCTATTAATTATTGCCTCAATTTCAGAGCCTACTATTGGTCTATTCAGGGATTCAGCTTCTTCCTAGTTTAGTCTTGGGAGAGTGTAAGTGTCCAGGAAATTATCCATTTCTTCTAGATTTTCTAGTTTATTTGCGTAGAGGTGTTTATAGTATTCTCTGATGGTAGTTTGTATTTCTGTGGGGTCAGTGGTGATATCCCCTTTATCATTTTTTATTGCGTCTATTTGATTCTTCTCTCTTTTCTTCTTTATTAGTCTTGCTAGTGGTCTATCAATTTTGTTGATCTTTTCAAAAAACCAACTCCTGGATTCATTGATCTTTTGGAGGGTTTTTTGTGTCTCTATCTCCTTCAGCTCTGCTCTGATCTTAGTTATTTCTTGCCTTCTGCTAGCTTTTGAATGTGTTTGCTCTTGCTTCTTTAGTTCTTTTAATTGTGATGTTAGAGTGTCAATTTTAGATCTTTCCAGCTTTCTCTTGTGGGCATTTGGTGCTATAAATTTCCCTCTACACACTGCTTTAAATGTGTCCCAGAGATTCTGGTATGTTGTATCTTTGTTCTCATTGGTTTCAAAGAACATCTTGATTTCTGCCTTCATTTCGTTATGTACCCAGTAGTCATTCAGGAGCAGGTTGTTCAGTTTCCATGTAGTTGAGCAGTTTTGATTGAGTTTCTTAATCCTGAGTTCTAGTTTGATTGTACTGTGGTCTGAGAGACAGTTTGTTATACTTTCTGTTCTTTTACATTTGCTGAGGAGTGCTTTACTTCCAACTATGTGGTCAATTTTGGAATAAGTGCGATGTGGTGCTGAGAGGAATGTATATTCTGTTGATTTGGGGTGGAGAGTTCTGTAGATGTCTATTAGGTCTGCTTGCTGCAGAGATGAGTTCAATTCCTGGATATCCTTGTTAACTTTCTGTCTCATTGATCTGTCTAATGTTGACAGTGGGGTGTTGAAGTCTCCCATTATTATTGTATGGGAGTCTAAGTCTCTTTGTAAGTCTCTAAGGACTTGCTTTATGAATCTGGGTGCTCCTGTATTGCGTGCATATATATTTAGGATAGTTAGCTCTTCCTGTTGAATTGATCCCTTTACCATTATGTAATGGCCTTCTTTGTCTCTTTTGATCTTTGATGGTTTAAAGTCTGTTTTATCAGAGACTAGTATTGCAACCCCTGCTTTTTTTTGTTCTCCATTTGCTTGGTAGATCTTCCTCCATCCCTTTATTTTGAGCCTATGTATGTCTCTGCATGTGAGATGGGTCTCCTGAATACAGCAGACTGATGGGTCTTGACTCTTTATCCAGTTTGCCAGTCTGTGTGTTTTAATTGGAGCATTTAGTCCATTTACATTTAAGGTTAAGATTGTCATGTGTGAACTTGATCCTGCCATTATGATATTAACTGGTTATTTTGCTCGTTACTTGATGCAGTTTCTTCCTAGCCTTGATGGTCTTTACATTTTGGCATGTTTTTGCAATGGCTGGTACCAGTTGTTCCTTTCCATGTTTAGTGCTTCCTTCAGGGTCTCTTGTAAGGCAGGCCTGGTGGTGACAAAATCTCTAAGCTTTTGCTTATCTGTAAAGGATTTTATTTCTCCTTCACTTATGAAACTTAGTTTGGCTGGATATGAAATTCTGGGTTGAAAATTCTTCTCTTTAAGAATGTTGAATATTGGCCCCCACTCTCTTCTGGCTTGTATAGTTTCTGCCAAGAGATCTGCTGTTAGTCTGATGGGCTTCCCTTTGTGGGTAACCCGACCTTTCTCTCTGACTGCCCTTAAGATTTTTTCCTTCATTTCAACTTTGGTGAATCTGGCAATTATGTGTCTTGGAGTTACTCTTCTCGAGGAGTATCTTTGTGGCGTTCTCTGTATTTCCTGAATTTGAATGTTGGCCTGCCCTACTAGATTGGGGAAGTTCTCCTGGATGATATCCTGAAGGATGTTTTCCAACTTGGTTCCATTTTCCCCCTCACTTTCAGGCACCCCAATCAGACGTAGATTTGGTCTTTTTACATAATCCCATACTTCTTGCAGGCTTTGTTCATTTCTTTTTCTTCTTTTTTCTTTAGATTTCTCTTCTCGCTTCATTTCATTCATTTGATCCTCAATCGCTGATACTCTTTCTTCCAGTTGATCGAGTCAAGCTTGTGCATTTGTCACGTATTTCTCGTGTCATGGTTTTCATCTCTGTCCGTTCGTTTATGGCCTTCTCTGCATTAATTATTCTGGTTATCAATTCTTCCACTCTTTTTTCAAGCTTTTTAGTTTCTTTGCGCTGGGTACGTAATTCCTCCTTTAGCTCTGAGAAGTTTGATGGACTGAAGCCTTCTTCTCCTCAAAGTCATTCTCCATCCAGCTTTGATCCGTTGCTGGCGATGAGCTGCGTTGCTTTGGAGGGGGGAGATGCACTCTTATTTTTTGAATTTCCAGCTTTTCTGCCCTGCTTTTTCCCCATCTTTGTGGTTTTATCTGCCTCTGGTCTTTGATGATGGTGACGTACTGATGGGGTTTTGGTGTGGGTGTCCTTCCTGTTTGTTAGTTTTCATTCTAACAGTCAGGACCCTCAGCTGTAGGTCTGTTGGAGATTGCTTGAGTTCCACTCTAGACCCTGTTTGCCTGGGTGTCAGCAGCAGAGGCTGCAGAAGATAGAATACTGCTGAACAGCGAGTGTACCTGTCTGATTCTTGCTTTGGAAGCTTCCTCTCAGGGGTGTACTCCACCGTGTGAGGTGTGGGGTGTCGGTCTGCCCCTAGTGGAGGATGTCTCCCAGTTAGGCTACTCAGGGGTCAGGGACTCACTTGAGCAGGCAGTCTGTCCGTTCTCAGATCTCAACCTCCGTGTTGGGAGATCCACCGCACTCTTCAAAGCTGTCAGAGTCGCTTGCATCTGCAGAGGTTTCTGCTGCTTTGTTGTTGTTGTTTAGCTGTGCCCTGTCCCCAGAGGTGCAGTCTACAGAGACTGGCAGGCCTCCTTGAACTGCTGTGAGCTCCACCCAGTTCGATCTTCCCAGGGCTTTGTTTACCTACTTAAGCCTCAGCAATGGCGGGCGCCCCTCCGCCAGCCTCGTGGTGCCTTGCGGTTAGATCGCAGACTGCTGTGCTAGCAATGAGGAAGGCTCCATGGGCATGGAACCCTCCCGGCCAGGTGTGGGATATAATCTCCTGGTGTGCCCGTTTGCTTAAAGCGCAGTATTAGGGTGGGAGTTACCCGATTTTCCAGGTGTTGTGTGTCTCAGTTGCCCTGGCTAGGAAAAGGGATTCCCTTCCCCCTTGCACTTCCCAGGTGAGGCGATGCCTCACCCTGCTTCAGCTCTCGCTGGTCGGGCTGCAACAGCTGACCAGCACCGATTGTCCAGCACTCCCCAGTGAGATGAACCCAGTACCTCAGTTGATAATGCAGAAATCACCTGTCTTCTGTGTCAGTCACGCTGGGAGCTGGAGACTGGAGCTGTTCCTATTCGGCCATCTTGCTCCGCCTCTCAGTTTTTGTATTTTTTTAACTTTTGTTTTTCTTATGTTTTTGATGTTTCTCTTATAAACAACATATAAGATTTTTAAGCTTTTTCTAATAATCTGTGTCATTTAATTGGAATATTTAGTCCATTTACAAATCACTTGATTACTGATATATTTGGGTTTAAGTCTATTTATAATGGGTTTTCTATTTACATGTCTTTGTCTTTTCTCTCCTTTGTTCCCTTCAGATTATTTTTTACATTTTATCATTCCATTTTCTCCTTGTATTATTTTGGAAGTTACACACTGTTTCTGTTCTTTTAGTGATTACCCTGGAAATTAAAATATGTGTCTTTCAAAAAAAGTATCTTTCTCAGTAATATTAATCATGACATTGGAAAGACACTGAAGCACTTTAATTCCATTTATCCCTTCCGAATTGATATGAAATTATCTTGTGTTTAATTATATGCAATGCATGTGTGTATGAGAGAGAAAAATCATGCCTTTCCAATAATGCAGAAAAAGTGTTTGATAAAATTCAACATCCTTTTATGATAAACACTCTTAGGAAACTAGGAATTGAATGGATAGTTCTTCATCTGATTAAGGGTATGCCTGCTCTAATGACTTCAACACTGTACTGAGCCAGTGTTGTAAGACCAAAAAATATATATATATATTATGTTCAATGAATGGAAGAATCAATTCTGTTGTCAATTTTCATTAAATTGATTTTTAGAATAAATGCAATCAATATAAAATGTCAATATGATCATTTAGGAATCTAATACATTAATTCTAAAAATATATGGACATGCACAAAGCCTAGAAGGGTCAATCACTTCTGAAGAAGAAAAACAACTTAGGAGGAGGACTTGCTTTACTTAATATGAAGATTTATTTTGTAGCTACAGTAATCAAGCCAGAATAGACATAGAGATCAATGAAGCAGAATAAATCGTCCAGAAATAGGCTGATGCGTATATAGACACTTGACATAGAGCAGTGGAGAAAGAATGAATGCTGTCAGAACTGTGTCTCCATATAAGGAAAAAATGAAACTGGTCCCTACCTCATACCATGAACAAAAATCAATTTCAGATATATTAAAGATTTAAACGATGTAAGCAAAATAATGAAGCTGTTAGAAACTAGAGAATATCAGATAAAATCATTATAATCTCAGAGTAGGGAAAGATTTCCCAACCCACACAGAAAAAAGCTCTACCCATAAAGGAAGATATTATTGAACTTGGAACACATTAAAAACTTATGTTCATCAAAAGATATCCTTAAAGTGAAAGGGCAAGTCCCAGAATGGCAGAAGATATGTGTAACATATGTAACTGACCAAAAACTCTTATTCAAAGTATATGAAGTGCTCCTATAAATCAATAAGAAAAAGGCAATTCAATAACGATCCAGGCACAAGACTTAAACACACTTTTCACAAATGAGGAACCTCAAATAGCCAATAAGCATATGAAAAGGTACTCAACCTCATTAGTAATCAGAGAAATGCAAAAGAAAATCACAGAGATTCCATTACACACACACACCAGACTGGCAGAAATTGAAATATTTGAAAATATCAAGTATTGACAAGAATGTGGAATAACAAGAACTCTCATACACAGCTGATGGGGGCCAAAAAGAAGAAATTGAATGGTTACTTTTGAGCTTGGCATTAGGTGGTGCAGCTGGAGTTACGCCTGCCTGATCATCCAGCAATTCCCCTTTTAGGAGCATACCTATGAGCAATGTCTGCAAATGTGCACCAGATGCATGTGGGATTAAACACAGCAGCATCATTGGTAATAACCCAAACTGAAACCTATATATTTGACAACTTTAGAATGTATAAACACATTTTCTGTAGTCATATAATATTATACAGTAGTTAAAATAAATGAACTACAGCAACATCCAACTTCATAAACAAATCTCACAAACATCTCATAAACAAAATCTCACAATCGTACAGATGCAAACTGTGTGATTCCATTTCCGTCATCTTCAAAACACGATAGAGCAAAGCTACGATGCTTAAGAATGCACACCTAGGTAGTAAGATACAAGAAAAAGATTTACCGCCTAAGCCTGTGTGGTGATTATCTCCGCTTGGGAGGGAAGACTCTGCTTAGGAAGGGCCCTCTGAGCCACAGTGGAGGGACTACTGAGCTGCTGTTCTATTTTACAGCCTGATTTATTTGTACAGAGGTATTCACTTTAGACAAATGCATTCAGCTACATATGTTTTATTGACTTTTCTGTATGTGCTTTATTTTCACAATAACAAGGGGTTTAAAAAAGATGTAAGGGAACCAAGTCCCTCTATTGCATGAGCATTTTCATGTCTTTGCGTGACACCTGAGGCTGCAGAGGAAAGCAGTTTAGACAGCAGCCTGCCAGCAGCAAGGCCGACCCCATGGAGCGGGGAGCCGCCTGATAGAAGCAGCACTGCAACCTGAGATCCCCGGGCAGTGACTCAGCAAAGGTGAGTGGCAGCAGCTGGCTTGGGTCTGCTTGGCTTTGTATTCCTCTGTTCTTTTTATTGAACTACTTCCCTGGCCTTTAAAGTTGTTCTTGCAATATTCCATATTATTCAGCTTTCAGATTTACAACTTTCAGTCATCCTTTGAGGATGTCAGGTTAGGAGTTCTAGTTAATTTTAGCTGTTTTCTCTAAACAGGAAGTAAGACAAACTTCTTTGAAAACATGTAATCATCCCATTTTGCAAGAAGTCCTTGCCTTTAGTAAAGTCTTAATCACTGTCTCTTTGTCAATGTTTTCATTTTCTTTGGAAAACTATGATCAAATTCAACCATTTTGATGTAATTGACTACAATTGCTTTATTAACCTTCATTTACAAAGAAAACCATAGCATTTGGAAAGGCTGAGGTGGGAGGATCACTTGAGCCCAAGAGGTCGAGGCTGCAGTGAGCTGTGATAGTGCCACTGCACTCCAGCCTGGGTGACAGAGTCAGACTCTGTCTCAAGAAAAAAGAAAGAAAAGAAAAAAAGAAAAAAATTAAATCAAGCAATTTTACTAAATGTAACACATCAATTAAACCAGTAAAACTTGCTTGTACATGGGACAGAGCCTCAGTCTTAGCAAGGAAATTGTGTATGAACGTTTTTCTTTACTTTGTTCACAACAGACTTTAAACTCAGGATACCAATTTAAAGGTTTTATATAAAACTTTTAAAATATTAAGATTCTGGGGCTCAAAAAGCTCTTTAAGGCCAATTTTAATGAGAGGTGATTTGAATGACTCATGTCTTCCAACATTAAGTAGATGTTCATTTTTCAATGCATATTAATAGAAATTCCAATTAAATGCACCAGCTCTAAAGTGAAACATTGGTGTGCACTTGAAGCACAGGCGACAGCTGACGTTGGTTCATCATGCTTATCTTACCGGCTCATCGGTTCATCATGCTTACCTTACTGGCTCATCTTTGTGCATGTATAAACTAAGAACAGTTAAAAATGAACTCACCATCCCAGAGAACACATTCACTATTTCTTTCTTGAAATGGCTTAAATGTGACTTTCAGAAATGTCTATTTAGTAAAAAGTTAAATGTTAGAACATTTTCTCCTTGAAATAACAAGAATGTGTATTTCACACTCACAAAGTTTGTTCGTTAATAGCCACAGGAAAACATTCCCTATGACTATCTCTGTCTAGGGCTTTAAAAGACCTCAAAAACCAAAGTCCATCATATCTCAAGTTTTCCTTATTTTAGGCAAAAATGACAGCTGCCACCCTTTTGAGGCTTTATGCAATTGGTATACCAGTATGTAGGCTCCTTACTAACATAGCTAAAAATCTCCATGAAGCCCCATCTGTAGCTGTCATTCTGGAAAGAAAATCTATGGGTCTATGTTGTGTTACGTAATCATATCAATTTACATAACAAACCCATCCTGCCCACTAACAGAAACTTATTAGCAAAAATGGGTTGGGTTTTGTTCTGGGGACTGTAGGCTTTTACTTGGATGACCATGCTCAAGAATTCAGACACGACCGGGCGCAGTGGCTCATGCCTGTAATCCTAGCACTTTGGGAGGCCGATCATGAGGTCAGGAGATCTAGACCATCCTGGTTAACATGGTGAAACCCCACCTCTACTAAAAACACAAAAAAATCAGCTGGGCGTGGGGGCAGGCGCCCGTAGTCACAGCTACTCAGGAGGCTGAGGCAGGAGAATGGCATGAATCCAGGAGGCGGAGCCTGCAGTGAGCCGAGATCGTGCCACTGCACTCCAGCCTGAGCAACAGAGCAAGACTCCGTCTTGGAAAAAAAAAAAAAAAAAAAAGAATTCTAGACACTTGCCAACACTAAAAATATTACTCTAAATTATACTTTGAGTTTACAGGAATCATTCAAATTTTTAGATTTCTTGAATATCACATCAATAAGAAGTAGAGCTCCTTTTCCCCACCACTCATCATAAGGATCCTGGATACTCTGTTCTGCCGAAGATAGCAATTTTTGTTTCTTTCACTATTCCTTTCAATTACCATCACCATTGACCCACATCTTGTACATTATGAACTAAAGGAAGGAATATGACGAAAATCACCACACTGCCTGAGCTGTGATTTGGATAAGCTGAAATAATTTTCACCTAAAGAGCTGGAATTGTGAGGCTGCCAAGACTCTGGTGTTCAGGGAGTTCATACAGGTGCCACCATGCTACAAAGGAAGCCAAGCACCACCTAAAGTGCCCAGAAAGGCTTTAAAAGAATGGGATTCCTGGTGCTCTAGTTTCTGAATGTTCGACAATAGGTTGGTGGACTAGGGCTCTCAGTATCACACACATTGACTGTGTGTCACTTCATTTTCCTCCCCCATCTACTCTCTGCAGGATGTGGACAGACAACAAAGAAATAGGAACACCTCCCCTACTCCGAACAATTCATTTGTTCCATGGGATTATATAATTCAAATTTTACTTAAATGCAATATATAGTAAATATATTCATATATGCTTTTTGAAAGTCTAGAATACGGTCTTTGGCTACATTCTCTTATACTGAAAAAACAGAATTGCTTTATGTTGAAATTACTTTAAGCAATACTTTTCAGTAGCAAGGCAAGAATGTTTTCAAGACAATCCACTAGTAACTGCATAGCACAGTGACACAGCCTGTGTCCAAATAATGGTTATGTAAGCCAGCCAAGAAATCAAGGGACACAAACCATTCCTTTTGAGATGACATGACTATACAGAACAAATGTCTGCTATAGGTAATGTCATGTACAGTTCCTCAACTCCTCAGTGTGCGAGGAAGTGTGGAGGCTGCTAAAACTTGAATCTGCCTTAGTGCCTACCGCCAGAAACTAAGGCCAATTTCCCATCTAATTTTCTGGACTCTGCCTCCTGTCCACAATTCTAAATGATGAGAGGCAAACACAACCCAAAAGAGAACACTATAAAGTAGTCAGTGTTCAGAGCCTTGAATTCTGGCAAAACGAGAATGACAAATCTTCCTAGATTACCCAATTAGGTAAAATGAAATGAGAAAAAAAAAAAAAAAAAAAAACGCTTTCCTTTAAAAATACTGTTACATTGTAAAATAAGATCTATAAAAATTACTCCTCCAATTTATCACAAGTCTAGGAGCTACTTGTTATTGCAATTGCTTTTTTGGGGGAGGCCCAGGGGACGGGAATTAAAATCCCTTTAGAAGCTTTTCATATGAATGCCCCTACAAAATCCAAAGTAGGGTTACTCTGCCATGTTCTTTGGAAATGGAAAACCCATCCATATTGTTGGCATTTAAACACAGACATAAATGAAAACCAGAATTTCAAAGCAAGGCCATGGACCTGTACTTCTATAACAGAGAGGGAAATGAAAAGGCTAATGTTTATAGGTCTCTGGGTGTAGAACAAGAAATGAAGAGTTCTGACATTCTGGGAAGGGAGAAAAACTCCACATGCAAGACAGACATCCAAAATGGCTCAACATAATTTATTTTTTATGTTAAAATGTACAGAGTTCTTTTGAAAGTACTTGCTAGAAAGGGGAAAAAAAGATATTACATACAAGGAGAGGAAGGGAGGCCGGCTGGCCCAGGAGCGCGTGACATGGAGAGATACAAAGGCATCTAGGCACCCCTTCCCCTTAGCTTACAAGTCACCAGGAACAAAGTACAAAGAGGTTACAAAACAGGAAAAGCAAATATAAACAGACAGGATAGACGTGGCTTCCTTTGTACATGCGGCTTTTAGAGGCATCTGGAGCTCTATTCACACACGCTAGAGATCTCTTTAAAGAGAATTTTTATCTTTCTTAAAATAGTTTTTAATATTCTACAACAAAGATAAAAAATTTTAAAGATGGAATGAAATGAAAAAGCTCTCATTTTAAAAGGCATCAAAGTCACTAACAGTGAGTTTTTAAATTTATTTTTTAGAAGATTACCCAAGTTATCTTGCTAAAAATACATTTTTTTTAAACAGAAGTGAAAAAATGACAGGTACCAATATTACTGTGTTGGATAATTTCTTTTATAATATAGAAAAGAACATTTTTTTCTACAATAGTTCTACAGTCACAAAGAGGCTTGTGGAAAAGGGAGCTGCCCGATTGAATTTTTTTTAAAGAAACAAAACCAAACACAACCGCAAACCAACATAAACTGAATTCACGGCCCTCATTTCAACAGCTTCTCCTTCTGCCTTGACCCACCCTCCTCCCAATATACCTCCCTCCCGACCCACCCCGTCCCCACCCCAACCAGGAAGCAATGACACAGCTGAAAATGTAGGGCGAGGGCAGCACAGTGCACTTTCTACATAGATGACTGGGAACTGGAATAGTATATACAGAGAAACTGGGTCCTACACAGCCTTGCACATGCTCAGAGCTGAGAGTGGGAAGATGTGGAATTCTGCCTGTTTCTACCTAGCACGCTTGAGAAAATCAATTAAAGTGTATAAAAAAACCAACAAACCTGTGCATTTGAAAAAAGTTAATGCCTAATTAGTACTTTAAAAATTTATCTATATAAAATGTACAAATAAAGGAGAGAATTTAACGCTTACAGATATTTCTTGAAGCAGTACTTCCCCCTTTTGGATATTTGACTGCACATACCAAATGGTATAATAGTTTCCATCTTCTAATGATGGAATATATATATATATATACACACACACACACACATATATATATATATATATATTTTTTTTTTACCTATCCCTGGAGCAAGTAAAAGGAAGAGAATGGGCGAACTAGTTGCACGAGAGAAAAACAGAAGGGAGTTGGGAGCAACACATGAACATGCGTTATAACATCCTGCTGTCCAGATCTGCCCTACTGTGCTGGTGGTCGGTCTGTCCCTCTTCTCATTAGCCACTCACAGGAGAGGTGCTTGTGCACTCTGATTCACAGGGGATGAACTCAAGACCTCAAAAGACAAACAAAAACTAGAGGTATGTATCATTTAAATAGCTATGAAACTCACACTGTGATCTCCCTTCTGACACGCATCTGCACCATCTCTTCCAACATAAAAATAAACAGTGTCAATGGTTTGTCAGTTATTTTTCAAATCACTAAAATGTACAGTCATCCACCAACATTTTAAGAAAGAACGTTAAGAGGCAAATCACTGGGGACTGCTATTTGAGTTTTATCAGTCAAAGGCTCAAGCATCAAGACCCTCAGTTAGCATTTCAAAGTACATACTAGAAACAAGAGGCTAGGTGGCGTGTGCGCGTTATGGCTGATTCACCAGGTGGTAAAAAACAAGAGGTTAATCTCCTCTTTTTGATTGTTAATTGACCATCTCTATTCCTCCAAAGGCTGGATTTGGATTGCAAACAGCTTTTCTCTGAGATTCTGCTGTTAATTGAGACTTACAGTATTTTTGTGTCTCTGAGTGCTGAGTGGGAGTATTTTAAAAAAGAAGAAAATTATATTACACTTGATTCAAGAACAAAGATTTCAATGAAGTCCGTCTATAAAGAAACATTCTTGGGGAAGGGTTTCAAGAGGTGTGTGTGTGTGGGGAGTGGAGGGGATTTTAAAAGGAGAAGCATTTTCCTGCCTCACTTTATTAATAATAATAATAATAATATTAACAATAATAATAAGTTTAAGGAGCTTGGGTTGTTCTCCATGTCCCCGTCCAAGTCTCCCCTAAGTGCCTCCTGCTGGAATGAAGTAGGAAATGAAAGGTTGGGTTTGGAGGAAAGGGTCTGGTTAACCCTTGAGATGTATATAACATTTAAAAATGACAACACTGGGAGCTGCAAACAGTGAGGGGAAACATACATTTTAAAATAAAGATAATTCACTTTTACACAAATTCTGTCCATGTGGTATGTAAAGAAAGTAAGGCTCTTTTTAATTATGAAAAGATTTTGTGCATGTTTCCCCATCCCCAAATCCATTTTTAGATGAGTTCTACTGTAAAATGTTCAAGATTGTGAAGAAAACCAAAACCCAGAACAAAATGAACCCAAAAAAAGAGAAGATCAGGTTTTCTAAAAAATAAAATAAACCAAAGAAAAATTCCTCTAAATCTACAGCAATATTTTAACTGGAAAAAGGTCCATTTTTCTCTGGTTTGTCAGTATAAAAGGTTCCTTTATTTATATATATTTAAGTTTTTGATTGCAAGTCCATGTTGCTCATCTTCTCATGTAAGGTCCATTGAGTGACTGCTTGGGCACGCCAGCAGCGTTCATGTAGCTGTGATGGGAGGGGCCCGTGTACATCATGTTCCCATGAGGGTTTGGCTGCATAGGCTGCTGGGTATAGGCCTGGCTCCCCATCATTCCCATCTGCATCTGCATAGGATACTGTGCTGTCTGGTTCATGTAGGCAGGGTTACTATGGTAACTGCTGTTCATCATGGGCTGTGTCATTCGATAGCTGTTCATGGCATTCAAGGTGTTCATATTCATGGAATTGACATTATAGGCGGGGGTAGGCATCAGATTAACCCCCATGTTCATGCCACGCTGAACAGCCAGTGCACGAGGGCCAGCCTGCATGGCAACTGCCGACGGGCTGCGGCCATACAGCTGCTGCTGGTGAGCAGCCGCAGAGGGCAGTGGTGCAGACTTGGAGCGGATGGAAATGTGCCCCTTCACTGGCATTTGCCCTTGCAATCTCTGCGTGTGAGGAATGCCAATGTTGGTGGCAGACATGTTGCACTGGAGCAGAGGAGACGTGAGGTTCATGGTAGTGGATGCCAAGTTTGGGGGTGGCGTCATGGTGGCTTGTGCTTGAGGAGTCCCAGCTAAGGGATGAGACGGAGCCAGCTGAGCCAGTCCTGTATTGGACAGAGAAACACTGGTTGCATAGGAAGTCACAGCAGGAGAATGGCTATAAGGCATGGCATGAGGGTCCATAATGGTGTTGGTCAGCTGCTGCAGCTTGGCTAGGCTGAAGGTGGCTGATGGTTGAGAGTAGCTGCCAGCACCAAAATCCCCTGGAATCCTCTCATAGATACTTATGTTCCCAGTGCTTCCAGATTCTGGTATCTCCATGATCATAGGAGCTGGGGTGAAACTGTTATTCATACTACACTGTGACAGCGGGGGCTGCTGCTGGGGAGGGGGTGGGGGCGGAGGCTGCTGGGGCTGAGGCTGCGGCTGCTGCTGTGGCTGCTGCTGGGGTGGTGGAGGCTGTGGTGCTGGTTGTGGTTGTGGCGGCGGTGGCTGCGGCTGCTGTGGAGGTGGTGGCGGTGGCTGCTGCTGCTGGTTACTGGGAGGCCTCTCCACCACACAGCTCTGAGGTGATTTGATGCTGCAGTTGGCAGCAGGCTGGACACTGCTCTGCTGCATCATGCTGCAGCTGCTGCCCATGCTGGCCATCTGCTGAGTGACCACACAGCTGCTCTGGGTGAGGCTGCTGGAGGACGACAGCCCACCGTAGGAGCAGCTGCTTTGGGAAGAGCTGTTCCCACAGATGCTGCCGCCCATCGTGGAGTCATAACTGCTCGGGTTCTCATAGTTTTCAGTGGTGCTCTCAATGCTGCCCAGGTCACTGAAGCCGCTGTCCACCACCTGCTGAGAGTGGTCTGATACGGAAGGCACATCCATCATGGGGCTGGTCTCCATGTTCTGCATAGAGGGTGCGGACAGGGATCCTTGTTCCGGGCTGATCTGGGTGTAGCCACTCTCAAGGGCAGGCACGTTGGGACTGCTGACTGAACGGACTGACTGGCTGGGGTGAGACTGAACAGAGGAGATAGGGCTGTTATGTTCTGATGCATGACAGTCTTCAACCATGGACATCTGAGGGTCCTCGTCAGCCTGGGTATAACTCTGCAGAGTCTGACATGCTGCGAGAGTTTCCTCACAGTCCTGGTAGGCGCTCTCATGCTCATTGCTTTCTTCTTGAGTCAAAGACTGCACTGCCTGTACAGTTTCCAGATCCAGTTCACTATGAGGAATCTCTTCCTCCTCTTTTAATTCGATTAACTCTTCCTTAGTGTGGGAGTCTTCTTCGTGGTCGTCCTCAGACCCAGGCATCTGCTCTGACACCACGGACGTGTCATGGGAAGGTTGCTCCTCTTCGGAATCCAGCTCAGTTTCCTCTTTATCCTTTATCTTTTCCCTACTCTTCTGCGTATTAGCATCTAAAAAAGACTCTTGAACACCAGGCTCCTCCTTGACATCTTCCCTTGTGGGCTGTTCCTCCAGCTCCTTTTTCTTTGTGGACTCCAGGTGGCCATCATCCTCATCATCAGCATCGTGGTCATCATTCTGGGCAGTCTCTGCAGCTGCATCCTCCTCCTCCTCTGGTTCTGGCTCCTCTAATTCCTGCTGCTCCTCCTCTGACTGCCTCTGCTCCTCTGAGACACGGGGCTTCTCTTCTTCCTCCTCCACCTCGGGCTCCTTAGTTTCGGTCTCAGGACTATTGCTGCTGTCTGCTGGAGAGGCTACTGGGACTTCACTGCTGGCTGCATCCTCTTCCTCACCCTCTTCAGCTTCTTCTGCCTCTGCTTGCATCTCCTCCTCCTTCCTCTCCTCGGTTAGGGGCATGTCTTCTTTTGGCTCAACAGTTTCTTCACTCTCCTGGATCTTGGGTCTACGTCCAGCTTTAGGAATGGGGACAACGGGCTCAATGACGCATGCTTGAGTAGAAACTGGCATGATTTCCCGACTCAACTTAAATCCTGGTTTTCGACCAGGTCTTTTCTTCCAGTGGATTGGTTTGCGACTCTTGCCTTTGGGCCATCCCTTTTTCTTTTTCAAAGGTGTGGATGTATCTGGCTCAAGAGGAGAATTCTTCACATCACGTTTTCGCAAGAGAGATACTGGCTTTAGGATAGGAGTGTCTACACAGGAAGGGAAAAAAAAATAAAGACAGGTTACAAGGTCTTACATTTTCTAGTTCTTTCTTCTGAGACTAGCATGTACAACAGAAATGACTTTATTAATCATTACTTTTAAAAACTGCTGATTGTCTTTATTTTAAAGTTAAGAACCTACAGGATAAAACTAATTAGTGACATTCTAAGTCACAGTGAATTGGCAGAACTATGAAACAATCCTGGTCAGCATTATAAGACACTAGTTCGAACCAATTCAAGACTATCATCATCAGCTGCATGGCTGTGGGAAGTTACTCTACGTTTCAGTTTCTTCATCTGTAAAATGGAGATGAACTTTATAAAGAGGCAAATTAGTAGTAAGCAGTACTTTTATCAAGTTGTCTCTACTAAAATTACAAATTAGCTTATTTCCTCTTTTTTTTTCTGCTTGTGATTTATATTGTATCTCCGATTTTCTTAGTTTCCACAAATCATCACTTCAGGTAGTATGATAAGCCAATTACTCTAGGCCATGACTGAGCCATTGTATGTGAACAGCTGTTCAGTTAATGCTATGTTTGTATGGGAATAGCTGCAACGCATTTATTTAGTCCTAGACAAAAACTGACATTTAGACCTAGACAAACAAGAAAAAATTAAAGCACCAATTACATTCATTAAAAATAAATTTTATATTATTAGCATTTTAAAAAAACAATGGTAAACTATATGTAACATAAAACTTAAAATTTTAACCATTTCTAAGTGTAAGTTCAATGGCATTAAGTACACTCACATTCCCCATTAATTTTTAAAGGATAAGAATACCAAGACAAGAACATGATGCGGTGGGAGCACGGCTAAAAAGAAGACACAGTTAGTAGTAGCAACTTGAAAGTCAACAAAGGAAATGGCTGCATCGGCAAAAATCTAAGTCAACGGGAACTTCATCAGGGGTACTATTTTAGCGTACAATGATCTAAGACAGAATGTAAAGTGCCAAATTTACAAAATAAATTTTTAGTTTCTTAGTTATGTATTTCAAAACATAACAAGTTAAACTTTGTAGAATCATTCATGATAGAGCAAAGAACTCATTCATCTTATCACTATATTAAAAGTATTTGTTGGCCAGGCCTGTAATCCCAGCACTTTGGGAGTCCGAGGCAGGCGGATCACTTTGAGGTCAGGAGTTTGAGACCAGCCTGGCCAACATGGTGAAACTCCGTCTCTACTGAAAATACAAAAATTAGCCAGGCGTGGTGGCGTGCACCTATAATCCCAACTACTTGGGAGGCTGAGGCATGAGAATCGCTTGAACCCGGGAGGTGGAGGTTGCAGTGAGCTGAGATTGTGCCACTGCACTCCAGCCTGGGTGACAGAGAGAGACTGCATCTCAAAAAAAATAATTTAAAAAAAAGTATTTGTTATATAGACAATATGAGAATGGAGGAAATGCAAGTTTATCTTCTAGACTTGAAACTGAATTTTTAAAAGAATTAAAAAGTTCAACTAGTTAATGTATAAAAGCTAAAGGTTTATGTACCAAGACTGGACAAACAGATTTCTTCAAATTTACCCAACAAAGTAAAAAAGCTCATTCTGAGCCCACGGGAGATAAACACTCTGCAGATGCAGACAGCATGACACACCGGGAAAACTTTAGGCTAGGGTGAAAAAGACTTGTTTCTGACCTGGCTCATATATATGAGAGCTAGTTTCAGTATCTCTAGAGAAGAAATGACAACTAGGCTACTTTAAAAGTAAATAGTTGGATTTGTATCTACACTATAAAATGTATTTTGAATTATTGTTACCATTTGTGAGAAATTTACTACTAGTTGGGTAAGACACATTAGAGAAACAATTCAGGAAAGACTCCTGAATAGATCTGACACAAGTTCTCATTTACATGAATCTGCTCTTTCTGGAGAATTGTCTTCTTAGCATTCACTCATTTAACACTACTTACTGAGCACCTGGCTTAAGCACGCAGCATACAACAATGAGCAAAACAGATTAGGTCTAGAGAATGCACATTCTAGTGAAGGGTTACTACATCTTCTTGATGCTGAGTCCAACTCTCCCATTAACTAAAGATTCTGATAAAGGCTTAGAAAGCATTAGGCAAAAAAGAACAGTTGCCTAATTATAAGATATTTTCTGCAGAGGCAAATTAATACAAGTTCTGAGTTGAAGGGAAAACACATTTAAAAATCAGCATGGATGTACTTGATACAACTTTTTAGAGACTGCCAAATGTTCCTTTTCTTGCTTAGTGGGTTGTGTTCATTTTTTAGCCTTTTTACTGAAGGTCTGTCACTGCTACTGCTGTATATCTGAAGACGATAATCCACAGTAAGTGAGTTCTGTAAAACATACCATCAGCATCATCTGACTCTTCATCTTCTTCTTCATCTTTAGACTTCCTCTTAGAAGAGGACTGACACCTGAGTACATCCTGCGAAGACAAACAATGGAAGTATTCTCTAGGGAAAAGTTCATTTTCATCCTCTTCCTCCTCTTCTTCATCGATCTCAAATGTGGGTTCTAATCTTGGCATTGGCCTCTCGGAGTCAGAATCTTCAAAAGGTTCATCTAACACTTCAGTGGTCTCAGAAATAGTTTCCGTGACTACACTGCTATTGTGGTGTTTGCGCTTTCGGACTCTCCTCCTTCGGTGGAGAAATGGTTTCTGTTTAATAGAGAAAGCAAGTATTTACAGTTAGGAACACTATCCTTTCTATTAATAACACAAAAACAGTTTTAAAACCAAATAGAATTAGCACATATAAAATGAGGATGTTGTTTGCCAAAAAATATTTTGAATATTATTTCAAAATACTATAGTAAGATAATATACTTATTATACATACAAAGGTGTTAGGCAACTGAACACAACTTTGTAAAAGAACAGGCAGCCATCTCCAAATAGCAGACATTATAATTCTCTTAATAGTTCAGTTAAATTTAGCACCCTAGAGAGTTGCCTATTTTAATAATGAAATGACCCAGAGGCTAATCCCTTAACTTTTCCTTAAGAGCAAAAGAGAAATAAAAACACTTTGTCTTATAGCACTACTGTGAAGGTTTGCAGAACTATCAGTAAAGTTGTATGCCATTTTCATGAACTACTCATAAGAAGTTGTGGAATGTAGAAATATGGGGCTGAAATGTATTTACTCAGTGTTAGTGAAATATTTCAAAAGTAAAATAAATCTGTTACTGAAATTTGGGCACACTGAGCACAACTTTGCACTGGACTGACCAAGTAGCTTAAATTATACAACTAAGATCACAAAATAAGAGAGGATGCCCCAGAGATGATCTAATCCAATCCCTTCATTCTACGGAAGTCAGAAAGGCTATAACACTTGCTTAAGTTCACACATCCAGTCAAAGCATTTATGCATTAACTTCAAAATTACTTTGCATGTGAGCTTACTGCCTATTTTTTTTTTAACATGATTTGTTTTACTTCATAAATTGGCAATATAAGCGGTAGGATGACAAAGATCTATTCTTCATGATCATGCAATGAACAGCAGGGTTAGTCAATGTTCAACTTTTCTCTGCTTCAAACTTACTAGTCCCAATTGAGTATGTAATTTTCAAATTAGATTAGAAATGGCCTGGTCCTTGGAGAAATGGCTGATTCTAGGACTAGGGCATGAAATATACAAGATGAACTTGAAGCATCTTGTAGTGCCAAAAAAGGAAATGCTTAAAACCAAACAAAAAGACTCCACAACGACAACAACAGTATATATGTTAAACACAGGAGGCCAGGTGCGGTGGCTCATACCTGTAATCCTAGCACCTTGGAGGCCAAGGCAGGTGGACTGCCTGAGCTCAGGAGTTCAAGACCAGCCTGAGCAACATAGCAAAACCCTGTCTCTATCAAAAGTACAAAAAATTAGCCAGGCGTGTTGGAACATGCCTGTAGTCCCAGCTGTTCAAGAGGCTGAGGTGGGAGCATTGCTTGCATCCCAGGAGGTGGAGGTTGCAGTGAGCTGAGATCATGCCCCTCCACTCCAGCCTAGGTGACAGAGTAAGATTCCATCTGGGGGGGGGTGGGGGGAGAAAAAGAAGCCCAAAAGGGAAACAGAAAGAGAGAAAAGAGCTCCTAATGGTCAAAACTGGAACAATTTGAGCAACAAATTTTAAAAAGTAGTAGTAGTGGATTATAAGCCGAAGTATCACGTAAATATCTGAGTCCATAATGATATAAATAAATGCTTGGACAAATAAACAGATGAGGGAGAAAGGACAAATCTCCCAAGCAGAAATTCAAATTTATGGTGAGCCTCCATTCTGAGGGGACAGAAATCTTAAGTGTGGCTATATGCACAGTGACTTTCTTCCAGTACAGGGAAAATAAAAAAGAGAAGTAGAAACCTGACAAACAATATCTTAAGCCAGGTCATCAAAGTTAACTTCAACAGGGAAAAATCATATTGATAATATACTCATATTTGATACTTTTCTTTTTATTTTTACAGATGGGGTCTTGCTACGTCACGCAGGTTGGAGTGCAGTGGCTATTTACAGGTACAATCATTGTGCACGACAGCCTCCAGCTCAAGTGATCCTCCCACCTCAGCCTCCCAAGCAGCTAAGATTACAAGAGTGACCACTATGCACAGTTTCCCTATACATACTGATAGATATATGCCGACAGGTACCCTTTAGTTGTATGATGAGAATGGCACTTTACCTCTATTGTCTTCCTGTCAAGAATATATTACCTCATTCTAATATCACGAGGGATCATCTATAAATACCTGACCAGTCATTCTCAAAACTGTGAAAGCCATCGACACTAAGGAAATTCTGAGAAACTACCAAAACCAAGAGGAACCTAAAGACACACGACTACTAAATGTAATGCGATATGCTGGGTGGGATCCTGAACAGAAAAAGGACGTTAGGGAAAACTATGGAAATCTGAATAAAGTAAGAACTCTAGTTACTGCTGTATCTACACTGGTTCAGTAACTGTGATAGATATACCACACCAACGCAAGGGATTAATAATAGAGGAAACTGGTTGGGGTATGCGAGAACTCTCTGTACTTTCTTTGCAGCAATTCTGTAAATGTAAAACTGCTCTAAAGATATTATTCTTAAAAAAAAAAAAAAAAAAAAAAAAAAAAAAGATCCTGCCTTGCTTTTCAAGACCCTGTAAGGAAAGGAACGATTGTGCTGCTTTGGCTGGAAGCTGGCTGAGTGGCTCTTCCAGGGAGCGGCCTCGCTTTAGTCTGGCTGCCTCCTGGCAATGCTTAAAATTGACTCCATAGCCTAGGATGTTTCTGGTAAATGGCTTAACAGAATTCATTATCATCATCATACATTATTTAATAACTAATTGGCTATCATTATGATGGAATATAGTTTAGAAAATGTTTTTAAAGCAAGAGAGACCAAGTTAAACCACTGAAGCCATGTGTGAGAAGTGGGGCGAGTACAGAGAAAACAGTAGCACCCAAGATGAGTGACTTCACTCTGAGTACAGCAGCACTATGTTCACTTTCCAATTAATTATGTAATATTTTGGCCTCCTTTTCTAACATAAACACTTCTAATCTGTACATACTTCAAAAATATCTTTAAAGCCCCTAAAAGTCATGATTTGAACATTAAACCAGTAAGCTGAAAAAAAGTTTGTTTGCATCCCAGGAGGTGGAGCCCTTAAATAAGCTTATGATTTCTAAGTGAATTCCCATGAATCAAAGAAGTCAAACACACACATCTCAAATGCTCACTGGGAAGATCTTGAGCTACAATATATAGAGGCTTAAGGTTTATAAAGCAACACACTAGGAATTTCTAACTTATACTCTTTCAGAAGTGTAAGCTAAAACGAAAAGGTGTATGATAAACTGGAATTAGAGGAAGAGAAGACCTGGAAAGAAATGCGTTACCTTTCGCTTCAGCGTGGGCTTTGTGAGAATTGGTGGCGAGCTTGACCGAGGGCTTTCCGGCTCTTCCTCCTCCTCGCTGCTCTCACTGAAGCCCCTGAGGACAGCCCTGTCACCTTCACTGTAGCGGCGGGGCAGCCTCTCATTTCCTTCTGTTAATCTGCACTTCAGAGCCTCAGGGCTTTTCTTGAGCTGTCCTCGCCAGGGCTCAACCCCCTCACTGAGTCTTCTTTTGGGAAGGTCAGGTTTCCCATCCTGGCTTAGCTGCTCCTGAGAGGCCACCAGCTGTTCTTCACTTTCAGTGTATTGTTCCTGGGTGGCTTCTGATTTCTCCTCACATTCTCCATATTGTTCCTGAGGAGCTGAAGACGTCTCTTCCAAGAGCAGTTTAGAATCTTTATCACCGAAGCGTTCCTGGGTTTTTCTGTTCTTCCTCCCCCAGCGGCCCCTCCGAGATGGCTGGCTATTTGCAGGAAGACTATCACGAGGAAGGACTTGTTTGTTCAAACGTGTAGAACTGACTGGAGCCGTAACTTCTGGTTTCTTTTCACTTTCTACTGAATAAGAATCTTGTTCTTTGTTCTCACGAGACACAGACTTTCCCACCTGATTTTAGAAAATAAAACAATGCTGGTTAATTTTTCAGTCTTGTTTGCTTACATTTACCTATTCTGACCTTTTAAGTACTGAGAGAAGAAAAGGAAATTGAGCTTTAAAAAGAAAATGATCAATTATTTAACATGGATATTTCCTGTTTCAGCACTGTTTTAAATTCTATATATGCATTATTCATTTAATCTCCCCAACAATCATATGGAGAATTACCACTACATCTCCACTTTACAAATGAGGTGTGTGGGGTACAAAAAAATTTAAGTAATCTGCCCCAGATCACGCAAGAACAAGTGAAGATGCTGGGATAGAAAGCCTGGCAGTCTGACTCTAGAGCCTGTGCTCTGAACCTTTCTGCAGTAGCACCCTCAATAAGCAAAGTGAATACTATTGTTCTTTTAAATGTTAAATGAGATTGTTTAATAAAATTTCTCAGAAATAAAAATTTGTAAACAGGGTGGAGGAGACAGGATCTTGGGACACATGACATGGGCAAGAGGAAGGAGGCATTTGAGAAATACGAAAGAAAATTTATGTAATTTGAAAATTTACTTTTATTCAGAATAATTTCATTTTGAAAATTAAACTGCACTAAAGAGGGGCATGGGATTTTTTATGTTTATTAAAGGACACAGGTGTTGAAAAGATGAAGCACTGCCTTAAAAAAAGAGCTATAAAAGTATGCATCACATGAAGAATACTGACAATGACACACGCACTACAGTTCACCAGCAACCCTTTAACGGCTAAAGAGATCTGTGTGTCCATGGGATGTTTTGGTGCTCCATTAGAAAACATACACAAGTTTACAATAGTTACTTAATAGTATCTCCACTTCATTTTGTTGTTGGTTTTTTTGGTAGACATGGGTCCTCACTATATTTCCCTGGTTGTCCTGAACTTCTAGTCTCAAGCAGTCCTCCTGCCTGGGCCTCCTAAAGCGCTGAGATTACAGGCGTGAACCACCACATCCAACCTCCGTTTCATTTTTTAAAACTGTCAGATTTGGATTCAATTCAGATTTCTCAACTACTATCCAGCTTAAAATTGAGCTGCTTCTTGGCACCCTCGTAAGAAGTATTTTTCTCACAAGTAACACATTATAAGAAATTTGATGGTCTCCTCCTAATTGTCAAAGGCTTAAAAATACCTAAGTAAACCAGGCCCAGTCTTCCTGAAATCTCTACCACTGAAATAAAACTCTTGACGTTCTAATGTGAATTTACTTTTTTGTGAAAGATTATCATAATACATTATCATAAATACTCATGAAATCAAAAATGTATCTTCTGTCATCAAAAATAGAGACTATTCGTGCCCTTACACTGATCTCTAATTCTCTTTCCTGGCACTGTGGCTCTTCGTTTTCTCCTTCCTCAGCCTCCTCTTCTTCTTCCTCTGAGACCACAGAGTTGGACACTATGACTGGAGTCCAGCGCAAACATTCTGGATCTACATCTACAGGTCGCAAATTCAGCTGAAGCTTTGCCATGTGATCCTGGATAAGTTTTTCCCGGCGGATAATCACAAATCTGGAACCAGAGAAAAGTTTATAGCAATCAACCATGTACGAGATGTACATAAAAATGAATGTGGAGATGAGACCCCCGGTGAAGCCTGTAGAAGATGATGGGTACTGCAAAGATAGCCTGCCCGGGAAGATGGAATGCAGAAATGTGCCACCACATGAAGACAACCAGGAGTGTGAAGCAGGACAAACACTTCGCTCTCTACCGTGGCCGCGGGCTGTTTTCACTGCCTACTGTCTCACACATGTCCCGCTCCAGAAGTTCTGCTGCTCTTTTGCACTCTCTTTCCTATTCTCCATTTATTTGGCTCAAATGCCTCCTTTCTTTGTGACCTTTTCCTGACCACTTTAGGGAAGGGTGAACTGTTGTTCTTCCTTTCAATCTATATTCACTTTGTGCCATTTATATGAAAATTTATCATGGGCATTTTATTTAACAACTCTGTTTCCAGACTGGTTACTTCTTATATTGTGAAAGAGCTCCCAATACTAGAATATGAAAGATTCAGTAGCTTAGGTTCAAAAATTAGCAGGAATACCAGAAAAACAGTTCAGTTTAAAAAGCATATATAGAGACTCTATATAGGCCATATATATATATATAGTCAATCAAATAAAATATCCTAGAAAGGAAAATGATATCTCATTATCACCAAGTATATCATTTATATTAGTTAATGCCCTTTCATCAATAATCTGACTGGCTGATCCAAAAAACTTCAACCTAATTATCTTTCAAAGGTATACAAAAGGATGTGATACTCACTGGTCACTACGGAAGTCCAGCATTCGTAGGTGGTGGAGTGTGGAAGTGATGTCTTGAGGGCAGATTCCAGTTAACTTGCTTAATTTCTTAATGCTGATCTGCTTGTCATTTTGGTGATAAAGGCACTCCAATATTACACTTTTCCAATATGCCATGTAGGAAAGACGACCCAGATCGGATAATGGTTTCTCTGGAGACCCTGCTTGGCCTTCACGCTTTGATAACAAATAACCTAAAGAATCACAAGTAACTCAAATCAGAACTAGGTTAGAGACTCTGGAAAACTGGATTCACCAAAATAACAATCCCCTCTTCTACAACCAAGAATAACTCCAAAGATAAATTCCTTCAAAAAAAAAAAAAGAAAAAAATTGCAAAACTACTTTAAAACAAATTTGCAAAAAGAATACAAAACTTATATGTATTGAAGACTAAGTATTATTATGTCTACAGTTAGTATTAGTCACCTTGTTAAAATATTCAAAGTGTTAAAAATCAGGACTCTTAACAGTTTCGTTCAACGTTCTGGAGAAAACAAGCCTTGCATGCTTTATTTGGACCACTAGGTGGCAACTGCTGTATCTGAACTGAGAAGTCCAAAGGACAAAAGAATGCCTTCCTTTTCACATAATCCTATTAAAACTGTAGTTCTGTGAGCGAATTGGATGACAATCTTTCACTTCAACCAAAACTCCTCACAATTACCTATCACTCCAACTCTAGGCAAGCAGGACTGCCAACATAAGTGTGGAACTGTGGACTCTGTCCTCTATAGTGCATGACTCTCAAGAACTGAAAAACAAAGGCCTAACTTCTAAGGAAAAGCATTGAAAATGGAGATGGCAGAGAAAGTTATTTTTACTGTTTAAAGAAAACGTAAAACCAGTCTAAGAATGTTATTTTGGAAACATATTACATTAGGAAAAGTAAATACAAACATTACTGTTATTGCATGGACAGTTTTTATACCACAAACACACAACCCCCCCCCCCCCATCACCAAAAGGAAAATATTTTTCCTAACTTTGCAATTTAATGGTATATATAACATGTCTAATTCAGTCCTATTTCAAAACAATATATTAACATTAAAGGAAGTAATCTGAGTTCCATCCCCTACTGCTCATCTAAAAAGACCAGAAAATGTGTAAAACAACCAGTAGTACATGCTTCCAATAAAATATAAACAGAAGGACAGTCTAAAGCCAAGAGGCTTAATTAACATCTCAAGACTGGAATCAAAATCCTTTGTTTGAACCATTAGTTCTGCATATATTCATTTAAATATCATTTTATAGCAGTATCTGAGGTAAAATAGTCCCTCAAATTACAATTTCACTTTGTTTCACCAACGTGTGAAACAAAATACAGTTCCACAATGATCTCTTCACAACTGTGAGCTGTCACTTTTGAACTCAGATTAAACAATTTTCTCTATCATTCACTTCTTCAGATATTTAAAGACGTGTTGCGTATGTTTAACCGCTAGGTAGAGCCTACCTAAAAAATGCACACATTTTCTCAGATAACTGAATAACACAACTAGGGCAGGCACAGTACTTCTTCTTTCTTCTTCTTCTTTTTTTTTTTTTGAGATGGAGTTTCCCTCATTGCCCAGGCTGGAGTGCCATGGCATGATCTCAGCTCACTGCAACCTCCGCCTCCCGGGTTCCACCAATTCTTCTGCCTCAGCCTCCCGAGTAGCTGGGATTACATGTGCCTGCCACCACACCCAGCTAATTTTTTATATTTTTAATACAGATGAGGTTTTGCCATGTTGCACAGGCTGGTCTCGAACTTCTGACCTCGTGATCCGCCCACCTTGGCCTCCCAAAGTGTTGGGATTACAGGTGTGAGCCACTGCGCCTGGCTCACAGTACTTCCTTATTATCTCTAACTGAAGTAGTTAAACAATGTTTTTAGTATTATTAGTATTACTGCATAAAACTAAGTTCCACTGTAAATGAACAGTTGGAAATTAAAGGTATATGCTATACATCACACAAAATTTTATTCAATATTAGCTGTTTAAAAATATTTTGTGTCCAACCAAAATAAAAAGGAACGTGTTGCTTTAGGTTTTATTTATTTTCATTTTTATTTTGAGACAGAGTCTTGCTCTGTGGCCCAGGCTGGAGCCTACAATGCAGGGGTAGCACTGCTCACTGCAGCCTCAACCTCCTGGGTGCTCAAGTGATCCTCTCACTTCTGCTTCCTGAGTAGGTGGAACCCTAGGTGCATGCCATCATGCCCACCTAACTTTTTACATTTTTTGTAGATACAGGGTCTTGACATGTTGCCTAAGCTGGTCTTGAACTACTGGGCTCAAGCAATCCTCCCACCCCAGTTTTCCAAAGTGCTGGGATTATAGGCATGAGCCACAATGTCCAGCAGTGGCTTTAGGTTTTAAAGGCTCATACAGCAATATGACAAACGATACCAGCAGCCAACAAAGCACCTACAAATCTTTAAAAATATATATACAGAAGGTCCACTGGAAGAGACCAATGAGAAATTAATATAATCCTTACTGAAATCGATGAGAAACCTGCCATAGCCCTTACGCTGGTATTGAGGAAGAATCATTATACAGGAAACATTGTACTTCTGTTGGCAGTGCTTTTCCTGGTGGAGAAAATACAAGTCAAGTTTTAAAACAGGCTGGTAAAAGTGAGTAATAATGCTAATTAAGAAACAAAGACTAATGGCCAAAACCCACAGCCCTGGTCCTTTGGGAATAGCAATATACATCAAGAAAAAACTACCCAACTGGGAGAAGATAAGATAATGTCAAGTCACTGCCATTACCCACAAAGCAACCATCCCAGGAGAGTAAAACTATAAAACAAAACAATGTCATCCAACACCATCTGCAACTCAAAAACAGTACGCCAATGCCTAAGGATCAGCACTGGAATCTGAGTCCGAAACAATCTGTAAAGCTACAAATGATGAATCAGTGTGCCACTCAGAAGTGAGAAGACTCATTAATTATGTCAGAGTTTTCTTTCTCTCCTGCTCTGGTGCTACTCAGAGCAGTCCTATTCGTTGTATCTAACTTCAAACAAAATAGTCATTTTTATAATTTTATAAATGAGTCAGTATATTTTAAGTCATATCTAACTAATGAAGTAGCCTAAAGAATTCTTATAAATGCTTATAAAAAGCTAGTACTTCCCCTTCACTGTTTTATACACTTAAGATTTTACTATGGGCTTGCTTAAATAAAAGTATATCTTTTATGCTGTCTGACTAGAAAAGAAACTTTTTCCCTCTAAGGGAATGGAAGATTAAAAAAGGATAAAATATTCTTTAATCAAAATGCCTTACTACTCTTATTTCTATGCCTAAAGTTCAAATTAAGAAAAGAAGATTTAAGCTGAGACAGAACTCAGAGAGCTAATGACTGTTTATTTCACAAGTTCCATGTTATTACCATGGGAAGCGAAGCCATTTAAAACTTTCCTCATGAGTACTGCCAGCAGTCTATACTCCTCGGAGAATACAGGTTGTTGAATGTTACTAAGCACCTTCTAGCACCTGGTAAGTTTCCAAATGTTTCTTCTATTCTCTCCAAACAACTAGATGACACCTAGGAGGTGCTGCATCTTGTTGTGTCCCCGAGTGAGAACCAGCAAAGACTGTTTCAGATTTCCATAAGAATTCAAACAAACTTTAAGCTAACATACTTACTTTAGAAAAGTAGCCAACAAGGTGGCAGCCCTTGACATCATTCTGTGTTAGTACATAAAAAAGAAATGGCTCCACATCATAATAGAGGGTTTTGTGGTCAAGAAACAACTTTGCCAAGAGACACAGGTTTTGACAATAAATGGTACTCACATTCCCATCAACCTAGAGAAATAAACGGAACAAAACAGTCAATAGAGTGTCTCTTTAGTTCTAGAATAATATGTATCAGTTAAAAGCAACTCTAGATATCCACAGTCCAGCCTAGGAGAAGGTGTCCATGACCAGAACACTATGGAACCTGGAAGCCATCCTTTGAAATAGCAGTATTATGGTATCTGGTTTTTGTTTGTTTGTTTGTTTTGAGACAGTCTCACTCTATCGCCCAGGCTGCAGCGCAGTGGCCCGATCTTGGCTCACTGCAAACTCCACCTCCCGGGTTCATGCCATTCTCCTGTCTCAGCCTCCTGAGTAGTGGGACTACAGGTGCCCGCCACCACGCCCAGTTAATTTTTTTTTTTTTTTTTTGTATTTTTAGTAGAGACGAGGTTTCACCGTGTTAGCCAGGATGGTCTCGATCTCCTGACCTCGTGATCCACCTGCCTCGGCCTCCCAAAGTGCTGGGATTACAGGCGTGAGCCACCACGCCTGGCTGGTATCTACTGTTTTAAGACAACCAAATATATAAAACACCGTACCTTCAACAAAGCAGGAACAGCCAGATAAGGAGGTGATAATCTGGTTTTAAAAGAGCAATTTTTGCTTTAATAAAAAGACGAATTGTGGCAATCCTTTGGATAGCAAGCTTCATTTTCAAAGTATTTAACACAACGAAAGATCTAAATACAATCCTTCTAAAATACATTTATTAGGTAAAATAAGATGTAACTATGTAGTCTAATCTATGCCAGCAGCCTGAAGCAATGCAATCTGACTACACGATCGGGCTTGAACCCAGATAAAACTACTTGAGGGGGTACTAACTATTGCCAAGCAGAAGTACCAAGTGGGTTCCTCAAGTAATCATGTGGTAAATGCAGCTCCAGGTTGGCCAGGCCCAGGAGCACTCTGCTCTTTCACTCCTGGCAGCCTTGTCGGTGTTGATGGAGTTGCCAGAGCTTTCTCTTTTATCAAAATGCCAATGGATGCCCACATTAGCTCCCAAGACACTGTCTGGGATACTAACAGAACTCCTAAACAACCCAGGTAGTTTAATATCCTTTTCAAACAGTATTTTATACCACACCTATCCCAGCTTCTCCCAAGGTAAAGAACTCCTCTACTGATCACTTAAGAGTCTTAGGGAGGACGAAGAAAGTGAGAGACTGAGGGGATCCCGACAATCTGAAATTTTACTGTTAGAGTAAGTAACAGGGCACATAAGCAAGTATTCAATTAATATTTGGCACGAAAACCACAGAACTGAGGATCAAGAGCACTACTGACAGCAATAGAGAATCAGAGAGCAGAGGTCACACATCATCATTATCACGTTAAGATTTACTATTAAACAGAGCTCTGTGAGATATTCCTTTTAAGTAAGTGATAGAAATCCTTTCCTTTAAATGCCATATTTCATAGATTCTAAGATGTACTTTTATCACATCTTTATGCAAAATCAACTGGCATTTTATAATCAAATGAAGTTTTAAAAATTGTAATTAGAACTTTTTCCTTTTTAGTGATACATAAAATAGTAAGACAATAGTAAGTTGCACAATAGATGCAATATAGGTGGCCCTACTTTTGAAATGGATTAGAGGACAATTACTAAGTATCTACCTTACCTCAAAGACAGAAATATTATTCTTTCTGTAAATCTCATTGGCAGGAGGATGGAACCAACCACATTTCTTCATGTGCTGCTGCAGAATAGTTCTACTTTTCATATATTTTAGACAAAATTCACAAAGATACAATTTGGGAAGCCTGTAAGTGATAATTAAACAAAAAAGACAGGGCTTTATATTTTAGAGAATTTCAAACTTGCACAATTATCATCTTTTTGCCTCTCATTACTACCCAGGTAACAGGTTTAAAAAAAAAAAACAAAAAAACTGCATATGCAAAAATATTGGATGGTAAAATGACAAAATATATAATTCAAATAAATTACTGTATCTTGTCTCATATTAAGTACTGAGATGAAAAGAAAAAATTAATTTAGTTGCTATCAATTTGGATAGTTATGCTTAAAATATTACCCTAGAATTAAAGCAAATAATATTTGCTAAGTAGGTTAACACACACAAAAATGTTTGGTTTGTGTGAAGACCACAACTATTTTTTCAAGTTCCCACTTTGAAAGCAGCTTTTAAAATATAATTACAATTTATCTGAAAACAACTAACATTCTATTAAAGTTTTTCCCAAGGTTTATTTACGGAACATGAATCCTGCAGGTACTAAGAATTTCGTGCTCAAATAACGGCAAGAGGGCACATGCTTTTTCCCACCTTTCCTGGGGGATTCACAATGTGCATTAATTCTTCCCATATAATCTCACATCTTATTTTTATTTTTTAAACTGTCATTCAATTCAGCACACTAAAAGCTTTCAAGGAACTTTTGTACTATAATATTACTAAACATCTATGGTATACAATATTGTTTTTCAAAATCTCTAATGTTAGCCACACCAATACAACTTGTAATTATATTATTAGTACAACCACTCCAAAATTAAGCACTGAGTGAAACAAATAATGAACTGGCACTATAAATTAAAGTCAAGAAGCAGGAGCTAAGAGCATGGAAAGCAATGTGTCGTTGGCTACTTTGTTTCCACTGCATTCTGCCTCAAGCCCCACTATTCAGGAGGAACCACCAGATGAAGAGCTTTTCCTTCTTCACCACCAGAGCTACAAACCACAGAATGAAATGGCTCCTTATAAACTGCATCATCTAATACGAGCACTAAATGTATTAAATAAGCCTTACAGGTGACCTATAACTGTGAGACCACCTTCCTGAACACCTGGATTCTGAGTAATTTCTTTTTGAAGAGGAAGAATGAGTCTCCTTATGTAGATGTAATGGGTGGCACCTCCCTCCCTAACTGTTTTACTTACCTCTTACCTGTGCTAAATTCTCAATGAGCAATCTTAACTTGTCACGGCATGAAGATACAGAAGTAACACTACCTGTGTACAGTTTCACTTTGAGGGCTAAATATTACAACTAAATACTTCCTATAATACGAATCTGAGAAACTTTAAAAATTTTGTGCTTTTTAAAGTATTTTTGTAAAAATGATAGAGTAAAAGTGACAGATCATTTACCAAATCATGGTAAAGATAAATGCCAACTTTAACAGCATCCAATCCAACTGTTAGATCTTAGCACAGAGACATGAAAATAAAGTACCATTTATGTTAATTAGCTAGATTTAGTCATATTTCATAATGTGTATATTTCAAAACATCATGTTGCACATAATATATGCAATTTCATCTGTCAATTAAAAAATAGAAAACATTCAATAAATGCTAATTACTTTTCTGGAAACAGAAGGAAGAGAGGGGAGAGAGGAAGGGAGAGAGGGAGCAAGGAAGGGAGGGAGGGAGCAAGGAAGGCAGGGAGGGAGCAAGGAAGGGAGGGAGGGGAGCAAGGAAGGGAGGGAGGGAGGGAGGGAGGGAGAGAGGGAGCAAGGGAGGGAGGGAGGAAGCAAGGGAGGGAGCAAGGAAGGGAAGGAGGGAGGGAGGGAGGGAGAGAGGGAAAGAAAGTACAATTTATTTCCTAAGGTCTGTGAGAGAAGGCCAAAAATGTTTAATGCTGTCACAGTAACCAAATTGCTCAAGAAACATCAGGAGAAATAAAAGCTCTGAGAAAATTACTGTCAAGTCTTCTCCAGTAAATGAAGAGTTCATGCCACTTCCTTAGAATGGCAAGATGTATGGCATGTATGGCATTTAATTGATGATTAAAAAAAAGAAACAACTTTCGTGAACCTTATTATGTGAAAAACAGTAAACTGAAAACAAGCATTGTGATCTACTTTATTCCAATCCAGTTCTCGCTGGAAACATTTTAAAAGCCCCTTACTTTATTAGAACCAAGCCCACTGGGATGACACTGCTAATCTAAAGGGAATCATCTGGAAAACCACTACTGGAAAACCAAAATATTTCTAGTAATATTATAAACAACTGCCGTTCTCTCACTGAAAAAAGATCTATCATAAAGAAAGAACATGAGACTGCATGAAATGAAATGTATTTATAACGATTATGAATACTCCTAGCTCTGGAGAATCTTGTTGGGGGCTGCTTTTAGTGATCTTCTTCCTGGCAGGACCTAGGTCTCAGCTATCAAATATGTAGCTGTACGGTGGTTTTGATCAAGTGTACGTGAAGTGTCACCTCCACACTGGAAGTTTATTCTAAAGTCTGCCGCAACGCTGACAACCCAGCCCATGGAACCAGGGCTGTGCTGCAGCTGGGCGTGCTTCTCTAACTTCTAGAATGATGCAATTATTATTCTCAGGAATTTCTACAGTACTTTCTGGCTTCTGAACATGGCGCAACATAGTAGCAGTTTGTGCAGTCAACTTGTAGCAAATTTTTAATGTAACAATATAATTTATACCAAATATTACTTAAATCTAAGATTATGGTACAAGTCAAGTGAGATCAACCTAGATATACATGCTACATGGAGTAGCACAGGCCCAGTGGTTAATGGTTATGGCTACATAGTAAGAGAGAAGTGAGTTTCAAGTTCTGCCACTTATACACTGTGCTGTCTGGGACCAGGTCTGCAAAATGAAGACAGTAATATTCATCTCACGGAATTACACCAGAGATGCTTAGTCCAGTACCAAGCTCAATGGACGGTAATAACAGTTGCTATTACTTAACAATTATTATTTGTATTCTTCTTTCATCAATTTTACTCAATAATTTAATAGCCAAAGGCATTAGGGATCCTATTTGGTTTCTTCTTCAGTAACTAGAATGATGAGAATGATCAAACTGGTTCTAGTGACAATCTCATAATCTAAGCATCAAATAAAGCCCAGAGGAGAATCAAAAGGCAGAGGAATCTTCCTAGGCTACTCTATCACCTAGGAATCTGCCTCTTTAGGATCTCAAAGCAAGGAGGTTATTATAAGCTAAGCTCAAAGCAGCACAGGAGCAGAGGGCATCCCATGATGACAATTTCTTTTGCCTTAAGCCTATCTATGTCATGCTCTTAATGGCAGAGTAGGTTTCGTGATGAACCCGTCTCTGCCATGTGTGGGCACCACATGGCACTGTGGGAGAAATTCATAGTTAAAACCCTGTTTTACACTCTGTAATGTCTGAGACTTAATCACACTGCTCCAAATGAAACAGTATTATTGCTTCATTGTTTTGTTTTGATTTTTAAAGACAGGGATACAAGATTACTTAGACAATGCATACACAAATATTTGGATATGAAAGGACATTCCCTAAAGCATAATCTCACTTCCCAAAAGAGGTTGTCCTTGTGATCTTTTCATTTTTGTTTGCTCCTACTGCCCTGTTTTTGTACGTTACAGTGTTTAAAACCTTTAATAAGAAAATAACTTATAAGCAGTTTAACACAAAATAATAAATAAGCAGTAACAAAATTAAGAATAGAGGTTTATTATTTGGAAAATGTAAGATGTCCAAACATTTTAGTCACCTCAAGTTTCAAGTTCACTTAAATATAATTTTTAAAAAATGTAACCAAGAGAACTATGAATATAAAGATAGCAAAAAGTCATAATTACTCAAGAACCTATTAAAAATTACAGGATATTTTCTAATTGAAAACTCAAAGAACCCTACCCAATGGATGAAAAAATATACAGAAAATGTCTAAAACTGCTTAAGGAAGTTGATGAACTTTACAAGTTCCTACCCTGTTTCTGTTTTCTACTGTTTCCTACTATACTTTTTTTAGTTATTTTTTGATGCCATTATTTATTCTTTTACTGATAGTCTCCTCACACCTCTTTCTAATGAAAATCTCATCAGAACAAAAGTTACATTTTCAATGAATCCTTTAAACATCTATTTTAAAAGACAACAGTTTATTATTCCATTCTCATCATTCTCTTGAATGATTACAGGCGACGTGTCCTTGGCATATTTCTTTTCAGTCATAAAAGATCTTGGCTATTCAGAACTCCTGAGGAATAATATATATTATACATAATATATATATGTATAATATATATACATAATATGGAAATGCAAATACAGTGTAACCTTATCTTAAAGTCAGATTAACTGTTGTCAGCTCATGATACCATGTGCTGCCTTGAAGACACACCACAGTGTTTGGGGATAACTGATCCTACAGTAAATGGCCCTCAATTGTTGTGTTTCATGAGCTTGTATGTTAGTTTCCTGGAGTTTTGCTTTTTCTTCTGTTTTTGTTTGTTGTCACTTTGAGGTCGCTGTCTGAAATGGCATTCTTACCCCTATTTTTCTACTTCAACTATAGACTAGAGAAGCAAGTTATTATACGGAAAGAAAAAATTAAAAGATAAATGAGTTTTACTGGGTGGCCCTTTTAACAACTATACTGGCCTATTCCTAGTTTTTTGGAAATAACCCATGTTAAGGCACTCAATATATTGTAAAGTACTAAATAAATTTTGCTAATATTTTGGACAGGCAATGTTACTAAATGGGTGAAAACTTACAGGATGAGAATATTCTGAACATGTATTTAACCCACAAAGCACCATGACGTATTATTTCTTGTAACACCCTGCTAAATGGGAAACTGAGGCATAAGTAGTTTATAGATTAGAGAGCATTAATGTCACTACTGCACTTCAATTAACTAGTATTTAATTTTCTGATCTCATCTTATTTCATCTTTTAATTTTAACCATAAAGAAAAAATATAATAATTGACATTATTGAGCACTTAACATTTTCTAAGTGATTTACATGCTGTAGCTCATTTAATGGTCTTAATATCCCCACGAAGTAAGCACTATTACTATCTCTGCTTTACAGATGAGGAAACTGAGGCACAGAGCAGTTGGGCAGCTTTTAAGGTTACATAACTTGCCAATTTCAGAGCTGAGTCATGAGACCACTTTAGCGCCACCAAGCTGGTGAGTGATCAATGGTTATTAATATATCTGGAAGCCCAAACTATTTATATATAATTTTACACCATTTGTCCAATTTTTTCTGGGAAAACACACCATTTACTAAGTTTGCCAAATTATAAATATTCAGATCAAAGGCTAATCAACTGAAACTTTATATTAATTTATATATGAGTCTCTTCTCTTTTTCAAAATTCTTAGTGATAGGAGTGAAGACAAATTTCTCTCAAAAAAAAAGCCTTCCCCTTTTATTGTGACCATGCATTTGGGTTTCTCATTTTAAACATCAGCGTCTGAGAGGTTACAGAAGATAACATCTAAAGCAAACTGAGATGAAGTGGCTACCAAAGCTGCTGCTATTACGGACATTTAAAAGCCCCCAGTTTCCTCAAATGTCAAGGATAAAGCGGACTCAAACATCTTCAAGATCCCTTCCAGTTCCAGACTTCTATGGATCTCAAAACAGAAGGTCAAGGGTCTCTCAAAACATACCTTGAGTATTCTTGAGGATATGGGGAGGAGTACCAGGTGTGAATTTCATACTTCCCAAACTCAATGACAGAGGGACAGCGGACTTGTGGATCAGGGGGACCAGTCACTCCAACTTTCTGTGCAGTCAAGAAATACATTCAAAAGTTAGCTAAATTAGACACACTGAGATAACAAAGTTCTGAATCTAAATGTTGTCTTCTCAGGACTCCAAAGGAGAAACACGAAAACAAAAACAAAGCTAGAACAAGCTAACATATTTTGAAATAAGTTATATTATTCCTTAAATAGAGCACCCAGATGAAGAATAAAAATGCTAATAAATCTCTTGGAAACAAATGCATTTGGTGTTCCTGCATTTCTACATTTAATAACACTAAAAATATTTTCCTCAACTAAACTCACTCTTAGTGACTTAATATTAAAGAGAAACTGCTGCTACTTGGAGATATAAGATAAAGAATAATTTACAAGTAAGGGAGAGGGACACTGCATATTTGCTGAAGTCCTACCACACTGCCTCTGCTGACAACAATGGAGATGCCCTACTGAACACATAAGCACACAAAGGATGATTTTCTAGTTTGGGAAAGTAGATATTTAAGAGAAATATAAAAAGAATCAGACAAAACAAATATCAAGAGAGTCTTCATTTTATACTACGCCTAAAATTCCCTTCATTACTAGCTCTGCATAGATTTAACCAAAGAAAAAGATACTGTTATATATAGACCTTCTTTTTTCTACCTTCTCTTTACAATGAAAACAATCTATACGCCCCTCATCCCTGCAATAATCTGAACTACACTATCCAAACAGAGAATAACTTTTAAAGCCTTTATGACTTCCCTGACTTTCCAGATCAGAAACTCAAACCTAAGTACGTAGCTCAAGAAAACAAAGGCTGTCAAGGGTCTTAACACGTTAACTCAAGGGCAACGTGACTTGCTCTGCACCCAATCTAGCAACAGATGCATATACACACTCATGTCCATGTGTGTGCATGCAGATTTATCATGGATGCTCTATAAATACTAATTGACAAGCAAAAGACAAAGAGTTTAGCCTAACCAAATACAAGTATTAATAACTCTTCCCCAAAAGGACAACTGAAATTATGCTTCAATTTTATACTTTAAAGACCACTAAGAGATTAGTAAAAATTCCTTGTTGGAGCATGTAGACACACACACATATTTTATAACAAAACTAAAAAGAACAGAGATTTTTATTCATTGGTTTTACACAAATTCATTTCTGAAAAAGAAGTCTCTTCACCACTTCACCATAACTCATTAGAGAACTCTCTGGTCTTTCTAACCGTTCTCTTTTATAAAAGGCCAAGGGACTTAACTCAGGTTTCATACTGGAATGTAGCCAAGTGAAACCTCAAGCTCTTCCTTAGACACCTCAAAACAAAAGACAAACATCTGTTTGTGGGATGAATTGTGTTATAACACCAACAAGTACTGGGGCTCCTCTAAATACAAAAACAAAAACAATAAAGAATACATAACACAGGGTTAAAGTAAGATTTCTTTCATTTCTCAAAACCCAAACAGAACTTTGTAAAAAGATTTTTTAACGGCTGTTCTTGAAACTACATTTTAGAATCAACTACTCTAACTCATAAAGTAGTATCTTTTCACATCTATCTTTACAACTCAAAAGTAGTAACAACAGTATAGGAAACTTTCAAAATAACCAAATACCAGAAACCAGATCTAACTTCCTGAGGCAAGGATCAGACAGAAAGCCCGAAAGTCAAAGTCAGGCACCTGCTGCAACACTGCCTGTTGTTTGACGGTGTTCCCATCAGCTGCCAGCTGCTCTTCTAGGCGGATGCCCGACGTGAAAGTGGATATCCAGTTCCAGTACAGCTGTTTGCACATCACCACAACTACGCACGTCTGTCCAGAATGGGACCTGTGGGAGGTTCCCCTCTGCCCACATCCGCCCTTAACCTTTGCACCGCGAAACGCTCCTACACATGCGCTCATGTGCCAGCCCGCCTCCACTCCCAGCTCCCCTGAGCAAGCCTCCACAGCAAGGGTGTTTCCTCTTACGAAGGTTTAAAAATTAGCAAGGCTCTCTACACAGGGAGGAAGAAATGGCTACCTAGAAACCACTCATTCCAGTCCTAACCAAAATCAAACTGTCATATCTGAACTATAAGGTTATCTTTGCTAGGTCATTTTATTTTAACATTTCAGCCAAAGTACGTTTTCGTTAAACATGTCACTTTCCAAAGCAGCAGGTGTCTAATATAACCAAGGGCACAAAATATATTTAAATGTTTAACTCAAGTTCTGCCACTTCATGTCCTCCTCATTTAAATATGCCAAATTATTTAAAAGAAGACAAACGTTCCAGGCCAGAACTGACCTTTTAATCTAAGATAACTAACAGGGAGTGGCAAGGGGGCAGATTAAATGCACTAGTAATTGGGCTAAACTAAAAGAAAACTTTATGCCTACTGCTAGATAATAAAGCTTTTATTACCGCCGGTTTATATGAAAAGATTATTACTCTTCTACAAAAAAATTAAGCTTCCATTAAATGACTCATCTAATTCCAATTTCTAACATTAAAATGCCATTCTTGTAGTATCCCCAACGCTGGATTTAGCAGGGACACCAAAATTGTGTAAATAATTTAACAATTTTTGTAAACAGAGAGCTGCTGCCTTCCCTCATCTGTCCACTGGAGCACTCTCATTTGCCCTTACCTCTCCATTCCCCATGGCGGTGCAATGTTTTGGGGGGGGGGTAACTCTTTATTATCAGCGTGAGGCTGGGAAATGTGGGGAGAAGAGATGTCTTTTTGGCATTTGAACATTTTCACACAGAAACACTATAGTAAGTAATTCCATTCATTAGGGATTAAGTTACATGATGAAAGAGATATGAAAGAACGAATTCACATGCTCCACAACAGAGAGAGTATGAATTTAAGAACTAGAGCAAATCAGCATTTGTGGAGCACCTACTGTGCTAGACTCTGACCTGAGCCTTATGTCATTACCTCCTTTGGTCCCCACAATCCATCCTTCAAAGTAGAAAACAATATACCCACTCTGCAGATGAAAAAATAAGCCTCAGAGAGGTTAAGAGGCAAAAGCACCGGGGCAGGAACGGCAAGTGAAGCATAAAGACAGAAAAGAATGACATGGGTTGAGATGTGACGGAAGTAGAGATAGCCCTCAACTAATTCCTCCCTAAATTCCCAAAGTTTGTAAGTTTTTAAAACCTGGAACTTGGTTTTCCAAAGAAATGAAGCTACAAGTCCACAAACTCTTAACCTAAAACCCTTGGACTAGAGTAGAATGTGTTTTGGAATTCTGATTTTTTCTAATTTTATAGAAGTATTAGTACATACATGTGTATAGTATATGCATGTGTATAGCCCTAGTAGGATTTGGGGCAGCACTCCATAATCAGACACACTAAAATTTCTTTAGCAAAGCATATGAATATTCACATTAACTGGCATAAGTAAGGAATATAAATAGTCTCACGTCAGGTGAGATCATGTTTTGCCAGTAACTCAGTTCAGGTCAAGTGGGACCTTATTGCAAAATGAGTTGGAAAAAAATTTCTTTCCGTTCTCCAAAGAAGATATACAGATGGTCAATAAGCTCATGAAAAGATGCTCAACATCAATAATAATTAGGAAAACGTAAATCAAACCACAATCAGATACTACTTCACACCCATTAGGATGGTTATTATTTTTAAATGTAGAACACCAGAAAATAACAGATGTTGGTGAAGATGTAGAAACATCAGAACCCTTGTCCCATTGCTGGTGGGAATATAAAATGGCACAGCTGCTGTGGAAAACAGTATGATGGTTCCTCAAAAAAGCAAACAGAATTACCACATAATCTAGCAATTCCACTGCTGAGTATAGACCCCAAAGAACTGAAAGCAGTTCTTTGTATATGGGTATCTATTTGCACACCCATGTTCATAGCAGCACTATTTACAATAATCAAAAGGTCGAAACAACCCAAGTATCCACTGACGGATGAATGGATAAACCAAATGTGGTACATACATAGAAGAGAATATTCTCCAGCCTTAAAGAGGAAGGCAATGGTCGGGCACCGGTGGCTCACTCCTGTAATCCCAGCACTTTGGGAGGCCGAGGTCACGAGGTCAAGAGATTGAGACCATCCTGGCCAACGTGGTGAAACCCCGACTCTACTAAAAATACAACAATTAGCTGGGTGTGGTGGCACGTGCCTGTAGTCCCAGCTACTCAGAAGGCTGACACAGAAGAATCGCTTGAACCCGGGAGGCAGAGGTTGCAATGAGCCAAGACTGCACCACTGCACTCCAGCCTGGGCAACAGTGCAAGACTCGGTCTTATAAAAAGAAAAAAAGAAAAAAGGAAGGCAATTCTGCCACAGACTAAAATACAGATGAACCTTGGTGACATTATGCTAAGTGAAATAGCCAGACACAAAAGGACAAATATCGTATAATTCTACTTATGGTACCTAGAGTAGACAAATTAATAAAGGCAGAAGATAGAATGATGTTTACCAGGGGCGGGGGGGGGATTGGGAGTTGTTTAATGGGTACAGAGTTCCAGTTTTGCAAGATGAAAAGGTTCTGGAAATAGATGATGGTGATGATTGCATAACAAGGTGAATGTCTTTAATGCCACCAAATTGCACACTTAAAAATGGTCTGGGGCCAGGCGCGGTGGCTCACGCCTGTAATCCCAGCACTTTGGGAGGCCGAGGTGGGCGGATCACGAGGTCAGGAGATCGAGACCATCCTGTGAATGGTGAAACCCTGTCTCTATCAAAAATACAAAAAATTAGCCGGGCGTGGTGGCAAGCGCCTGTAATCCTAGCTACTCGGGAGGCTGAGGTGGGAGAATAGCATGAACGCGGGAGGTGGAGCTTGCAGTGAGCCGAGATCGCGCCACTGCACTCCAGCCTGGACAACAGAGCAAGACTCCGTCTCAAAAAAAAAAAAAAAAAAAAAAAAAAAGGTCTGGTTAGGCCAGGTGCAGTGGCTCACGCCTGCAATCCCAGCACTTTGGAAGGCAAAGGCGGGCAGATCACGATGTCAGGAGATTGAGACCATCCTGGCTAACAGGGTGAAACCCCGTCTCTACTAAAAATACAAAAAATCAGCCAGGCATGGTGGCAGGCACCTGTAATCCCAGCTACTCGGGAGGCTGAGGCAGGAGAATGGCGCGAATCCGGGAGGCGGAGCTTGCAGTGAGCTGAGATGGCACCACTGCACTCCAGCCTGGGTGACAAGAGTAAGAATCTGTCTCAAAAAAAAAAAGAAAGAAAGAAAGAAAAGAAAAGTGTGGTTAAAATAACTTTTATGTTGCCACAATGATTTTTTTTCAAGTTTTCAGGACTCCTTAGATTTCAGGATTCTGGATATTGTGACCTGTATAAACAATGATACCTAGCTAAGCCACAAATGCTCAAGACACTATATACTACTTCTTATCTTTCCCTTTTCCTAAGCCTTTTTGCTCTACACTCAGACTTCTCTTTATCCATCTCCTTTGCTAGTTCTTTTACTATAAAATATTGACAAAAATCTAGAATTCTGTCCTCGGCCATCTTATCTTTTCCATCCGGAGGACCCATAATCCAGTGCTTCCATCAGTTTTCCACTCTCCTCATGCCCTCCTTTCTCTCTACACAGCTTAGATTCTAAGGTTTTTCCCTGTAATTCCACCCTTTGCAGAGACCTTTAACTCTCTTGCTTCTCTTCTAATTTAACAACAAAATCCTAACCCCTATTAAATTCAACTCTTCACGTAATCCAAGTTATTACCTCAATGTGAACATGGGTGGAGAAAAACAGAGAATCATGCTACCCAGTCTCACATTATACTCCTACCCACAAACCTCAAGCAGGTCCTGATGCTTCCTACTCCACTCTCCTGTTCTGAAAGACAACTGCATCCTTTCTCCTCTGCTCAAGCCTCCAACCCTGCTTATTCCACCACCTTCACTTTCAGCCAATGCTTTTGCTTCCCACTGCACTAAACTGAACAAAATCAAAAGAAAACTTCTGCAATTTTTCCCACCCACATCGGTCTGCCTCCACCTTTGTGCCACACATTCTGCCTTTCACCAATATCGTGGATAGAGATTGAGCTCCTGAGCCTACAGCTTCCCATGAGATAACATCTTCCTGCTCCCTAGCCAAAGAACATCACCCAACAGTCCCCCTCCCATCTTCTGCATCATCAGCTTTCCCTCTACCAGGGCATTCCATCAGCATACAAAGAGCTGTTATTCCTTCCATATTAAAAAAAAAAAAAAAAAAAGGGCGGGGGAGGCATGGTGGCTCACCCTGTAATCCTAGCACTTTGGGAGGCCAAGGTGGGCGGATCACAAGGTCAAGAGATTGAGACCATCCTGGCCAACATGGTGAAACCCCATCCCTACTAAAAATACAAAATACAAAAATTAGTTGGCAGTGGTGGCGTGCACCTGTAGTACCAGCTACTCAGGAGGCTGAGGCAGGCCCTTGAACCCAGGAGGCAGAGGTTGCAGTGAGCTGAGATGGTGCCACTGCACTCCAGCCTGGTGACAGAGCAAGACTGAATCTCAAAAAAAAAAAAAGGGTATCTTCTTTAGCCCTCACAGCTCTGTCCAACTCTCCCTTTCTCTGCTCCTAATTACTGTAAAAAATCTCAAAAGCTGTGGCCACATATTACTACTATAACCAATTTCTCCTTCCATTCTTTCTTGAACCCACTCCAATTATCTCTTCACCCTCCCCTGTCCCCATCATGGAAAGTTTCTCAAGATTACTTCCTTGTTGCTAAGCTGGACAGTCAATTTTCAGTTCTCATCTTACTTCGTCTATTTGCAGAATTTAAAAACTGATCCTTCCTTCTTACAACACATTCTTCACTCAGCTTCTAAGGAACTACACCTTCATGGTTTTTTTCCTACATTACTGGCCATTCCTTCTCAGTTTCTCCAATCTCTAAAAGTTGGAATAACCTAGACTCAAAGTTCTTCTCTTCTCCCTTGGTGATCTCATCTAGTCTCATTTTTCAAAAAACAACCTACTTGCTGGTGAGTCCTGAATCAAAATTTTCAGCCCAGACCTGTTCTTTGAACTCCAGAGACACATATCCCACTATCTACTTGATATCCCCTCTTGAACTGTCTTATAAGCATGTCAAGTTTAACGCATCCAAAATCAAACTCCTAAATTTTTTCCCCAAATGTGCTCTTCCTATTCCCCCATCTCAGCAGATGCAACTCCATCTTCCAACTGTGTTCTGGCATCGTCTCGGATTCCCTGCTTTCACAATGCATCAACATATCCCAATGGGTCTACCTTCAAAACATAATCGGGAATTCCAATTCCACTACTACCACCATGATCCAAAACACCACGTCTCTTACTTCAATAATTTTAAGAGTCTCCCAAAGTTCTCCCTGCTTCTATACTGCCCTCCGCCCCCTACCGCGACCCCCGCCCCGCCCCAATCTACACAGGAGCCAGAGTAATCCTGTTAAAACCAAAGTCACTCTTCTGCTCAAAACCCTCCCAGGGTTCCTATCTCATTCAGAGTAAAAGTAAAAGTCCTTACAACAGCCAAGAAGACCCTACAAAAGCCAGCCTTCCGTTACCTTTCTGTCCTTGCCATCTGCTATTTTGAGCCTTACCTGGTTCTAATCACTTTGGCTTCCTTGTGCTTCTTTGATCATGCACAAATCGTGACTCGGGGTCTTTGCATTTCCTGTTCCTATGCCTGGAATGCTATTCCCCCGTTACCTACATGTTTCATCTCCTCACCTCCTTCAGGTTTTTGCTAAATGTCAGAGAGACAGTCCCCAACCAACCAATTTAACATTGCACACATTAATCCTCTCCCTCTGAATTCTCCCTCTTCCTCCCCTGCTTTTTCTCCATAACACTACCACATGGCATACCATTTATTTTACCCCATTCCAACCCAAACTAAACTGTTAGCTCCCAAGAGTAAGGAATTTTTTTTTTTAATGTTTTGTTCACTGCTAAATCTCTAGTGTTTGGAACATGGTAACCAGTAATCAGTTATATTTATTATTAGATAAATATAATCCAAGACAAAAACTTTATCAACAATCACCTGTGTGCTGGTAACATGGCAAATCTCCTACCCAAGGTCTCCTGTATATACATGTACACAGCCGTCTACCAAAGTTCTCCACTTTAGATTTCACACAGTCCCACACCTATGTAAGCATGGTCTCTTCTTCCATCTAAATATGCTCCTCTTCCTATATTCCTACATGTAATATCATCATCTACTCCAAATAGAACACTGGAAGACCTACTTGGTTCTGCCCTCTCCTTCAATCCTAACTCCCAATCCAACAGTAGTCTTTTCCATTCTTTCTTAAGTCTTTCTCAAAATGATTATCTATCTCTGTCTCCTGTCTATCTCTTCTACCTTCATTTAGGCCCTAGTCACTTTTCATTTTGACTATTGTAATCATCTGACTGGTCCCTTGCTCAGGTGTTCTCCAATCCATTGCTCACAGTATCACCAGAGTTGAGTTTCTAAAATGCAAATATGTCATCCACTTTTTAGAAATTCTTTAGCAGTTCCCCAAGAGCTATTTAGCTACTATTTAACTACTTTAAAGAACTACTTTACCTACAAGATTAAGTAAAAACTCTTAATATGAAACACAACATCTTCATGATCTAGTACCTTTCCAATCTCATCTCTTGTTTGAACTCCAACCAACTACACACAGCTCCAAGAATATAAGATTTCTCACACCCAAACTTTCTACTAGAAATGCCTTCTCACTCTTCTCCAATAGTAAACTCTTACTCATCCCTTCAACACCCTACACAAATGTCACCTCCTCTACGAAGACTTAAAATTGTAGTTAACCACAATAACTAAAAATAGAACAATAACATCCCTAGATGTCTTCGTGTTCATTCTCACTGTAACTTATGTATATCTCCATAGTAATACTGTATCATAAATTAAGCAGTTAAGAATTAAGGCCATGGTGTCACAATACCAGAGTTCAAATATTGACTCTGAAACTTACCAATTTATAACTCTAGGTAAAATAATCCTTCTAATGTTTCTGTTTCTTCATTTGTAAAATAAGGCCAAGTAATTAATAACAAAGTTGCATTAAATGAAACAAATATATAATGCTGAATATAGTATTTGGCATATAGTAAGAGGGTTATCTATTACTAACCACATGGCTTTAATTACTCATTTATTCAATAGTCCCCCTTATCCACCCACTGGGAATACACTGTTCCAAAACCCACAGTGAATGCCTGAAAATTGCAGACACTATTAAATGTTATACAAGTTGAGTATACCTAATCTGAAAATCTGAAACCTGAAATGCTGCAAAATCTGAAACGTTTTGAGCACTAATGACACTCAAACGAAATGCTCATTAGAACACTGCAGATTTTGAATTCAGGATGCTCAACTGCTAAGCATATGATGCAAATACTCCAAAATTTGGGGGAAAAAAATTCAAAATCCAAAACACTTCTGGTGCCAAGCATTTTGGATAAGGGATATTCAACCTGTATATACTATGTTTTTTCTTATACATCCATACCTATGATAATGTTTAATTTATAGATTAGGCACAGAAAGAGATTAACAACAATAACTAAAAATAGGACAATTACAACGACGTACTGTAATAAAAGTTACGCGAATTGTGGTCTGTCTCAAAATATCCTACTGCACAGTATGCACCCTTCTGATGATGAGGAGGAGGAGGAGGAGATAATGATGATAATAAAATTCAGACCTTGGCTAACCAAGGGTAACTGAAACCATGGAAAGCAAAACCACAGATAAAAGGGGGATTAGGAGATAGGGTGATTATTGGCCAATCAGATCAACAAATATTTGAGGACTTACTACATGAGATAGGGTGATTATTGGCCCATCATATCAACAAATATTTGAGGACTTACTACATGCAAGTCACACTGTGGAGATGATATAGAAAACATAGTATATGCCCATAAAGGTGTTGTAAGACAGGCAGTCCTTGTTTTTGATGGCACTGTGTTAATGGAAACAGGTACACATCAGAATTGTGTCCTTGCTTCTGAGGTGACAGATTTGACTTTAGTTCTGATATGCATGGGTTTTGTGTGTGTGTTGTAATGAAACTTTATTTACGAACACTGACATTTTTCACATAATTTTCACATGTCCCTAAATATTATTCTTTTTATTTTTGTTCAACTATTTAAACGGCAGGTCATACAAAACAGGCTGTGGATGGGACTGGGCCACAGGCCATATTTTGCCAACCCTAACACAAGTGAAGCAGTTTCTAAGCTGTATCTATGCCCTCAAAAATGACTTTCTGCATTACCTTTATGAGTCTTTTTATTATTCAAAACATCCTCTTATCTAGCCAAGATGAACTTTCCCAGCTGGCTTAAAACCACTTTCTTTATTACAGTAAGTCAGAGAACCTGGAAGTCATCTTTGATCATCTCCTGTTCCTTCAATCTACCTTAGTTAGATAAGCATGGGTTTCAGTTAACATCACACCATGCAAAGTGAGGAATGGCTGGAGTTTAGTTTGAGATAAAACAGGGTGGAACATCTGTTGGGCAATGGTAAGTAATACATTGAATTACTAGTATTAAGCTGCATTTTGGAGGGTTTTGAAAGCTAGTAACAAGATGTTAGTTTCAGCATGACAGGATTTTAAGGTACCCCCATGACATCTTTTTGCTGTTGTTTAAGTGATTTCTCTTTGATATTGCTGAAAGTAGGCATGGGAAGTGGGGGGATGTTTAGTGTGTTAAAGTACCCATTAAACTAAGTCACATATTAAAGGCTGCATAGATGTATTCTTAGTTCACTGGATAATTTAGTACAACTTTACTTATTAAGATAGTAGTTAAGAGCCTGGGAACTAGAAAAAGCTAGCACAGTTCAAATCCTATCTCACTGAGTCAACTTAGTTGGGCAAGTCACTATTAGATTTGTTGAAAAGATTAAACGAGTTGATATTTGCACAGAACTCAGAGCACTATGCCATTCACGCAGTGAGTGCCAGATAAATGTGAGTTTCTGCTTGCTATCTCAGTGGCAGGTTCTTGGAATACACAGATAATATATCTTTGCCCTCCAGCTACAATTATTTATAGGAGTCTCCCCTTATCCCCAGCTTTGCTTTCCGCGGTACTAGTTATCTGTCGTCAGCCTCAATGCAAATTTTATCATCTGACACCGTCAGAAGAGTGAGTACAGTACAATAGCACACTAAGAGATTTAGAGACCACATTCACATAACTTTTATTACAGTATACTGTTAAAATTGTTTTATTATTAATATTTTATTATGCCTAATTTATAAATTAAACTTTAGCATAGGTATGTATGTATAGGAAAAAACACAATACAGTACATACAGGGTTCAGTACAGTCCCCAGTTTCAGGCATCTACTGGGGATCTTGGAGCGTATCACTGGTGGATAAGCAGGGACTTCTGTATAGTAGTCATTTCTTCCTCAAAGCTGAAGTTAATGTTGTTTACTCCACCTGATAGGCCCTAGTTCTCTCCATCTACCTAAATCCTCATCATTCCTGAGGCCTGCTGCTTCTGTGATCATCTCAGATTGCACCAATTCTCACACATTTTAGTATACTGTGAACATATGAGACAAGTCTGAATTATTTAATACAGCAATGCACTATGTTTCATTGGTACTCTAAGCTACTGTCTGCTGTGTATCTTCCTAAGCACCTTTACCTACCTGCATTTAGCACATGCCTAATGATTTTGCTACTCCCATAACATCCTGCATACAGAATAATGCAGGATTTTACGGTGATTAAGGGTACAGAATTGGAAGTCACACAGGCCTAAGTTTTAATTTCGGCTGCACTATTACTAGCATAAAAACTTACAGGAAGTCACTGAACTAAAAGTGCTGGTTTCCTCATATGTAAAATGGCATAACACCTCTACATCGTGGGGTTAATAAAGTTGTTGAACCTAGCTTACTATATTTTTAATAATGATTTAATTCTTCAAGCAAAGAAGAAATTTTAATAACCCACACGGATTTCAAAAATGCTCTGAAACTTCCCAGAACCACACAAAAACCAAAGGAATCCTTCAAAATCAGAAAGCATTAAAATTCGTATGAAAATACAATGTGCTCTTTGATATTTTATGTAAAAATCAATCTATATATTTCAAGAAGGCTGTCATGCTCCACTGGAATGAACTGAATACAAATGCTTCTTTCTACTGATAGAGCCTTTTAAGAAAAGTAATTTCTCCAAGCTCATAAGATCATAGTTGAAATAAAATTCTAGAACAAAAACCTATACTACTAAATTTTTATGCTTCCACTTTTGTATCCAGAGGTGGTTCTTTTTCATGGAAGTGTATGTTGTATAGATAATGATGGAACACAGTACCAGGCAAACTACATCCGTACTTACCCTACTGCCTGCAATAGTTTTTTTAAAAAATCAAAAGCAATGAGTGGCTGACTCCTTTTGAAATAAATCTTGCTCAACATTTCAATTATCTTTGACTTAGATAATGTTCCATGCAAAGTTTGATTATTCAAGATAGTCCCTTCCAGACTATAAGCTCTAAGAGAACAGAAATTATGTCTTTCTGATAGCCCCTACACGTAGCATAGTTTCTAGAACATAGCAGGCATTCAATAAACAATGTGTTATTAGTTGGATGGATTCTAATATTGATTCCTTTACCATATGTCTTTTGCTGATGTTGCTGTAAGACTACCAAAGACCCTGTGATAAAATCTTCCTCCAAAATTTTTGAAACATCGGTTCAAGCAGCTTCTAAGCTATATCTATGCTCTAAAAATGACTTTCTGCACTATATTTATGAATCTTTTTATTATTCAAAATGTCCTCTAGTCAACATGAACTTTCCCAAGTAGCTTCAAATCACTTTTTTTTTTTTTTTTTTTTGAGACGGAGTCTTGCTCTGCCGCCCAGGCTGGGGTGCAGTGGCCGGTTCTCAGCTCACTGCAAGCTCTGCCTCCCAGGTTTACGCCATTCTCCTGCCTCAGCCTCCCGAGTAGCTGGGACTACAGGCGCCCGCCACCTCACCCGGCTACTTTTTTGTATTTTTTAGTAGAGACGGGGTTTCACCGTGTTAGCCAGGATGGTCTCGATCTCCTGACCTCGTGATCCGCCCGTCTCGGCCTCCCAAAGTGCTGGGATTACAGGCTTGAGCCACCGCGCCCGGCCTTCACTTTCATTATTAAGTCAGAGAACCTGGAAGTCATCTTTGATCATCTCTTGCTCCCTCAAGCTACACAGTAAACTCATCACTAAGTTCTGCTGATTCCATCTCCAACACCACCCCTCTAGTCCTAGCTAACATCTTTTCTCATCCTGATCACTGGAAAAGCCTGCAAAGTGGTTTCCCAGCTTCCACTTTTGCTTAATTCTAAACCACTCTTTATGTAGTAGCCAAGAAAAACCACTTTTTAATAAAATTTATCTTGCTGTTTGGTAAAAACCATTCAATGTCTTTCCATTGCAATTACGATAAAAACCCCAATCCTAACTTCTGGACTCAGTCTATTTCCCCAGCTTCACCTTGTGCAACTCTTTTGTTCACAGTACTTGAGTTACATTGAACTTCAGTTCCTCAAGTTTATCAACTACTTTCACTCCCTTGTATGTTTACATAGGCAGTCCCCTTGTCTCTGAAATATTCTTCTCTAGCTCTTCACTCTGCTGACTTTTGAATAATCTTTTGGAACTATGTATAAATTGTTACTTCTTCAAAAGTCTTCCCTTCTCATAAACACTCCAACCCCAATCCTCAGCACCGTAGCCCAGCCAGTCAGAATCCCTCACTGCATTCTTCTTTCCTTCCTACTATCAGTTTGTAAGTAGTTTTATTTTTATGAGTGTTTATTATCTATTTGTGAAACTAAAAGCTTCATGAAGGCAGAGTCTGTGTCTTTTTGTTTGCCCTATAGTGCTGGTACCAAAGAAGGTGCATGATGCTAATGAATAAGCCTCATGGAGAAGTAGCAACATCATCAGAATTTCAGGGCACTGCCAACAAGAATAAGCATGAATTAGACTTCCAAGATCTAGCTGTTTATTTCCTTGGTGCCAACACATACACAGACAATCCTGGGTTTAATAAACTGCTAGAAAGAAACATAGGATTAGCCTGATTATCATCAATAAGCATTTACACTGTCTCCCCAAGCCTCAGCGGGGCTTAGCACCCCGTTTAACTCTCTTTGGTCATCCTTCTTGCACCTTTCTATTATTTCAACCCCTGCTCCATTTCTCCCAGAAGAAAATTTCATTCAATATCCTCCATTCATTAGGCAAGTATTTACTGAGGCTTTACTATATTCCAAGTACTCAGTAGACAGCAGTGACCAAAAAGAAAGTCCTCGTTCTCAAGGCACTTACATTCTAGAAATAAAAAATTTAAATTCAAGAGGTGATAGGTACTATGCAGAAAAAGCAGGCATGTCAGGGGATAGAGGGACCAAATGGGCTGTAAGCTATCTTCGTGTGGGAGTCAAGACAAATGGAATGGGCAGTGAACCTACCAAATCACTGACTCTAGAGGAAGGGCCATCGAGGCAAGGTGCAGCAACTGCAAAGGCCCAAGGCAGGCGTGCTTGGTGTGTCTGAGGAAGAGGCAGCGGCTGTGGCTGGAGTAGCCTGAGAGCAAGAAGAGCAGCCAAAGAGGGAGGCAGGCACAAGATCATATACAGCCTTGGAGATGAGAGAACAGACTGTTTTTGTTTGTTTGTTTGTTTGTTTGTTTTATTCTAAAGAAGACTGAAAGACATGAAAGGTTTTCTGAGCAAGGGAGTAGTATAATCCAACTTACGTCTGAAAATAATTACCCTGGCCCCCGTGTAAATAAAATAGAAAGTGGGGTAGGGGCAAAAGCAGAAGCAAGTTTAGTCTGGAGGCAATTATAGCAGCCTGAGCCAGCGATGACAGTGGGTTGGCAGTAGCAAATACAGACATATTCTGAAGGCAGAACCATTAGGATTTGCTGATGGACTGAAAGTGAAGTATGACAGAGAAAAAAAAATCAAGATGACATCTCTGTGGCCCTAAGCAAGTACAGGACAGAGCTACCATTTACTCTCGTTTACCACTAAAAGCCAGGATCTATGTTGTAGCCCAACAGTAAGAGCCTAGAACATCTTGCTATGGCCAGAAGTAAATAAAAATGATGATGATGTGTTAAAAGGACACAGGAGCTTCTAGAAAGGAGTTCCCCTCTGCCTAAATCTGGAACAACTTAAGCATCAAAATAAACACTAATAGCAATGGATTATAACCCATAAAATAATCTATGAGTTTAAATAAAATGAATAAATAGGAAGAAGAAAAAGCTTCTTCTTACAGTAGAATGCCAATTAATAAATGCCAAAGAAATGATTGAACTAGAAAATAATGTTTGGCCACCAACAAAGCAAATGATTCAGGCAAGAATCATCTCTGGATGCTAAATGTGGTAGATAAAAGTTTGATAAAAAACAGGATATTTGCATTTCTGTCTCAAAGTATGTCCCAAGATATTTAATTATAGCTAGAAAGTAATAATGTTAGAGAAGAAACATGGACACCACCTAAACCAGGTGGTCACTGTTAGCAGCACTTGTGATGAGAACTTGGATATTACATGCCTTCTGATGTGACACACTGAGGAGGACACAGCACACCTGTGGAATTTTCTAAGCATGAAAAATAAAACAAGCTCAAAGTGATGACATTCTATAAAATAAATAACCTGTGCACTTCAAAACTGTCAAGGTCATGAAAGATAAAGACTGAGGAACTGTTCCCAATTGGAAGGAGACTTAGAGAGACGTGATAACTAAATTAGATAATAGTACTTCATTTGTGTTAAATTCCTGATTTGACGACTGGACCATGGTCATGTATGAGAACATTTTTGTTTTTAGGAAATATACATAAATAATTAGGAGTAAAGGGATATTAACATTATGTCTGCAACTTACTCGGGGGAGGAAAAAAAACAATTCTTTCAGTCAGGAAGAACATAATTACTGCCTTCTTTCAGTTCCCACTGAAGTCCATGTAGATTTCTACTAGAGTACCTATAACAACATACTAGCAGGAAAGGAAACAAGCTTTGAGGGCAACTTGCTCAAAGCAGAAGTTAGTAAACGACAGACCAAGACTTGAACCCAGGTCCACCTGACTCAAAGCTAATATTTTGTTAAATCATAATACAGCAGAATGCTGAGTAAATGTGTACTGAGTATTTGTACTGCTGTTTTATATTTTCAAAAGTACTCACACAATGACTGACATCAACAGTCTATTCACCACCATTGGGTCTCTTAATACAAAGAGTTTTCCCTAGAATCTTCGGCATCAGCCTTAGAATTTTTTTTTTTTTCTGAGATGGAGTCTCACCCTGTTGCCCAGACTGGAGTGGTGTGGCATGATCTCGGCTCACTGCAACCTCCACCTCCTGGGTTCAAACGATTCTTCTGCCTCCGCCTCCCGAGTAGCTGAGACTACAGGCATGTGTCACCATGCCTGGCTAATTTTTGTATTTTTAGCAGACGGGGTTTCACAATGCTGGCCAGGCTGGTCTCGAACTCCTGACCTTGTGATCCACCCGCCTCGGCCTCCCAAAGTGCTGGGAGTACAGGAGTGAGCCAGCCACTGCACCCAGCCTAGAAATCCTTTTCAAGATAAGAGATAGAGAACTTGGCTTACATGGTACATTTGCTGGTGGCAAAGAAGGAAAAGACAAAAAATAAATGAACATAATCTGGAAGAGCCTTTATGATCCAGCCCCTGCACTTTTCCAACACCACCTCCTGACATTCTCCACACCCTATATTCTTTATCCTGAGCCATTTTAATTCCCACAATTAAGCATGTTTTCCCTTATCTTCAAGTCTATTCCATCTTCACTTCTGTTCCTTCTGATTATATAAGAACCAACTCTCTACATATCCCTTTAAGGGATATGCACAACTCCTACATATCCTTTAAGGCCCCTCAATGAATCCTCCTCTGACCTCCCCAGGCAGAAGTAGAAGCTGGCTTCCCTATTCTCCCAAAACACGAAGTATTCTATAATTGAACTTTTCATGTTAATGACATTATTTATTCAGAAATCTCTCGTATAGTTCAGGGAAAGAATTCAGTCATTCACTGGCATCTCCAGCATCTGGCACATAGACTCTTTGCCTATATAATCTTGCCATGTGTCAAAGAATTGCAATTTTTTTTTTTTTTTTTTAAAGACAGGGTCTCACTGTCACCCAGGCTGGAGTACAGTGGCATGATCTCAGCTCACTGCAACCTCCACTTCCTCAACTCAAGCAATTCTCCTGCCTCAGCCTCCTAAATAGCTGTGACTACAGTTGTACACCACCATGCCTGGCTAATTTTTCTATTTTTTGTAGAGATGGGGTTTCGCCATGTTGCCCTAGCTGGTCTCGAACTCCCGGACTCAAGCAATCCACCCACCCTGGCAAAGTGCTAGGATTACAGGCATGAAATATTTCTTGAATTAATAAATATGGGTGCTTTATTATCACTCATGAGAAGCTTGTCTTTTGTTTGTTTTTGGTCAAATCCCAAATTCTTCATACAGTAAGACAAAAATAAACCAAGCTTATTTAGTACTGATAGTCAAAGCCTAGTCAAAGCCATGTGCTTATCTGCAAAACCAAAGCAGTTTTCATGGGTTTGAAAGGAATATTATAACCAGCAGAACTACATATACACACAAACCACCGCTATTCTGAGACTAGGCAAACTGCTGTTAGTGCTTAGCCCATAATGTAATTAATCTGCTGTTTCTCAGCCATGAACAAGTTGCTTGATTGTCCAACCTGAATATCCAACTTTACCTGCAGTGCTTGTTCTTGGATATCACGAAATAATTCCATATCTTTCTCAGTCATGATTTCCTGGCTCCCAAAAAGTCGCTCCTCATTTTCTTGTTTGCCATCCCAGCCATCCTGATTGTCTGCATATAAAAAAAGAGCTCACATGTTAACTATCCTCAGATTAATACATGAACTAGAAAAAATTTCAAGTATTTATTTAAATTTGAATAACTTAATATATAACAAAGAAGAATATAGCATTAAATTGACTCCTAGAAGAATACTACTCAATAAATAATATTTATGTATTAAATCTGCCTTATAGTGGAAATCCTGAATTGTCTTAAAGCTTCCTAAAAATATTATATAACTAAATTTAAATTTCATTAAAAGATTTTAATACACAGAAAGGCAGACAGAAAAATGGTATAAGGATTATAAATTTCATTTTGAAACAGTATAAATTTGACACTTTTAGTATAGGTTTAATGTATTAATGTTCAAAAAAACCTCTTGAGCTACCTTAACTGATGTCAGAAGTGCTAACTCCCATCACATTCTGGGTGCCCTTTTAAAGCACAAACTCCACAAACCTGAGGATAACAGATGATAATCATCTGGGTAAATATGAAAACGTATGATAATTATCTACAAAATGATGGAACTTCCTCAAGTGGGCAAAAAACCAGTGAAAAGAGTTATTTGGGAATTATGCAGATCATTATCCTTTGCAGTTGAAGATGACACTGCTGATGGGCTCATTTGCTCTTTTTATGAGTATGGCTGAAAAGACCAATTGGTGACAGTTCTTCTCAAGTCAACTGCCCATATAGGCCATCTATTATTAACCTAACACAAGAAGAAAAAGGTCAAGGACTCACTGTTGACAACATTCCCAAACTGGAAGAAAAAAGTACAGTCTAAAGGTACTATGTGACTTTAACGCCCCCTAGTGCATGATGCAGGCACCTCTCTAATACAGCATTCGGTAGTTAAACTTTATAATTCATAAAGAAAATGACAGAGCCTATTAAAGCAAATGCTCACACCACTGCCTAAAATTCAATATTGGTTCTCCATATACTTGATACATTTGCTCTAACAATTTCTATTTCAAAAGCTTTCTAGTAATTTTTCTAATAAACCATCTCCAGTACAAAAGGTTAATTCAAAAATGTCTTTCATTAGGATTTACTTTGAGATTCTTTCCAAGTTTAAACGGATTGCATATTTTCTTAGATAAACATGCTCAGACCCAGAGCTTATCTGCAGGCTGATAAAGACATGAAGAGTCTTGAATGCTTAAAGAGTAATTAGCTGATCATCACTATGGTGAAAGACCAATCAATAAAGCATACAAAGGGGACTCTAACAATTACAAGGACTTTCTCTCCTGCACTGGACAATCAACTAGTTATGAAAGCAGGAATGAGAGCAGTGAATACACTCTCACTCACCGAGGAGACATTCAGGGAGGAAACCAAGGTCAGGGAATTCTCCTGCAGTAGATGAGACACTACAACTCTGGCCTTTGTGATCCAAAGGAGTTCATTCTCATTCTACTTTCTTCAAGCCCTTTCTACTTCCTTCACAGGGTTAGTTTCTCTAAATTCAAGGCTCAGCAATAAGGCTATTTTAAGCTTTAATTTATTAGACAGTTAATCAAATTCTTATCCTCTGACTTGAATGATCTGCTACATTATTAAGTCCTCTCCATAGATGTTTTCTACTTTGAAAACTAGGGAACTTAGCCTGATACACAAGCAGCCTGGAGCTGTCGTTCTGTCTCTCCCTTTTTAAGTGCAATCCATGACTTACAACTATATTTGTCAAGATCTGAAGTAGAAAAGTCAATGACCTCATCACATCTGCATATATTTTGGTCTTTTCTTTATGCTTAGATAAACAGCATTTTACCCAGCTCTATTCTTTCCAGTTTCCTTCCTGGAATAAGCAGGCATCACAACATTCACCATATGATTTCTTCAGTAATTTATGAAATGTAAAGTAATCCTCAAGGTTACACCCCAAGTTTCTGTAGGCAGATTCTCTGCGCTTCTATAAAAAAGCAGCTTCCTGTTGCCTAAGAGTTCCTGTTGTCCCATTCTGCAACTTTATCTCCATCCTCTAAATTTCTGCCATAGTTACTACCTCAGTATCATCTATATGTTTTTTTAATGTGTTCTTATATTATATAACCAATTTTTTATAATCAAATATAAATCTATTACAGATAATTAGTGTTATCCCAAATAATACATGTACAGAATACTATTTGTTTCTAAGTTTGTTCTAAACTCTTACCTGTGGGCCAATCTGAAGTGCTTGATTTCCTGTTGCCCCTCTTTCTGATTCGATATTGCTCAGAGTAGTCCACCACTTCCCCACGAGCTTTCCGACCATCAGGGGAAGGGGTAAAAAATTTGGTAAGGCCATCAATGAGCCCTTTGGTTTTCTTGTTGAACTTCAAGGAGACACTGCTATCTCTGCAGAAGTCCAAGCCATCTATCCGTTCTAAATATCCTTCTTCTGATGATGATGATGCTGATTGGCTGGAAAGAGTCATTTTTCGTTTCCTACCCCTTCCAGGGCCAGTTCGAACTTTGCTGAAGGGACCTTTTGATCTAAATAATTAAACAGGAGAAAGAGTAACTATTAAAAAAGATACTTATAGGGTTCCTATTTAATACACAACATACAATTAGTAAGTAACCTATACCTTTATTAAAATCTGTATTTTTAAGAATATTCTGCAAACTATAAATAGTACTCTATGAATGAAAATTAAATATTAGAAACATCTATTTCCAGGAAGCCTACTTATAGTGCAAAGAATTATAGGCCAGGAGTCAGAAGACTTGTTCTAGTCATAACTCTCTCTCTTACTAGCTGTACAACTTGGACAAATCACATTTTTTCTAAACATACGTCTTCATCTGTAAAATGAGAACTGGACTAAGAACAACTAAGATCCTTCCAGGTATAAAGTTCTACTACACTGTGATCTCTGCACCAACTCAAAGTTATACTTTTATCTCTAAAACACAAGGCCAGGTTATTCTTTGAAGGCCGGGAATCAAAAGATCATTTTATAGGAAAATCAAAGCTGGATTTAAGATTTTGAATACAGACTACAATACCGGTTCTGCACACTTCAGGTTGCTAATGCCCATTCATTTCAGTTATATCACCTTCAAGATAGTCTTACGTGTAAAAAAGGTAAGTAAAACTTTTGAGAATAAAGGGAGGTTGACGAGCCTGAAGATATTTACATATTTATCAAAGGTGAGTTACTACAGATATTTTTAAAAAGACAAAACTAGCTTCTGAATCTTGCCCCACCTCCTCCAGACATAGCCCAGCTTTCTAGTCCACAATTTCTGATTTCTGCTAATAGATGAAAACATTCAAATTATTTTACATTCCAAGAACACAAAAATGGGACTTAGCCATCACCTCAACAGGAAGAACCTATCCAGTGGTTTGTACACCTAATAGATGTTAACAACTGAGACAAGATCAGGAGAGGGACATGTGAAATGTCACAGTAACAACTTTTTCTTTCCTGTTTTTATATAAGAGAAGCAACATAAGGCAATGGTTAAGAGTCAGATTTTGGTGCCAGACTACTTGGATTTTCATCCCAGTTCAACATGTACTATGCCTTAGTTTCTTCCTTTGAAAAACGAAAGTTAACAACAGCAGCTATATTTCACTGGGTTGCTGGGAGAATTAAACAATTCAATGCATGTAAAGCACTAAGAACAGTATCTGGCACTTATTAAGGGCTCAGTAAGTGTTAGCCATTATTATTATACAAAAGTGCCAGATATGACAATGGAAAAGTTTTTTCATAGAGAAAACAAGTGAATCCTACACTATAGAGAAGACCCTATCCTTTTCTCCCCTCACCTTGCCACAAGTACAACTTACACCGTGTTTTGTTTCTTTAACCTGTTTTTTGGACGTCCTATTGGATTAGCATAACGCCGTTTTATCTGTGCTGCCTTCTTTTGTAGAAGTTTTCGTCCTTTTTTCCTAGGTCGACATATTTGACATATCCACATGCCTATAAAAAAATAAAATTCCACATACGAGTGTGACAGACATAAATATACTAAAAGGTTTCAGATAGTCTTAAGACAGAATCTTAACTTTTTCAGGTAAAAGATTGTCATTAGAAAATCTGATGAATACCGCCCCCCCACCCAAAATAAACATTAAAACATATACACACAAAATTCTACAAATAATTGGAAGAGACTCACATACACCTTCAAGTCTGTACTTGAAGTCCACTGACTGTACCTGAAGTCCACTGAGGCCAAGGCGGGTGGGTCACCTGAGGTCAGGAGTTTAAGACCAGCCTGGCCAACATGGTGAAACCCTGTCTCTACCAAAAATACAAAAATTAGCTGGGCATGGTGGTATGTGCCTGTAGTCCCAGCTACTTGAGAGGCTGAGGCAGGAGAATTGCTTGAACCCAGGAGGCAGAGGTCGCAGTGAGCCAAGATCGCACCACTGCATTCCAGCCTGGGCGACAGAGTGAGACCCCATCTCAAAAAAAAACAAAAAAGTTTCCTGCCTAAAGCTGCTATATAATCTCTTTTGTAGAAGTTAACCACACAGGAATAGAGTCCTAAGGAAATCTTTCTTGGCTGGGCGCAGTGGTTCATGCCTGTAATCCCACCACTTTGAGGGGCTGAGGTGGGCCGATTACCTGAGGTCAGGAGTTTGAGACAAGCCTGGCCAACATGGTGAAACCCCATCTCTACAAAAAAAAATTAGCTGCAGGCCAGACACAGTGGCTCACGCCTGTAATCCCAACACTTTGGGAGGCCAAGGTGGGCAGATCATGAGGTCAGGAGATCGAGACCATCCTAACATGGTGAAACCCTGTCTCCACTAAAAACACAAAAAATTAGTCAGGCATGGTGGCATGGGCCTGTAGTTCCAGCTACTCGGGAGGCTGAGGTAGGAAAATCACCTGAACCCGTGAGGCAGAGGTGCAGTGAGCCGAGATTGCATCACTGCGCTCCAGCCTGGGCGAGACAAAGCCAGACTCCATCTCAAAAAAAAAATTAGCTGGGCATGGTGATGCGCCTCTAGTCCCAGCTACTCAGGAGGCTGAGGCAGGAGAATCACTTGAACCCAGGAGGCAGAAGGTACAGTGAGCTGAGATTATGCCGCTGCACTCCAGTCTGGGCAACAGAGGGAGACTCCATCTCCAAAAAACAAAACAAACAAAAAAAAAACTTTCTTATCTTGAAGGACTCTTAGAAGGCCCCTTGCTCAGACTTTATGTAAGTGGAAAAAGTGAGCATTTATTTTTTAATACTTATAAATTTAAGATTTTTCAAAAAGTAACCATCAGTAAGTGAACTCAGGCTGGGCGCAGTGGTTCATGCCTGTAATCCCAGCACTTTGGGAGGCCGAGGCAGACGGATCACTTGAGGCCAGGAGTTCAAGACCAGCCTGGCCAACATGGCAAAACCCCATCTCTACTAAAAATGCAAAAATTAGCCGGGAGTGGTGGCACGCCTATAAACCAAGCTACATGGGAGGCAGAGACAGAGAAACGCTTTGAACTTGGTAGGTGGAGGCGGCAGTGAGCCAAGATTCTGGGTGACAGAGTGACACTCCATGGGTGAGGGGGTGGAATAAGTGAATTCAAGTAAAACCCTAAAGTGTTAACATGGCTACAAAGTATGGTTAAGTCCTTTTCTATCCACAGGAAAACTTTTTCCAAACAAATATTATAAAATATCCTATAGGCATTTTACTTAAGAAGCCTATAAATTATAAAATCAGAGTTAAAATGGAATTTGTGATAGGACAAAAAGGGGTGACTGGCTGAAGTTTTTTTTTAAAAGAAATTATAAGCATATGAATATGGACGTCCAACCATGAGGCAGCTGTGCCCAAACTAAATACCTCTTAATGAACAGGAATCAAAAGAGAGTAACATTAAGCTGCGCCCTTACAATTTGGACATTTATTTGTTCAGAATGTATTTCATCCATATATATATATATATATATATATATATACACACACACACACACACACATATATATATATAAACTTTTTATTTCATAAAGTATTTCATAAAAAGGTTTTTAAGTTCTGAATAAACCATCTCTATAGTTTTAGAGCCCTCAAAAGTGCTAAGCAGTGATATAATCAACACGACCTAATACTATTTTATTTCCTCCTTTCAATAAAGAGATATTTCAAGATATATTTAAGGCAAGTATTTTATCTTCTAGCTAGAGACTAGCAAATATGTATAAATGAACCACTTCACCCTTCATGGATGCCTAGATATTGAAAATAACAATAAATCCATATCATATAAGAATGTTAAGATGTCTAATCAGAAAGACTATCCCCACCTTTTAAGGTGACAGTTCTCTTCCTATTTACACAACCTCAAAAAGAAAGATCCAATTATTATTTCATTTAACAAAGTAGATAAAATGTGCTTTCACTAACATACTCCTTTATATTCCCAGTTTGATTTCAGAAAGTATTTCTCACCTTTTGGCATACGGGTGAGTGGTGGATCACAACACTCCATGTGAAAACCTCGGTCACACGAATCACAAAAGAGCATGTTATCCTATCAGAAAAAAGAAAGGACAGTTCGCTTAACCTTATGAAGCAGAAACATGTTAGGATCATGACCACCTAAAACCTGGAAAGCTTCAGGGATCTTAAAAAAAAGAGATGAGCCAGGTGCGGTGGCTCATGCCTATAATCCCAGCACTTTGGGAGGTCGAGGCGGGTGGACCACAAGGTCATGAGTTCGAGACTAGCCTGACCAACATGGTGAAACCCCGCCCCTACAAAACATACAAAAATTAGCCGGGAGTGGTGGCACGTGCCCATAATCCCAGCTACTCAGGAGGCTGAGGCAGGAGAACTGCTTGAACCAGAGAGGCAGAGGTTGCAGTGAGCCAAGATCGTGCCACTGCACTCCAGCCTGGGCGACAGAGTGAGACTCCATCTTAAAAAAAAAAAAAAAAAAAAGAGCAACCATAACATTAAAAGTTTCCTTAATTTGCATTAACTATGTAAACAGACAGAGTTAGCAAAAAGTTATATTCCAGCCAATCTTTGACAAAGAGCTAAAGTTCCACTAATTTCAAATATCCAATAACCAGAAATAAGCTAACCCCTGTCTGCTTTAATAATGAGAAAAAGGGTGATTTGTAATTAATATATCAACTGACCATCCTAAATGAATGCCTCTGTACTGCTCAAAGAAATTTGGGGAGTATTTCTTTAATGTGGCTTAGTCTGTCTGCAAATATATAATTAAGTGCTTTACAAATTACCTAGACATAATCCAAATCTAAATTAGCAAGTATTCTAAACTAATGACATGTAGTTTAAAGCGGCTACTGGCTATTCTAAATGCTACTGGACCAAGTGTCTGAAAAATAACCAGTCATACTTAGATGAAAATGCTGGTCGTACATTCTACTAATAAATGAAACACCCATATTAGAAGGGAAAGATACTCACCGCATTTTTGCCTTGATCTCGACAGGAGCTGCACGTTTTACACTCAATGCACTGCCACCGTAAGGCCTTCACTCGAACCGTTAGTTCAGGGGAAAACTTTAAACAGGATGGATGGCCTAATACGAGGGAGAATGTTCATGAATGAAAACAATCAAGAAGCATTTTGCTATTGTACTAAAGAAATGATGTAGAAAAAGGCAATCATCTCAGATACAAAATACGTATCAAATAAAGTAAGATATTCCAGGAAGCCTGCCACACATTTCTCATCAGGACTTGGCACCACAATTCAGTTTTATTAATGTTAAAGATGAAGCTAGGACCCTCCCCACAATCTGATTATTAAAAAAACTTGACAAACTCCAAACATTTATTAAGCCTACATCAAAGCATTATGTTTGTACATATCCGGGGTGTGTGTGTGTGTGTGTGTGTGTGTGTGTGTGTGTGTGTGTCTATATCAACTGACCATCCTAAATTAATGCCTCTGTACTGCTCAAAGAAATTTGGGGAGTATTTCTTTAATGTGGCTTAGTCTCTCTGCAAATATATAATTAAGTGCTTTACAAATTATCTAGACATAATCCAAGTCTAAATTAGCAAGTATTCTAAACTAATGACATGTAGTTTAAAGAGGCTACTGGCTACTGGCTATTCTAAATGCTACTGGAACAACTGCCTGAAAAATGAGATATATATATACGAGAATGAATACATATATGTTCATATGAGAAAAGTTCATATATGATTACTGATATAACATACAAAAAGCTGTTTACATTGATAACATCCTAGAAAACTGAGCTATATATATCAAGAAGGATTTTATGTCTCAGTTTATACCCTTTTGTGCTGTCTTTTTTTTTTTTCTGAGATGGAGTCTTGCTCTGTCACCCAAGCTGGAATGCAGTGGCGCGATCTGGGCTCACTGCAAGCTCTGCCTCCCAGGTTCACGCCATTCTCCTGCCTCAGCCTCCCGAGTAGCTGGGACTACAGGCGCCTGCCACCACACCTGGCTAATTTTTTTGTATTTTTAATAGACACGGGGTTTCACCGTGTTAGCCAGGATGCTCTCAATCTCCTGACCTCGTGATCCGCCCACCTCAGCCTCCCAAAGTGGTGGGATTAAAGGCGTGAGCCACCGCGCCCGGCCTGTGCTGTCATTTTTCAAATGATAACGTGTTACTTTGTAATTTGAAAAATACAGCTAGTCCCCTTATCTGCAGTTTTGCTTTCTGAGGTTTTAGTTACCCATAGTCAACTGCAGTATGAAAATATTAAATAAGCAACTCCTAAGTTTTAAGCTGGGCACTGTTCTGAGTAGCATAATGAGATCTGCTGTCCCAGCTGGGCTGCGATCACCCACACTGCATACACTACCCACTTGTTAGTCACTTAGTGTTCGTCTGGGTTATCAGACTGTCGCTGGTGTCACCATGCTGGTGTTATTATCATGCTTGTGTTGGAGAAACCCTTATTTTACTTCATAATGGTCCCAAAGCACAAAACTAGTGATGCTGGCATGTTGTTATAATTGTTCTATTTTGTTATCTATTATTCTTAACCTCTTACTGTGCCTAATTTATAAATTAAACTTTATCGCATGTATGTATGCACATGCACAAGGAAAAACATTGCACCATATACACAGAGTTCGGTTTTATCCAAGGTTTCAGGCATCCACTGTGGGTCTTGAAATCTCCAAGAATAAGGGGGATTCCTGCATATAATAAAAATCCTATCACTTAAAGTGAGTTATCTGCTCACAATTTAAGGCATGCAAGCTAAAACTAAAACCAAAAGCAGTATTTCTACTGTGCTCAGAATGAATAGCAAGAGAAAAAAAATGCTTCCTCTTCCAAGAGATAGTTATCAGTGTGATTCTCAAAACTTAAGGGTAGTCAATTTCCCCTCAACTCTGAAAAGACTGTCCCTCTCCTCTAAAAGTTGGTTGTGCTTATTTTTCTTTGGTGAGAGAAAGGACTTGTTAAATCATCTTCTCCTCTCTTTTCTATTCCCAAAGGATTTTCATTTTTATGAGACAGCAAGTTTATTCTCAAAATATCACTAACACTGAAAGAAAATCCAAAAGGTGTGAAAATTTCACCCATAGTCCTATCATCCTAGAATAATGGCCATTTTTATGTTAGACTTTCCTGTTTAAACTAGCTGAAAGCTCTGCATGACTGTAATTTTAGCATATTTACAGTTTTTGTTTTGTTTTAAATTTTTATTTAAGTAAACTTCATATTCCTTAAACTGATCATATTCCACTGATTGATACACTATAACCTGCATAACCATTTCCCTATTGTTAAATACTACTGAGACTATGGAACACTAAAATTAATTATTTCATGTTCACAGATCCTTCACTTCTTTTAATTCCTTAGAATGAATTCCTGAAAGTGGAACTGATTAGTCAAATGAATTAAACATTTTTATAGCTTGATATGCACTGCCAAAACATTTTCCAAAAACTATGATATACAGTGCCACCAGCAAAAGAACAAGTGTTTTAGCACAATTACATGAGCTCTAGGTCTGTTATCTTTCAATTGTGATTATTATAAATGCTATACAATGATACTTCACTGCTACTGTGGTATGTGTTCCTACTATTACTTGAGTAAAACACTTTTCATAGGCTCAACTAGTTTTCTTTCCTATAAATTGCCAGTTCACAGGCTCTGCTCTTTGGACTTTATGTTTAGAAATGTAAACACATTCTTTATACTTAGACAGCTTTTGGCCCTTTGCCATATTTAAAGCAGTTATTTTCCCCAAATTATTCTTGCTCTTTCTATTTTAGGTATGTTACTTGTTAATTTAGAAAATATAAATGTTCATATATCCAGCTATGCCCATGCTGTTCTTCTTTGGCTATTGTGACAGCCAGTTTTCAAGCTGCTCCCTACGCATTCTTGCCTCCTGCTAGTCATACTCTCACAGCTCCCTCCCATAATGAACTGGGTTGATCTGCATAACCAAGAAGGTATTGCTGAAATAACACAGTGTGACTCTAAGGCCAGGTTATAAAACACACTGCAGATTCCACCTCACTCTCTCTCTCTCAGATCCCCATCAGCGGAGGCCAGCTGCCACACTGCAGACATGCATGCAGCCCTGTGAAGATGTCCACATGGCACGGAACTGAAGCTTCTTGTCGACAGACCCGCGGCAGCAGCAACTTGCCAGCCACGTAAATGAGCCATCATGGAAGCTTTCAGATGACTGCAGCACCAGTTAAAATCTTGGCAGCAATCTCATGAAAGATACCAAGTCAAAAGCCACCCAGATAAGCAACTCCCGAATTCCTGACCCACAGAAACAGTATGAAGTAAAAAATGTTTTGTTGCTTTAAGCTGTTAAGATTTAGAGTAATTTATTTCTGCAGCAACAGATAACTAGTAGTTTTAACTGTTCTAAAATTTCTTTAAAAGTTACCGCTACAGGGGCCGGGCGCGGTAGTTCACGCCTGTAATCCCAACACTTTGGGAGGTCAAGGCGGGAAGATTACGAGGTCAGGAGATCGAGACCATCCTGGCTAACACAGTGAAACCCCATTTCTACTAAAAACACAAAAAATTAGCCGGGCGTGGTGGCAGGCACCTGTAATCCCAGCTACTCCGGAGGGTGAGGCAGGAGAATGGCGTGAACCCAGGAGGTAGAACTTGCAGTGAGCCAAGATCGTGCCACTGCACTCCAGCCTGGGTGAGACTCTGTCTCAAAAAACACATGTTACCACTACAGTAATAGTTTTCAAATTACACTCATCCTTAGCTTAGAGAGACAGAGACCACCTCAAATATAATGCTACTTAGAAGGTAGGGCTGCAAACACAACACTCCCTTCTCCTCCATTTCAATCCCACCCCACCTAGAACAACTCATTCTGTTTCATATATTTGGGTTTTAATTGGGGGATTTGAAAATCACTGCATTGTATGGCATGCCATTATATTTTTATTTAATCTTTTATGATTTATGGTTTATATTTAACTATTAAATCCATCCAGAGTTCATTTTGGTTTGTGATAGCACGCTGAATATGATTACCTAGCACTCAAGATCTATTCTCACTTTCTACTGCGCATAAAAACTGAAAAGCTAAAACATCGTACTTCTTAGACTCCTTTGAAGCTAGGCTCCAAGTTCTGACAAGTGGATGTGTTCTCCAGGGATATTTGAAAGGCAAAAACAAAGCAAAGATCATCCTCCTCCTAATACTATTTTCTAATGAGAAGCAAAGTCATGGAAACAACTGTATCTACGCTTCTCCCTCGTTGATATCCAGAGCTATTGTAATGATGGCTAAACTTAGCACTTCAGCACCAACTACAGAGTGCAACTGTTGTGCAGTGGACTCCCTCCTGCTTCCACCTCTTCCACATAGAGGCAGACACAGTGACTCCTCGGATGGGTCAGTTCTGCAATGCACCCAGAGTCAGTCCTTAAAGTCCAACCTCCAGCTTGCCTCTTCAGCCCTGACGACGATTTCACAAACACCTAATTCCAATATTTACCTTCCTTCCTCTTGAAGTATCTAGTGTGGTTTCTGTTTTCTGAGCTAAATCATGGTTGTTATCACTGTAAAACATTGAAAATTAAGCCAATGGTCAAAGATAACGCTAGTTTGCTAAGGCCTTCCTGTAAGGTCTTGTGAGTTTTTTTTTTTTTTTTGAGACAGAGTCTCACTCTGTCGCCAGGCTGGAGTACAGTGATGCCATCTCAGGTCACTGCAACCTCTGACTACTGGGTTCAAGTAGTTCTCCTGCCTCAGCCTCCCGAGTAGCTGGGACTACAGGTGCGCACCACCACGCCTGGCTAATTTTTGTACTTTTAGTAGTGATGGTGTTTCACCATGTTGGCCAGGATGGTCTCGATCTCTTGACCTCGTGATCTGCCCGCCTCAGCATCTCAAAGTGTTGGGATTACAGGCGTGAGCCACCGTGCCCAGCCAATCTTGTGAGTTCTTGAAATATAGAACTCTCTGGAATATCTCTGGAACTGGCAAATTAGAAGATTCTGCAAAATCTTTCTTAGGGCCTAGAATTTCACATTGCTCGCTAGACTGCAGTATCAACACTATTTCCCAATGTGACATATGTAAGTTTCCATCAAGAAAAACAAATCTGTTATCATCCTGGTTCAATTCATCAAGCCTGAGGCATAAATCAAGAAAGACTAAGTAGAGATTATTAAAGAAACCAGCAATAACTTCAAACTGATTGCTGTGATTTAAGCAGATGTTAAATACTGAAATGTAAAGACCAACAGGAAAAAATAACCCCACAGAAAGTGTTTTATATAAAAAAAAAAACTAAGACCTGATTTAAATTAACTGAATTACATATTTCAGCTACATATTCAAATCCCACCCTAGTGCAGAAGCTCATCTCAATTACCTAAAACCATAATCAAATTAAAATACAGTCATGCACCACACAATAACGTTTCAATCAAATACAGCCCACATATGGCTGGGCGTGGTGGCTCACATCTGTAATCCCAGCACTTTGGGAGGCCAAGGCAGGCAGATCACCTGAGGTCAGGAGTTTGAGACCAACCTGGCCAATATGGTGAAACCTTGTCTCTACTAAAAATATAAAAATTAGCCGGGCGTGGTGGCAGGCGCCTGTAATCCCACCTACTTGAGAGGTTGGGGCTGGAAAATTGCTTGAACTCAGGAGGCAGAGGTTGCAGTGAACCAAGATCACGCCACCGCACTCCAGCCTGGGTGACAGAGGAAGACTCTGTCTCAAAAACAAACAAACAAAAAAAACCAGACAACATATGACTATAGTCCCATAAGGTCATACTACTGTAATTTTATGGTACCTTTTCTATACTTAGATATGTTTAGATACACATATATTCGCCAGTGTTACAACTGCCTACAACATTCAGTGCTGTACAGCTTTGAGCCTTTGAGCAACAGACTACACCATATAACCCAGGTGTGTAGTAGGCCATCCCTCTTGGTTTGTGTCACAATACTCGATGATGTTCACATGATGATTAAAATACCTAAGGACATGTTTCTCAGAACGTATCCTCCATAATTAAAAGATGTATGACTGTATTAATTTCATAAGGATTAAGGACACAAACTCAAGTCAATATACTTTCTGCTTGCCTTCATAACACATTTTAGAAGAAAAACAGAAGGAAATCACATACCACTGTTGCCACAATCGGCACAGGAGATGAGTTCCTCTGGCTTCTTTTCTCGGTTTTGTTCTTTTGTACCAAGACAGAAACTACAGATGGGGATTGGTTCAGCAACCGGCTGTGAAGAAAAACACAATTCATTCCAGTACTAATACTTTTATTTAGTATTACCATAAAGACATCAAAATTATAGTTTTAAATTCCTACCAGAGTAAGTTTAGGACAATTGTTATTACTCTCCTAAATTCCAACTAAGTAGTTGAGTTTTTACAAAGCCTGCTCTGCCTGGGCCTTTACATCACAATGGTCCTTGTGATGACCATTCAGAAACTTTTTACTCCAAAAAATGCTATCCCAATCAGGTTCATCACTTAGAACCTAAATGATACAGTGTGGATTTTAAAAAGCAAACCCTTAAGACTGAAAATTTCAACTGGAATAAGTTCAAGAAGACACAGTGTAAGCCTCGAAAAAGCATGTGATCTAGTAGAAGAGCAGTAAGATATATACAAGTAAACACAGACACAGTGACTCCATGGCAGAAGACATTAAGTGCTATAAGAGAGAAACAGTAAGTGTTTTCTAGCAGTAGGAAAGAGAAATTGCAACAGTGATGTGGAGAAAGGGAAAGGTTGAAAGGGGAAAACAACATGTATTAAGCACCAGTACTATGTTATGGGATCTTTAGAAACTTGCCCAAGGACAATAGCTAACAAGTGTTAAGAGTGGTTTGTTTAATCTATGTTCCTCCTAAGAGTGATGGAGAGAAGGCAATAGAGGTAGTATAAACAGAACAGACTTAGGTGTGCAGTCTGGTAAGGCCAATGCTTAAATCATATAGTTTCTGCCATAAGGGAGAGAAAAAAAATAAAAGAAGCTAGATAAGTTCGTGAAGACTGCCACCGAAGGTAAAGAAGTTGGACTCAAACTCATTAAAATGTATACATTGAATATTTGTATTTTTTATATATCAATTATACCTAAATACAGCTTTAAAACAAAAATAAAAAAATTTTTTAAATTGGATTTGATCCTATAGGCAACTTTACAGAACCAAGAGGTAATCACTTGGAGAAAAATGAGTATTGTAGCAATATCAAAGACGAACAGGGAAAACTCCAAAGATAGGTAAAACATTTAAACAGTGATTACAATGATCTGGTGGAGACAAGATGAAAACTTGAACCAAAGCTAAGGAAATGAAACAGAGAAACAGCAATGGGCTTAAAACCAGTTGTGAGAGTAGCAGAAAAAGAAAGTGAGTTAAATATGACTAAGGGGACTGAAAAGATGGTGACGCTATCAACTGTGCACAGCAAGCCCATTTTAAAGCAGAAAGTTTGGAGGAAAGCAATTTGGAGGAAACTGATGAGTTCCATTTTAAATTTGTTTAGTTGGAGGTACCCTTAGTCACCTCTCAACTGTTTACGCTAGGCACTGTGCAGGATGGCAATGGAAAGCCCTCAAGATGCATGCATGTATTCGTTCGTTCATTCATTCCTTCATTTGCTTGCTTCCCCAAGGACAAAGTATCGAGATGCTTTTAGTCTACTGGGGAGAACAGAGAAAGTACAATAAAATGTTTGTAGGTACTATGATAGAACTATAGTAATGGAAAACAGAGGAGGAAAGTAGGGAAGGAGGTACTTTCACAGAAGTACCCTTTGACTTCAGTTTTTCCAGAAGTATTTAACAGGCAGCCCCACCAGGTTCAAAAAGGTGTACAAAAAGGTAGAAAATACAGAATCAGGTTTGGGAGTGGAATGTGAGCTCAGTTTGGGGCTTACTGAGCTTAAAAATGCTTATGTAGCTGGGCGCAGTGGCTCACACCTGTAAATCTCAGCACTTTGGGAGGCCAAGGCGGGCAGACCACCTGAGGTCAGGAATTCAAGACCAGCTGGCCAACATGGTGAAACCATCTCTACTAAAAATACAAAAATTAGTCGGGTATGGTGATGTGCGCCTGTAATCCCAGCTACTTGGGAGGCTGAGGCAGAAGAATTGCTTGAACCTGGGAGGTAGAGGTTGTAGTGAGCCGAGATAGCACTACTGCACTCCAGTCTGGGTGACAAGAGCAAAACTCCATTTTGGAAAAATATAAACTAAACTAAAACTAAACTAAACTAAAATAAAAAATAAAATAAAATACATTAACATTCATGTAGCAATACCCACTGACAATATAATACAGGGAGATCTGAACTTTAAGACAGAGACTGGTCTGGATTTAAAAATCTAGAAGTCATATACATACAAAATGGCATTAGAGCCATCAGAATTGATGAGTTTTCTCATGGAGAAAGGTATGAAGAAGACAGCTAAGGTGAGAACACCAATAACTAAGTGGCTGGCAGAGAATAAGCCAGAAAAGCAAACAGATTAATGAGAGAGTTAGGTGGAACACCAATATCAAAACATCCAACACAAACAAGCTAACAGTAGTGCTCAGCCAAGAGACTGAGAGATGAACGGCTAGTTGTCTTAATAACTATGGCTTAATCATAATTAAGCCTACCACATCCTTTCCTCAAAAAGGAGTATGAAAAAAGAACTGGGGAAGTAGGTCAGGAAAGACTTTATCCAGCAGTAAAAATTTGGGGGGCGGGGGACTCTAAAGAAGGCCTAGGAAGTCATGAGATTTAAGCTTTATTCTGTAGCCTCTAAGGTACTTATTCTGTAGCCTCTAAGGTACAACTGGGAGATTTTAGGCAGAGGAACAGTACAGCCAAGATTTAAATTTTAGAAAAGTCATTCTATAAGCAGTTAAAAATTGATTGCAAGGGATGTGATCTATAATCCAGGCCATGAGCAAAGAAGGACTGTATTAAGGTGCTGAGCAAAGAAATGAAGAAAAGAAGATAAAAGATATTAAAAGATAAAATTGTCAGGACTTGATGGCTAATTGCTTTGGGGAGGGAAGCACAGTAAGGAAGACAAGAGACTGGGAAGACAGCACTAAGAAAATGAAAAGGCAAGCCACAGAATGTAAGACATGAACAACAAATTTAACCAACAAATGGCCCATATCCAGTATAGATAAAGAACTTTTACACTGCAGTAAGGAAGAGGCAGACAGTTCAACACAGATGGCAAAAACTTCCACAGGTACTTTCCCACAGAAAATACATGAATAGCACATGAAAGGCCAACAAACATAAGGAAAGATGTTCAACCTCATTAGTCATCAAGAAAATAGACTTTCGAGAATGGCTAATATTATGAAGACTGGTAATACTGAGGGTTGATTAAAAAGTGGAACAACGGCCAGGTGCGGTGGCTCACGTCTGTAATCCCAGCGCTTTGGCAGGCCAAGGCGGGCAGATAACAAGGTCAAGAGTTCAAGACTAGCCTGGCCAACGTGGTGAAACCCCGTCTCTACTGAAAACACACAAAAAATTAGCTGGGCGTGGCGGTGGGCATCTGTAATCCCAGCTAGTCGGGAGGCTGAGGCAGAAGAATCATTTGAACCCGGGAGGCAGAGGTTGCAGTGAGTCAAAATTGTGCCATGGCACTCCAGACTGGGCGCCAGGATGAGATTCTGTCTCAAAAAAAAAAAAAAAAAAAGTTGAACAGCAACATACACTGCTGACAGGAATATAAATATAAATTAACAAGACGAATTTGAAAATGTTGACATTATCTACTAAAATTGAACATGTGCATACCACATGATCCAGCACTTCCACTGCTAGCTATACAAGCAACTGAAGTATATATTCATAAAACATGCACCAAAATGTTCAAAGCAGCATTATTCATAATATTTTATTCAAACAAAAATTACCCAAATAATTAAGTGGCTAAACAGATAAACTGTGCTGTATTCATACAGTACAATGTTAACACAGTAATAAAAATAAACAAATGTTGCCAACAACATGGATGAATATCACAAACCACACTGAAAGAACAGACAAAAGAATACACCCTGTACAATTTTTTAATGTAATGTTCAAATATAGTTCTACACTGTTATGTCAGGAAAGTGGTTACCTTTGGAAAGGAAGGAAGCAGTAGTGAATTGTAAACAGATTTCTGAGGTGCTGGTAATGTTCTCTTTCAGGACGTGGATGGTGGTTTCATAAATGTTAATTATGTGTAATTAAGGTGTACACTTAAAATCCGTGCATTTTCTGTATGTATATTTTAATTAGAGAGTTAAATTTAAATTAATAAAAAATATAGTATAGGACCATGGTACCTTGGAATATTCTTCAAGAAATATCAATAGTGATTTGGACATTAAAGTTTGGAACTTAGAAAACAGGCTAAAGATAGACTGAAAAGATATCAACCTGCAGGTGATAACTGACAGTACTCAGTAAGAACGTGGAGTGGGTAGAAAAGGGTAGAAAGGAAGGAGAGGGGAGTACAGAAATGGGATAAAGACTGAGAGAAGCATACCAACATTCACGAACACCTGAGAAAAAAAAGGAGACCACAAAGGACCAATCTAAGAGAAAACAGAAGCAAAAGAAGCAATGACACAAGAACTTCAAGTAGAGAGTAATCAATAATCAATTTTGGAAAGATAAAGTATCTACTGGAACCTGGGCAGCAAGCAAAACCCCATCTCTACAAAAAATACAACAATTAGCCGGGTACGGTGGTAAGCACCTGTAGTCCCAGCTACTTAAGAGGGTGAGGTAGGAGGATCACTTGAGCCCAGAAAGTCAAGGCTGCGGTGAGCCATGATCATGCCACTGCACTCCCGCCTGGCAACACAGCGAGACTCTGTCAAAAAAAAAAAAAAAAAAAAAAAAAGGTATCTACTAGATTCTGCAATTGAGAAATAGTTGAAGGCATCATTGTGAGAGAGCCCTTTTCAGTGACAGAATAAGAACTAAAGTCACAGGACCAAAAAACTGCCATGAAGGGACAGATAAAAGGCAGCTAAAAAGAAACTGCAATAGGTTTTAATGTATTCCAGGTGTTCAAGATGGGAAAGACTAAACCTATTTAAATGTAGAACGGAAGACAAATGTAGTAAGAGATTGGACCTATTAGATTACTGTTCTGATTTTAAAAAGAAGATGAATTGTAAAGCATAGGTAAAGATACTGGCTTAATAGAAATACATTCTTTGTAGGAGGGATGGGGGGATGCCCATTTCTGACAGCCTCCATTATTTCTGGAAAATGGGAAATAAAATCACCTGGTAAATGTGGCGCACGGATTGGCCAGAAAGAACATGAAAAAGTAATAATTGACCAAGAAAACTGAGAGGAAAGATTGAGTGGGTTCAAAAACACACATAACAAAAACGCCCCCCATCAAAACAGAAAGCAGACACACATCCTTCAGTCAAGATAGAATCAGGGAAGTATGCATTAAGAAAGAGAATAAACTGAAAATACATGAGAAAAAAGTTGAGGAAGCCCCTGCAAAATGGCCTCCATATTTCCACTAAAACAAAAGGCAACATTACTTGCCATAAGAAAAATTGATGGTTTGGGCATTTACAGGGAGCTGCAAAGGTCTCAAAGTCTCTGTGTGGAAGGCGGAAGCAACTGGTGACAGAAAATAAAACTGTCCATCAGCTCTAAACATGAAGCTATGATTTGAAAGAATTCATTTATACTGGATCCCATCAAAATAGTTATACAACTTTTTAAATACTTCTGAAGCCTTGGACTGACAAAAACAGAGAGCTAGAGAGGTATAAGCCACAGGGTAAGGGGCCCTCGAGTGCAAATGCAGACGTTTCTCAAATGGCAGATCACAAAGTAGAGGCTGACCATCATAAGAAGAAGGGAGCTGACAAGCTGGAAGTGTAAGGAGTTAAAGTACTGTAAGAATCAGGATAAAACTACAAAGGTTCAATAGGAGGTGAAAGAATTGGAAAAGGAGGATTGAAGATTATACCAGCAGAGGAGCTTTAACGTTTGTGATTTCTTTTATTCATTTTTTGTTTCATTTGTTTGTTTGTTTTGTGGACAGGGTCTATGTTTTGTGGAACATAGGCCCATGCTGGAGTGCAGTGGCTATTCAGAGGCATGATCATGACTCACTGCAGACGTGAACTCCTGGACTCAAGCAATCCTCCTGCCTTCAGCTACCTGAGTAGCTGGGACCTAGGCATGTTAGAGTTTGCAGCTTCAATCCTAAGTATAAGGTTCTGGCTAATGAAGGAAACCCCAAATGGCAAACATGCATGAATTCTTTTTTTTTTTTTTTTTTTTTTTTTTTTGAGACAGAGTCTTGCTCTGTCGCCCAGGCTGGAGTACAGTGGTGCGGTCTCACCTCACTGCAAGCTCCGCCTCCCGGGTTCACACCATTCTCCTGCCTCAGCCTCCCGAGTAGCTGGGACTACAGGCGCCCACCACCACGCCCAGCTAATTTTTTGTATTTTTAGTAGAGATGGGGTTTCTTTTTTTTTTTTTTTTGAGACGGAGTCTCGCTCTGTCGCCCAGGCTGGAGTGCAGTGGCGCGATCTCGGCTCACTGCAAGCTCCGCCTCCCGGGTTCACGCCATTCTCCTGCCTCAGCCTCCCGAGTAGCTGGGACTACAGGCGCCGCCACCTCGCCCGGCTAATTTTCTTGTATTTTTAGTAGAGACGGGGTTTCACCGTGTTAGCCAGGATGGTCTCGATCTCCTGACCTCGTGATCCACCCGTCTCGGCCTCCCAAAGTGCTGGGATTACAGGCTTGAGCCACCGCGCCCGGCCAAGATGGGGTTTCACCATGTTAGCCAGGATGGTCTCGATCTCCTGATCTCGTGATCCACCTGTCTTGGCCTCCCAAAGTGCTGGGATTACAGGCGTGAGCCACCACGCCTGGTCGCATGAATTCTTTAATAATAAGCACTCCTAGCCACTGAGGGCACAGTGGTAATGAGGCAGACACAGCCCATGTCTCATGGAGCTTGCATTCTGGGTCAGTACTGAAGAAAGCAAGAATGAACATAATGGAATCTGGAAGTCAAGAAGCTGAGAAGGCATGATTTTAGAAGAATCATATAAATGTCTTTATCAGTAAAAATGATGACAGTTCCCAAGATAAGAAAGTTTTGCAAAGACAGTTAAAGAAAAGAATATTGGTAAATAACAGTCTCTGCCTCTAAAGCCAAGATAATGGTATTAACAGACGGAAAGAACTTCATATCAGAAAAATTTGTCCATAGGGAGCAACGATCATCCTTAGAGGCAGTGAAGATCAAAGAATGTGTCAACTCTTCTTACTGGGCCTCTCTCCACTACACCATCCTTTATAAAACAGGGGTGAGAGTATGGAAAAGTTGTTCTGCTTGAGGGATATATACACAATTCAATGTAGCGACCTATGAACGGTGGGTCACAGTACCACGTTCACATATAAAGCACATTATATCACTTCAGCAGTCTGGATTTAAAAAGGAACAAAGTTGGGTTTAGAGCAATCACTGAAGAAAAGCCTATTTTAGGACAGGGACTAGAGGGAAGACTGAGAACAGTATCACAATTCAAACTAAATTACCAAAATTAACATACTTAAGTATGGCAAAATACTTGGCCAATCTGCTATACTTCTCAGGGACAGATTAGATCATTTTATTACTACTTAACAAACATAAAAGGGAAAAAAAGAAAGTCTGGAAAACAATAGTTTGTTTTCTTCTTCAGCATAGGAAACAGTCTTAGAAAGTTAAGACTACGGAGTAATCTGTGTCTTCAAACATGTGTCTTTATCACCCAGAACAAGACAGTAAAGTTTCTAACTGCAAAAAAAAAAAAAAAAAAAAAAAAAAAAAAAAATGGTATTCAAAATCATAACTAAGAAACCCCTAGCAAAATTGTACCCCATGTTCCTGTATGCTCCCTGTAATATTACTACTGTTAATACTTCTTTTATATACGGCCAGTTTCACATTACTAGACGTTGTCTATCCCAAACCAAATTAGCTTCAGCCATTCACACCTACTCATGAAAATGAAGGGTGGAGGCGCAGTGATTCAAACTGGCTGTGTTGTTACTTAGAGCTGGATAGACAGTTTAACCAAATTATTCTAGCACTTATCAAATAATCCGTCTTAGACCTTGCTTACTCATGACACAAAACAATTTGCTGATTAGTCCCAATAATGACAACTTAAGTTTATACAATATTGATATTTACAGTGTGAAAATAAAGCTGAAAAGCAATTTGTTAAGCCAAATAAAGGCGTTATTCCAAGCAGAGCCAAGCTGTATAAAAACAGTTTTCAGTCACACATGGCACGCTCCCCATTGAAGACGCATATTCTTTGGCCAAACATAAAAATAATAAACTTTTCAGCTGCCAAACCAAAGTGAATCCACAGAGAACTACTATTACTGATAATGATCATGACATTTTAACTAAGTGATAATTTCAGTTTGTTTTTTAAGTGCAATTTGGGAAAGAGCAACAGTACCTTGGGGGTTTAATCATTTCAGCTGATGAGCTACAGCAACAAATGGTTTAAATAAATCATCTAGGTTAAGACACAGTCTATCAGTTTTCTTTAATTTGTTGGTCAAATAGTACTGCTAATCAGTACACCATGATTTGTTTTACAGTATGCCAAACTATATTGTTAAAAGCATTTAAAAATTGTAACTCCAGATCACTCTCATTCCCAAACTATTAATGAGCATGAAACCCAGTTAGGTAGGGCTAAAACTATATTGGGTTCACCGTAAGATATGAATCTGAAATGCACTAAGGTGGTTATAGGAAAAATAGAAGAGATAGTCATAGTATTTTCCAAGTAAAAGTCTACAAGCTGATTTCAATTGCTCTGTATCACAAAGACAAAAACTACTGATAATCAGTGAATACAACTTTTAAAAATCTGTGCAGAGACAGAAAATATGCCATATGTTTCTCTCAGACCTATCCAAGCTTCTTATACTGTATTGTTCCCATGATCTATATAAAGTAAACCTGTTCCTACAACTAATAAAAGAAAAAAGGTTGTAGCAAATGACTTTACACACCATTAACCACAGCAGCCACAGTGAATCTGTTAAAAGGTAAATCAAAGCATGTCATTCAGCTGCCCCAAACTCTCCAGTCCAATTGCTTCCATCTCAGATTAAATGCCACATGAACTACAAGGTCCCATGTGATCTGTACTCCCCTGTTTTCCCCCTCAGTTGCCTCTGTGACCTCATCTTCTATTGCTCTCTCCCTCTACACTCCACTCCAGCTTCCTTGCTTAGGTTTTCAAGGCAGCGGTTACAGGCACAGGGCCTTTGCATCTGCTTTCCTTCTATATCTAGAATATTTGTCCCTAGATCTTTCAGATCTCTACTCAGGAAGTCACCTTCTCAGTAAGGCTTTTTTTGAACACCCCATCTAGCATTTAAAAGCAACCCACCAACCCCAATAATTTACAAGTTCCTTCCCTGCTTTGTTTTTTTCCCCTTAACCCTTTTCACTAATTAACATGTATGTATATCTTATTCTTAACTAAATGAAACTTCTATGAAGGCTCTGATTTTCATCTGTTTTTTAGGACCATATTCCTACTACTAAAAACAATGCCTAAGCTGGGCGCGGTGGCTCATGCCTGTAATCCCAGCACTTTGGGAGGCTGAGGCGGGTGGATCACGAGGTCAGGAGTTCGAGAGCAGCCTGGCCAACATGCTGAAACCCTGTCTCTACTAAAAATACAAAAATTAGCTGGGCATGGTGGTGGGCGCCTGTAATCCCAGCTATTCAGGAGGCTGAGGCAGGAGAATCGCTTGGACCCAGGAGGCGGAGGTTGCAGTGAGCCGAGATTGTGCCACTGCACTCTAGCCTGGGCAACAAGACCGAGACTCCATCTCAAAAAAAAAATAAAAATAAAAACAAAAACAAAAACAATGCCTAGTAAACTCAATAAGTATTGCTGCATAATTAATTGAATTACCTTGTAGAACTAGATAAAATAAGAGTACCTTACATAGAAAGAACAATGAGTTGGTATGAACCTGATAAAAAGCCATGTGCACTGCAATAATAATCACAGCAGTACAGAAAAGGTCTACTGGTTACAAAGCAATCTCACAAAGTGATTTCATGGCCATAACTAAGTAAGATTTCTGCTACAGCAACTCAAAAGCAGAGGGAGACTTGTGGCAGAGGGTACCAAGATTGTGTACCTTGTGTCATCGGTTGCCCTACATCTCCTTAAGCACCATGTTGAGATCGCTATAATAATCACCAGATGGCAGTATTGAGGCAAACACAGGGTGGATGATTCTGTAACAAGTAGGCATTCTGACTTGAACTTTTAGAAATAACTTTTAAAAACAGGAACAGTAAAAATTTTGCCCAATGTTCTCTGTTAAAGTTTATACCATGAAAGAATTTTTAATCATAACCATTTAGAATATCTTAAATAATGACATTTTCTAGATATACAGATATATCTGAGATATTCTCATCTTAAAGTCCAATTTTCATTTCTTTTCTTTTTTTTTTTTTGAGACAGAGTTTTGCTGTTCTTGCCCAGGTTGGAGTGCAATGAGGCGATCTCGGCTCACTGCAACCTCCGCCTCCTGGGTTCAAGCGATTCTCCTGCCTCAGCCTCTCGAGTAACTGGGATTACAAGCATGCGCGACCACACCCAGCTAATTTTGTATCTTTAGTTGAGATGGGGTTTCACTATGTTGGTCAGGCCGGTCTCGAACTCTTAACCGCAGGTTATCCACCCACCTTGGCTTCCCAGAGTGCTGGGATTACAGGCGTGAGCCACCACGCCCGGTTTCAATTTTCATTTATTTCCCCCAATACCGTCTTTAATTTTTTTAAAGGCCATAAACCTATAATTATCTATATTTTCTAGTATCTTCTGAGGAACTCAAATCTAACTTTATTTTGTCTCTGTTCTTAAACACTGACAAAAAGAACAGTCAAGAACCTGTTTTATTATATGTAATTATTTCTAGTTCTTTTAAGACTGAACTGAATGATAAATTCTATAATTTGTCACCACTGAAATTTTCATGGGAAAAAACTGCACTTGTAAACTCAAACTCCTGACTTTGGAAACCTCTAAGAGATCACTTCATAAGCAATCAGGCAATACAGGTATGCGGTTTCTAAAAGCTACAAAATTTCTCAAGTTTTACAGCCACTGGAAATTACTGAGACACACTGGCATAGCCAATTAAAAGAGTATGGCAGAAGTACATATATAATTCATGTAATACTCCCTATAACACTCAAACATGCACTAAGCAACAAAAAAGAATAATGAGCACATCCTTCTATAGACTTAAACACAAAAAATCTATAAAATATCTATGGTTTCAATGTCCCCTCCAAGTCTGGTGTTAAGAGGTGGGTGGGGGCTTTCGGAAGATAATTGGGCCATGAGGGCTGCGCCCTCATCACCAGATTAATGCTGTTATCAGGGGAGTGGGCTAGTTATCGTTGGAATTTGGCCCCCTTTTCCTGTCTCATAATGCTCGCTTCTATCTTCTGCCCTTATGCCATGTTATGGCACTGCAAGAAGGCCCTCACAGAGAGATGTGGCCCCTTGATCTTGGACTTCTCAGTCTCCAAAACTACGAACCAAATAAACATCTTTACTTTATAAATTACCCAGTATGTGGCGTTCTGTTACAGTAGCAGAAAACAGACTAAAGCATACATAAAACTTACGTTCAACTATAATTATTGCAACTCATTTCTTTAAAATCTAGTAGTGTACCACAAAAGGACACATTATATGATTCCATTTATATGAGGTACCTAGAATAGGCAAATTCATAGAGACAGAAAATAAAACAGGTTATCAAAGGCCACGGGAAGTGGAGAATGGGAAGTTATTGTTTAATGGATACAGAGTCTATTTGAGATGATGGAAAAGTTCTGAATGAATGAGAAAGAAATGGATGGTGGTAATGGTATCACGACAGTGTGAATGTACTTAATGCCACTGAATTATACACTTAAAAAATAGTTAAAATGGTAAATTTTTATATAAATTTTACCATAATAAAAAATGAACAAAACCAATTAGTACAAATTTTTCATATTTTCACAAATCAGATGATTTAAGTAATAGGTCAAAACTCATGCAATGAAAAGCAACTACTATAATTTGTTCTCATCTTGAAACCTGTATTTTTAACCATTCCTGTAGAATCCTAGGAATGTTAAATCTTGTATGCAGTAAACAGAATTAGAAATATAATTGTATATAATTGTGGCCCATCAAAAATGAAAAAAAAAGTTACTAATAACAATTATATTTGGCTACTGAATTTAAATGTTAGCCATTTTATTTTCACTGTACCTACATGCAAGTTAGTTATCTTTTAATCCAATTGCATAAAAACAACTCACCTTTATGTCTTAACAATTTTCTTGTGAAGTAAGTCTAAGAATTAAACCTAACAATCAAACACTTTTCAGTATCAAACAAAAAATTCTTTCACCATATATCTTATCCATCCAGGTTACCCTGAGCATAAACCACCATAACCTTCTCTCAAATCTATCCCTCTACAACTACAACCTACACTGCCGCTCCAGTCTTCTAGTGGCTCCCTGGCACTTTATCCCACCCCTTTCTTCTCCCACAGTTATAATCAAGTAAAGTAAATTTAACCTGAAATTAACTTTCTTCGGTGGGTATTTGTTTCACAGAACTTGAGACAAATAATTTTCAGCAGAGATGTTATCTATAAGTTGATAAACATCTACAGACAAGCACTCTACTATATAAATACCTGAAGGACAAAGAGCAGTAAGTCTTAAGCTTAGAAGAGTAGAAAATTGGAGTATTCTCAGGCATGGTACAGTGAAGGAAACCAAAATGATGCTCAATGGCTGGGCATGAGGAAAATGAATATTGCAAGGTTGTCAAAATATAACCCAATACACAATAAGAAGTCTAGTAAATGTTACTCCTTGGTGGACATTTTAACATAACATAAAAATTTGAGTCAATCAAAGAAAAGGTTGTATTCACATTTTCAAAGCACTTATCAATTCAAAAGACAAAATCCACACAAAACAATTAGAAACCAATTAAGTACCATTCATATTTTCCACTCACACACCAAAAAAGTAAGCCTTTTAAGAGAATCTTTGCAAAATTAGTTATTTCCAATATCATAAGAGTAACAAACTAGCACACATACTCCCTTTAGGAAACTCATCCTTTGTCAGAAAGTGCTGACACTTTGAGGAAGAAGCAAGCTGAACATTCTAAAACATATGGTTCTCTTTCACTCAGGCAAGCCCTCCATGTTAATGTTACCAAGTTTTTCATTCTTTCACTAATAATAGCCTACCAAATCCTTTCTGACAGTTTTGAATTCCATTTTTATCCACCTTTTCCAAACTGATATCCTAGGTGAGCAGATATCACCACTTAATTCACCTCAAGTGAATTTGTATATACTAAGTGTTTGTTGAAATTTAAATGCAACAAAACCATGCTTAGCTCCATTTATCATTACTTACTCAGAGCCTTTCCTCCTAGATTCTGTATCTTCAAGGAAACTATATTTGGGTGGACTTTAAGTTCTTCAGCATCCCACATACTATCAAGTATTCTATGACTGCTTATTAAACATTTTTAAGGATAATCTGTTCTCAAAAGTACACACTTGCAAAAGATTTATAATAAAAAAAAAAAACATGAATGGCCTGGGAAAAGACCTATAATTTGCATTATTCATAGTCTATAACTTTCTATAATTTTAATCAACTCCAACATAACCCATTAGCCATTATAAAACTTTAATAGGGATGCTAAATTGAATTCATTTTTATTATGATGAGTTCATTCAATGATTTCTACAATTAGACATCAATAGGATTATTGGTCAAAGTTAAGGATACAATTAGATCAGTAATGATCAACTTCAATTTCCAGTTGTACTATATATGTAGATTATTGGAAACTGAGATGAGAAACCAATCATCTATTAAGATACTATAACAATGTTCTATTTCTTAATCAGAAGTGACATCAAAAATGACAGTATCTATATTTGCTGAATTTAAATTCGAAGCTAAGAAACTGTAAAGTGTTATCTTTCTTTCACAGGTTTAGTGGTTATTTGAAAGCTCCACTTTCTATTTGTCAGTGATACATAATTTTCCTCATTCATCCAAATACAGGATGATACTTAAAAATTATTATTGCCTCTCCCTTCCTTTGTGATCCTTTTCTTTCTACTTTAGTTTCTTTTACATACCTCTCTCCTGACTCAGTCATGTCACCATATTCAATCTCCTACACAGACTGACTCCCTCTACTCTTCCTTTCCTTTGACTTTTTTCTGCATATTGCTACCAGATTAATCCTCCTTAAATACTATTTGTATCCAGTCATTTGCCTGGCTCAAAACTTACAGAATATTTCTCAACTGTCAACTCCCACAGGCTGGAATTCAATTCCCTCCTTTATAAACTAAACTAACTTTCTCACTCTATCTTCCTTTATTCCTAATCCACTCATTCATCTTCAGAAATCATACTTTACGCTCATTCTCCAGGGTATTTTACCCCTTCTCTCAAAGTCATTTGTATCTCTACCTACAAGAATCAGCTCAGCAGTACTTAGAAACAGACTGGGTTCTGCCACTGTGGCATCACTTTGAGCAGGTTAGTTAACCTTTTTAGTGTTAAAATACAACATACCTGCCTTTCAAGTTAATGTGAAGATTAAATCAGATAAAGTTATAGCTGTGTAATTCAAATGTAAGAAACACCTAGTAAGTGCTAGTTTATGCTACACCTTTTTCAAAACTGTATCTATCCTTCAAAGCTTATTTTTGTTAACTGACTGACTGCTACTTCTTAACTCAGGGCAAGTTTTAGTTCTATTTTAACTTCCTGAAATAGGCAAGTTAATTAAAATTTCCTGTGGCCTAAGAAATTCTGTATATATGGTATTTACTTACACAATTGCATTAAGAGTTTTAAAGTCTTTGTACACACACATTTACCACACTGCATATTACCCACCTAAAAAATAATTTAGTGGTACTTGAGTATAAGAGCATTAGCAAAAGAATATTTCTATGCTAAAATACATATAGAAGTGATGGTTGCCAGGCACAGTGGCTCACGCCTGTAATCCCAGCACTTTGGGAGGCTGATGCAGGTGGATCATCTGAGGTCAAGACTTTGAGACCTGTCTACCCAACCTAGTGAAACCTCATCTCTACCAAAAATACAAAAATTAGCGGGGTGTGGTGGCAGGCGCCTGTAATCCCAGCTACTCAAGAGGCTGAGGCAGGAGAATCACTCAAACCCAGGAGGCGGAGGTTGCAGTGAGCCAAGATCACGCCATTGCACTCCAGACTGGGCGACAGAGCAAGACTCTATCTCAAAAAAAAAAAAAAAAAAAAAAAAAAAAAAAAAAACAAGAAAAAAAAAGTGATATTTTAGAAGAAGCAAGATGTTCAACAATATTTTCATGTTCATTAAATTTTTAAAAGATTGTTATTGTAGGCATTTATTTTGGCCAAATAGAAGTTTAAGAACACTTGAACAAATCGGCAAATAGCATCATTTTCTTCAAGACCTAGAAGAATAATAACTGATACATAGCTAATAGAATGCAAGGTTCTGTTATCAGAATCATGAGGTTTGGAACTAAAAGGGATCTTCAAAAATCATTATACGCTCCTTAAACAAAGAAAAAAATCACTGTCAAGGGTGCACATGACTAGTAAAGTGACAAAAGTAACATTCAAAGTCAGGTCGATATTCTGACTCCAAGTTCCTAACTCTAAATACATTATGCAGTTTTCAACTCAGTTGCTCAAGTGAACAATCTATAGCTAAAATGTGAGGAAGGGAGAGGAAGGAGAGAAGGAAGAAGGAGGAAGGAGGCTTTACAGGTAGAAAATGCTGGGTTTCTATTATTGGTAAATAGTGATAGTAACATAATATAGTGCAGAATGGTTTAAAGTTGGATATTTAAAACAAATACTGACCAGAGGTTCTCTGCTGCCTTCATCAAAGAACAGCATTATTCATAGCAAATAGAAATCAATCTTTTACTCCCTTTTTCCACTCTCAGAGAATTATTAAGAAAGGGGAAAAGATAGACAAAAATGTGGAAGCTACAGCAGGTTCCTAAATGTAACTAAAACATTAGTAATAAGACGTTTTATTTTAACACAGCACATTAGTGTCTCTGTAACTTAGTAAGACAAAAACTTTTCTACCTAAAAAACTAAGACAAGGCATTGAGAGGGTCAAGAAAGGTGGAAGGAGGTTGAAATGTAGAGTAAGTGGCGGCTAGTAACAAGTTCCTAGAGGCAATGTGGTCAAGGGACTTTTTAAAAAACTGTAAGACTCCGTTCTAAATTTTTTCTATGCTACAATAAAAATCTTGAAACTCGCAGCCCAATAAAAAAAAAAAGTGAGTAATTTTTCAGTAATTTTTTAAAAGGCATGGGGCTTAAGTTTGATTCTGTGCAGTACAGAGGGAAGAGAAACACCCAAGGAGCTAGGGCAAAAGTTAGATGAAGGCCTTGGGAACCTAGCCAGAAGTGAGTGTAACAATCAAGTCCCTGGAGATCTGTACAGATCTTGAGAAGAATGAAACTCTCCTACAACAAGGAATAGGGGCTTGTCAAAAGACAAGCCTCAGTTGTCAGCTACATCTAGGCTGCAGCAGGAAATGCTTGGTTACCTACAAAGAGAGCATCTTGGAGTTCTAGGTCTCCTACATGTAAACAAAGATACTTAGTACGTCTTTGTCTGCTTTACTGTTTTTAGTTTCAACAGAAAAGCTTTACTATTTATCCTAATTATAAAATCGTAACATTCATACTAAAATTTTGACAATAAAATGAGAGATAAGACTAAAATTTTCTCCTAATCTTTCACTTCCTCCTCCTAATAGCCAGCATCTACTGAGAACTTAATCACAAGCACTGTTCTGTATGCTTTACAGGTATTAAAACCTTCAGACCTCACAACTGTCCTATGGGGAAGGTAGTATCATCACCACTTTCCAGATAGGAAACATCCCCAGAAAGATTAATTTGGGTTACCCAAGTCATAAAGATGTAAGTGGCACAGCCCAGATACAAATCCAGGCAGTCTGGCTCCAGAGCTTGCATTCTTCAACCTGATGTTATACTGTCTCTTTTCCTGTATATTGTTTTCAGCTTTTTCTTTACACAGATTTTAAACAAAACAAAACAAAACAATCAGTCTGGCAAATATAGCAACACCCCATCTCTTCTAAAAATACAAAAATTAGCCGAGCGTGGTGGTGTGTACCTGTAATCCCAGCTACTCGGGAGGCTGAAGCACGAGTATCACTTGAACCTGGGGGGTGGAGGTTGCAGTGAGCCAAGACTGCACCACTGCACTCCAGCCTGGGTGACAAGAGCGAGACTCTGCTCAAAAACAAAAAACAAAAAACAAAACCCACACATACACACAGATGAGTCCATAGCAGGATGGGGTATAATCTGCTTTTTTGCTAAATTTTTATTTCCACATCAACAAATTCAAATCACTATCATCTTTCTTAAGGCTATGTAACACTTCACTAAATGCTATAAGGTAATTTGACCAATCCCATATTGATGAGCATTTAAATTACTTCTAATTTTTTATTATATGCAATACTGCAGTCAAACAGCTTTGTACTTACATCTTTACTACTTTTTGGATTATTTCCTTAGGACATATTCCTTGAACTGGAATTACTGGGCCAAAAGGTATGCACATTTCTAAGATTTTTGATCCATACTGCCGAAGTAAATTTCAGAGAGGCTGTACTCCCACCTCTCTATGTGTACCAGCTATTAAGCTGCTGTGTTTCAAGTCCAAGTTCACTCTTCTCTACCGGGCCTTATGATGTGGGGCTCGGATTCTACATACTTCCTTTCTCCTGTCAGGTGGCTTCCCGTTCAGCTCCACCAGCCAGGAACACACTAGAGGAAGACTAGAACATAAAGTTGACAAAAGAACGGACTTGCTCCTTGCTATCTCCTATCCTGCCACTGGAACCCTAGCATTGGCCCTTTCTGAGGAGAAACGGTTGTTTCCAGTCTTCGGCTTCTTTTCAGCTCTCTCAGAACTAGACTTACCATGCTTCCCAGAAAGCCCAACAGCAGCAGGGCAAGGCATCTTTCTGAGAGATCTGAGACCCAACTTTGTGGGGCCTCTCACTCAAGTCTTTGAAAGTAATCAGGCAATGGGCCTTCCTTGTAAGTTTGAATCTCGGCTCCATGAAGCCCCCGCTCCAAGCTTCTAATAATTCACATCTCTTTTTTTTTTTTGTTCCCCCAGCCCATGGTGTTGTAGCTGATTCCAGAAGTTATTACCTCGGCGTTACTTCAATTTTCCATTTTGCATTTCAGTTCTCCAGCATCTGCTTTATCAATTCCCTACACATCATTTTCTTTACTGAAGTATCCAATGTGGATTCTATTTAGTATCTTAGCAACCTGGCATACCTACCTATCTTCAGGAGGTCAGTGTTATAGGCTAAATTTTGCTCCCTGCAAAAATTCATATGGTGAAGCCCTAATTCCTCAATGTGACTCTATTTGGACAGAAAGCCTTTAACAGAGGTAATTAAGGTTAAATAGATCATAAAGATGGGGCACTAATCCAACAGGACTGGTATCCTTATAAGAGGAAGAGAAATCAGGAGTGTACTCACAGAGAAAAGCCTGTGTGAGGACACAGCAAAAAGGTGACCATCTGCAAGACATGGAGAGAGGATAACCTTGCCAGTGCCTTGATTTGCAACTTCCAGTTTCCAGAATTGTGAGAAAACAAATTTCTGTTAAGCCATTTAGTCTACAGTATTCTGTTATAACAGCCTTAGGACACTAGTAGTCAGCTAGCGAAATCACCTCATACTATTTGTATCTTTAATGTTACCTACACAGACCATTATTGTGCATAAGGATATTTAGTTAGGTGCTAGAGAAACAAATATATAATAAAACTAGCTCCCTGCTGCTGGGTCTTATGATCTAGTTGTAAAATTAACATGTGTGCATTAACATTACAATACAGGATAGCATATGCTAAGTAACAAACATAATGAAAGTATTATAGATAAGGTGCCTGAATAAACTGATTCAAATTAATGCTTTCCTAAACTGTATAAGCCTAAAGGATTCAGGAAAAAAAGAAGTAGGAGCACACTTATTTTTTAAATAACTACATAAAGCTTTAATAGGCGAAGTCCTTTTTTTAGACATAGATTCAAGCACTCTCACCAGACCTTGCGAAGAATGAAAAGCTAGGCCAAGACGGGCGGATCACGAGGTCAGGAGATCGAGACCATCCTGGCTAACACAGTGAAACCCCGTCTCTACTAAAAAATACAAAAAAACTAGCCGGGCGAGGTGGCGGGTGCCTGTAATCCCAGCTACTCGGGAGGCTGAGGCAGGAGAATGGCGTAAACCCGGGAGGCGGAGCTTGCAGTAAGCTGGGATCCGGCCACTGCACTCCAGCCTGGGCGACAGAGCAAGACTCCGTCTCAAAAAAAAAAAAAAAAAAAACTGAAAAGCTAATTTTTCCCTCGAAAACCACTGACATATTTTGCAGTCTACTCAACTTTATAAAAAATCTTGAAAATAAGAACCCCAACTTTCAAGATCCTACATTACCATCTTTAATTCAATAGACTAGTAAATGAGATCATTTGTTCTAGAAATGACTATTCACAATGCTGATCAACGTTAAAAATCAGTACTTCGGCCGGGTGCGGTGACTCACACCTGTAATACCAGCACTTTGGGAGGCCGAGGCGAGCAGATCACCTGAGGTCAGGAGTTTGAGAGCAGCCTGGCCAACACGGTGAAACCCCATCTCTATTAAAAATACAAAAATATTAGCCGGGTGTGGTGGCGCGCACCTGTAGTCACAGCTACTTAGAGGCTGAGGCAGAAGAATCACTTGAACCTGGGAGGCAGAGGTTGCAATGAGCCAATATCATGCCACTGTACTACAGCCTGGGCGACAAGAGTGAAACTCCATCTCTAAAAAAAGTCACTATTTCTACATATAAATGGAATCATACAGTCAGTAGCCTTGTGAGTCTAGCTTCTTTTGCTTAGGAGATTACATGTGAGATTCATTCATGTTAATGGCTGTGTCATAGTTTGTTCCTTTTCATTGCTAGTAACATTCCATTGTACGACTAGGCCACAATCCATTCCTCATTTGAGGAACATTTGAATTGCTTCCAGATTTTGATTCTTATAAAGTCATTATAAATATTCGTGTTTAAAAAAAATCAGTACTTTTCTGTCTTCAAAGTCCTTTGAAAATATATTCTCTACATTACCCTAATGTTGCTCAGAAACATACAAAAGCATACTCTAAGTTAACATTACATCAAATTAAAATGTATCTGACTTAAATATATTTCATCTTCAATACTACATCCATAACAGTATAAATAAAGCCTTAAGCGTTTAACGAGTTTGAAGCCCGAGGACAGTAGCTCTCAAAAGAAAAGACAGTATGATAAGGGTGGAGAACATAGTGACGTAATGCTCAGTAAGGAAAGCCCTGACAAATGCAGACTGCACACACACAATAAGAGATCAGGAAAGCCAGGATGAAGCAGCCAGCTTGGTTTCATGCTGCAAATTTTTGGCAGACATTCAACTCCTTCTGCTGTTTTCCTAGCCAGCACATTTATCTATGTAATGTCACCAGATCCAGAGAGGGAGTGAGGTTGCAAGGAGGGGGAAGAGGAGAAAAACTGTTTTACAGGCTGCCAGCCCTTCCACACATGCTGTTACTATACAAAGGATGTCTAGAAAGCCAATGTGCTGCACATATTCAAATGCTGCAAGCAAATACACACACACACACACTCTCTCTCTCTCTCCCCCCCTCCCCCCTCCCTCTCCCCACAACATCCATCCATCCATCCATCCATCCATCCATCCATCCAAAGAACAACTGCAGAAAAGGAACTGCCTTTGAAAAGAAGAAAAGCCCATAATTAAAGTCTTGATTCAGAAGCAATGACTTCCTTCTGAAAATGATTTCAGTTCTTGGGGGAAGAAGGTGGGGATACTAACCCTATAGGGAAATAACTTGTATTCTGCAAAAAAGCCTGACCTGATCTGGTCCCGGCCAACTACAAGCATATGCTACCACAGAAATAAACAAAGTTTTTGAGAAGCAAAAGTATACTGTCAAATAACAATTACCTTCTTAATACCTAATATACACACCACTTTGCCAAGGACTAGGAGGAATAAAAATGAATTTTAAGAAACATTTGCCGGGCGCGGTGGCTCACGCCTATAATCCCAGCACTTTGGAGGCTGAGGCGGGTGGATCACAAGGTCAGGAGTTCAAGACCAGCCTGGCCAAGATGGTGAAACCCCGTCTCTACTAAAAATACCAAAAAAATTAGCTGGCCGTGGAGGCGGGCGCCTGTAATCTCAGCTACTCGGGAGGCTGAGGTGGAGAATCGTTTGAACCTGGGAGGTGGAGGCTGCAGTGAGTTGAGATCGCGCCACTGCACTCCACCCTGGGTGACAGAGACTCCATCTCCAAAAAAAAAAACAGTTTAGGGACCCTAGAAGAGTCTAGTCTTATCTGTACCTAGGACAGTTTGCTGTTCTTAGCATTCTTGTAAGTAGGTGTCTGAGAGTATATATGTGTATGTGTCCATGTGCACATGTGTGTACACAATAGTAATATCAAAACGAAAACTGTACCTGGAATATAAAACTACAGATCAGAACGTATAGCTCATAGAAACAGTCAGGCCTATTGGCTTCTATAAATGGACACTCCAACTCCATAACATCTTGCGTTACGTTACCTCACCTCAGGTTGGGTATACCTTATCTCTGAAATGCTTGGGACAAGAAGTGTTTCAGATTTCAAATGTTTTTTGGATTTTGGAATATTTGCATTATACTCATTGGTTGAGCATCCCAAATCCAAAAATTCAAAATCGAAAATGCTCCAATGAGCATTTCCTTTGAGAGTCATGTTCATGCTCAAAGAGTTTCAGATTTTGGAACTTTTTGGATTTCGGATGCTCAATCTATACTAGCAAGTACAATACATGAAGATATAGACCGGGAGTATTTATTTAACCTAAGAAATCAGTTGGCTGGGCACATGCCTGTAATCCCAGCACTGTGGGAGGCCGAGGTGGGCAGATCACCTGAGGTCAGGAGTTCCAGACCAGACTGGCCAACATGGTGAAACCCCGTTTCTACTGAAAATACAAAAATTAGCTGGGTATGGTGATGCACACCTGTAATCCCAGCTACTTGGGAGGCTGAGGCATGAGAATTGCTTAATCCCGGGAGGCAGAGTTGCAGTGAGTCAAGATCATGCCACTGCACTCCAGCCTGGATAACAGAGCAAGACTCCATCTCAGGAAAAAAAAAAAAAAATCAGTCAACTTACTCTAATCTAAAACCAAAAATGCCTTTTTCATAATACTGTATCTCCAAAACTATCATGCAATTTGCCCCTAAGAACATGTCATAAGAAACAAATAGGAAATATCGTGTGCTGAAATCATGAGTTATAAATAACTTTATTCTACAATGACACAGTTTATATAGATAATATAGTATCCTCAACGTAGAGTAGTGCTTAGAACTTCCTTCAGATTAATTTAATAATCAACTAATAGTCTGATGAAAGGCTAGTTCTTTAATTCTAATTCTCCAAATATGGGGAACTGACTTAACCTGCCAGGGTTCTTCATTTGTAAAATGAAAATACTTGACATGACTATCTCTAAAGTCTCTTTTAGTTCTTAATTTCTAAAATTATAGTATAAAACAGGGTTTCTTACTTTCAAGGACCTCATTATCTAGTTAAAGGTAATCATACATGAATTAGTAAATTATGTAAGACAGTGACTGGTCCAGAGCAGTTACTTCAGAAGTGTGTGGACTGAGTTCTATAAGGCACTACACTGAGCTTTAAGGGCTTAGGAGTCTAGAGAAGGAGAGATGAAGTTGAGATATCTTCAAAACACAGCAAAGGTTTCTCCTGGGACTAGGACTAGAAGGTTCATTAAAATTTTGATTGTTAACTTCATAACCCCTGTCCATTAATTCAAATTCTATATAGTTGGTATCTCATTACCTTTATTTTATTGATAAGGAAAAGATATTAAGCATCAAGGCTTTAACTACATAAAACAAATATTTGCAAATTCTGTACTACTTAACCCCCCACTCCCCCCACCCCTGCAAAAAACTCTCAGCCAAGTATGGCTGATGTATACAGAGCCAGAGAGACTAGTAAAAGATTAGGCAAAGTGTGAACATGACTGGCTTGATCTACAGACAGTAAGTCACAAAGCTCCCCTCATTAGGATAATCTAAAGCTAATATTTTCAACTCCAAAAATCCTAGAGCCCAAAAAATGAAACCCCGTCCTTAAACAGTATTTTCTTTTTTTGATACAGGGTCTCACTCTGTCGCCCAGGCTGGAGTGCAGTGGCACAATCTTGGCTCACTGCAACCTCTGCCTCCTGGGTTCAAGTGATTCTCTTGCCTCATCCTCCCAAGTAGCTGGGATTACAGGCGTGCATCACCACACCCAGCTAAGTTTCATATATTTTTTGAGTAGAGAGGGTTTCACCATGTTGCGCAGGCTGGTCTCAAACTCCTGACCTCAAGTGATCCGCCTGCCTCTGCCGTGGCCTTCCAAAGTGCTGGGATTACAGGCATGAGACACGGTGTCTAGCCCCTCAAGTGACTTTTTTTTAACACTATTCTCAAGAACAGTGCCGTCTAGTAAAACTTTCTGGGATGATGAAATGTTCTATATCTCTGTTGTCCAATACTGTAACCACTAGCCACATATGAGCTAGGGGGTAACTGAAATGTGGCTAGTGGTTATCATTACTTTAATTAATTTAAATTTAGCTACATGCACCTAATGGCAACTGTATTGGTATAGTTCTAGAAAGTCTATATATAGAAGACATTTTAAAACTGTAATTTAAAAGCTGGTGAATAAAGCAGTATCAAAGATGAAAAGAGTAATTTTTTACCTTGAAAATCAATTTTTAATGTAAACTCTACAGTAAATGACTCTGCATACACAGCACCCTGTACAAGGCTGGCTTTCCTACCAAGTATCTCAAATCATGTATCATCATTCACCCTTTAATAGCATGCTCTCAAGTTTTAGTTTAATTAGTTGCAGAAAATACATAAGTGAGAGCATTGCATATAAGTAACTAGCTACATAAGAGAGAAAATCAGTTAGTTAACTACCATGGATCTCTTTCCTTGACCATAAAATGGGGATAACAGTAACTAGATCTGTAGAACTTGAATAAAACAACAGGAACCATAAAGTAATCTGAAGTAAAATATTAAAAGGCAATGCCATTAGTTTATATGAAAATAAAAATGTTAAATATTATCTTATGCTGTTATCTTAGGAGACTTCACAGGAACTGGATACTTGCTGAACAACCACATACAGCACCACTGTGCTAGGTGCAGATAATCCAGTATGTAAGTTTAAAAAAACAAAAAACAAAAAAAAACACCCTACATAAAAGGCCACAACAAGTATCTTCGTGGAAAAGGTGGCATGTGACCCTGAGAAGACTAATGTGTGCATGTGTGTGCATTTTACATTCTTCACAAAACCTTTAATTTTTTTTTCCTGTTTTTCCAGAACGTATTAAACATTAACATCCTTTGTCAGGCCAGGCGCAGTGGCCCATGCCTGTAATCTCAGCATTTGGGGAGGCTGAGGTGGGAGGATTGCTTGAGCCCAGGAGTTCAAGACCGGTCTGGGAAACACATGGAGACCTTGTCTCTACAAAAAATTTAAGTATTAGCTGAGCATGGTGACATGTACCTGTGGTACCAGCTACACAGAAGGCTGAGGTGAAAGGATTACTTGAGTCCAGAAAACTGAGGCTACAGTGAGCCATGATCACAGCACTTACAGCCTCGCGACAGGGCAAAACCCTGTCTCAAAAACAAAACAAAATAAAACAAAACAAAACACAATCCTTTGTAAAAAGCACAGGTCTCATTAAAGAAAAAGTACACATTTACCCAACCAGAAAAAACAAAAACAAAAAAAACAGGACAGTCACAGTGGCTCAGGTTGGGGGTAGTGGCTCGCCCCTGTAATCCCAGCACTTTGGGAGGCCAAGGCAGAGGCAGGCGGATCACCCGAGGTCAGGAGTTCAAGATCAGCCTGGCAAACATTGTGAAACCCTGTCTCTACTAAAAATACAAAAATCAGCTGGGTGTGGTTGTGCACGCATGTAGTCCCAGCTACTCTGGAGGCTGAAGCAAGAGAATCACTTGAACCCAGGAGGCAGAGGTTGCAGTGAGCCGAGATCGCACCACTGCAATCCAGCCTCGGTGACTGGTATTGTCAATACCATCTATTGACAATAGGCCAGAAAACTGCAGATCAGACAATCCACGTATTTGTTGAGTAAACACTGTATCAGAGCACAGAACTAGTTTCCCATGAGAAAGTAGAAATGGGGTTCAGATTCTAGAACTTCAACTTTATCCATAAAGCAATTACATTTAACCAATTAGGGCAGATCTACAGAAATCTTGGCTTACCTCAAAAAGATTCAATAAAGCCCAAAGCTCTACCTGGCTTTCTTCCACACACACTTAGGCAAGTCTCTTCCCAATTCCAAACCCTCAGCCTCAGAGCACCCTACTGTGCAACAAGTCTGATTATCACCTCCCCATCACTGGGGTATGTGAGACAGCCCAAGTTTACATCTGTTGTCCTAGTACTTCCCTTCATCTCAAAAGTGATCCGGCTTGTATAACAAATCATATGATGGTCCTCGCCTTCACTAACCCAGCAGTCACTCCCAGCCAGCATTATAAACTGTTTGTGCTCTACTGTGTGCCCAATCATTCTTGACACCAGATTCTTCTTTGCTTTCCCAGGGTTTCCTAAGCCTATTTGCAAAGAAGGTCCCTCTTCTTCCTCTGGGGTCACTGAAATAGAAGGATACGCGTCCTAAAACACCAGCAACCATGATCCCAATCATTTGGAGAAAGCTCATCTAAGACAGAAAACAATGTAATCAATTCAAAGAGAGAGCAGAGAGAAGAGGAGATAATCCAGGCAATAATCTAATTCCCAGATCAGTTGTCCCCAAAACCAATTCCATCCCTATCATTCCTTATAGTTTGGTCCTATGTACTAACAGATTGCCCTTTTTACTCAAGGGCTTCAGTCACTTGCAATCCCAGACCTAACATACCCACTACATGTTAATTTAGATTATATTTTCTTTTCTGAGAAAATCTATCAAAAGCCAGAAAAGAAACCAAGTCTAATATACCTAGTTTTAGAAACTCAGAACAAGCTGGGCGCAGTGGCTCACACCTGTAATCCCAGCACTTTGGGAGGCTGAGGTGGGTGGATCACCTGAGGTCAGGAGTTCGAGACTAGCCTGATCAACATGGAGAAACCCCGTCTCTATCAAAAATACAAAAAAAAATCAGCTGGGTGTGGGTGGTGCATGCCTGTAATCCCAGCTACTTGGAAGGCTGAGGCAGGAGAATCGCTTGAACCCAGGAGGTGGAGGTTGTGGTGAGCTGAGGTCGTGCCATTGCACTCCGGCCTGGGCAACAAGAGTGTAACTCCGTCTCAAAAAACAAACAAACAAACTCAGAACAAGTTTGTGGCAAGGAAATATTGAGGAATATAAAGGATTATAAAAGCACAAATATCTTCCCAATTCCCTGGAGCCCAAAACTAACTTTAGGGAGAACAGAGGTATGGGGGAAAAAAGAAGAGAGAAAAAAAAAAAAAAGAATAACAAAGAGGAAATCCGGCCCCCTGCCAAGAAAATAGGCAAACTACTTGAAGAGACACTTCACCAAAGAAGGTATGTACATCAAACACATGAAAAGATGCTTCACACAACCAATCGTTAGGGAAATGCAAATTAAAATCACAATGAAATACCACTACATACCTATTAGAATGGCTTTTTAAAATGGCAATATCAAGTACCAGTGAGGAGTCTGAATAAATGAGATACTCATACATAGCTGGTAGGCATGCAAAACAGTACAGCCACTATGGAAACAGCTTAGCAGTTTCTTATAAAAGTTAAACATACCATTACCATACAACCCAGCAATACACCTCCTAGGTATTTGCCCAAGTCAATTGAAAACCTAGAGTAGTAGACTGAAATCCCCCACAGACAGCTCATCCTAATCCTTGGAACCTGTAAAGGATAATTATTTGGGAAAAGGGTCTTTTTGAGTGTGATTACATTAAGAATTTTGGGATGGGGGGTTGGTTATCCTGGATTATCTAAGCGGGCCATACATGTTGTGACAAGTGGCCTTAGAGAAGCAGAGGGACAGGTGACACACACACAAAGGAGAAGACATGATGTGAAGAGGCAGAGATGGGAGTGATGCTGCTGCTGGCCACAAGCCAAGAAATGCCAAGAGCCACCAGAAGCTCAGAACGCCTGCAGGGACAATGTGCCCCTGCCAACACCTTGAGTTCAGTCCAGTAATACTGATTTCAGACTTCTGACCCTCAGGATAGTGAGGGAATAAATTTCTGCTGTTTCAAAGCTATCCAGTTTGGCGATTTGTTACAGCAGCCACAGGAAACTAATGTACTATATTCACACAAAAACCTATATATGAACGTTTATAGCAGGCTTATTCATAATTGCCAAAAACTGAAACCAAATGTCCCTCAATAGGGGAAGAGATAAACAAACTATGGTGTACCTACCACACCATGGAATAATACTCAGCAACAAAAAGGAACAAACTATTGACAACAACGTGAATGAATCGCAAAAGCATTATGTCAAATGAAATAAGCCAAACTTAAAAGACTATATACATGATTCCATTTATATGAACAGTCTGGAAAATGTAGTATTATAGGGAGAATAATAGCTCAGTGGTTTGCCAGGCTGGGGGAGGGTGATGACTACAAAAGCCTAGTTTTTTTTTGAGTGAATAATGGATCTTTCTTATATCTTGATTGTGGTGATGGTTATACAATCCTATGCATTTATCAAAACTTGTAAAACTAGACACAGAAAAGAATGCATTACTGCATGTAAATTTATAGATAAAGAAATACAGAGTGAGGTGGTTCTGCCATTTTTCTTTTTCTTTTTTTTTAGATGGAGTCTTGCTCTGTCGCCAGGCTGGAGTGCAGTGGCGTGATCTCGGCTCACTGCAACCTCCGCCTCCCAGGTTCAAGTGATTCTCCTGCCTCAGCCTCCCAAGTAGCTGGGACTACAGGCACGTGCCACAAAGCCCAGCTACTTTTTGTATTTTTAGTAGAGACAGGATTTCACCATGTTGGCCAGGATGGTCTCCTCGTGATCCACCCACGTTGGCTCCCAAAGTGCTGGGACTACAGGCGTGAGCCACCCCACCCAGCCTTGGCTCTGCCATTTTTCAATTACAAATGCTCATGGACACATATGTATAGTCACTTCTGTATTCAACAGCATTTAAACACAAGATATGGGGTTCCTTGCTCCTATCCTAACCAAGGTTAATGGTCCTTCTATAACTTTCATTCAAAACTGTCCTTGATATTTATTTATTAACCTATTTTATCTAAACAGAGAGTGGTTTACTTTCTAAAAAGATCACTCCATTGACTGTGCAGATTTAAAGGGACAAGAACAGAAGCAAGGATTTCAATTAGGAGGCAAGAACAATGACTTAGTCAAGAGGGAAGTAAAAAGTGCTAGATTCTGGATATACACCAGATCAGGGTTTGGCAAACTGTCCGTAAAAGACCAGACGGTAAATATATTCAGTTCCGAGGTCACAGGGTCTCTGTTACAATTACTCAAGTCTGCCGCGGTAGCATGAAAGAAGCCATGGACAACACAGAAATGAAAACAAATGTGGCTGTGCTCCAATACAATTTTACTTATGGACACTGACATCTGAATTACATATGATTTACATGTGTTTTAAGTATCATTTTAATATTTTTCAACCATTTAGAAATGTAAAAAGACTTTTAGCTCATGAACTATACAGAAAGAGGTGGGGGCCATAATTAGCTAACCCCTGTTCTAATGGGCACAGCCAAAAGGATTTGCTACAGGACTAGATGTGGTGTGTGAGAAAAAGAGATGCCAGATACGCTATTAAAGTTAACTATGCTTCTGCTACAGTTAATTTTCATACCAAACTGTTCCATACACAATACAAAGCAAAATAATTTCTGGGTCATAATCTGTAAACAGCTATTATAGGCCATTCACAATCATCTATACCCATACTATATATCCAGGGCCAAACTCCACAGAAAAATCAATTGAAGATAAAATACCAGTTAAACGAACCACATTTCTGGCATGAGATCAAGAGGCAACGCTGTCTTTTAAAACACGCACGCAGAAATGCCTCAGGCAACCAGTTTCTTAAAACACATACATAATTAAGTCAACAAATATACCTGCAATCCACTGTATGATCAATAAGGGGCAGGGGGTTACAGCAATAAGATAAGGACAGATCGGGGGGCTAAAGAAAAGCAAGGAAAATAAGAAAACAGAAAAAGATTAAATGGGGCCCGGAGGACAGCATATTAGCACTTTTAAAATAAATAATGGAAGAAATTCAGAGATATTACTCAACTAGAATAAGCAACCTCATACACAAGGGAGACAGAAACTGAAGTAGAAGCTGGAGCAGTATGTGATCCAATGAAATACTTTGGTATGTGCAGTTATTAAATGTAGTTACATGGTCAGGATTAGGCTAGGTCAGGTTAAATTATAGGTTCAGTTCTCTAAGTAGCTGAGAAATCACTGTTCATAACCGTTCAACTACTCATCTTTAAGCCTCCAGAAACACTATTTCAAATGAGATAACCAGTGCATGAAGGGAGATAGTAAGGCAGAAGAGAGCAGAACAATATAACAGAGTAGGCTATAACGTCAAAGTCAGAGGTTGCCTGCCAATATTATTCACAAAAACTTCTCAAAGCTCACAAATAATATGTTCAATGCGGTCAGGGCTATGGTCTCATGTCCCTTCTGTGCTAAAAAGAATCCGGACTACCAAGCTGGCAGCCCTCTGCTATACAGTAAGCAGAGTTGCAATCTACAGCCAGATCCCTTCGACATGGATGAGCTGGGGGAAAGCAGAACTGGGAAGCCAGGAGGGCACACATATGAGGAGGTAACTATGCAAACAACTTTTCAGATACCACAAAAGCACTTAAAAGCAGATCCTATACAAAATATTTCTTGCTTTAAGTTCAGAACACAAATTACTGCCACTCATAAAACAGCATTTGCCTGTGGGCAATATAAAGATGTAAGAGACATTGAACACTTTACCTTCAAAGCACTTACAAATTAGTGATCTAGAAAGCTTTCGCTGCCAAACCACAACCTCCTATACAGTTGTACACACAAATTTCAATATATAGATAAATTTCAACTCCTGGCATATGTACTATTCTATCCTTTCAGCAGAGGAATAGGTAATAAAAGGTGAGTTAAATATGTATATTGAAGGATATTTTTCACTTGAAAATTTAGGTTTTCAAAAAGCCATTTTGATTTCATCATAAATTTGTATTAACCATCTTTTTGTCCCATGCAATGCTATGAACTGAGCTGAACATCAATTTATCTATTCCTACTCCAATACACCAAAACAGCCAAAAAATCTGATGTTCACACAGGAATTTAAAAATAGCAAAGTTTGTTCATGCATATAGACACACTCTAGACATAGACTTTTCCAATTGCAACAGACTAGCTCATTTTTCCCCTTGAAGTAACTCCCACAGACATTTTACTGCAAATGCAGATGAGGCAAAGACTCTAACTCCCATTAAATAACCAAAAGGCAAGGTACCAGGACATTAGAGTCCCAGAAATCACATGTAACAGCAGTGTTTCCCAAACAGGTCTTAAGGGAGGCAACAGATGAGGGAAGGGAAGTTGTCCTCCCTTATACAAATAAGCTAAGTTAGCAAAGTTAAACAGGTGTAGAGGTGGGAATTCCACAATTCCTTCGCTATGTTTATGTGAAATATGAATATGCACCATTTGCTATGCTTATTCTGCCTTGGAATTCGCTGTTCTCTGAACACATATTCAGGAACTGGGTACTAAGGAAGCAATTTGAGAAACACAACTCTCTTCTGTTTTAAAATTACTATTAAATGCAGGCAATATAAAAATTAATAGCAAAGTTCATTTCAATGATTAAACCTTTCCCTTACAACAAATTTGCACATAATGTATATTCTAACAGTTGTTTCCAAAATAATGCATTTATCTTCGGGATACCCAAGGATATTTGTATATCCTTGAATTGAAAAACCATCATGAAGTACAAAAAACACTTAACATCTCCATAAACATAAAACAACAGGTTGAGAGATTAATGGTTGTAAATACAAAAGGCAAACTGTAATATCCATAAAATAAAGGTCAAAGAGGTAATGTGAAAACAACTAATCTACTCTTTAAAAAGGGGGGACACAGGTGAAATTCAGAGATATACAAGTAGATGGATTTACTATGAAGAGGGGAGGGAGATGGAAGAAATTTTTCTCCAAGGGTAGCACTTATAGGTCCAAACTTGCTCTTAATTAGAAAAATATAATTTTATAAGCCTTCACATTTTTAAAGATACTAAAAACAACTTAACAAACACAGTTTTTCAAAATATATTTGATATATTACCGAACTATCCAAATAACTCTGGATCTCTGAGGGATGCAAAAAAAATCAGCACTACATACACTTTTATTTTCCCCAAGTTTGTATCAATATCTCTTCAATAGTTTAAGCCACTACTTCAATAAAAAGATACTCTCAACACTTGTTTAGATACTTGATAGAGACTACTTATTAGTTTTCTAATAAATATATATAAAATTTAAAAGACAGTAGGCTGTGAAAATAAGGAAGCTGTCAGCCTTACTGTGGACTCATCTGAGGACAGATTATGTATGTGTCTCTATCACCGGCACATAGTAATAAGCACTCCACTAATTTAAAGGGTTACTGAATGAACCCCCAGCATGCTGTCAGGTTGACAGCATTGAGATAGTAGAAGTCTGGGCCATTGATTCATTTGTTCAATTAATATTTCAAACCACTATGAGCCAGGCCCCTTGAGAGACTGTGAAAAATAAACAAAAAAGCAGCCTTTGCCTTTAATTCTTGTAGGACAGGCAGATAAATAAACAGACTATCATAATACAGGGAGAAAAACATCATAGTATCAGTATGCCTAATGTACTATGAGAATATATTTGTTTATAAAAGAAGGGAGTCATGGCACCAAAGCAGAGAGGTGGTAGTGGGTAAGTCAAAGAGGCTTAAAAGATGAATATTATTTGTTGGGGTGGGGGGATCTAAAGGAATGAATTTGCAGACAGAAATGTATGTATAAAAATGTTAAGACAGTGTGGTGCCAGCAAGGGACTACAGTGTGCTGGAAGGCAGAGGGTTAAGAAGAGCATGGCAAGAGATGAAGTTGCAATAAAGGCTAAGGAGCCCAAACCTTATCCAAAAGACAACAGAAACCCACTCCACTTGCACTTGAGGATTCTGAACACTGGATGGACATATTTTAGAGAGAGCACTCAGACAAAAGTAGAGAGGGAAGCTCTCAAAGTATAGAGCTAAAGTCTGCTAAATAATAAGCTCCACAAGGGCAGGGAGGTTGATCCATCTGGTTTACTGCTGAATTCTCCACACTTAGAAGTACCTATCATGTGTCACCACTTATTTACTGAACGACTAAAGGGAAACCATCTGAAAGACAACTACAATAACCCAAGAAAGAAAAGACGAGGGCCTGAACCAAGGCAAAAGGAGACAGATAAAAGAGGCATGACTAAAGCTGCCCAACAGCAATTACTTTGTATTTTTTGCTTGTCAGTATTTAACGTTACCCTTCCTTTCTACTAATACAACTCAAAGAGACTAACAGTATTGTAAATCCTAAGCTCTGTAAAGAAATTCCAACTTGGTTTACCATAGAGCTACAAAAATGTCATAGAAAATTGTTCCTAGTGGCAATATTAAAGAGAGAAAAATTATTAGGCCAGGCGCAGTGGCTCAGGCTTGTAATCTTTGCACTTTGGGAGGCTGAAGCAGGAGGATCACCTGGGGTCAAGAGTTCAAAACCAGCCTGGCCAACATGGTGAAATCCAGTCTCTACTAAAAATAGAAAAATTAGCCAGGCGTGGTGGCACATGCCTGTAATTCCAGCTACTTGGGAGGCTGAAGTAGGAGAATCGCTTGAATCCAGGAGGTGCAGGTTGCAGTAAGCCGAGATTGTGCCACTGCACTCCAGCCTGGGCAACAAGAGCAAAAGTGTCTCAAAAAAGTAAATAAGCCAATAAATTATTTAATTTACAGTCAGGCCTATGAATAGCTACCAACCATCTCTGTTAAGGCCAGAAAATTGTATGTGTCAACACTTCCTAAGTATTAAAAACATGTAGAACAGGCTGGGCAAGGTGGCTCATGCCTGTAATCCCAACACTTTGGGAGGCCGAGGTGGATGGATCACCTGAGGTCAGGAATTCGAGACCAGCCTGGCCAACACGATGAAACCCTATCTCTACTAAAATTACAAAATTAGCTGGGCGTGGTGGCCACTCCTATAATCCCAGCTACTTGACAGGCTGAGGCAGGAGAATCACTTGAACTGGGGAGGCGGAGGCTACAGTGAGCCAAGATCGCACCACTGCACTCCAGCCTGGAGATAGAGAGAGACCATGTCTCAAATTAAAAAAAAAAAAAAAAAACCCACGTGGAACAAGTTATTCGGTGCTTAAACAGAAACGGATAAATTTAACTTAAATTCCTAACCAAGGGGCAATAGCATCTGGTTATCAATGAATGTTAGAGAATATTCTCCACACAAAAAGACAACATATCAGCATTTAGGGAAAGTCATTTGATCTCATCTGTAAAATATAAGGGTTTGAATTTAAAGAAGTCCTAAGACTTTTAGTCCTACAACTAAATGATACTTTTACCTGTTTGAGATACCTCTATTGAGAGGTCTTACATTGGTTTGCATCTTATTTTCAAAGTGTCCCTCTTTATTTTTATATACAACTCCAAGAAAATTTTAAGATTCTTATATGCCAGGAACATTTTTTTCCTATTTCCTTCAGTACATTAGTAAATTGCTCTGCAAGCAGGTCAGAAGAGAAGAAAGTAACATCTATAGAGGGCTCACTATTTTCTAGCACTATACTAGCTGCCATCAAATATTGTGTGTTTTTTTATGATTTTCAAAAGTATGTTGCAGTATCATTATCTCATGAAGAAACTGAGGGCAAAGAGGTTAAATACTCTGCCAAATTCACAAGTTAAGTGATGAAACCAAAAGGTAAACTCCAGATCCTAAATTCTATTCATTACTCTAAATGATGGTAACACAGTAACCAGGGATGTCCTCTTCTGGTCTGGGGATTACATAGTTTTCAATATTGTCCAGAAAAAGCAATTTACAGAAATGCTTCATTGCATACCTATACTGAAATTCTGTAACTCCTTCTATATATCATGGCTTCTTTCCCCCAAATAATAGAAGGGAAAACTGGGCATTTGTGCAGCTCTTTAGGAGTTCTAACTAAAGTTCCAAGCAATAGAACCTAACCTTTTTTTTCCCCCAGTGATATACAAGACAAATGACAATCACACGTATAATATATTCTCGGGGTATCCCTAGGTATATAAACAACTAATGTTCCAAGATAGCATATTCAAATGCAAATGAATCAGTGATGCAGTGATATTATCAATGTAATTACCTCCTTTTTTAAATAAATCATTACTTTAAACTATTTTCATATCTTGTAAGTGAAGAGTGATACGCTGCCATTTTAGAACTATAGCCTGCAAGCCAAATCCAGTCTACCACCTGGTTTTGTAAATAAAGTCTTACTGGAACACACAATCATTTACATGTTACCTGGTTCACAGACTTGAGTAATTAGCAGAGACTGTATGGCCTGCAAAGCCTAAAATATTTACTATCCTGCCTTTTATTTACAGAAAGAGTTTGCCAACAACCATTCTAGACTGATATCCAATGAATATCCTCCATTCTACGCCTATTGGGAACCTAGATACCACGATATCAGACAAACTAGGTTCACTGTCTTCATAAATCTGTCAAAAAGTAGTTTTTGTGCTTAAGATTATCAGCTCCCTGGACTTTCCCATCACCACCTACATATACTTTGTTGTTATTTCTTTGGCTTCCCCACTTGCCTGAGAGCAGACTATCTACCCAGCATCCCTAGTAACCCCAGTACCTAGCATAGTGCCCGGGACATAGACATTCAGCAGAAATCTGCTGAATGAATGTCTGAAAATAAGCATATGATTTAAGATAATTAGTCAAGAGTAAAAGATAGGTTAGTCCTACAGAAACGTGCTACTCAAAGTGTGTTTTGTGCAGCAGTAGAATACTGGGGAGCTTTTTAAAAATGCAAAATCTCAGACCTCATCAAATATCAGAAACTTCATTTTAACAAAATCCCCAAATGAAAACTTGAGAAGCAGTGCTACACAACACGGTGCTTAATTATATTACAGTCATTCTTTTCATTCCTAATATGAACCAGGCTACTTTGCATGGGGAAAAAACAGCTCTGTAACTTGATCTTGAGCTTTCAAGATATAAAATAAAGACTTATTTTAACAACTTTAACAATGGGGAGGGGGGTACTCTGCTTCTTCTTGTTGTTGTTATTTTTTATGAAGAAGTCTGTCGTCCTTGTTACTGTTCTTTTATTGAGGAAAGAGAGATACACTGTTACTTTCAAATACTAAAACATGGGGCCAAATAAGGGGGAATAGGAATATTGTTAAAATACTTTGCCTTTCCCAAAGGCATATGATCAAAAAATATCCATCCTAATTTAAATAGATTATAAAATGTGACAAATGGTTTTATGTTACCTAGATGTCTACTTCTATGTCACATTAAAATTTATGTGTTCATGAAAATTTCAAATGGTCTTAAAATACCAAGGCAATATTCTGTGAGTTAACAAACTGATACTTTGTTTTGTTTTGTTTTACTGGAGAAAAGAGAGGGAAGTCAGCACTATTTCTTGCTCTTTATTTTTGAAACAGGCTAAAAAACCACTGCATGGGGGAGTCCACTCCTAGGGACCTGTAAGTGAAATGATATACAAATGAAGTTATTAATGCAGTACTATTGGTCATCACAAAAAAATCAGAATGACATGATCACGCTAATCACAATCTTTAAAAAGGTATGGTTGCTTTATAAATTTTGTAATTTAGGTACTATTATAATACTATCCCTCTTTTATAGAAAAGGAAACTGAAGCCCATGGAGAATTAAGTAATTTAAAGATCAAATAACAAGTGAATGGTGAGACTGCAATCAGTGCTCTTAATACTCTTATTCAAGTCCTAAACTAATGAGAATTTGTTTTGTAAAAACTCAGGGAGTACTTTAGGCCAGGCACAGTGGCACACACCTGTAATCTCAGCACTTTGGGAGGCCAAGGCGGGCAGATCGTTTGAAGCCAGGAGTTCAAGATCAGCCTGCCAACATGGAGAAACCCCATCTCTACTAAAAATACAAAAATTAGGCTGGCTAATTAGCATACCTGTAGTCCCAGCTACTCTGGAGAGTGAGGTACAAGAATCGCTTGATTCTTGTACCTGCAGTGAGCAGTGATTCTTGTAGGCTGCAGTGAGCGGAAATCGCACCACTGCACTCCAACCTGGACAACAGAGTAAGACTCTATCTCAAAAACAAAACAAAACAAAACTCAGTTAATACTTTTAATTATTGCACAAGTTTAACAATTTCAGTTTATCTCAACTCCGAATGTGTATTTTTCTCTTTTGAAGACTCTACCAGCATCTACATTCTAATACGCTACAGGCAAACTGCTTGACCTCTATGAGCCTTCGTTTCATCTATAACATAGACAATCTGCTTTAAAGGGTTGCTGTGACCTAAATATAATACCTAGCATATAATATGTATTCAAAATTATACAGGTTTTCAAATATAAGTACACATAATGGGCACTTTAAAAGACTGATAAACCTATCAGGATCAAACCTGATACTGTATCAGGTTTGTAAAATACAGTATGTAAAAAGTCACACTGTGGTAAGGTTAACAGAAATCTATCAGGTCACCGCTTTCAAATCAGACCCAGCAAAAAGACCTAGATATTTATAAAGCAACATAGTAACAGTTTAAAAATATGTATATATGATTACCTCTAAGAACTGTACATTTTTTTTTTGAAAATCAGGGTTAAAACAGCCTAACAGTACAAATACAAATTAGATGTTGTCTTTGGTCATTAGGCTGGAAGAGCAAACTCCCTTGTGAGTGAAACCATGTAGTCAAAAGTGGGTAAAGATTTTTCACTTGTCAGACTGCCAAAAATCAAAAAGTTTACAGTGTATTGCAAAGGGTATAGGGAAGCAGTGACTCTCACATACTGTTGATGACTCTCTATGGAAAAAAATACAGGAATATCAATTGTAATGTCATAACACTCTTTGACCCAATAATTCTACTCCTAGGGACTTATAAGTGAAATGATATACAAATGAAGTTATTAATGCAGCATTATTTGTCATCACAAAAAAATTAGAAACAAATATCCATTAACAAGGGGCTACATATAAAAATGTATAAATTATGACACACCATACAATGAAACATTACTAAGCCTAATGTACTGATATGAAACATCCTTTAAGATAGTCATGTGTCACTTAATGATGGGGATTCATGCTGAGAAATATGTCATTAGACAATTTCATCATTGTGCAACATCATAAAGTACACTTACACATACCTAGACTGTATAGTTTACTACACACCTAGGCTATATGGTATAGGCTACAGCTCCTAGCTACAAACCTGTACAATGTGTCGCTGCACTGAATATTGTAGGCAACTGTAACACAATGGTAAGATTTTGAGTATCTAAACATAGAAAAGGAACAGTAAAAATACAATATACAAGATTTTTTTAATTGGTATACCTGTATGGGGCACTTAACACAAATGGAGCTTGCAGAACTAGAATTTGCCCCAAGAAAGTCCAGTGAATGAGTGGTGAGTGAACACAAAAGCCTAACACATTACTATACACTAATATAAACTTTATAAACAATGAACACCTAGGCTACACTAAATTTGTAAAAAAAATTTCTATCTTCAATAATGTTAACCTTACCACAATGTAACTTTTTACATTATAAGCATTTTAATTACTTTTACTTTTAAAATTCTCTTGTAATAACACTACTCAAAACACACACTGTACAGTACAGCTGTACAAAAATATTTACTTATTTTTTTAAGACAGGGTCACACTCTGTTGCCCAGACTGGAGTGCAGTGGCATGATGTTGGCTCATTGTAGCCTCAACTTCCCAAGCTCAAGTGATCCTCCCACCTCAGCCTCCCAAGTAGCTGGGACTATATGCGTGCGCCACCACGTCTGGCTAATTTTTGTATTTTTGTAGAGACGGGGTTTTGTCATGTTGCCCAAGCTGGTTGCAAACTCCTAGGCTCCAGTGATCCACCTGCCTTGGCCTCCCAAAGTGCTGTGACTACAGGTGTGAACCACCACGTCCGGCCTACTTAACTTTATATCCTTATTCTATAAACTTTTATCTAAGAAAAAAAAAATTTTTTTTTTGTACCATTTTTGTTAAGCATTAAAAAACAAACATTGAACATTAGCGTAAGCCTACACAGGGTCAGGATCATCAACATCACTGTCTTCCACTGCCCCCATCTTTCCCCACTGGAAAGTGGGGTGAAAACACAGATGGAACTGTCATCTCCTATGGTAACAATGCCTTCTTTTGGAATACTTCCTGAAGGACCTGCCTGGGACTGTTTTATTGTAAACTCTTTTTAATAAGAAGGAGTACACTCTAAAATAATAACAACTGTAATACATAAACCAGTAACGGGCAGTTGCTTATAATCAAGTATTATGTAGTATATATAATAGTATGTGCTAAGCTCTTGTAAGACTGGCAGCACAGGTTTGTTTACACCAATACCACCACAAACATGCTGAGTAGTGCACACTATGTACATTACAATGTCTATGACATCACTAGGTGTAGAAACTGTTCAGCGCCACTGTAATAATTTTTAATTTTTAATATATTCATAATTGTACATATTTATGAGATACATGTAATATTGATACCTGCATACAATGCGTAATGATCAAATCAGGGTATTTAGGATATCCATCACCTCAAACATTTATCATTTGTGTTGGTAACACTTGAAATCATCTAACTATTTTGATATATGCAATATATTGCTGTTGACTATAGTTACTCTACTAAGCAATGAGCATTAGAACTTATTCCTTCTAACTGTATGTTTGTACCCATTAACCAACCTCTCTTCACCACCCCACCCCTCGCCCATCTCAGACTTTGGTAACTATCATTCTATTCTCTACTTCCATGAGTCAACTGTTTTTACTCTCACATAGTAAGTGAGAATATGTGATATTTGTCATTCTGTGGCTGGCTTATTTCATTTAAAATAATGGTTTTCAGTTCCATCCGTGTTGCTACAAATGATAGAGTTTCATTCTTTTTTGATAGCTGAGTGGTATTCCATGGTGTGTATATATACGTACATATATATAAAATTTTCTTTATCCATTTAACCACTCATAGACACTTGGGTTGATTCCATATCTTAGCTATTGCGAACGGTGCTGCAATAAATATGGGGGTAGAAGTATCCCTTTGATATGCTGATTCCCCTTCCTTTACATAAGCACCTAGTAGTGGAACTGCTGGAACATATGGTAATTCTACTTTTAGTTTTTGAGAAACCTCCATACTGTTCTCCATAATGGCTATACTAATTTATATTCTCACAACAATTACAAGAGTTCCCTTTTCTCCCTATCCTCACCAGCACTTATTTTTTGTCTTTTTGACAGCAGCCATTCTAATAAGGTAGAACGGTATCTCATTATGGTTTTGATTTGCATTTCCCTGATGATTAGTGATGCTGAGTTTTGTTGTTGTTGTTGTTGTTGTTGTTGTTGTTGTTTTTGAGATGGAGTTTCGCTCTTGTTGGCCAGGCTGGAGTGCAGTGGCATGATCTTGGCTCACTGCAACCTCCGACTCCCAGGTTCAAGTGATTCTCCAGCCTCAGCCTTCCAAGCAGCCGAGATTACAGGCACCCATCACCACGCCCAGCTAATTTTGTGTATTTTTAGTAGAGATGGGGTTTCACCATGTTGGGTAGGCTGGTCTCGAACTCCTGACCACAGGTGATCTGCTCGCCTCAGCCTCCCAAAGTGCTGGGATTACAGATGTGAGCCACTGCACCTGGCTGAGCATTTTTTTTATATACCTGTTGGCCATCTGTATGTATTCTTTTGAGAAATGTCTATTCAGATCCTTTGCCAACTTGTTAATAGGATTATTTGGTTTTCTTGTCTTTGAGTTGTTTGAGTTCCTAGTACATTCTAGATATTAGTCCCTTGTTGGATGAATAGTTGGCAAATATTTTCTCCCACTCTACCGGTTGTCTCTTCATTATGTTGTTTTCTTTGTTGTGCACAAGCTCCTTAGTTTAATATATTCCTGTTGGTCTATTTTTTGTTTTTGTTGTCCATGCTTTCGAGGTCTTAACCATAAAATCTTTGCCTGTATCAATGTCCTTAAGCTTTCTTGTTTTCTTGCAGTTTCTTATGTTTTCTTCAAGTAGTTTTATAGTTTCAGACCTTACATTTAAGTCTTTAATCCATTTTGAGCTGATTTTTGCATTAAGTGAGAAACAGAGGTCTAGTTTCATTCTTCTGCTTATGGACATCCAGTTTTCCCAGCAACATTTATTAAAGAGATTGTCCTTTCATCAGTGTATGCTCTTGGCACCTTTACTGAAACTCAGCTGGCTGTAAATACAAGGATTTACTTCTGAGTTATCTATTCTGTCCCAGTGGTCTGTGTGTTTTTATACCAACTTGCTGAATTAGTTACTACAGCTTTGTAATATATTTTCAAGTCAAGTAGTGTGATGCCTCCAGCTTTGTTCTTTTTGATCACGATTGCTTTGGCTATTCAGGGTCTTTTGTGGTTCCGTACAAATTTTAGGATTGTTTTTTCTATTTCTGTGAAGAATGTCAATGGTATTTTTATGGGGATTACATTTAATCTGTAGATTGCTTTGGGTAATACAGTCATTTCAACAACAGTAATGCTTCCAATCCATGAACAGGGGATGTCTTCCCATTTGTTTGTGTCCTCCATTTTTTTTTTTTTAATCACTGTTTTAGTTTTCCTTATAGAGGTCTTCTACCTCCTTGGTTAAATTTGTAACTAGGTTTTGTGTGATTGTCTTGGTAGCTTTGTAAGTGGGATTGCTTCATTTCTTTTTCCATTCTTTTGTTATTGGTGTATGGAAACACTACTGATTTTTGCATGTTGATTTTGTATCCTGCAACTTTATTGAATTTGTGTTATCAGTTCTAAGAGTTTTTTTGTAGAGTCTTCATGTTTTTCTATATATGAGATCATGTTGTCTGCAAAGAGGGACAATTTGACTTACTCTTTTCCAATCTGGATGCCTTTTCTTTCTCTTGCCTGAATGCTCTGGTTGGGATTTCCAGTACTACGCTGAATAAGAGATGTGAGAGTGGGCAACCTTGTCTTATTCCAATTCTTAGAGAAAAGGCTTTCAGCTTTTCCCCACTTAGTATAATGTTAGCTGTGGGTTTGTCATGTACAGCCCTTATTAATAAAGTATGTTCCTTTTATGCCTAATTTGTTGAGAGGTTTTATCATGAAAAGACGTTGAATTTTATCAAATGCTTTTTCTGCATCTATTGAGATTATCAAGATATTTGTCCTTCATTCTGTTGATGCAATGTATCATTTATTGATTTGCATATGTTGAACATGAACATATTTGAATATGCATCCTTAGGATAAATCCCAATTAATTATGGTGTATTATCATTTTTATTGTTGCTGGATTGTTAGTATTTTGTTGAGGATTTTTGCACGGATGTTCATCATGACTATCGGCCTGTAGTTTTCTTTTTGTTTTTGTTGTATTCTTACCTGGATTTGGTATTGGGATAATGCTGGCCTTGTAGAGTGAGTTAGGAAGAACTCCCTCCTCTTTAATTTTTTGGAATAGTTTGAGAAGAACTGGTGTTTGTTCTTCTTCTTAAGTTTGGTAAAATTCAGCAGGTAGAATTGAGAGGAAAACCATCTGGTCCTAGGCTTTGCTTTTTGGAAACTTTTTATTTCTGATTCAATTGTGTTACTCATCATTGGGTGTTCAGGTATTCTATTTCTTCCTGGTTCAATTTTGGTAGGTTGTACGTGTCCAGTAATGTATCCATTTCCTCTAGTTTTCCAATTTGTTAGCATACGGTTATTCATAATAGTTGCTGATGATCCTTTGTACTTCTGTGGTATTAGCTGTAATGTCTCCTTTTTCATTTCTAATTTATTTGGGTCTTCTGTCTTTTCTCTTGGTTAGTCTTGCTAGCAGTTTATCAATTTTGTCTTTTTAAAAAACTAACTTTTCATTTTGTTGATTTTTTGTATTTTTTCAGTTTCTATTTTGTTTATTTCTGCTCCTGCCTTTATTATTTCTTTCTTTCTACTAATTTGAGGATTTGGTTTGCTTTTACTTTTCTAATTCCTTGAGGTGCAGCATTAGGTAGTTTATGTGATATCTTTCTACATTTTTAATGGAGGCACTTATTGGCTGTAAACTTCCCTCTTAGCTCTGCTTTTGCTATATCCCATTTATTTCAAAAATTTTTTTTATTTCATTCTTAGTATCTTCATTGACCCAGTGACTGTTAGGGAGCATGCTGTTTAATTTCCTTGTATTTATATGGTTTCCAAAGTTTCTCTTCTTGTGGATATCTAGTTTCATTCCATTTTGGTCTAAGAAAATACATGATATGATTTTGGTTTTAAAAAATTTGTTGAGAATTGTTGGTCTACCAACAAGCATGGTCTACCCTAGAGAATTATCCATGTGCTGATGAAAAGAATGTGTATTCTCTGGCTGCAGGATAAAATGTTCTGTAAATACCAGTCAGGTCCATTTGGTGTAAAATGTGGTTTAAATCCAAAGTTTTTGCTGATTTTCTGCACCGCTGACCTGCCCAATTCTGAGAGTGAAGTGTTGAAGTCCCCAACTATTACCATAGTGGAGTTGTTCTCTCCCTTTAGATCTAATAATATTTGCTTTATGTATCTGGGTGCTTCTGTATTGGGTGCATATATATTTACAATTGTTATATCCTCTTGCTGTACTGATCCCATTATCATTATGTAATGACTCATGTTATATCTTTTTGCAGTTTTTGACTTTATCTGATAGAAATATAGTACTCCTAATCGCTTTCGGTTTCTATTTGCATAAAATACCTTGTTCCATCCCTTCACTTTCAGTCCGTATGTCTTTATAGGTGAGGTAAGTTTCCTGTAGGCAGCATATAGTTGGGTCTTTTAAAAAAATCACCTAATCTATATATTTTAAGTGTGTAATTTAATCTGATTCAAGATTATTATTGATAGCTGAATACTCATTCTGCATTTTGTTAACTTTCTGGTTGTTTTGTGTATCCTTGTTCCTTTCTTCCTCTCTCGTTGGTTATCACTGCAGTTTGGTAATTTTCTGTAGTAATATTTGGGTCCTTTCTCTTTCTCATTTGTATGTCTGCTCTTCTAGTAAGTTTTACGTATTTGCAGGTTTTCATGGCAGTACATACTGTCCTTTCACTTTCAGATGTAGAACTCCCTTAAGCATTTCTTGTAGGGCCATCTAGTGTTGATAATTTCCCTTGATTTTTTCTTATCTGGGAAAGAATTTATCTTTCATTCTAAAAAGACAGCTTGTTAGGTGTAACATTCTTGGCCAGTAGTTTCATTCTTTCAGTATTTTGAATATATCATCCCATTCTCTCCTGGCCTATAAGGTTTCTGCTGTTAGTCTGATGGGGATTCCCTTATATGTGATTCACTGCTTCTCTTCTGCTATTTTTAGAATTCGCTGTCTTTGTGACAGTTTGACTACAATGTGCCTTGGGAGAACACCTTTTGGACTGAATCTATTTTGAAATCTTTTCGTTTCCTAAATCTGTATGTCTATATCTTTTGTACAATTTAAGAAGTTTTCAGTTATTATTTCAGTAATAATTTAATGAATTATTCATTAAATAGATTTTCTATGCCTTTGCTCCTCTCTTCTTCTGGAATACCCAACAATCAAATATTTGGTCACATTATGGTGTCCCTCCCATATGTCACATATGCTTTCTTCTTATTTTTTTGTATGACAATTATTTCAAAAGACCTGTCTTCAAATCTAGACGTCCTTTCTTCTGCTTGATCTAGTCTATAAAGTACTCCATTGCAGCTTTTTTTTTTTTTTTTTTTTTTTTGAGACAGGTTCTCACTCTGTTGCCCAGACTGGAGTGCAGTGGCATGATCACGGTTCCAGAGACAGGGGACTCACTGTTGCCCAGGCTGGTCTCAAACTCCTGGGCTCAAGGGATCCTCCCACCTTGGTCTCCCAAAATGCTGGGACTGATTACAGGAATGGGCCACCATGACCAGCCTCAATTACAGCTTTTATTTCATTCGTTGAATTCTTCAGTTATACAATTTGTTTCTTGTTTATGTTATCTGTTAAATTTCTCATTCAGATCATGAATTATTTTTCTGATTTCTTTATATTGTGTACCCTTGTATTTCACTGAGCTTCTTTAATATTATTTCGAACTGTTTCCCAGGAATTTTATAGATTTTTTTTTTCATTAGACTCTTTCTGGAGAATTATTATGCTCTGCACTGCTGGGTCCAGCTGGCGTTGTGATGCTGCAGCCCTCTGGATGGACACAGGAACATGTCATCAGGGCACTAGGGATATGGAGATTCAAGGGCAATTGGGCCCCAGACCAAGATATGGTCTAGTCGGGGGCTTGACTCTCAAAATGGCACCCTGTTGCAGCTCACTGGGTCTCGGGGGAAGGGAGTGGTGAGAGCGGCAGCATGAACTCCCTCTCTGGAATAATGCTGTTGCACAGACTCCAGGCAGCTCCCTATTCTCCTATTCTAGTATCAGGGCCCATGAGGGCCAAGAAGCTCTCCTAAGGCCAGATTACAGGAGTCCATGATGGGAACACAGATCACTGGGGATCTCTGTCTCTTGCCTTTTCTCCACACTGGGGACTTTCTCCTGGCTCCAAGCCAATCCCAGCCAGGCCAGATGTTCACTTCCCTCTCCTCCTGTGCTTCAGAGATTCCTCATCCTTTCTGTGTTAAATTTCAGTGTTCTCTCTTAGATGCTGTATTCAAAATGTGATTATCTACTGGTTGTTTTGGTCTACCTTTGGAGAAAGTGAATATTGGGGTCCTCTAGTCACCCATCTTTAAGCCTCCTTAATTTCACCTCTATTAAAAAAAAATTTTTTTTTTTTTTGAGACAAGAGTTTTGTTCTGTCACCCAGGCTGGAGTGCAGTGGCGGGATCTCGGCTCACAGCAACCTCTGCCTCCTGGGTTCCAGTGATACTTGTGCCTCAGCCTCCCAAGGAGCTGGGATTACTGAAGCCTGCCACCACATCCAACTAATTTTATTTATTTATTTATTTTTTGTATTTTTAGTAGAGACAGGGTTTCACCATGTTGGTCAGGCTGGTCTCGAACTCCTGACCTCAAGTGATCTGCCTGCTTCAGCCTCACAAAGTGCTGGGATGACAGGGGTTAGCCACCATGCCTGGCCTCTCCGTTAAAATTTTATGGGACAACCTTTGTATATGTGGTCTACTGTTGACTGCAACATTGTTATGCAGTGCATGAGCATATATTGTTAAGTGGTGAGAAAAAAAAAAAATAAGATGCAAAGGAGTATGTTAAGGCATGCTACCACTGCCAAAAAAAAAAAAAAAAGGGACAGAAGAAATGTATATATAAAGTGATCACTTGTGTACACATACAATCTCTTTCAAAGGTACAAAAGAAACATACGACTCACTGGCTGCCTCCCAGACGGGAGCCAAGTAGCTAGGGAATAGGACTTAGAATAATACTTTTCACAGAATTCTCTTTTGTACTTTTTGAATTTTATACAGTGATGAATACATTTCCTACTGAGAAAAGTTTTTTTAACTTTTAAAAATATTATATGGTTAATACAAAACAAATACTATCTTGTAGGAAGTGGCAAATGGTACTTTTCAGCTAAGGCATCAAGCATTTCTAGAATGCATCTGAAACCCTATTTTCTCCTTTTCATCTAGAGGCCACAAATTTTGAGAGGATAAAGAGAGCTGAATAATTTTTTTATCAACTTCTATCATCCCCCTTCTAGTTCAAACATGATGGTTTCAATTCTAAGAACACTCTGGGCATCGTTAGAAAGTGCTGCGAGCTGGATTCAAAGACTAATACCTATGATTTGATAAAGGGTTTCACAGATCTATGAAACAAATATTGAAGGAGCATTCACTTATTTTTTTTTTTTTTTTTTTGGAGACAGAGTCTAGCTCTGTTGCCCAGGCTGAAGTGCAGTGGCATGATCTTGGCTCACTGCAACCTCCACCTCCCAGGTTCAAGCAATGCTCCCTGCCTCAGCCTCCCAAGTAGCTGGGATTACAGGCACCCACCATCACACCTGGCTAATTTTTGTATTTTTAGTAGAGATGGGGTTTCGCCATGTTGGCCAGGCTGGTCTCGAACTCCTGACCTCAGGTGATCCACCCATCTCAGCCTCCCAAAGTCTGTAGGATTACAGGCATGAGCCACCATGCCTAGCCGTACTTGTTTTTTAATGCTTGTCATTTTCATGAAATACTGTAGTCTTGAACAACAGGCAGCTTGATGTGGCTGAAGGAGTACTAAGATTGAACAGACCCTAGGCTCTATTTCCATTTATTCCCTTAACTATATAATTCTGACTAAGTAAAACTTGGTGATCATAGCATCTGGACTGCCTATCTTTTGCACCTCTGTACAAAATTGTTACATCAAAAAATGTATGTATGTGAAAGCAAAATTCTTCAATATCTGAAATATTTCAATATTACCATCCATATAAAGTTTTAGGGGAACAGATCGTATCTCCCTTTTTCCTTCTTCTCTAGGTTTGTCCCAATTGGCTAAAGTTATGAGAAACAAAACTGTATTTTTATCAATCTTCTTTCAAAGTTAATAAATTACGAAGACAACCCACTTACAAAGAATTCAGAGAGCAAAAGGAGAGTTTTTATTTTACTAAAAATTACATAAAGTCTCGAAGAGACAAAAGGAAATATTCAGTAGCAAATTAATAGTTGGAGCTTGCACAGCACATTAACAAACGCCACGTTACTCTTACAATGGAGGGCTAATGAGAACAACAGGAAGCGTGGGATGGCAGCAACAAGAGCAAGAAAAGCCAATACAGAGGGAGGCTAAAAAAGTGACAACAGTTGCAGTTGGCATGCTGGCTGCCTTCAGCCTTCCTAATGATATGCTTTCTCAATGGTCTAAAGCTTGTTTAAAACCTTGGCTTTTTTTTTTTCTTTTTTTTTTTTTTTTGAGATGGAGTCTTGCTCTGCTGCCCAGCCTGGCGTGCAGTGGCAGTCATCTCAACGCACTGCAACCTCTGCCTCCCAGGTTCAAGCGATTCTCCTGCCTCAGCCTCCTGAGTAGCTGGGATTACAGGCACCTACCACCATGCCCGGCTAATTTTTGTATTTTTAGTAGAGACATTCACCATGTTGGCCAGGGTGGTCTCGAACTCCTGACCTCGTGATCTGCCCATCTCAGCCTCCCAAAGTGTTGGGATTACAGGCGTGAGCCACCATGCCCGGCCAAACCTTGGCTATTCTTACTCATTAAGAATAATGTGTTTACCTTTGTTACCACTGATGTGTTCCTAGCCCTGTAGAATAATTTTCAGACAAAACAAATCCTTTTTTCTGCTTTAAAAGGCAATAAGTAAAAAGATGTATCCTTCTGGCTTGGAAGTTACCCTATCACACCATAACCATCGACTCAAAGTGTGATATCTAGTATGAAAACTGCTTTAAAAATACAGAAGCATATAAAATGCAATGTTTGCTGGGAAGGGTGGTGTCTTCGAAACCGAGAGCTAAAAGTTAGACATGTGATTTTTAAAATTCATATCCAATTAAACAGTTACTACGTGCATACAATGTTTTGCTTCTAGGCCTTTGTACATGCTGTTCCCTTTTCAGGAACTACTCTCTTTCCCACCCCACCCATTTGCTTCCCCACTTCACTTACCTCACATGTGACTTCCTCTGAACAGACTTCCCTGACTTTCTCCACCCCCTCCTCTGTGTTTCCACAGTGCTCTATTTTACTTCATCAGAGCACTTATCACCATGTGTATTTATTAGAGACGATGTCTGCTTTACCTACTCTGTCACTCCTAATCACTGTGCCGGTCCCTGGAAGATGCTTAATACATATGAAACAACCCAAACAAAACACTTAAAAATTTTTTAATTAAAACAAATTAAAAACAAACAAAACAACCAGATACTGCCAGATAGATGGAAATACAAAGATGAAAAACAAGAACCTAAATCCACTAATAGGAGACAGGCTAAAAAAATACTATGTAAAATGGGCTACGATGCAAGTGTGTACAGATATATGTAGGATGGAGATGAAGACAGCTCTTGAAGTCAGCCTGGGAGCAGGCTATAAGGTGGAAGAAACAAAGAAACTTGACTAAACTAAGTCTGCAAGGTTGAAGCACTAATTAATGAGGAAGAAAGAATGGATAATAATCATTCCAGACAGGAGAAAAATATAGGGGCAAGGAAAAACAAGGCAGATCTGAAGAACTGCAGGGAGACTGATGCAATACAATGGCTCTGGAACTTAAGTGTGCATCAGAATCGCCTGGAGGACTTATTCGCATACGGGTTGCAAAGCCCCAAATTCAGTTTCTGATTGAATAGGCCTGGAATATGGCTCAAGAATCTGCATTTCAAACAAGTTTTTGGGGGGACACTATTGCCGGTGCTAGTCCTCCACATCCACACTTTGAGAACTGGTATAGTGGAACACAGAGGGCATTATGAAGAAGTGGCAACTGACAAGTGTGGAGCAACACAGGGGAATGGGTTACAACTCAAATATACTATATTGCAGAATTTGGCACTGAAGGATTTTAAGCAGAGAAGTTTAATTTTTGAAAAATGGTAATAATAGCTAACATTGATGGAGTACATATGTGCTAAACACTATTTCTAAGGACTTTACATATTCTGTCCATTATAGCAGCTACTAGACATATGTGGCTATTTCAATTAAATTATAACTAAATAAAATTTAAAAGTCAGCTCCTTCCTCAAATAGCCATATTGCAAGAGCTCAATAGCTACACACGGCTCTGGATACCACAGAGGGCAGTACAGATACAGAATAGTTCTATAACTGCACAAAGTTCTGTTAGCCCAGATATATATTAACTCATTAAATTCTCACAACTTCACTATGAGATAAGCTCTGTATTATTCCCATTTTATAGAAGAAAATGGGGCAAAGAATGGTTAAGCAAATTACCCAAGGTCATAAAGCAAGTAGTCCCAGTGTGGGATAGAAAGCCCAGATGGTCTGGTCTTTGTGCCTGTGTTCTTAATCACTTCTTAATAAAATCATTTTGGCAATAATGTGGACTAGACGAAGAAGATACTGAAGGAAGGAAAATCAATGGGAAGAAACTACTAAGGTAATCAGGAGAGAAATGATGAGGACCTGCTCTAACAAAGGACCTCGAATACACAAGAGGTTAAATAAAATATGTTAAAAAGTATAAGACAGAAGACAGGATGGAATAGAACTGAATCCAAAAGACAGATAAGTGAGGTATGGAAGATGACACCAAAGTTTCCATTTTAAGCATCAGAGTCAATGGCAACGGCTCTTACCACCGTAAGAAATGACAGCCAGTTAAAGGAAGTTGATAAATTCCATCTGAGCCATCGTGAATCTGATATCCTACACAATTTTTTTAATTAAAAAAAAACAAACAAACAAAACCACCAGATACTGACAGATAGATGGAAATACAAAAATGAAAAACAAGAACCCAAAGTCACTAATAGGAGACAGGCTAAAAAAATACTATGTAAAATGGGCTATGATGCAAGTGTGTACAGATATATGTAGGATGGAGATGAAGACAGCTCTTGAAGTCAGCCTGGGAGCATACATAAAATACTACACAATGGAATATACAAGTCCAGAGATCAGAAGAGAGCTCTCAAATTAAGATATGAAATTAGAGTCATCAGTACAGAACACAGAGGTCTAGAGACAACTCAGGAAAGTTGAAACAATAAGAAACGAGTGAAGAACAGAACCTTAGGGAATCCAACATCTAGGATACAGGCAAAAGATAAAATGTCAATAAACTGCAAAGGAATTACCAGAAAGATGGGAAGACGGGGGAGACATCTAAGAATTATCCCAGAGTAAAGGGAAGAATGAATGGTCAACGAACCCTAAATGCAGCTGAGAGCTCAGGTAAAATAAGACTGAAAACTGTCCACAAGAGCAGTTTCAAATAGTGCTGCTCTAGGGCCAAAAGCCAGATTGCAGCAGACGTGGAATGAAGATAGACTTTTTTCAAGAAGTTTAAAAATGAAAAGAAACAGACAGGGTATACACGGAAAGAAGGATCTGCAGTGGTTTTTTTGTTGTTTTTACTCTAATGGGAGAGGCATCCGCTGGCTAAGGACTAAGAAGTGAGAGAGAAAGACCGAGTCAAAAAATGTGACTACTTTTGATGGCACACGGCCCCTGAGGTAGGAGAGAATGGGGTCCTGAAAAAGAATGGAGAGATGAGCCTTTCACACTTCTTTCACTGTCCTATGAGAAGGTAGCAAAGGGGGCAGAAATAAGCACAGATGTATTTAGGACGGCACGAGGGGGTATAAACTCAACGAACTCAATTGGACAGATTCCATTATCTCTATGATGTAGCATATGAGAGTATCTACTGAAAATGAGAAAAAAAAAAGGTGGGAGGAAATAGTGAATTTCTGCAGACAGAAGAGACTATACACAGACATTCATCTTCAAGCAGAGGGTAGAGTTGAGATTGGAGGCCACAAATTTGTAAGTGGCATCCCACCACCACATGGTCATGAGATGTCCCCCAAAGTTAAAGCAGACAGGGTGGACACAATGGCTCATGCCTGCAATCCCAGCACTTTAGGAGGCCGAGGTGGGCAGATCACCTGAGGTCAGGAGCTCAAGACCAGCCTGGCCAACATGGTAAAACCCCATCTCCGCTAAAAAAAAATACAAAAATTATCCAGCCGTGGTAGGAGGCACCTGTAATCCCAGCTACTTGTAAGGCTGAGGCAGAAGAATCGCTTGAACCCAGGAGATAGAGGTTGCAGTGAGCAGAGATTGCACCACTGCACACCAGCCTAGGTGACAGAGCAAGACTACGTCTCAAAAAAAAGAAAAGCAGAGAAGGTAAATGACTGGAGTTTGCCAACATGATGCAGTAGTAGTGAGTGAGTGAGGATGTGCCATAAGGCCAAGCAATGAGAACAGTATCAGAGTGATGGGAGGGCACCTGTCGGAATCATACAGGTAACTTTCTCGCAACTATATACCACAAAAGATCTTCATGAGATAAAGCAGTGAGAGTAAGGAGAAAGAAAGGTGGAAGATTAGAGCAGTTACAGCCAGGGAGGACAATAAAACAGAATGTATATTTCCAGAAGTACACTGTCCTGGGTCCACAGTGTGTTCATGAGGGTGTGTGTGAAGTATGCTATTTCATCTATTTGTTTGAATGTCAATTATGAGGCTAAAAAGTACCTGCTTCTTCTGTCTCCTGACTCTTAGGCAGTCCTCACTACAGAGATGTTTGTTCTAAGCATTAGAGCAATGGTTCTCAACCCCAGCTGCACATCAGATAAACATTCTAAAAAAAAAAAAAAAAAAAAAAAACTGAAACCTGGGCCTCACTGCTAGTCAAATTTAACTGGTTTGGTATTTATATTTTAAGCTTCCTCAGCTAATGCTAAAGTGAAGTTAGTGCCAGGAACCACTGCTTTCCAAAGAATAGGGCTTTGGATTTATATTACAGAATTAAAGACAAACTGAGTGGCATGGAAAAAAGTAAGGTAGGAAGATGGTGAAAGAAGGTCTAAATACTAAGATATTTAAAGATGCCCTGAATAGAAAAATTGGAAAACCATTAAAGTACAGAATCACAATCCACACACAAAAATAATAATAATGTTTCTGAGAGTTCTGTTAAAGGTTCTAGAAAACTCAGGAGTTAAATGCTTCGCTGTACCCAATGACTAACAAAAAAGGAACCTAGACTTTACTAAGCTCAAAGAATTGAAAACCAACACTTAGCAGCTCTCCAGGTCAACTACAGTTCACAATTCTCTGGAGGAAAACGCAGCCCATAGTACAAGTCTGACAACACCTCTAGATCTGCGGAATCACCTATTCTACATAAATGGTAAACGGCAAAAGAAGCAACTATTATATTCTTTCACACATTAAAAGTTTTTTTTTATTTGGCTGCTAGATTTTATTTCCACACCAGTTATCTTCTTCTTAACCAGTTACACCTATAATCTTAAAATCGCCCAGTTATTTTACAAATAACTTATCCTTTATTTGCCACTATTCTAACGTACTTGTTAAGTTTTACAACAAAGCACAAGTGATGCAGAGATGAAGTGTTAGTCATAAAGACCAATAAAGAAAAAATGAGGCGCTGTCTGCGGTCTTCCCCACATGGTCTGTTTACAGGTAACATTACAACTCTTTCAAGCTCCTCCCAGACGCTATGTTTATAGAAGTGCTAGACTATATACTTCTGGTCCACCCATATTTAACGTCTTTGGTAAAAATTACTTCATCAATAGAAAGGTTTGTACCTTGCTATCTCTAGCTCAGTCTCAAGAATTTTAAATTCTAACCAACTATCCAAGTCACTCAGAGGTCATTTGTGTTGCAGACCTACTGAAAATTAGACTTACCTTTAAATTGACTTTTTTTTCCAAAACTCAAGGAGTACTTTTTCTTCCAGCATTAAGGCAGCTCAACATGTTCCTCTTCTAATATTTAGCCAACAACTTAAGAAAACCTTGATTCTTCTCATTTGGGCCATAAGAAAGCAGTCTTTTCCCAAAAAGTTGTTTCAAAACTCTAACAAGAGTGTATAGCTATTTTCACACACTGAAATAGCAGATTTATATACTTGTGGCTTACAATACCACCAAAATTCTCTAGACAAGATTTATTCTATGGTTTCCATTAAGGAAGAGAATTCTAACTAAATTATTTTAGGCTCACTGCTCTCTAAGGCCATAAAGCAGTACTACAGCATAATGAAAAAAGCACAGAACTGAGAAGGGCCTGACCAGTTCTCCCAGATGGTATTAACTTGCTGTGTGGCACTGGACAAGACATTTCAACGTCTTTGGCTCTCAAATTTCCCTATTATTTGTGAAATCAGATTAGAATCACTGTGATCCAAAATAGCTACTGGCTCAACATTCAATAAAATGCAGAAGATACAAGTCTTTTTTTCTAATAATCTGTATTTTGTAAGCATAATAGAATTAAACCATAAAAGATACCTCAATCAACACTACAGCCAGACTTACTTCTCCTTAGCAGTCTTATTTTGTTTAATTGCTGACAGTTAAAAACTATTTTGACCCAGAATGGCATACTACTGTAATCTCTATGCTTAATTTCAACCCCTGACAAAATAGTGCCACACTACAAACGGTTTCTTCACCTGTTCCCTAATGAAGTTGAAAGTAATTCCTTGGCCTTGAATTTAAAGATACATGTACAGGGCTGATGAAAGCCATCTGTTGGGAACTATGACTTTCATGTGAAAGGAAAAAACCAGAAGGAACTGCTTTCATTTTCCTGGGAACCAGCTGCAGCTGAATGAGTCCTAATCCTGCTCCAGCTGGGACAAGCAGAAGGGTGAAGTTACTCTTGGTCTAATTCACTCGCTGCAGATCCTTTGTGAAATGACTCCACCCCTGAGTAGCCAACTGGTAAACAACTTTATCAGAATGAAGCTCTTAATAATTCCTATACATAAATCAGAGCATGAAAAGTACTCATTATTATAATTTTAAGAAACACTCTCCAGGACACCAGAAAAAAATAAATTTTTAATTCTATTTAAACCAGCAAACTTGGCACCTAGATTTTGGTCCTCTTACATAGCTAAGAACCAAGTCGGTATGACAAATATACTTTCTCTAAAACTAAATGCAAAGAGAAAATAAATCTAAAAGATGTTAAGGAGATTCTTACAGCTTCAAGAAGACTGAATGATATAAATTTTCTTTGCAGATTCGTCACAGTTCCTGTTATGTATTTGCTCTCCTAGTATTAAACGTAAGTGTAACAAAAAAAGTATTGGCCCACATGTCCAGGATGAACTAAAGAAAACAGGCAGCAAGGATAAAAAAGAAACAATGTATTTTGCATTTCCTTATATTCATTTTCCATTTAGTTTTCTACAAGACACATGAAAACTTGTATTATTAAATACTATTAAATACCTATTAAATAAACATCATGTGCCTATAAAACTTAATCATATAGAGTTCTTTTGAGACTTCAATAAGAAAGTACATGTTAAAGCTCTAAAAAAAATCTCCCAGTGAGCTGAGATCCGGCCACTGCACTCCAGCCTGGGCGACAGAGCGAGACTCCGTCTCAAAAAAAAAAAAAAAGTCTCCAACACATCATCAGCCTTTAACAAATGTTAGCTATTAATAGGTTTCTATAAGCAACTCTTTACATTCCCTTAGCCTACTGATGCAGGGCAAAGAAAAAACGAAGTTAAGATGGTTAGATCCTCTAGATTTCTATTCCTGAAGCCATTTGTGGTACCTGATGTCTTCATTAATTTCTTCTTTTATTTCACCAACTGGAAGGTAGACCAAGAAAGAGTAAAGTACTCAGTCGCTAGAAAAATGTCTAGGTTGTAAGTATAAAAAAAATTGGTGGCTGAGTGTGGCGGCTCACACCTGTAATCCCAGCACTTTGGAGGTCAAGGCGGGTGGATCAGGAGTTCGAGACCAGCCTGGCCAACATGGCAAAACCCTGTCTCTACTAAAAATACAAAAAATTAGCCGGGCGTGGTGGCGGGTGCCTATAATCCCAGCTACTCAGGAGGCTGAGGCAGGAGAATCGCCTGAACCTGGGAGGTGGATGTTGCAGTGAGCCAAGATCGCACCATTGCACTCCAGCCTAAGCGACAAGAGCAAGACTCTGTCTCAAAAAAAAAAAAAAGAAAGAAAGAAAAGAAAAATTGGTTTGGTATAGAACTTTGGATTAGTAATGGCTAACCCAAGCTTTAGTAGTTCAGTAGTTTTATTTCGGGGTGTGTCATGGGCTGAAAATTACCAAAAATCATTGAGCTAGAAGATCAAAAACATCTGTACACTTGGCCAGGTACAGGGGCTCACACCTATAATCTCAGCACTTTGGGAGGCCAAAGCAGGTGGATTACCTGAGGTCAGGAGTTCAAGATTAGCCTGGCCAACACAGTGAAGCCCTATCTTTATTAAAAATACAAAAATTCGTTGGGCGTGGTGGCGCATGCCTGCAATCCCAGCTCTTCGGGAGACTGAGGCAGGAGAATCGCTTGAACCTGGAGGCAGAAGTTGCAGTGAGCCAAGGTTGCACCACTGCACTGCAGTCTGGGCAACAGGGTGAGATTCCGTCTCAAAAAAAAAAAAACTGTACAGCTGATTGCACTTAAACAGATACTATTTTACAACATATCTCGGAGTTATTTTTCAATTTCTGAATTTTTAAAGAATAAATCTGCCGAGACAAAGTTAGTTCCTAACCAGATTTACAATTAATCCACCTCAATGACTTGTTAGTAACAAATTTTTATTTCAAGCCCACTGCTCCTGGTACATTTGGAGTCACAAACAAATGGTATGAACAATGATGTCAGAAATGTACGGCATGGGCCGGGCGTGGTGGCTCACGTCTGTAATCCTAGCACTTCGGGAGGTGGAGGCACAGGCAGAGGTGGGCGGATCACCTGAAGTCAGGAGTTCCAGAACAGAACTGGCCAACATGGGGAAACCCCGTTTCTATTAAAATACAAAAATTAGGTGGGTATGGTGGCACATGCCTGTAATCACAGCCGGCAGGCGGGGGAGGCAGTAGAATTGCTTGAACCTGGAAGGCGGAGGTTGCAGTGAGCTGAGATCAGGCCACTGCACTCCAGCCTAAGCGACAGAGCAAGACTCCATTTCGAAAAAAAAAAAAGAAATGTATGTCATAAAAAATTTTTAAATTATTAAATGTAACAATTATTGAGATCAATCCATTTCATACGTGATAATATTACAATATCTATGTTTACCACATCATTGTATCCTCAGTATTTTATCTTTTGCTTTCAGAAGATTTTTTTTCTGTTTTCCAAAGTGATCAATCATTCTGTCAAGCAGTCCACGTAGCCCTGAACTTAACAGCATGGACAACTATTCATTTCCTTTTTATACAGTATCAAAGCAAGAATCTGAAATTGAAATTTCCAAGCTTACATTGGTTAACAATTATAAAATACCATGATTCTAACATATAAAATGTGAAACAACTCTACTATAAAGGTCATTTCCAAATAGCTAAATCAAAACTTGATCACTCTTAACTTTCAGTAACTTAAAAATATATCCCTGGCCAGGCGCGGTGGCTCACGCCTGTAATCCCAACACTTTGGGAGGCCAAGGCGGGCGGATCATGAGGTCAGGAGTTCAAGACCAGCCTGGCCAACCTGGTGGAAACCCCATCTCTACTAAAAATATAAAAATTAGCCGGGCATGATGGCGTGCACCTATAATCCCAGCTTACTCGGGAGGCTGAGGCAGGAGAATCACTTGAACCCAGGAGGTGGAGGTTGCACCACTGCACTCCAGCCTGGGCAACAAAGCAAAACTCCATCTCTCAAAAAAAAAAAAATCCACATTTTAATCAGTATCTCTACATCAAAAATTTAAATTCTAAATTCCAGTCAAATTCTGCTCTACTTACTCTATAATTTAAAATATAATTATAATTTAAAATATAATTATATTTATATATATATCTATAATTTAAAATATAAATTCCAATAAAACAAAATAATTTTGACTCTACTAAGAGTTGACCATAGAGATGTAACTTAGAGTGAAAGGAAAGAGAATTATCATTGGATCTTTCTGCTCCAGGTTACCTAGCTGGGAGTAACCTGAACAATAACATTAGTTGACAATACCTCTCTTCCCTTTCCAACTGAATGCTTTAGCAAATTATAATTCTGTTCCAAAATACTATGCCACCAAATAACAACACTTTTAATGAGTTGGCTGATTACCATGAAAGAGAATACTTTTCTGGGCTAGTAATACAGAACACAAACTATATATATTCAAGTAAATTATGTCAGTGTGTAAAATGAACTCAGAAGTTTGAAATCAGGCAAAAATTATTCTTTCCAAGACTCACTATATAATTTTTTAAATGGACCATCACAATCTCAAATAATTGCCTTGCCCACTAAACATCTAATTATTTCTCAAAGTCATAACACTTAATTGGTATGAAAAAAAAATAATATAAAAAAATTAACAGTTCATAAACTAAAAAAGGCTTTCAAAAAATGTATTTTGTATCTCTATTCTGTCTGCTTTAATCCCCTCACAGGACCTAAGTCCGAAATCCACTGTTCACGGCAGGCATTCAAATGTTTGCTAAATAAATAATGAATAAGTGAAGTAAATGGAATAAATTACCTTACAGTAATATCTATATATCAAAAAGAAATTTACAAGGAGGAAGTTGCTATTTAAGCCAGTTACACACTATTCTCCTCACCTATAATCCCATGATTCAAGGAAAGCAGTATTTCTGTCCCAAATTAAAGCACTCTGGTATAGCCATACAACTGATCCCTACCATGCCTATCAGAAAATTTGTTAGTGACAACTGAAATGAAAACTAGTAAGCATAGAAATTAACTTTAAGGGAAAAAAAACGGCATGTAGGCAAAACCTTTTTTTAATGGACCTCAGATATACAAAACTAGATTACTCATAATCTTTGGTTCCTAACACGTTCTTATCACTGGTCCAAAGTGAGTTTTCAAATCTGTTCTGCAAAAAAGAAAAATGGACACAAACAACGAAGGGGGGTGGGGAATTTGTCCTTTTACAATTAGGAAATGTGCTATGAAGTTAACACCAAGGACATTCACGAGTTTGTACTTGAGTGCAGTGATAGCCATCATACGTTACTGCTCCTAAGAGGTGGTCAGTATGGCTATTAGAAAGAATTTGGAGCCAGACTGCCCAAATTCAAATCCTAGCTCTGCCACCTAATATTTGTGTGACTTCTGCAAGCTACTGAAATCTCTTTTATGCCTCAGTTTCTTCACCTGTAAAATAAAAGTACCTATTTCACTGCTAGTACTGTTATGTTATTAATAGCTAGCTAACCTAACAGTAGCTAGTTATGTTAGAAGATTAAATGAGTTAATATACGTACAGCATTAAAGTAACGCCTGGCACATAGTAAATAAACAAATAAATAAACTCACCATGAACTACCACACTCTAAAGTTAGCTCAAAATTTTCCCTTATAACATGGGTTAAAAACTTTTTTTTTTTTTGGGATGGAGTCTTGCTCTGTTGCCCAGGTTGGAGTGCAGAGGCACAATCTAGGCTCACTACAACCTCCACCTCCCAGGTTCAAGCGATTGTCCTGCCTCAGCCTTCCGAGTAGCTAGGATTACAGGCACCCACCATCATGCCAGGCTAATTTTTGTATTGCTGTAGAGACAGGGTTTCACCATGTTGGCCAGGCTGGTCCTGAACTCCTGACCTCAGGTGATCTGCCCCCCTCGGCATCCCAAAGTGCTGGGATTACAGGCCTGAGCCACCAGGCCCGGCCAAAAAACTTTTAATCATAGTATCCCATGGATTCTCCTCAGTACTTATCAATGTGAGAAGAATACAGACTAAAGTTCAAATGTCTTCACAAAAACTCCTCTTAAACGTATTCCAACACAGTTGATCTCCCAAAAGGATCAAAACCACTGCTGAAAATCTAACATACAATTCCTTCCAAAGGTTAGTATCACACACACAAAAAAAGGTAGAATTGAAACCGGAAAAAGTAAAGAGGAACTTGCTCAGGTTACTCCACGCAGTCTTTGAATTTCATCTTCAACTTACAGTTGGTCAGGTTAATAGAAATCCCTGCATTAGCATCCCAGAGAAGACAGAACTGTTTCTGTTCCAAGCAGATTGCCTGGTCCACAGTAGGTGTTCAACGACTATATGCCAAACCAATTAATGCCTAAAAGTGAAACTACTTCTGACCTATACACCTTCCTTTCTCCATCACTGTCAAATAAACTCTGGATAATTTTTTTTTTTTTTGAAAACATCTAGGTTCGTAACGGCAAACCATCAATTCTGCATATGAACTGATTGCGTAGTTTGAAGGAAAGAAAATAGTTAAAATACAATAAAAGGGGCAGAGATAATCTGTTCAAAGGAATAATCCCTCACCCTAGAGTTCACTGTATTACGATTTTGAATGTAAACTTTTCCTTTCTTTGGGGGAAGTCACACAGGTAATTCACTACTGAAAATAAGACTCCATTTAAAAATACAGAACAGAGCTCATCAACTCTAATTTAATAGATGTTATCATGAAATTAGTTTTCCAAAGAGATCAGTACACATACAAGTCTACTTACTCAAAGAAACAAACTCTATTTTCCCACATGTCTAAATTGAGTTACTTCAGTTAACAACACTATAGGCAGGGCGCGGTCCAGCACTTTGGGAGGCTGAGGTGGGTGGATCACCTGAGGTTGAGAGTTTGAGACCAGCCTGACCAACGGGGAGAAACCCTGTCTCTACTAAAAATACAAAATTAGCCGGGCATGGTGGTGCATGCCTGTAATCCCAGCTACTTGGGAGGCTGAGGCAGGGGAATTGCTTGAACCTGGGCGGTGGAGGCTGCGGTGAGCCAAGTGCCATTTGCACTTCAGCGAAATTCCATCTTTAAAAAAAAAAAAACTATATATGAAAGCAATGTAAGCAAATGGGTATTTCTTTTTCATTTTTTCAATTATTAAATCACTTTTGTTTTTCTCACTTTATTTCTCCAAAAGCAAATGGGGCCAGGTACGGTGGCTCATTCCAATAATCTCCGCACTTTGAGAGGCCGAGGTCGGCAGGTCGCTTTAGGTCAGGAGTTGAGACCAGCCTAGCCAACATGGTGAAACCCCGTCTCTACTAAAAATACAAACAAACAAAAAAAAAAGTAGCCAGGCGTGGTGGCACACATCTATACTCCCAGCTACTCAGGAGGCTGAGACAGGACAATCGCTTGAACCTGGGAGGCGAAGGCTGCAGTGAGCTGAGATCACACCACTGAACTCCAGTCAAAGCAAAACAGCACATCTCTACTGAGTTAAACTTTTCTTAATGCAAAGGTGCTATGAAATGGCCTCAACAAAGGTCCTTAGCTCAGCTGCAAAATAAGGACTGTTGGATTAGACGGTTCTCAGGGTCCCTTCCAAAAGTAAAATCCCAGGGTTCTAGGACTTGGACTTGTCTTGCACTGTACTATACTGACTACCTTTTAAAAATATGCTCAAATGACATTTTTATATGGCTAATATTTTTTAAAATTAAAATATCTATTGATAATTCAAGCAAGTGTAATTACAATAAAAGCAGACAACAGGCCAGGCACGGTGGTTCACGCCTGTAATCCCAACACTTTGGGAGGCAGAGGCGGGTGGATCACCTGAGGTCAGGGGTTCGAGACCAGCCTGGCCAACAAGGTGAAACCCCGTGTCTACTAAAAATACAAAAATTACCCGGGCATAGTGGTGCATGTTAATCCCAGCTACTTGGGAGGCTTAGGCAAGAGAATCGCTTGAACCTGGGAGGCGGAGATTGCAGTGAGTGAGACTGCACCACTGCACTTCAGCCTGGGCGACAGAGCGAGACTCCGACTCAAAAATAAATAAAAGCAAACAGGTTAACAAGAACTTATAACATCTACTTCACAGGTATGGCACTGAATTGATCTAACTATAAATTATTTCCTGTTTCCAGGCAGTTAACCTGTTAGATCATTTAAAAATTGTAGCAATCCAATCATTGTATTTAACTTCAGCCACATGTGATAAAGTTTCTACAGGTAAGAGTTCTTAGAGCATACAGAATAAAGCATTTTAATTACTTGTCTACTTTGAATTTTTAATACATACTCTTAATAAACGCTCAAATTATATAGAGCCATTTTATGAATGAGATTCTCTGTCAATTCATGACTATATGAGAATCATTTCAAGAGTAATAACAGCAAGATTATGTTTTATTTCAATGTTCACAGGGAAAATTGAACCCTAGAATAGATCTCTAAAACTTTCATCAAAAAAAAATACTGTTAATTTTCAATTGTTGAAGAAAAATCTCCAGGTATTCAGTGGGCTGCTAATAATACAACAAATTTAGATCAAATCTCAAATTTTCAAAATACATTCAATGTTAACTTTACCATCTTTCCACCCTAGGAGTACCCCCATCATCTTAAGCAAAATGAAGACCATTTTACTTATGTCTACCAAGGTGTGCAGCAACTTAAAGCATCACTGCTCTAAGCACCTCAAGAAAATTTACAGCGAAGATACTAGATCAATGTAAAAAACAGGTACTAACAAAATTCTCCTAATCTCCAAATATCTATTTAAGCACCAAAATTTACTGTTTAAGAAGTCGTACTTTCAACTATACACAACAACATCCTAAAACACAACAGAGTAAAGTATACACCTGGGCATCAAAACTTCCAACTCTCCAGAACTTTACCTTTCTGTTTTTAGAACAGGTGTCACTCAGTTGTCCAGGTTGGAGTGCAGTGGTGAGAGCATAGCTCACTGGAGCCTCAGACCCCTGTACTCAAGCAATCCTCCCCAACACAGCCTCTCAAGTAGCTAGGACTACAGGCGTGCCCATACCTGGCTAATTTTTCTATTTTTGGTGGACATGGGGTCTCGCTATATTCCTCAGACTGGGCTCAAACTCCTAGGCTCAAGCCATCCTCCTGTCCCAGTCTCCCAAAGCGCTGGGATTACAGGCATGAACTACTGTACCAGGCCCTCCAGAACTCTTCTAATTTAGGATACTGTGTTCCTGTCCCATGCAACTACAGCTGTCATAAATAACAACATTCAGGACTTGATCATATGCAAAGCCATAATACATGATAGAAAGCTATAATACAAACAGCAGAAACAAGAATTGCTAAGTTTGCTTAGTTGCGCCTAGGGGTCATGAGAATCTGTCTCATTCCTGTCTAACGAGTAATCTGCAACAAAATGGAAAATAGAAAAAGACAGGTTCTCAGAGTCATCTGCTTGTTTCAAATTCAAGTCTCCAGGATTTGGCTGCTCATCAACTTCCAGTAGTAAGGCATTGTAAGAACCTTTAGTTAAAAGTTTTATAGTCTCACGCTGGACTACTCCTCAAGCAAAATAATAAAAAAAAGTTTTTAAAAAAAGGTTTTAAACTAATATGCCACTTTTTCATTGCAATGTAAAAAAGTTCTTTTAGGAAGATTAACATTCTACATTTTTATCTTAGGCTTCAAATATTTCAAAGTACCAGAACAAATCTATGTTCTCATAGCTACAACTCACCAATAAAAAACCAGAGGTGATGACTCCACTAAAGTCCCCAAACAAAAAACTTGAATATAACTTTCCAGAAATGTGAATTTGTAGCATCCTATATCATCAGCTCTATAAACCCGGAGGCATATGCCATTCTTACCTTATCCTTTTCATGTGGAAGAAGGGACACTGGAGGTAAACAGGAAAGAGACTCACAACACTCTTTCCCATCCACATTGGTTGCTTTAGTGTTGAGCCGATAAAGAGGTCCATCTTTAAGGAGTCTGCCATGGCCAATGGCACGTTTGATAGCCAATCGTAACTGCTGGTGAAAGCCAGAGGCAGCACTGCCTCCAAATAACGCAGACACATCCTTCTGACCTTTCAAAAAACGTTCAATGCTTTTCAAAGTTGAGCCACCAGACTCTGCCAAGCCCTCAACTGCCCGCTTTATCAGTTTATTCCAATCCACATTTTGTTTATTATCCAATTTTCCATGGTTCCGAGGCTTAGGAAGTGCTATTCGCCCAGGATTATCAGGATCTTTATAGGAATTGAGTCCTTTATTTGAGACTTTTAAAATCGTTCCATCTTTAACACTCAACTCCAATTGTTCTAAAACAGTTTTACGATCCAAGCCATGGGATGAAGACACAGCATTGCATATCCTTTCTTCTGAAGGACGCTGTTTCTGCTTTTTCACTTTTTTGATGGCCTCCAAAATCCACTCAGTATAAAGCGGGTTTGCGAGTTTTACCATGGTGAAGGATTCTGTATATCCATAGAGTCGTTATCCCTTATCCTGATGCTGAGTAAGTTTTACACCATGGAAACCAAGATTCTCGGAGGCTGGGAACCAGTTAACCATAGCATACAAGTTTTCTGGCCTAAGTCCTTCCTCCTTTCACAAAACAGAATGCCTCCCCAATTGTACTATAGAAACCAAAACAACCTGTTGTTTGAAATGTCTTCCAACTTCCCAATGAATTTCTCAATAGCACCACACATAGGTCTTGTCATAAAGCTGTAAGAACTCAAGAATATTTCATTCCCGGCTTCAGAGCAGAAAAATGTGCATCTTATGCCTGAAAAGCAATGAAAATAAGGTCAGTTTTCTACCAACACCTATTTCGAACGAAAATAAGCATCCTCATCTTAAAGCAATCAAACAGCAAGTGTTTAGTGGGCACCTTTGCCAATTTCCAAACTTATCTATTAACATTCCAAAACAATCATGTATGTAAACCATTGGGATAAAAAACAAAAGAAAAAAAAAAACATGAGTAATTAGGATACAATGAGGAAACACGATGAGTGTTCTAAGAATGACCTGAAGCTACCACTAACCAGAGGGGGTGATGGCTATTCTGTACTCCGCAATCTCTGCTCACCAGTCTAGGAATTTCAACTCTTCCTTGACATCTTTCCCCAAGAAACTAGTCAGCACTTCAACAAGTATCTGGATTAGTAGAAAGAATCCTGCAATGAAAGTAAGAGTGAATCTTTCATCTTTCAAAATTCTAGACATTCAGAGTGGACAAAAACAGTCAATAAGATAGGCAGAAAACGATTGAGAAAATTTTAGCTATTTCTTATATGAAAAGAAACAATGAATACAATATGCACACCCAGTTTATAATTTAAGTATAGTATTACCTTAATCTTTCCTAATGGAAACAAAAATACTATTGAAAATAGCCTAGTGTGAAAGTGCTGCCTGAATTTAACAATAATTCACTTACATTCAAATTTTAAGAATTATATGCTGATAGCTTCTCCTAACCCAAACTAAGATGTTTCCTTACATTCAAATTTTAAGAATTATATGCTGATAGCTTCTCCTAATCCAAACTAAGATGTTTCTATCCATATGCTGAAGAGAGTCACAACTGTCAAACTGCATATAAGTAATCCATAGACAGGAAAACTAGACGTGAGGAAGGCCCAGAATCACTGGGGTCAACGCACATACTACATGTCAAATGTACAGTACAGAAAAAGAAATGTACCGGCTACTTGTGGGTCTAAAGAGACACCCAAATAATAAAGATATAAATTCAAGATTGCTGTCCTGAAACGAACACTAATAAAACATAAACACAAACATACTGTCTCTCTGAATCAAAGTAAGTATCCCTACAAAAGAACCTGGTAGATGCAATTTTATTTAATCACTAAAATACTGAATTCTGAATCTAACTTGCAATTTTATTTAATCACTAAAATACTGAATTCTGAATCTAACTCTTTTACCTCGAAAACTAAGTTTAACTGAAGTGTTTTTTAGAACTTCTGCTCTCATTCTAGAGATCATTTGCATTACAATATAAACAATGCTAGACAAATGGCTCCCACAGCAACTATTCTTAGTACTGACATTAAAATCAAACGGAAAACTAATACACACTAGGAAAGAGATATTACTATTAACTCTGATAGGAAAGAAAAGAGTGAAGCAAACATTCAAACCTGAGCCAAGATTTGTTTTTAAATTAGCTGCCTAAATAGAAGCCCCCTTGGAGAGCTATGCTTCAATTTGGTGAGGGTCTCAAGAGGGTAAATATCAGAGTATTATTACTCCAAGCAAGCTCATTATACAGATATTAAGTCTAAACTAAAAGAGAAGCTACAACCTGAGTTTAAGAAGCTGGGAACGAACGTCCTAATTAACTAAGCTTCGCAGGTAAAAAAAATGAGTGACAGTCACTCATTGTCTTTCCGGCCGGGATTGTCATCAGTCTCCTGGTCTTCGGAAAGTCAAGCGCCTGCAGCCTCGGATCTTAACTCCCGGAAAGTACACTAGCGGCTAGAGCGAGCGCAACTCGCTTCCGACAGTCCTTCCCGTCCCCATTCCCCACCCCCAAACACGTCTTCGCGCTCTCTTTTCAAAGAGCAAGAAACTTTAAAAACTTGGATCCGCACAGCCCCGCAGCACGCCGATGGGCGCTGCGCCGTTTCCACGCGATGGAAACAGACCCAGAGCACAAGTTAACAATGAAATCACGTGAAGGAGTTCAGAGCGGTGCATCGCCCCGGCCCAGCTCCGCACCCTAAGCTCTGGGGGCCGGCTCCAGGGCGGCGCGGGCTGCTGGAGCCTGACAGTCGTGCACCGAGCCAAGCGGCGAGGTTGACAGGCGCCCGGCCTCCCCTCGGCGGCGGGGCTGACAGCCCGGCAGACACAACACCACACGTGCTGCGCCTCGCACCACAACACCCGCCGGCCTGTCAGCCCCGCTCGCTGCCTCAGCCCGGCTTGGATCCCCGCGCCCCCGGCTGGAGCCCAAGCCGGAGCCGGAACCCGAGCCGGAGCCCTAGCGCCCGCGAGCGCGGGGAGAAGCGACCCGGCCCGGCCGGCACTGCGCGCGGCGGGCGGGTGGGCGCGCCCCGAGGGAGAGCGGGCTCGCCGGCTCCGCCAGCCCGAGGCTCCGCGGCCTGGGCCGCTCGCCGCCCGCCCACCCGCCGGCTCCCCCAGGGCGGGCCCGGCCGGCGGGGTCGGGGGCGCGGGGCCCGCGAGCGCGGGACCGGGCGGCGGCGCGCGGGCCGCGAGTTGGGGCAGCCGGGCGCCGGGCGGGCGGGCCCGGCGGGCGGGCGCGAGGGGGCGGCCACGGCGCCCCAGCCCGAGGCCTGGCGCAGAGCAGCGGGAGGCGGCGCAGGCCGCGGCGGGGCCTGCAGCGGCCCGCCGACCCCGCGAGGCAGCGGAGTGGGCCCTGGAGCGGCTCAGCCTCGGGCTGGGCGGCCAGGGGCTGCCGGGGACGGCCCCTCGGCTACTTACCGGGAGGAAGTAGAGCCCGGATCCCGGGGACCCGGGCCGGACCGCGGAGATGCCCCAAACTGACACGGCCGCCATCTTGGAGACAGTGAGCTCCAGCCGGGGGGAGGGGAGGCGAGGCGGCGGAACAGCCGCGGGGGGAGGGGAGCGTCGCGAGGGAACGGCGGCCTGGGGGAGGCAGCGGGAAGAGCCTGGGCGGGAGGCGAGGGGAGGCGGAGGCCCGGCAGCGCGGGAGGGGGGCGGCCGAGAGCGGGAAGAGCTGGGCCGAGAGCCGGGAAAGGCCGGAGGGCGGGGCGGGGCAGCAGGGAAGAGCCGGCCGGCGGGGTCACGTGGGGCCGGTACAAAAGGCCAAAGCCAGGGTGGGAGGAGGACTCCGTGGGGCTGGAGGCCGTTGAGCGTCGGCTGTTTCTGTACCTTCTCACGCGTTTAAGTCAGACGGCGACCCGGGAGAGGAGGAGCTGGTGCACCCCATGCCACCACTGGGGAAACTGAGGGCAGGCGCCTGGGTGGGGTGGCTTCAGTGTGGCACGGAAATCCGGCAGCCACGCAGGATGGGAACTCTCAGCGGCGTCTGTTTACAGTTAGTGAGCTCTCCCTCCCCACTCATTTGCCTGCAGAGCGACTGTCCGGAGCCCGAGACCGGGGTCCGCCCGAGGGCGGGGCCTGGAGGGCTGCGAGGAGGCGGTTTCCCGTTCTTACCCCTGGCTGCTCGTCTCAGCCCCCGACGGCTCTCTTCTGTTGGTGGGAAGATTGGGGAGAGGGTGGAACGAGAGGCACCCGTCTTAAGCCTTTCAGCAGTGACTTCATTTCTTCCTTCCCCCAGCAACTGAGAGGGTCCTTGGACCTCACTAGAGCTATTTTATGGGAAACTCCACAGACCTGGGTCATGTGACTTGGACGAGGTCACACAGCTAGTGTGTGGCGCGCACCTGAGCCTGGGACTGAGATTTGTCTTATTCCAAAGCCGGTCTTCCCTTCTTGCCCTGTGCAGAACTCTTGTCCGTACTTACGGCGGAACCAGGAGCAGGCACTTCATGGCCTGCCTGTCCTCTACTGGCTGCATGGACGTTTCTTTGTCTTGCCTTTCATTTAGTTTAAAGTATTTGATGCAGAGATTGAGTCATACTTTTTTTTTTTTTTTTTTTTTTTTGAGACAGTCTCGCTCTGTTGCCCAGGCTGGAGTGCAGTGGTGCGATCTTGGCTCACTGCAACCTCAAACTCCCGGGTTCAAGCGATTCTCCTGCCTTATCCTCCCGAGTGGCTGGGACTACAGGCGCCCGCCACCATGCCTGGCTTATTTTTGTATTTCTAGTAGAGACGGGGTTTCACCATGTTGGCCAGGCTGCTGGTCTCGAACCCCTGACTTCAAGTGATCCGGCCTCCTCGGCCTGCCAAAGTGCTGGGATTACAGGTGTGAAACACTGTACCTGGCCGAGTCATACTTTTTTTTTCTGCATTCAGAAAAAAAGAAGGAAAGACAGTAGACATGAAAAAGACATACTAAATGTTTAATCGTTTACGTGGAAGTGTATCCTGCTGCCAGACCTTTCTCTGCCCTGTCCCCAACCCCGTACGACCGACCCCACCTAGACTGTCGCCCCCAATACCTCATTGTATCTCAGCTTTAGCTTTTAAGGGCCTCCCTCTCACCCATTGCCTTAACTTCCATGCTGACTTCCTCTTCTGAACTTATGTAGTAGTATCATTTGCTCTACTCATTTTGCACTTATATGTGGTCTATCTATCTATATATTCCGAATACATTTCCTGGTAAATGCTCTCCTATAATGACTCTGCATCTCCAGCGCTTAGAATAATGTTGTACAAGTACTGTAGTAGATGGTTTAAAAAAAAATGTTGCTCGTGAATGAACAATTTTTTAAGCCGTTAAGAAAGCCGGTCGTGGTGGGGCGCTCCTGTAGCCCAGCTACTCCGGAGGCCTGCTTGAGCCCAGGAGTTCCAGGCTGCAGTGAACTATGATCGCCACTGCACTCCAGCCTGGGAGACACAGCGAGAGGGAACCCAAACTTTTCTATCTGTCCCGTCTCCACTCTAATCCGTAGCCCTACCTTCCATACCGTAGACTCTGGACCATTCAATAAGAATAATAACTTTTCAGATGATGGTCCAGCCAAATCAATATCCTGACACTGACAGAAACAGAAGTGTAATGTAGTGAGGTTGACTGAGTTGCCGTTCATCACCTACTTTCAAGCCCAATCTCCAAAGCAGTAGAGAAATTTGGAATACGTAATAATCCAATAGAAAGGATCGCTTTCATCCCAGATGAATCAGATAGACACATTCTCAGGTAAAATGGTCCCTGTTTGTAATGAAATCGCCTCCAGAAAAAAAAAAAAATTATATATATTCTCTTTTAGTAGAATAGGCAGATTTTAATTTCCCAAAGAGGGCAGGTAAAGTCATATTAATACAAAGACAATGAGTTCTTCATGTGAGACTATAGTGTGTGCCCTTCAGAAGAAAAATAATACAGAGATGAGTTGTGTTTACTTTTGGATAATTTGGAAGAAAACTGGCCACAGCCATCCCTCTGAAAAGACCAAACTGGGGATTAAACAGTAGCAAGAATTTAAAACAATTTGTAACAACAAAGCATAGTTGAGCTTTTCACACAGCTTCCATAAAGAATCTCTGCTTTACATTTGCATAACTAAATGGCACATTCAGGAGGTCTTCTCAAAATAAAAATCTTGCAACAAAGACAGATTAAAGTCTTCATCATTTGCAAGTTAAAAAGCAATCTGCACTCTGAAAGGATAGTTTTTCTTAGCTCAAACTTTACTCGATTTAGCCCTGTGGAGCTGGCAGCTAAAGGTTATTTCCCCCTTGCATATTTTGCTTTAGGAATCCCTGCCTTTTCACTTGTACTTGTTAATTATGTCTTATACAGAGTCCATGCCAGCCTGAAATTGGAAGATTGCTCTGTCCTGGTTTCAACAGGAAAAATCTTTAGTCCATTTACATTTAATATAATTACTGGTATATTTGGATGTATGCCCAACATCTTACCATTTATTTTGGATCACCTATTTCACATCCCTTGTTCTCTGCTTTTTGCCTTCTTTTGAATCAATTAAAATATTTTAACTATATCATTACCCCCCTCTATTAATTTTTAAATTATACATTACTAGTTTTAGATATTACAACATTGCTTTTTGACTTACTACCTTCTAGTAAATAATTATTTTTATCACTTCCCCAGTAATGCCAAGACATTAAAATACTGTGTCTCCACCTACCCATCTCCCTTCTGTGTTTATTGTTGTCATGGATTTTAACTGTGTGTGTATTTTAAGCCCCACAAGAATTTATACTTATTGTTCTGTTCAATAAATACTCATTTAGATTAACCTACATATCTATCCTTATATTGTTCTTCATTCCAATATGCATTTCTGTGCTTCTGTCAGAAGGTTTTCCTTCTATTTGAATAATTCCTCTGTTTTACAGCAGGTCTGCTGATGACAAGTTCTCTCCAAGATTGTTTGAGTTTTTGCTTTTTGTTTTTTGTGGGGTTTTATTGCCTAAAACTTTGCATTGTCCTTCGTATTTTTGCTGGGTATAGCATTCTGGTTTGTCAAGGTTTTTGTTGTTGTTGTTGTTTTGTTTTTTTTCCCCAGCACTCTGAAGATGTTTTTCCATTGTCTTCTGATTTCTATCACTCCCTTTTATTCCTTTGAAAGTAATGTCTTTTTGCCTTTGACTCCTTTTAGGATTTTTTCTTATCTTTAGTTGTCAACAGCTTTACTATGATGTGTCTAGATGTGGTTTTCTTTGTATTTGTCCTACTTAGGTTCATGAGTGCAATGGGTGTACACGGAGTCCGTTGCATTTGTGGGTTTATATCTTTTAGGAAATTCTTGGTCACTATCTCTTCTCTCTCCTTTCCTTTTAGGGTTTAAATTATACATATGTCAGAATTTTTCATTGCTTACCATCTGTATTTCTTATCATCTTTTTCCCCACCTTTTTTTTCTCTATGCATGAGTCGGTATATTTTCTATTTAATTGTGTACTTTTAAACCCATTTGTGAGTTCTTAATTTTGGTTATTATATTTTTAAGTTCTAGAATTTTCATATGATTCTTAAAATCAAATTCATTTGGAGAAATTATTTATTTATATATGTATTTTCTCTGCTGTTGCCTCTCTTTTCTTGAACATACCAATCCTAGATATTTTTTAACCCTAGACATTTTAAAGCTCTTTCTGATCATTACAATAGCTGAATCTTCTGTGGATCTATTTCTATTGTATATTCTTTCCATTGGTTTGGGTCATTTTTTTTCCTGGCTCTTAGCTTGTCTGAGAATTTTTAATAGAATGTCATACATTCAAGTATGAAAAATTGTAGAGGATAGTATTATCTTCATCCAGAGAAGGATTCCCACTCTCCTTTGTAAAGCATTTAGAGTGAGAGCTAATCACCTTAATCAACTAGAGACTGAGTTAACTTGGGGTTGGATTTTGGCAAGATTTAATTCACCTCTTTTCTGCTGCTGCTTCCAGTAGCATAAGCCTCTGGGGGTTCCAACTGAAAGTTGTGTGTGTTCCCTGGGACCCTTCATCCCAATGGATACTGAACTCTAATTCTTGTTTCTGCAGAACCATGAGACGGTCAAAATCTCTTCACTCCGCTTTTCAGAGGCTTTCTGCTTAGCTTTTTAACCTTCTGTCTCGTGCATCTTCAGAATTTGGAAAATGACTTGAGGGAGATTGACAGTACTGGGCTCAATTATTTACCCCTCCCTTCTCACTGGGAATCTGGCCCCTCTTGTTCTTAAGTTTGTCTCTCCAACCTTGCTGAACTGGCAGAATCATCCCTGGTGGTGTCTTTGCCTATTAGGGCCTCTTTCTGTACTCAGAACCAAAACTCAGACTCTGGCCTTATGCCCAGAATTTCCCCAAGGAACAAAGGTACTGCTGAATGTCAGCTCACCTCTACATACAGTTTCCCCTTCTCTGAGATTGTGTCCTCATAAGTCCTGGTTGCTTCAGCAGCTCGCTGATGCCTTCAAACAGATGTTTTATGCTTTAGCTGGCTCTCCTAATTGTTTTCAGCTGGATTATTGGTTGGCTATAAGTACCCCCATTATACTCAGAACCAGGAAATGTTTTTCAAATGAAATGATCTTGCCTTCCCCCTCAGTAAAACAAAAATAAATGTCTGAACAAGGTTCTGCCTGAGGTATCAAGATATAGTTTACAACACTGTCTGTGTATCAGAATCATCTCAGTACTTTTTAATAAGTAAAAGAGTCCAGAATTCCATACCAGACCTACTAGATCTGAGTTTCTAAGAGATTAGTTTGGCTCTGTATTTTAAAATGCTTTCCAGGTATGAACATTTGCTCTGACAACAATTAAGTAATGGGGACTGGATTTATCCTCCCCTCTTAAACATCTGGAATAAAAAATAGTTTTCTGACATAGGTTTTCTGACAAAATATATGAAACAATGGTTTTCAGACATTGGACAATAGACAGTGTAGGATACTGATTGCTAAGGTAAGATAAGTAAACAAGTTGAGCCATCTAATTGCCCCAGCCTACTGCCTTGCAACAGTTTCCAGGCCACAGGACAGGCAGTGGCAGAGCCCAAAGCCCAGCAATACTGCTGACTTGAGGAGACAAATATCGGGATTCAGGGAGGCCAGTGTAGCTAAAGTTTGGAGGACAGAGAACCAGAAATGGGAAAGCTACACAGACATACAACTCCAAATATCTACAGAGGGGTCCTTTTGCTTCTTTGGATGAGCATTGATTTGCACATATTTGAGAAGAGACTAATTGGAAACTAATTGGGAAAACAAACCACCAAAAAAAGGCAGGAAAAACAATTCCCAGAGCTCCCGTATGAATGGAAATTGTGCCTGTTTTCACCTGCCAGAATAGGAAGACCTGTCTGTACATTTTGTCCTTAGTCCTCAGGAGGGTGTCATCTTGGTACTGAAAATGAATTTGCCTATATTAAAAGGAACGTGGGGGATTTGAAGAAATAATGGCTGAAATTGTCCCAAATTTAATAAAAACTATAAACCCACAAATTCAAGGCATTCAAATAACACTAAGCGGAATATAAAATTGTAACCACACCAAGGCACATTATAGTAAAATTGCTGAAACCAGGCGCAAGTCTTAATATCAGCCAGAAAAAAAGGATAATACACAGGAAAGAACAAGGACAGGAATTACATTAGACTTGTTATTAGAAACTATTCAACCAAGAAAAAAAATTCTTCAGATTGCTGAAAGATTTTTAAAAATCAACCTAGAATTCTTTACTCAGCAAAAATATCTTTCAGAAATGAAAGATAAATAAAAATGTTTCAGACAAAAAAGAAAAAAGTGGCTGGGTGCAGTGGCTCACGCCTGTAATCCCAACACTTTGGGAGGCTGAGACAGGTGGATTGCCTGAAGTCAGGGGTTCAAGAGCAGCCTCTCCAACATGGTGAAACTCTGTCTCTACTAAAAATACAAAACAGCCGGGCATGGTGGCACATGCCTATAGTCCCAGCTACTTGGGAGGCTGAGGCAGGAGAATCGCTTGAACCCGGTAGACAGAGGTTGTAGTGAGCCAAGATCATGCCATTGCACTCCAGCCTGGGTAACAGTGTGAGACTCTGTCTCAAAAAAAAAAAAAAGAAAGAAAAGAAAAAAACCAACTGAGTGCAGTGGCTCACACCTGTAATCCCAGCACGATAAGAGCCCAAGGGAGGAGGATCGCTTGACACCAGGAGTTCAAGACCAGCCTAGGCAACATAGTGAGACACCCATCTCTATCAAAATAAAAAATTGAAAAATAGCTGGATGTGGTGGTGCATGCCTGTAATTCCAGCTAGTTGAGAGGCTGAGGTGGGAGGACTGCTTGAGCCTAGGAGGTCAAGGCTGCAGTGCCTGAGTGACAGAGCAAGACCTTGTCTCAAAAAAAAAAAAAAAAAAAAAAAAAGGAATAAAGGGAGGGAGACGGGGGAGGGAGGGAAAGAAAAAAGCTAAGATAGTTTATCACTAGAAAATATGAACTTCCAGAGCAAGACTTTGTCAGAGAGAGAGAGAGAGAGAGAGCACGCGCTAAGGTAGTTTATCAGTAGCAAGCATGAACTTCCAGGAATATTGAAGATACTTCTTCAAAAATAATGGGAAAGGATACTAGACTGAAATTTTGATTTACAGATAAATGTTAAGAACTCTGTAATTGTGAAATGTGTGGATAAGTACAATTTTTTTATTCTTTATAAGATGATTGTGTAAGGCAAATTAATAACAATGTATTATGGGGTTTAAAACTTATGTAATAGTAAAATGGATAATAGGGGGAATGTGGAGAAATGGGAATAATGGTTACAAAGTTTTACACTGTACATATAGTGGCAAATCATCATTTGAAGGTAGACTGTAGTAAGCTAAAGATGCATATTGTAAATGTTACAACAACCACTGAAAGTAGTAATAAAACTACAGTACAGCTACTAGGCCAATAGTGGAAATAAAAGAGTCACAAAAGTACTCAATTTAGAAGAAAACAGGAAAAGAAGAAAAAAAAGGAGTAAAAACTAGATTAGACAAATAGAAAACTATAGCAAGATGATACACTTAAACTCAACTATGTTGATAATTATATTAAATATAAGTGGTCTAAACATCAAATTAAAAAGCAGAGATTATCAGATTGTATATAAAAGCAAGAGCAAAGTATGTGCTGGTTACAGAAACACGTTTTAGATAAAAAGACACAAATATGTTAAATGCGAAAGAATGAAAAATACATGCCAGGCAAACACTAACCAAAAGACTGATGGAGTGACAGTATTACTATCAGATAGATTTCAGAACAGGGAATATTACCAGGAATAAAGATGAATATTTCAGAATGATACGAGAGTCAATTTATCAAATAGACACAACAATCCAAAATGCTTATGGAACAAATAACAGGCCTACAAAATGCTGAATCAAAAACTGAGAGCCACTGGGCATGGTGGCTCATGCCTGTAATCCCAGCATTTTGGGAGGCCAAGGCGGGCTGATTACAAGGTCAGGCATTTGAGACCAGCCTGTCCAACATGGTGAAAACCCATCTCTACTAAAAATACGAAAATTAGCCAGGCGTGGTGGCGCATGCCTATAATCCCAGCTACTCAGGAGGCTGAGGCAGGAGAATCGCTTGAACCTAGGAGGCAGAGGTTGCAGTAAGCCAAGACTGAGCCACTGCAGTCCAGCCTGGGTGACAGAGTGAGACTCTGACTCAAAAAAATAAAAAATAAAAAATAAAAAAATACTGAGCACCTAAAGGAAAAATAGAGAAATCCACAATTAAAGTTTAGGATTTCAACACTATGTTAATAATTGATGTTTTTAAGTAGAAAGAAAAGGAGTAATGATATAGAATACTTGAACAATATTGTCAATTAACTTGAGCTACTTGTTTGTAGGACATTGTACCCAACAACAAAAGAATCCATGTACTCTGCCAGCATGCAGAAAATATTCACCAAGATAGACTATGTTCTGTGTTGTAAAATAAATTTCAATACATTTAAGAGATTAAAATTATATGAAGTATGATTGCTGATCAAAATGAAATTAGTCTGGAAAACAAAATATTTGCAGATCAAACAACATAAGTCAAAGAGAAGTTAGAAATGACAAAAGAAGTTAGAAAACTTCTAAAACAGATGTTCAAGAAATTTGAACGGATGTTTCATTGAATGCGCATGAAAAGAAACATATCAAAATTTATGGAATACAGCTAAATCTATACCTAGAGAGAAATGTAAATGGTCTTATTAGAAGAGATATCTCAAATCCATTAACTAAGCATCTACTCAAAAAAAATGGAAAAGAAAGAACAAGCCCCATAGTAAGTAAAAAGGAGGAAATAATGAAGAGCACCAATCAATGAAATGGAAAGCAGAAAAGCAATAGAGAAAATCAAAGAAACCAAAAGACTTCTTTGAAAAGCTTAATAAAATTGATAAAGTTCTAAGAAGATTGACTAGGAAAATAGAAAGCATAAATTAACAATATGAGGAATGAAAAACAACTATAGACTTTTTAAGTGCTTTAAAAAAAAGGAATATTGTGAACAACTTTATGGCAATACATTTAAGAACTAGATTGAATGAAAAAAATTCCTTGGAAGACAATGTACTAAAAGTCACGTAAGAATAAGTAGATGATTTGAATAATCCTGTATCTATAAAAATGACGAAATTTATAGTTAAAAGTCAGGCACAGATTATTGCACTGAAAAGTCATCCAGATTGGAAAGAAAGCTATCTTTATTCAAAGATGACATGATCGAATATCTAGCATATCCTACAAACAACTACTAGAATTAATAAGTTTATCGAGGTTGCAGGATATAAGATCAACATATGGCCAGGCATCATGGCTCATGCCTGTAATCCCAGCACTTTGAGAGGCCAGGCGGGTAGATCACGTGTTCAGGAGATCGAGACCATCCTGGCCAACATGGTGAAACCCCATCTCTGCTAAAAATAGAAAAATTAGCTGGGTATGGTAGTGTGTGCCTGTAGTCCCAGTTACTCAGGAGGCTGAGGCAGGAGAATCGCTTGAACCCGGAAGGCGGTGGTTGCAGAGAGCCGAGATCCCACCATTGCACTCCAGCCGGGTAACAGAGCGAGACTTCGTATCAAAAAAAAAAATCAATATACAAACATCAAGTATAAAAACAACAACTCAATCCAAAAATGGTCAAGAGATTTGAACCGATGTTTTTCCAAAGAAAATATACAAATTACCAATAAACACATTAAAAAGATGCTCAACATGACTAATCATTAGGGAAACCCAAAATCAAAACCACAATGAGATATCATTTCACACCCAGTAGGATGGCTACTAACAAAACACACAAAATGGCTGGGCGCAGTGGCTCACGCCTGTAATCCCAGCACTTTGGGAGGCCGAGGCGAGCGGATCACGAGGTCAGGAGATCGATACCATCCTGGCCAACACGATGAAACCCCGTCTCTACTAAAATGAAAAAAATTAGCTGGGCATGGTGGTGCACGCCTAGTCCCAGCTACCCAGGAGTCTGAGGTAGGGGAATTGCTCGAACACAGGAGGCAGAGATTGCAGTATGCGGAAATCTCACCACTGCACTCCAGCCTGGCAACAGAGCAAGACTCCGTCTCAAAACAAAACAAAAACAAAAAAACAAGAAGTGGGCCGGAGGAGGTGGCTCACGCCTGTAATCCCAGCACTTTGGCAGGCCAAAGCGGGCGGATCACGAGATCGGGAATCGAGACCATCCTGGCTAACACGGTGAAACCTCGTCTCTACTAAACATACAACAAACTTAGCCGGGTGTGATGGTGGGCGCCTGTACTCCCAGCTGCTCCGGAGGCTGAGGCAGGAGAATGGCGTGAACCCGGGAGGCGGAGCTTGCAGTGAGCCGGGATCTCGCCACTGCACTCCAGCCTGGGCGACAGAGCAAGACTCCGTCTCAAAAAAACAAACAAACAAAAAAAAACAAGAAGTGTTGGTAAGCATGTGGAAAAATTGGAGTCCTTGTGTAGTGTTGTTAAGAATATAAGATGGTGCAGCCACTGTGGAAAACAGTATAAAGCTTCCTCAAAAGTGAAAAATAGAGTTACCATAAGATCTAGCAATCTCACTTCTGGATATATATCCAAAAGAATTGAAAACAGGCCAGGCGTGGTGGCTTACACCTATAATCCCAGACTTTGGGAGGCCAAAGCGAGCGGATCACCTGAGGTCAGGAGTTTGAGACCAGCCTGGCCAACATAGCGAAACTCTGTCTCTACTACAAATACAAAAATTAGCTGGGCGTGGTGGCGCGAGCCTGTAATCCCAGCTACTCGGGAGCCTGAGGTGGGAGAATTTCTTGAACCCGGGGGGCAGAGGTTGCAGTGAGCCGAGATTGGGCCACTGCACTCCAGCCTGGGCGACAGAGTGAGACTCCACCTCAAAAAAAAAAAAAAAAAAAAAAATTGAAAACAGAATCTGGAAGAGATGTTTGTATACCCATGTTCATAGTAGCAGTATTCACAGTAGCCAAGAAGTGGCAGCAACCCAAATGTTCATCAGCAGATGAATGGATAAACAAAACGTGGTATATACATACAGCAGAATATTATTGGGCCTTAAAAAGGGAAGGAAATTCTGACATATGCTACAACATTGATGAAACTTGAGGACATTGTGTCAAGTGAAATAGGCCAGTCGCAAAAATATAAATATTGTATCATTTCCCTTACATAAAGTAGTCAAATTTACAGACATGGAAAGTTGTATAGTAGTTGCCAGGTGCTGGAGGAAAAGAAAAGTGGGGAGTTATTATTTAATAGGTACAGATATTTGGTTTTACAAGATGAAAAGAGTTCTGGAGATGAATAGTGGTGATGGCTGTAGAATATCAATGTATTTTTAACACCTGTGAACACCTAAAAATTGTTAAGATGGTAAATTTTATGTTTTGTGTATTTTACCAGAATTTTTAAAAAAATAAAGTGTATTTCTATATACTAACAACAAACAGTTGGCGATTAAAATTTTAAAAAAAAAACTAGCTTTTTACAGTTGCTTAAAACTATGAAAGCTTGGGGGATAAATCTGACAAAATAAGTGAAAGATCTGTTCATTGAATGCTATAAAATATTGCCAAGAGCTAAGAACTAAGAAAATGGGGCCGGGCACAGTGGCTCACACCTGTAATCCCAGCACTTTGGGAGGCTGAGGTGAGTGAATCACCTGAGATCAGGAGTTCGAGACCAGCCTGGCCTACATAGTGAAACCCTCTCTCTACTAAAAATACAAAAAAAATTAGTTGGACCTGGTGGTGGGCACCTGTAATCCCAGCTACTCGGGAGGCTGAGGCAGGAGAATCGCTTGAACCTGGGAGGCGGAGGTTGCAGTGAGCAGAGATCATCACCCACATTGCACTCCAGCCTGGGCAACAAGAGCAAAACTTTGTCTCAAAAAAAAAAGAAAAAGAACTAAGAAAATGGAAAGATACACCTTGTTTTGTGGTTGGAAAACTCAGTGGTGTTAGGATATCAATTATTCCCAAGTTGAGCTATGGATCCAATGCAATTGTAATCATAATCTCAGCAGGCTTTGTTTATAGAAACTGACAAGCAGGCTGGGCGCCGTGGCTCACACTTGTAATCCCAGCACTTTGGGAGACCAAGGCAGGTGGACTACCTGTGGTCAGGGGTTCGAGATCAGTCTGGCCAACATGGTGAAACCTTGTCTCTACTAAAAATACAAAAGTTAGCCGGGCATGGTGGTGCATGCCTGTTATCCCAGCTACTGGGGAGGCTGAGGCAGGAGAATCACTTGAACCCGGAAGGCAGATGTTGCAGTGAACTGAGATCATGACACTGCACTACAACCTGGGTGACAAGAGTGAAACTCCATCTCAAAAAGAAAAAAAAAAGGAAAAGAAAATGACAAGCAAATTCTAAAGTCTTGTGGAAATACAAAGTACAGGATTGTCATAAAACTTTGAAAAAGGACAGTTTGCTGGATTTATACTACATGATTTTAAGGATTCTTATGTTTTCTCATGCAAGGTATATTAGTGAATAGCACTAATACCTACCATACTATGACATAGGATTGTTGTGAGAATTTTAAAAGTTACTATATATAGTTGTGGCACTAAACCAGTCTAAGTTATATAGAGACCACAATATAAGTGTTAACTCTTATTAGAGTTGTTATTATTTGTAGTATTTTAATTTGCATTTACCTGATTACTAGTGAGATTGACCTTTGTTTATTGGCCATTTGAGTTTTCTTTTCTGGGAATCTCTTCTTCAAGTCTTTTGTCTATTTTCCTGTTGGATTGCTTATATTTTTCTTAGTTCTTCATATATTCGAAGTACTGATATATGTCAGTTCATATACGTTGCATATTATGTCCCCTAGTTTTAAGCTTTTCTTTTCAGTCTTAAGGGTGTCTTTTGCTGAGTGGAAGTTCCTATTATTCATTTACATAAAGGTATTCTTTCCCTTTTTTGTCATTTATGCGATGATAGTTGGTACCCTTATCTTGCTTCTAATCTTACAAGGAATGCTTTCAAATTAAGGATGATGTTTGCTATAGGTATTCTGAGGATCCTCTTTATGAGGATGAAGAACTTCCCTTCTATTTCCACATCGCTAATAGTTGTTTTGTTTTTTGTTTTGAGACAGTCTTGCTCTGTCACCCAGGCTGGAATGCAGTGTCGCAATCTTGGCTCACTGCAACCTCCTGAGTTCAAGCGATGCTCCTGCCTCAGGCTCCCTAGTAGTTGGGATTACAGGCATGCATCACCACACCCGGCTAATTTTTGTATTTCTGGTAGAGATGGGGTTTCACCATGTTCGCTGGTCTTGAACTCTTGACCTCAGGTGATCCTCTCGCGTTGACCCCTCAAAGTTCTGGGATTACAGGTATGAGCCACCACGCCCGGCCTCTTGCTTGGTTTTGTATCAAAGTTATGCTTGCTTCATGAAATGAGAAAGGAGCGTTCCTTCTTTTTCTATACTCTAAAAAGTTTTATAAAACATAGTTATTTTTTCTTTAAACATTTGGAGAAATTCATCAAGAAAAACATCCAGATGTAGTATTTTCTTCACAGGAAAATGTTTGCATACTGATTCAATTTCTTAACGGTCATAAGATTGTTATGCTTTTTATCTTCTGTAACCAGTTTTGATAACATATTTTTCTAAGAATGTATCCATTTCATTTTAGTTTTCAGTAAGTTGTTTATAATATCCTTGTATAAGCCATGTGATTTCTGTTGTATCTGTAAATACATTTTCTTTATTTTTATTTATTTTTTTTTTTGGAGACAGAGTCTTGCTCTGTTGCCCAGGCAGTGGCGCAATCTCAGCTCACTGCAAGCTCTACCTCCCAGGTTCACGCCATTCTCCTGCCTCAGCCTCCTGAGTAGCTGGGGCTACAGGCACGCACCACCACGCCCAGCTATTTTTTTGTATTTTTAATAGAGATGAGGTTTCAACATGTTAGTCAGGATGGTCTCGATCTCCTGACCTCGTGATCCTCCCGCCTCGTCCTCCCAAAGTACTGGGATTACAGGCGCGAGTCACCACACCCAGCCTGTAAATACATTTTCTTTATCATTCTTAATATTATTTTTGCATTCTTTTTTTGCTTGAATATTATCGACAAGTTTATCAATGCTATGAATTTTTTCAAAAAAAAATGTCTGATTTTATTGATCTTCTCTGTTGTACGTCTCTCCTGCCCTTAATTTCTATCTTTATCTTTAATATTTCTTTATTTCTATTTTCTTTTGTTTGTTCTGTTTTGTTTTTGAGACCCAGTCTTGCCGATGCCCAGGCTGGAGTACAGTAGCCCAATCACAGCTCAATGCAGCTTGGAACTCCTGGGCCCAAGGGATGCTCCTACCTCAGTCTCCTTAATAGCTGGGACTACAGGCTCTTGCCTGTAACACTCTACTAATTAAAAAAAAAAAATTTTTGTAGCAACTGGATCTTGCTATGTTGCCCAGGATGGTCTCAAACTCCTGGCCTTAGGTGATCCTCCTGCCTCAACCTCCAGAGTAGCTAGGACTACAAATGCAAGCCACTGCACACGGCTCATGTCTTTTTTTTTCTCTCTCTCTCTCTTTTTCTTTTCTGAGACAGGGTCTCCCTCTGTTGCCCAGGCTGGAGAGCAGTGGCGCAATCTTGGCTCACTGCAAGCTCCACCTCTCAGGTTCAAGCAATTCTCCTGCCTCAGACTCCTGAGTATCTGGGAGTACAGGTGCATGCCACCAAGCCCGGCTAATTTTTGTATTTTTAGTACAGACAGGGTTTCACCATGTTGGTCAGGCTGGTCTCCAACTCCTGACCTAGTGATACACCCACCTCAGCCTCCCAAAGTGCTGGGATTACAGACGTGAGCCACCATGCCTGGCCCAAAATATATTCTTTTTTTTTTTTTTTTTTTGAGGTGTAGTCTCGCTCTGTCGCCCAAGCTGGAGTGCAGTGGCCGATCTTGGCTCACTGCAAGTTCTGCCTCGCCTCCTGGGTTCATGCCATTCTCCTGTCTCAGCCTTCGGAGTATCTGAGACTACAGGCGCCTGCCACCACACCCGGCTAATTTTTTGTATTTTTAGTAGAGATGGGGTTTCACCGTGTTAGCCAGGATGGTCTTGATCTCCTGATTTCGTGATCTACCCACCTCGGCCTCCCAAAGTGCTGGGATTACAGGCGTGAGCCACTGTGCCTGGCCAATATATTCTTTAAAAATCCAGGCTGAGGCCAGGCGCGATGGCTCACACCTGTAATCCCAGCACTTTGGGAGGCTGAGGGGGATGGATCACCTGAGGTCAGGAGTTCCAAACAGGCTGGCCAACATGGCGAAACCCCGTCTCTACTAAAAATACAACGTTTAGCTGGGCATGGTGGTAGGTGCCTGTAGTCCCAGCTACTTGGGAGGCTAAGACACGAGAATTGCTTGAACCTGGGAGGCAGAGGTTGCAGTGAGCTGAGATTGGGCCACTGCACTCCAGCCTAGGGGAAAGAGCAAGACTACATCTCAAAAATAAATAAATAAATAAATTAATTAATTAATTAAAAATCCAGGCCGGGTGCAGTGGCTCACGCCTATAATCCCAACACTTTGGGAGGCTGAGGTGGGTGGATCATTTGAGGTCAGGAGTTCGAGACCAGCCTGGCTAACATAGTGAAACCCTGTCTCTACTAAAAATACAACAATTAGCTGGGCACGCGCCTGTAACCTCAGCTACTAGGAATGCTGAGGCAGGAGAACGCTTGAGCCTGGGAGGCAGAGGTTGTGGTGAACTGAGATTGTGCCACTGCACCCCAGTCTGGGTGAAAGAGTGAGACCCTGTCTTGAATAAATAATAAATAAAAATCCCATTTACTGAGGATCTTTTGGAAGCGAAGTCATCCCCCACTTTTAAACATTTTTACTCTGAAATCATTTTTTAAACTTTAATTTGGAAATAATTTCAGATTTAACGGAAGAGGTGCAAAGATAATACAGAATGTTTCTGTGTAACCCTCTCCCAGCTTTTGGGAATAGGACAGGTGACATGTCCTTCTCATCACATCATATCAGGAGCTATGTGATATTAACCTCGATGGTTCAGTTAAGCGGATTTCTCCACTGTAAAGTCGTTCCTTTCCATTGTATTGTTAGATACCAGTGACCAAATCCAGCCAGCATGCAACGAGAAGGGGAAGCCCCACCTCTGGGAAGGAGTAGTGTCAAAGAATTTGTGGACACAATATTAAAACATTGAGGACTCAGGAAATAAACTATCCTTGTGGGGAGGGGGGTATGCATGGAGGCAAGGCTTGCGGAGGGGAGGAGGTTATGAGGCTTTCCTCCAAAATGTAAACTGTCCCGGTCCCTGTCGATCTTGTAGCAACCATCTTTGGCTTCCTATCACCTGTGGGGGAAAGCCCAGGTTGCGTGCCACCACGCCCAGCTAATTTTTGCATTTTTAGTAGTGACAGAGTTTCACCATGTTAGCCAGGCTGGTCTCGAACTCCTGACCTCAAATGATCCACCTGCCTCAGCCTCCCGAGTGTTGGGATTACAGTGGGACCCACAAAGCTCACCTGCCTGCCCTATATTCTGCCCTTCTCAACTACCTGCAGTGCCTCAGATATGCTGCTTTTTCCTATCCACATGATTCTGCATGTCCAGTTCCATTCAGATGGGCAAGTTTTCTCCTGCTTCGTCTCTCTGTAGCGGTTGGCAATTACATTATTGTTCCCACTTGACCATGCTACCCTTGTAAATGAGCAGCTAGCTGCTGTTAGGTGATTGAGTACACAGTAAGATCAATGAATCCTGAGAAGATAAACCCCAGTCCTTTTCTTTTTTCAGTGTGGACTGACTTTTTAGATTACAGGTAATATTATTCAGGAGTCCTATGACAAGTATAACTTTCTGTAAGTCCATTGATGGAGGTGCTACAAGTACAACAGGCAAAGAAAACAAATGCAAAGTAAGCATACGTACCCCTCCTTGTGAGGATGTACTGTTGCCCCCTACATCTCCTTCCTTGTGAGGATGGATTGTTAGCCTCTTCAGGACTGAAGAGGTCCTTTGGTTTGTAATCAGTCTACTACCACATAACAACTGATTCCTGGAAGTGATACCATACGGGGACTCAGGACTGGTGGCTGCTGCTGGCATGCTAGGCCAAAGCAATGGCTATGAGCCCATGATACCCAAGGCTGGCTTTGGTGAAGGGAAGTTCACGTTGATGAGGTTTTGCACAGCTCCTAACTTGCCACCACTGCCACTTTATTCATGAGTCATTGAGCAAGCACTAAAGTGGTGAGAGAAGGAGGCAGCTGGCTCCAGTCATCTTGCCAATCTGGTTATTAGGAGGCTTCTTCTTAGCATAGGGCTGTTGGTGAACATCTATCTGGGCACAGAGAGTTGCATACTACTGGCCAGTTCTGAGAGGTCTGTCCTCAAACCTCCTCCCCTAAGCAGCTACCCTCCAAATCAAGGTCATTCCAAGTCACTGATCATCCAGTCCAGCCACCAGCCTTTACTTGTGAACTGAGGTAGGTTCTCAATTCAGGCTATTCTCTTCTTGATGAGCTGGACAAGGAGATGCGCTGCTTAATGTTCTATCTGGCTGGAGGATTTTTCTGTTTCACTGTCCTTCAGGACAACAACTACTTCTCCTCCTCCTTCTTCTTCTTCTTCTTCTTCTTCTTCTTCTTCTTCTTCTTCTTCTTCTTCTTCTTCTTCTTCTTCTTCTTCTTTTTCTTCTTCTTCTTCTCCTTCTTCTTCTTCTCCTCCTCCTCCTCCTACTCTTCTTCTTCTTCTTCTTCTTTTTTTGAGATGGAGCTTTGCTCTTGTTGCCCAGGCTGGAGTGCAATGGTGCCATCTCCAAACACTGCAACCTCCACCTCCTGGGTTGAAGCAATTCTCCTGTCTCAGCCTCCAAAGTAGCTGGGATTACAGGCACACAGCACCACGCCTGGCTAATTTTGTATTTTTAATAGGGACAAGGTTTCACCATGTTGGCCAGGCTGGTCTCCAACTCCTGACCTCAGGTGATTCGCCCGCCTCAGCCTCCCAAAGTGCTGGGATTACAGGCATAAGCCACCACACCCAGCCCCAGGACAACTTGTAAGACTACAGCACCACAAATTCCGCTGGTAAGTCAGGCTCAAAATAGTTTTTCCTCATTCAGTTGGATTTAGTGAAGAATTCTCCATAAGGACATAGTAGTGCCCACAGTTAAGTGGGGGCCAGAGTGCACCATAAGTAGACATACTGCAAATATCTTCCATCTGTTCTTTTTTTTTTTTTTTTTTTTTTTTTGGTGGGGGGAAGATGGAGTCTCACTCTGTTGCCCAGGCTGGAGTACAGTGACATGATCTCAGCTCACTGCAAACTCCACCTCCCAGGTTCAAGTAATTCTCCTGCCACAGCCTCCCAAGTAGCTGGGATTACAGGCAGGCACCACCAAGCCTAGCTAATTTTTATATTTTTAGTAGAGACGGGATATCACCATGTTGGCCAAGCTGGTCTCAAACTCCTGACCCCAGGTGATCTGTCTGCCTCGGCCTTGCAAAGTGTTGGTAATACAAGCATGAGCCACCGCACGGAGACTTTGATCCATCTGTTCTTGAAGCAGCCATCTTCCAGGACCTCTTCTGGCCTAGTCCTCGTTACATGTATCTGTTCCTTTGGAAGATGTAGCACCAGTGAGCAGTAGCAATATAGTGGCTGATTGGATCAGCTGACACCTGGTCCACGTAAAGCAGCTCAGCTTACCTGGTGCCTTGGTGTCTAATGGCTAGATGTTCAACTTCTACCAAAGACCAGTGGCAAGGCAAGAGCTGTTTCTCAAAAAACTGCTGACCTGATTTAAGAAGCTATGGCATTTCCTGTGAGCTCCCATATTACGTGTTGCTAGAGTTCCACAGTGTGTCCTGATCTACCCAAGATGCACTGATGAAGGAAGGCCAGGGGTGGAGGTCATTGGCAGCACACACTTCATCTTCATCCTGGCTTAGCTGGAGACCTCCCTGTAACACAGAATGATTTCAGCACACAAGGTTCTTCATGACCTGGCATTGTCTGCCTTTAGAGATTCACCTCCTGCACTTGGTCACATTCACCCCTTCTCTAACCAGACAGAACTACTTGAGCACTTAAAAATGGATTGTAAGGGGATCATTGAAATTCCTCGAGGAAAAAATTGTTTTAAATTAGTCTGCCCTTTTTTCTTCCCTGGCAGTCTAAGGATTGACCACCGTCATGAACGACACAGTAACTATCTGAATTAGAAAGTTCATGACCGGCCAAGCATGGTGGCTCCCACCTGTAATCCCAGCTACTCAGGAGGCTGAGGCAGGAGAATCACTTGAACCTGAGAGGCCAGAGAGCCAAGATTGCACCACTGCACTCCAGCCTGGGTGACAGAGCAAGACTGCATCCCACCCCCCTGCAAAAAAAGGAAGTTCATGATGAACCAACTACTTCAGAGGAAATAAATGGTCATTGATGTCCTTCACCCAGGAAGGCAACAGTACCTAACACAGATATTCAGGGCTGGGTGTGGTGGCTCATGCCTATAATCCCAGCACTTTGAGAGGCTGAGCTGGGTGGATCACTTGAGATCAGGAGTTCCAAACAGCCTGGCCAACATGGCGGAACCCCGTCTCTACTAAAGATGCAACAATTAGTCAGGTGTTGTGGCAGGCACCTATAATCCCAGGTGCTCGGGAGGCTGAGGCATGAGAATCACTTGAACCCAGGAGGTGGAGGTTTCAGTGAGCCGAGATCACACCACTGCACTCTAGCCTGGACAACAGAGGAAGACCCTGTCTCAAAAACAAAAACAAAAACAAAAACGAAAAACAAAAAACCCACACACACATACACACACCCCTGTACACACTCATGTTGATAAATAAAACATTACTAGTACCTTTAATGTTCTCCCTCCAGCTGCATTTCCCTCCATTTACCCCTCCCCAACTTTCAGGTAATCACTATCCTGTGTTGATAATTTCTTGCTTTTCTTTAGTTTTCCATCTTAATTTGTATTCCTAAATAATAGGTTGTTTATTTTTTAAAAGTGCATAACAAATAAAAACCCAGTTCTGTAGAGAAAGGGCTGCTGTTATGTGCGGGTCAGTGGGTAAGATCATGAGTGAGGTGGGCTATCACAGGGCTCAGCATGGCTGGGCCATCAGGCTTAGCTGGAGCGTATATAGACTTGGTGGTGGATACATGACAGAAATGTGTGAGAGTGAGTTGCTTTGTATTTTATGCCCCCTTTTCTTTTCTTTAAGATACAGGATCTTGTTCTGTCATCCAGGCTGGAGTGCAGTGGCCCAACCACAGCTCACTGTAGCCTTAAACTTCTGGGCTCAACCAATCCTCCTGCCTCAGCCTCCTAAGTAGCTGAAACTACAAATGTGTGCCACCATACTCAGCTAAGTTTGTTTTCTTAATATTTTGTAGACATGCGGCCTTGCTATGTTGCCCAGGCTGGTCTCAAACTCCAGGCCTCACGTAATCTTCCTGCCTCAGCCTCTTAAAGTGTGTATTTTATGCTTCTATGCTTATGACCTACTTCTTTTTTTTTTTTGAGACAGAGTCTCCCTCTGTCACCCTGGCTGGAGTCCAGTGGCATAACCTTGGCTCACTGCAATCTGCACCTCTTGGTTTCAAGCAATTCTCCTGCCTCAGCCTCCTATGTAGCTGGAATTACAGGCACACGCCACCACCACGCCCAGCTAATTTTTGTATTTTCAGTAGAGACAGGGTTTCACCACATTGGCCAGGCTAGTCTTGAACTCCTGACCTCATGATTCACCTGCCTCGGCCTCCCAAAGTGCTGAGATTACAGGCGTGAGCCACTGCACCCGGCCGCTTATAACCTACTTCTAGTGCTCATGAGTAAATCAAAACAGACTACTTCTGTGGGGTGAACTTAAAAGTCTTCAGTTGATTTAGGCAGCAGGACATAGAAAGAAGAGCAGAAATTCATTAGCATATGGCTTTAAGCCAAGCCACGTTAGATAAGAATCAGTGCCAGGCTGTGGTGGCTCATGCCTGTAATCTCAGCACTTTGGAGGCCAAGGCGAGGGGCGGGGGGTGGGGTGGATCTCGAGGTCAGGAGACCATCCTGGCCAACACAGTGAAACCCCATCTCTACTAAAAATAAAACAAATTAGCCGGGCGTGATGGCGAGCTACTTGGGAGGCTGAGGCAGGAGAATCGCTTGAATCTGGGAGGCGGAGGTTGTAGTGAGCCAAGATTGTGCCACTGTACTCCAGCCCAGGTGACAGTGGGAAACTCCATCTAAAAAAAAAAAACAAAAAAAAGAATCAGTGCCAGGCTCACTCTGTCCTCAAGTTGAAAAGATGACTCACCTGGGCGCAGTGGCTCACGCCTGTAATCCCAACCCTTTGGGAGGCTGAGGTGGGCAGATCACCTGAGGTCAGGAGTTCAAGATGAGCCTGAGCAACATGGAGAAACCCCGCCTCTACTAAAAAGATATGAAATTAGCTGGGCGTGGTTATGTATGCATGCCTGTAATCTCAGCTACTTGGGAGGCTGAGGCAGGAAAATCACTTGAACCCTGGAGGCGGAAGTTGTGGTGAGCCGAGGTTGCACCATTGCACTCCAGCCTAGGCAACAAGAGTGAAACTCCATCTCAAAAAAAAAAAAAGAAAAGAAAAGGTGATTCAATAGCAACAGGGATCTTGGAAATTATAACCTTCAATATGTTGACAGTTTGAATGTGCTAAACATGTTGCCCTGTACATCTGCTGTGTAACTATGGTCCTAGAACCTCTTTTCATTGTCCTGCTTGTATTTCCTTTGCCCTTCTTCTGTCTAGAATCTTCTTTTTACTGATATATGTCCTGGTTCTTGACTAAGTTTTGTTTGTTGGTTTGTTTGTTTGAGAGCATCTTGAATCAAGAGTAGATGGGAGGCAAATTTGGGGGAGAGATTTTTGAAAATCTGAAAATGTTTGTAATCTATCTATATCTCTCTCTATATGTGTGTGTATGTGCGTGTGTGTGTATACATATATATATATATATATATATATATTATTATTTTTTTTTTTTTTGAGACAGGGTCTTGCTCTGTCATCCAGGCTGTAATGCAGTGGCACAATCACAGCTCACTGCAGCCTCGACCTACCAGGCTCAAGCAATCTTTCTGCTTCTGGTTCCTGAATAGCTGAGACTACAGGCATGCACTGCCATGCCCAGCTAATTTTTAAGATTATTTTTTGTAGCAACAGGGTCTTACCATGTTGCCCAGGCTGTTCTTGAACTCCTGGGCTCAAGCAATCCTCCTGCCTCAGCCTCCCAAAGTGCTGGGATTATAAAGCATGAGCTACCACACCCAGCTCTAATCTATCTTCATACATGAATGATAACTGAGCTGGGTATAAAAATAAAATTATATATGAAAATTTTTTTTTTTTTTGAGACAGAGTGTTGCTCTGTTGCCCAGGTTGGAGTGTAGTGACGCGATCTTGGCTCAATGCAGCCTCTGCCTCCTGGGATTTAAGTGATTCTCCTGCCTCAGCCCCCTGAGTAGCTGGAACTATGGGCATGTGCCACCACACCCAGCTAACTTTTGTATTTTTAATAGAGATGGAGTTTTGCCATGTTGGCCAGTCTGAAATCAGGAGTTTTCCTGATTTCAGGTGATGCACCTGCCTTGGCCTCCCAAAGTGCTGGGATTACAGGTGTGAGCCACCACACCTGGCCTGAAAATAATTTTCCTTAGTCTCTGTAGTCCTTTTGCTTCTAGAGTTTCTAAGGAGAAATCCAAAACCATTCAGATTCCACTCTGTCTCTAGAGGCTTGTAGAGTTTTCTCTGTTCCAAATGTTCTGAAAATTCACAGTGATGTATCTTGGTGTAAGTCTTTTAATCTATTGTGTCAGACACTCAATGGGGCTTTCAATCTGACAATTTGTTATTCGTCCTGATAAGTTTTCTTTAATTATTTCATTGCTGATATCTGCTTCTCATTTTCCCTTTTTCTGGATCTCCTATTGTTTGGGTTTTGGATCCACCAGATAGATAATCTTATTTTATCCCCTTTTCTCTTTTTTTTTTTTTTTTTTTTTTTTTTTGAGGTGGAGTCTCGCTCTGTCACCCAGGCCGGAGTGCAGTGACCGGATCTCGGCTCACTGCAAGCTCCGCCTCCTGGGTTCACGCCATTCTCCTGCCTCAGCCTCCTGAGTAGCTGGGACTACAGGCGCCTGCCACCACGCCTGGCTATTTTTTTTTTTTTGTATTTTGTAGTAGAGACGGGGTTTCACCGTGTTAGCCACGATGGTCTCGATTTCCTGACCTCGTGATCCGCCCCTCTCGGCCTCCCAAAGTGCTGGGATTACAGGCTTGAGCCACCGCGCCTGGCCCCTTTTCTCTTTAATTTTCTATCTCTTTGTCTTTTTTCTCTACTTTTGGGGTACTCCTAAAAATTTATTTTTCTAATTTTTTATGGATTTCTTCATTTTTACTAACATTTAAAAAATTTCTAAGAGCTATTTTCTATTCTCTGAACGTTCCTTTTAATAGAAGAGGATCTTCTTGTTTCATGAATGTAACGCCTTATCTCTCAGAGAATATTAATGATAGTTTCCGCCCCCCAGTTTTCCCCTTGCATAATCTCTAATTCTCTAAGTGGGGCTTTTTCTGTTTGCTTTGGTATCTATCTTGCCTTGCTGCTGTCTGTTTATGCTTAAGTGTGGAGTACTAAAGAGGTGATTGGAAGATCTGACCATGTGGGTGAGGCATAGAATGCTATAGGAGTCATTTTCAGTGGGCTGTTGGGGAGAGAATCCCCCAGTTAAGTAACATTAAGTCCTTCCTCTTGAGCTGCTCAAACTCCATAGAGAGGGATATTATTCTGTAAGGTAAGGATCTGGCCATAGGGCTTTTGATAGCCAACGGGTAGAGGCAGAAAGGATGTGGTGGTCTCTGCATTCAGCATTCAGTATGCATATTGTCTCTCTTTAAAAAAAAAAAAAAAAAAAAAAAAACCCTTTTTATTTTAAAGTAACTTCAAATTTAGATAAAAGTTGCAAGAAAAGTCCTGAGAATGCCCATATATTCTTTATCCCAGATTTACCAATTTTTAGCATTTTGCTACATTTAATATTTTGCCCCCAACACACACACACAAATTAATATTTATTTTTTCTGAACCATTTGGGAGTAGAGATTGCTACATAATGTCCATTAACCTCTTCATACTTCAATGTATATTTCCTGAGAACAAATATATTCTCACAAACTGTTTCTTAATCTTCTGGCTTTTGAATATGTTACCTATACCCTCAAATGTGGGTGGCATCCGCCAATCCAGAGACTTTCTGTTTTATCTTCTCTAGAGGATAAACCTAATTTATTGATCATATGTTGATGAGAAACTGTTGCCCAGTGGTGTACAACTGGGGAGGAAGATCTAGATATTTCACTTTCACATACAGCTTTACCCAGTCCTCCTTATTTTAAACATTCCCTTAATCCCAAATTCCAGAGGTACCTAGTGCTGACAATTTTCCTTTTTTTCAAGATTCTTCAGTGTAATTTTAACTACTTGTGAGCTTCCTTTACTACAGTCTTGAGAATCCAGCTCCCTGAAATCTTCAAAGTCGGAACCACATGAACATCTGCTTTCTAGTTGTCAAAGTTTTTGCCTCCATTCCTATTCTCTTCACTATTGTTACATCTTTTTAAAAAGTATTGTTTTGGCCAGGAATGCTGACTCATGCCTGTCATCCCAGCATTCTGAGAGGCCGAGGTGGGAGGATCACTTGAAGCCAAGAGTTTAAGACCAGCCTGGGCAACATAATGAGACCCCATTTCTACAAAAAAATTAAAAATAAATAGCCAGGTATGGTGATGCACACCTGTAGTCCCACTACTTGGCAGACTGAGGGAGGAGGATCGCTCGAGCCCAGGAGTTCAAGGCTGCAGTGAGTTATGATTGCGCCGCAGTACCCTAGCCTCAGCAACAAAGTGAGACCTTGTCTCAAAAAACAACAGAAAAAAGCATATTCTTATTCTTGTTTTAGTAAAAGTTCAGAAGGGAACAAAATGGGATGCATGTGCTTAATCTACTGTATTAATCCCTTGTCTTGGTCTAACTGTATTTCTACCACTTTACCAAGTTCTTAGCAACTACCCACTCTCCCAGTCACGTAGGATAGAGGCTGAGCCTCTCTATGAGAAACAGAAGGGTCCGGAAAGAGGGCTTCTTCTGTCCTTTGGCATGTTAGAAAAGGAGTCAGGCCAAGACGGTGATCCTGGCAGAAGGCGTTAATTACTATATTTTCTTTTTTTCTTTTTTTTTTTTTTGAGATGGACTCTTGCTCTGTCACCCAGGCTGGAGTACAGTGACAAGATCTCAGCTCACTGCATCCTCCACCTCCCAGGTTCAAGTGATTCTCCTACCTCAGCCTCCCGAGTAGCTGGGATTACAGGTGCGTGCCACCACGCCCAGCTAATTTTTGTATTTTTAGTAGAGACGGGGTTTCACCATGTTGCCAGGATGGTCTTGATCTCTTGACCTCATGATCCGCCCACCTTGGCTTCCCGAAGTGCTGGGATTACAGGCGTGAGCCACCACGCCTGGCCAATTACTGTGTTTTCTTGATACTATGATGCACTTTGGGAGGATTTGTAAATTCATTGTGGTGGTCTTTTTTTCATTTTCTTCTTTTTTCTTTCTTTCCCCCCTCTCTCCCTCCTTTCCTTCTTTTTTTCTCAGAAAGCTGAACGTGTTAAATAAATGATGTATCTTAAAATTGTTAGATTCTTTAAATCTGATTTCCAATATCAGTAACTTCCCTCAAAGAATGTTATGTCACAACAAAATGACGGGGTGAATCCTATTCCCTACTTTAAAGAGAGAGAGAAAAATAAAAGAATGTTTAAGTATATAGCCAATGGTCCACAAGGCTAGCAACTGATCCATGATTAAAATAGCTCAAGGTCATAAAAGTAGTCAGGTATAAAAGCCCAGAAAGACATGATTATCAGCCATACACATTGACAAATCATCCTCATCCATGACTCTAGAAAGTTTATTATTATTATTATCATTATTATTATTATCTGAGACAGAGTCTTGGTCTGTCACCCAGGCTGGAGTACAGTGGCGCCATCTCGGCTCACTGCAACCTCCGCCTCCCGGGTTCAAGCAATTCTGCTGCCTCAGCCTCCTGAGTAGCTGGGATTACAGGCGCCTACCACCATGCCCAGCTAATTTTTGTATTTTTAGTAGAGACGGGGTTTCACCATCTTGGCCAGGCTGGTCTCGAACTCCTGACCTCATGATCCAGCTGCCTTGGCCTCCCAAAGTACTGAGATTACAGGCGTGAGCCACTGCACCCGGCCTAGAAAATTTTTTGAAAGGCAGACCCAAGCATGCACTTTTAAATTTAATGTAATTTAACTTGCAGGAAAAATCCTAGAAATGCAGAGAATTTAACAAACATCTATTGAACCTCCATCCAGAATTAATATTTATTTTTTAAATTCAATAGGCAGATTTTAACAAGATATCCTTAATAGGGAAAATTCATCAAAAACATAACATTGAGTGAAATAAGTAAGTCGCAGGAAAAAAAAAAAAACCATTACAACAAGATCCATTTATACAAAGTTCAAAACAGGCAGAGTTGAACAGTGTATTGTTTAGGGAAATACATGTTGGGGATCAAGACCAGGAAGAGAAGCAAAGGAATGGTTATCACAAAAGTCAGGAGCGGAGGGGGAAGGAAGGGATGATTTGGGGCAGAGAGAGGGGGATACTACTCTATTTCGTAGCCTGATGGATGGAACATGGGTGTTTATATTATTGTTATCCCCAAAAATGAACATATATATTTTTAAATACTCATGTGTTTGTTACATTTTATAGTTTAAAAAAAATCACTTGAATAAATCTAAAATCCTACACCATAGTCCAAAAAAAGCCAAACCAGAATAGCCTTATCCACCAGATATGGGGTCGTAAAGAGGTGAATCAGGTGATGGAGGCTCCATTTGGAGAAGATTTTCTCTGTGCGGTCTGATTTTCTCTGTGCAGTCAGCTAGGGTCAAGGCCAGAAACCATGCAGAGCCCACAGAACTGCCCTTTTCTTGGAAGTAAGGCAAACAAGGAGAGTTGGGGGAACTTAGCCCATACAATGTGAGAAACCCTCTTTGATCTTCAGGTACCTGCATCTTTCACTGTGCCACATGAGATCATAACGACAGAAATCATACCTATTGGGCCAGGTGTGGTGGCTCAGGCCTGTAATCCCAGCTACTCTGGAGGCTGAGGCAGGAGAATCGCTTAAACCCGGGAGGTGGAGGTTTCGGTCAGCCCAGATGGAGCCACTGCACTCCAGCCTGGGTGACAGAGTAAGACTCCATCTCAAAAGGAAAAAAAAAAAAAAGACTTAATACCTATTAACCCCTTGTCATATTTGTTGTAAAAATTTTTTGTGTGTGTTTGTTTATTTCAAGGCACATTTAATTTAATATCAAGAGTGCAATACAAAAGGGCCAAATACAATGAAGGAACACATTCCCCCATTAACACCAACGACAATGCTCTTTTAAACATGTGCCTGTTGAATGGAATGGGGATTTCATAAAATTCACTAAAAAAATAATGCAGTGAGTCTCATCACAGCTAATATCCTTATACAATCTAGTTGTGACATGAATGTTTATAATGCTTCAAACAGTTTCAACCTGAAGTTTCATACCACACCTTCATGTTTGTACAGTCCTCAGTAAGATAATCTACAGTTTTTGCAACCATTCAAAGAACAAACCATTGAATAAAATCACATTGATTAAGGCTCAAGCAAGTAATATAGAGCCCCAAACTAAATGGTTAAATATATGCGCTCCTTATACTGACATCTATTATTTGATTCTCTCGTGACTATTAAAAGTTGGTTCTCAGCAAATAAACCCTTTAAGGGCAAAATTCACCTCATTTGAGTTTTGACCGAGAAGTTCAACAGCAATAATGAAGTCCAGTCTTATTGGCAAAACTGATACACAGTGTCTCTAAGTCACTATGCTCAAGGTTAAGAGCGATGCATATTCCATTTTTACATTTGACTGGAATTTTACATGTTCAATTCATGATTTAAAATCTCTAGGTTTTCATTCCTTCAAACAGTCTGAAGACACAGTGTGCCACAGACTTAAGACTTCTGTTTCTCCCTCTATATTCTTCAAACAGAAGCATTTCTCAAGTGTCTACATGTTCTAGAAGGGGAATTTTTCAGAGGTGGCCACTTCTTCGGAATAGTCTGACGCCATCAGGCCTCTATCAGGCGTAAAATTCCAGGCACTCAGTTCATTTTGGGCTTGTTCCAGTTTATCTTTAGTCTATTCCAGTTCACCTTTCATTTTTAGGAAAACCAAGTTTGATCGCTGGGTCTACCATTGTTGATCTCAGCTGGGCAAGGCTCAGCTGCTGGACTTGCTTGAGGTACTGGATTTGAGTAGTACACTCTTGCATCTGTTGTTCCTTGGTTGTTAGTCGCATTACCAGGATGTTTTCCCCGCGTGCAGACCCTGCTGTTGTTGCTTTAGTTTTTCTTCAGACTCTGTTAGGCTAGTTACATCATTAGAGTTAAGCTCTGTGTACTTGCCCTCCAAAGCTTGTACATATGCTTCATATTGTTTCCATCTTAGAATTAACTCATCTCTTGCCATAACTTTGAAGTCTGTTTCACTCAGTCGAACTTTCTTGGGAAGAGGTTCTTCTTGAATCATTGGTCATCTTGAATCAGAAGAGTCGCCTTTCAGGCGTGGTCGCAGTCACTCGCCCGCCGCAGGGTCCCGCCAAGAGAGGAAAGGTGAAGGGAGGGAGGCCGCCGGCTTAGCCCGATCGGGGCCTGGAGGAGCACTGGAGCAGCTGCTCCCGAGTAACACGCCCCGTCCTTTCCCAGGAGCCTGGCGCGAGCTCCGCGGGCGCGGGAGCTCAGCAAGCACGGTAAGGGAAGCGCTGTGTGTTTGTTGGTTTGTTTGTTTGTTTTTTTGTTTTAAATAAAAGAGGAAACTCTTTAAAGTTGGACTCAGGCTTTTTGAGGCCTTCCCCTGTCACTTAGGCTGGACTACAGTGGTGTGATCATAGCTAGCTGCAGCTCACCCCCGGGCTCAAGGGATCCTCCTGCCTCAGCCTCTGGAGTAGCTGGAACCAGAGGTGTACACCACCACACCTAGCTAATTTTTAAAGTTTTTGTTTGTTTGTTTTTTGTTTTTTATTGAGACAGCGTCTCGCTCTGTCGCCCAGGTTGGAGTGCAATGGTGCGATCTCAGCTCACCACAAACTCCGCCTCCTGGTTTCAAGCGATTCTCCTGCCTCAGCCTCCCAAGTAGCTGTGATTACGTGACGCCCGCCACCAGACTTGGCTAATTTTTGTATTTTTAGTAGAGATGGGGGTTTCACAATGTCGGCCAGGCTGGTCGAAAACTCCTGACGTCGTGATCCCCCCCAACCCCGCACCTCGACCTCCCAAAGTGCTGGGATTACAGGCATGAGCCACCGTGCCGGGCCAATTTTTAAAGTTTTACAGAGACAGGGTCTTGCTATGTTTCCCAGACTGGTCTCAAACTCCTGGACTCAAGCAATCCTCCCCCTCAGCCTCCCTAAATGCTGGGAATACAGATGTGAGCCTCCACACCTGGCCCCCATAGACTTATATTATAAATCCTTTTTATTTTGTAATTACTTCAAACATGTGGGAAAGTTACAAGAATAATTTAGAGAAAATTTTGTGTATCTTTTATCCAAAGATTTTTTTGAAGTTTATCTGTTTGTCATAATTCTCTCTGTGTATACGTGTGTGTGTATGTATATTATATTTGGTTACATGTTTTATATTGTTTTATGTACATATATACACATAAGTTTATGTGTGTATATAGTAAGATATAATAATTTGATGTAAACATGTATATATTCCTTTTGTGTTGATTTTTACTCTCTCCATGGTAGAGTAGATTGCAGACATCATGCCTCTGACTTTAGGGTTTCTTCTTTATAACAAAGATATTGGCCAGGCACAGTGGCTCATTCCTATAATCCCAACGTTTTGGGAGCTGAGACAGGAGGATCGCTTGAGGCTTGGAGTTCAAGAGCCTGGGCAACATAGGAGACCCCAGCTCTACAAAAAATAAAAATTAGCCAGGTGTGGTGGTGCACACCTGTCATCCTAGCTACTTGGGAGGCTGATATGGGAGGATCACTTGTGCCCAGGAGCTCACGTTATCTCCAGTGAGCAGTGAGCCAAGATTGAGCCACTGAACTCCAGCCTGGGTAACAGAGTGAGACCCCTGTCTCAAAAAAGAAGAGAAAAAAACAAGATATTTTCTTACCTAACCATAGTACAGTTATGAAGTTCAGAAAATTTGACATTGACACAATACTTTAATCTCATCTATAATCTACATTCTAATTTTGTTAATTGTCCCAAATATATCCTTTAAGACATTTTTCTCTCTAGGATCCAGTCCAGGATCACATGTGGCGTGTCCCTAATCTGGCAAATTTCCCCAACCATTGTTTGTCCTTCATGATACTGGCACTTTTGAAGGATACAGACCATTTATGTCACAGAAAAGTTTGCAGTTTCTTTTCTGTTTCCTCTGGAGGTATGTGACTTCTACTTGCCCCTCATTGATGAAGTTATTTTTTTAAGAAACAACCTTCTGAGTTATAAGTCACATACCATAAAATTGACTCATTTAAAACCTACAGCTCAATGCTTTTTACTAAGTTCACAGGGTTGTGCAGCTATCACCCCGATATAACTTTAGAATATTTTCATTCTCCCTAAAAAAAAAAAACCATGCCTATCAGCTATTACTCCCTATCTCCCTTTTACCCCTCCAACCCACACACCCGGCTCTTAACAAGCATTCATCTAACTTTACCTCTCTAGATTTGCCTATTCTGGACATTTCACATAAATTGCATCATACAGAATACAATGTGTGTTTTTTGTGACTCAATTCTTTCACTTAGCATAATGGTTTCAAAGTTCATTTGTATTGTAGCATGTAGCAGGTATCAGTACTTTATTTCTTTTTTCTTTCCTTCTTTCTTTCTTTCTTTTGGAGACGGGATCTCACTCTGTTGCCCAGGCTGGAGTACAGTGGTGCAATCACAGCTCACTGCAGCCTCGACCTCTTGGGCTTACATAATCCTCCCACTTCAGCCTTCCAAGTAGCTGTACCACCACACCTGGCTAATTTTTTAATTTTTTGAAAAGATTGGTCCTCACCATGTTGCCCAGGCTGGACTTGAACTCCTGGGCTCAAGTGATCCTCCCACCCCAGCCTCCTAAAGTCCTGGGATTACTGGCATGAGCTACTGGACCCAGGCAGTATTTTTTTTGTTTTTGCAGCTGAATAATATTCCACTGTATGGTTATACCACATTTTATTTAGCCATCAACACATGTTGATGGACATTATGTTGTTCCCAGTTTGGGGCAATCATGAATAATGCTGCTACAGACATTCATCTGAATACAAGTTTATATGTGGATGTATGTTTTCATTTCTCTTGGGTATATACCTAGGAGTGAAATTGTTGGGTTATGTGTAACTCTATGTTTAAATTTTTAAGGAATTACCAAATTGTTTTTCAAAGAGTCTACGCTATTTTACACTCCCAGCAACAAGCTCTGAGGATTGCTATTTCTCCACATCCTTAAAACGTGTTCATATTTTTGATTATAGTCATCCTAGTGGGTGTAAAGCAGACTCTTGTTGTAGTGTTGATTTCACTAATGATTAGTGAGGCCGAGCATCTTTTCATGTGCTCATTTACCATTAGGTATCTTCTTTAGAGAAAAGTCTAATCAAATCATTTGCCCATTTTAAATTGGGTTGTCTTTTTATTGCTGAGATTTTTTTTTCTTCTTCTTTTTTTGAGATAGAGTCTTGCTCTGTCACCCAGGCTGGAGTGCAATGGCACGATCTCAGCTCACTGCAACCTCCGCCTCCCGGGTTCAAGCGATTCTACCGCCTCAGCCTCCCGAGTAGCTGGGATTACAGGCGCCCACCACCATGCCCAACTAATTTTTGTATTTTTAGTAGAGACGGGGTTTCACCATCTTGGCCAGGCTGGTCTCAAACTGCTGACTTCGTGATCTGCCCGCCCCAGCCTCCCAAAGTTCTGGGATTACAGGTGTGAGCCACCATGCCCGGCATCTTTTTGCTTTCTTGATGGAATCATTTGCAACACAAGTTTTTAATTCTCATGAAGTCCAAATTATTTTTTTCTTGTATTGCTTGTGTTTTCGAAGTCATAGGTAAGAAACCATTGCCCAACTGAAGGTCATGACGATTTATTCCTGTTTTCTTATAACAGTGTTTTTTTGTTTGTTTGTTTTTTGAGACAGAGTCTTGCTCTGTCGCCCAGGCTGGAGTGCAGTGGCGTGATCTCAACTCACTGCAACCTCCTTCTCCTGGGTTCAAGTGATTCTCCTGCCTCAGCCCCCCGAGTAGCTGGGACTACAGGTGCACACCACCACGCCTAGCTTATTTTTTTGTAATTTTAGTAGAGACGGGGTTTCACCATATTGGTCAGGCTGGTCTCAAAGTTTTGACCTCAGGTGATCCACCAGCCTCGGCCTCCCAAAGTGCTGGGATTACAGGCATGAGCCACTATACCCAGCCTCTTATAACAGTTTTATAGTAAGCTCTCATTTAGGTCTTTGATCCATTTTGAGTTATGTCTTGTGTACAGTGTGAAATAGAGATCTAGCTTCATTCTTTTGCATGAGGATACCTAGTTTTTCTAGTACAATTTGTTGAATACACTATTATTTCCCTGTTAAATAGTTTTGAGACCGTTTTCCAAAATCAATTTACCATAAATGTAAAGATTTATTTCTGTTTCATAGATCTACATGCCTGCCTGTGTGCCAATACCTCACCATCTTGATTATTGAAGCCTTATAACACATGTTGAATTTGTAAATTGTGTCTTATTTTTCTTTCTTTCTCTTTCTCTCTCCTTCCTTCTTCCCTCCATCCCTCCCCCTCCCTCCCTCCCTCCCCCTTCCCTCCCTCCCTCCCTCCCTTCCTTCCTTCCTTCCTTCCTTCCTTCCTTCCTTCCTTCCTTCCTTCCTTCCTTCCTTCCTTCCTTTGTAAAGACACAGCTGGCCTCAAACTCCTAGTCTCAAGCAGTCCCCCAGCCTCAGCCTCCCAAATAGCTGAGACTATAGCTGTGAACCGCGCCTGGCTCCTTTGTTCTTTTTACAAGTGGTCTTGGCTCTTCTGGGTCCCTTGAATTCCATGAGAATTTTAGGGTCAGTTTGTACATTTCTGCAAAAAAGCCAGCTGGAATTTTTCGATGTAGAGATTGCACTGAATCTGTAGACCAGTTTGGGGAGTATTGCCATCTTAACAATATTAAATTTTCCCATCCATGAACATGTGAGGTCTTCTCATTTATTGTGATCTTTTCTTTCTTTCTTTCTTTCTTTCTTTCTTTTTTTCAAGACAGTCTCACTCTGTCGCCCAGGCTGGAGTGCAATGGCGTGATCTCAGCTCACTGCAACCTCTCTCTCCCAGGTTCAAGTGATTCTCCTGCCTCAGCCTCCCAAGTAGCTGGGATTACAGGTGCCCGCCACCACACCAGGCTAATTTTTTTGTACTTTTAGTAGAGATGGGGTTTCACCATGTTGGCCAGGCTGGTCTCAAACTCCTGACCTCAAGTGATCCGCCCACCTTTGCCTCCTGAAATGCTGGGATTACAGACACAAGCCACACGCCCAGCCTATTGAGATCTTATTAAATTTCTTTCAACATTTTATAGTTCTGCATGTACAAGTCTTACACCTCTGTTGTTAAATTTATACCTAAGGATTTTATTATTTTTAATGCCATTATAAACGGAATTAACTTCTTTTTTTTTTTTTTTGACGGAGTCTTGCTCTGTCACTAGGCCAGAGTGCAGTGGCCGATCTTGGCTCACTGCAACCTCCGCCTCCTGGGTTCAAACAATTCTCCTGCCTCAGCCTCTCAAATAGCTGGGATTACAGGCGCGTGCCACCATGCCCGGCTAATTTTTGTATTTTTAGTAGAGATGGGATTTCACCATGTTGGCCAGGATGGTCTTGATCTCTTGACCTCATGATGCACCCGCCTCGGCTTCCCAAAGTGCTGGGATTACAGGCATGAGCCACCAAGCCCAGCCGGAACTGACTTCTTAATTTCATATTTAGAATGTTAATTGCTAATGTATAAAAATAGTTGATTTTTGTTATTGATCTTGTATCCTGCAAACTTGCTGAACTTGGTTATTAGGGCTAATGATTTTCGTGGACTCCTTAGAATTTTCTCTATACGAGACCATGTCATCTGTAAATAGAAATAGTTTTACTTTTCTTTTCCAAGTTAGATACATTTTATTTCCTTGTCTTGCCTAATTTGCATGGCTAGAACCTCCAGTACAATGTTAAAGAGAAGTGGCTAGAGCGGACATCCTTGTCTTCTTGCCAGTTTTAGGGGAAAACATTTGGTCTTTTACCACTGGGGTTTGTTGTTGTTGTTGTTGTTGTTTGTTTTTTGTTTTTTGTTTGAGACGAAGACTTGCTCTTGTCTCCCAGGCTGGAGTGCAATAGTGCAATCTCGGCTCACTGCAACCTCCACCTCCCAGGCTCAAGCGATTGTCCTGCCTCAGCCTCCCAAGTAGCTGGAATTACAGGCGCCTGCCACCACGCCTGGCTAAGTTTTGTATTTTTAGTAGAGATGGAGTTTCAACATGTTGGCCAGGCTGATCTCAAATTGCTGACCTGTGATCTGCCTGCCTTGGCCTCCCAAAGTCCTGGGATTACAGGCGTGAGCCACTGCACCTGGCTGTTTTTGTTTTCTGAGACTCAGTCTTACTCTGTCACCCAGGCTGGAGTGCAATGGTGCAATCTCGGCTCACTGCAACCTCCACCTCCCAAATTCAAGCAATTCTCTTGCTTCAGCCTCCCGAGTAGCAGTAGCTGGGATTACAGGCATATGCCACCATGCCTGGCTAATTTTTGTATTTTTAATAGAGACAGGGTTTCACCAGGTTGGCCAGGCTGGTCTCAAACTCCTGACCTCAGGTAATCCACCCACCTTGGCCTCCCAATGTGCTGAGATTACAACCATGAGCCACTGCGCGTGGCCACCATTGGGTTTTTATAGCTTCCTTCTATCCATTATCAGGTTGAGGAAGACTTTTCTATCCTATTTTTTAAAGCATTTTTATCATGAAAAGGTGTCAGATTTTGTCACTTGCTTTGTCTGCATTTATTGAAATGATCAAGTGGTTTTTGCCCTTGATTCTATTAATTTGTAATATTCCAATAATTGACTCTTAGATTAACTTAAATCAACCTAGCATTCCCAGGATAGTTCCCACGTGGTCATGATGTATAATCCTTTTTATATGTTTCTGCTTTTAGCTTGCTAGTGTTTTGTTGAGGATTTTTACATCTATATTCATAACCGCTATTGGTCTGTAGGGTTTTTTTCCTTGTATATCTTCATCTGGTTTTGGAATCAGAGTAGTACTGTTCTCATTGAATGAACTGGGAAGCTACTTCCTCTTCTGCTTTTTGGAATTGTTTATAAATAATTGGTATGATTCTTATTTAAGTGTTTGGTAGAATTCACCAGTGCGGTCGCCTGTGCCTGAGTTTTTCTTTGCGGGAAGTTTTAAAGTTACTAATTCAATTTTTTAATTTGTTATAGGCCTATTCAGATCTTCTGGTTTTTCTTGATTCAGTTTTTGTACTTTGTGTCTTTCTAGAAATGTGTCCATTTCATCCAAATTGTCTAATTTGTTGACATACAGTTGTTCATGGTATTCCCTTTTAATCCTTTGTTTCTCCTGTCGGTTGGAATGATGTCCCCTTTTTCAGTTCTAATTTTAGTAGTTTGAGGCTGGGCACAGTGACTCACACCTGTAATCCCAGCACTTTGGGAGGCCGATGCAGGCAGATCACCTGAGGTCAGGAGTTCGATACCAGCCTGGCCGACATGGTGGAATCCCATCTCTACTGAAAATACAAAAATTAGCCGGTAATTTAGCCAACTGCGTCTGTAATCCCAGCTAATCAGAAGGCTGAGGCAGGAGAATGGCTTGAACCTGGGAGGTGGAGGTTGCAGTAAGCCAAGATCGTGCCATTGCGCTCCAGCCCGGGCGACAAGAGTAAAACTCCGTCTCAAAAAAGATAAAAAATAAAAATAAATTTAAAAATTTTTTTTTAAATTAGGAGTTTAAGTTTTCTGTCTCTTTTTAATTCCTTGGTCTAGCTGAAGGCTTATCAATTTTGCTGATCTTTTGAAGAGAAACAACTTTTGGTTTCGTTTATTTTTTGTTTTTCTTTTCTTTTCTCCTTCCTTCTTTCCTTCCTTCCTTCTTTCTTTTTTTTTTTTTTTTTTTTTTTTTTTTTGTTTTGTTTTGTTTTGTTTTGTTTGAGATGGAGTTTCACTTTTGTTGCCAAGCTGCTAGAGTGCAGTGGCGTGATCTTGGCTCACTGCAAGCTCTACCTTCCGGGTTCAAGAGATTCTTCTGCCTCAGCCCCCCAAGTAGCTAGGATTACAGGCGCGCACCACCATACCCAGCTAATTTTTTGTATTTTTAGTAGAAACGGGGTTTCACTATGTTAGCTAGGCTGGTCTCGAACTCCTGACCTCAGGTGATCCCACCTGCCTCAGCCTCCCGAAGGGCTGGGATTACAGGTGTGAGCCACCTTGCCTGGCCTCTTTCTTTTTTTTTTTAAGACAGTGTCTCACTTTGTCACCCAGGCTGAACTGCAGAGGTGCAATCTCCACTCACTGCAGGCTCTACCTCCTGGGTTCAACCAATCCTCCCACCCCAGCCTCCCAAATAGCTGGGACTACAGGTATGTGCCACCAAGCCCAGCTAATTTTTTTAGAAATTGGATCTCACCACATTACCCAGGCTGTATTTTCTGTTATTTTTCCATCCTCTATTTCATTTATTCCCACTCTAGCCTTCATTTTTTCCTTCTTTCTGCTTGCTTTGGGTTTAGTTTGTTCTTCCCCCCCCCCCAAGTTTATTAAGCTGGAAAGTGATGTTATTGATTTAAGATCATTCTTTTTCTTTTCAAAAAATTAAAATTAAAAATAAATAAATACATAAATACAAGTTTCCATTTGCTTTTACATCTAGTGCTGGAGATCATAAGGCACCTCATCTTGGGAGTAAATTTTTTTTCTGAGACAATGCAATCATTTGAGTGGTTTTTTTTTTTTTTTTTTTTTTTTATTGTCTTGCTCTGTTACCCAGGCTGGAGTGCAGTGGGATGATCTCAGCTCACTGCAACCTCTGCCTCCTGGGTTCAAGTGATTCTTGTGGCTTAGCCTCCCAAGTAGCTGAGATTACTGGTGTGTGCCACCATGCCTGGCTAATTTTTTTATTTTTATTTTTAGTAGACACAGGGTCTCAAACTCCTGACCTCAAGTGATCCACCCGCCCTGGCCACCCAAAGTGCTGGGATTACAGGTGTGAGCTACCCGCTCAGGGCCTCGAGTGGTGCTTCTTAATTAACCCCTTATTACCCTGGAATAAGGATGTAGCGTGACCATTTTTAAATGATTGGATAAAGGCTGCCATTCCCAATACTCCTTGCTATGCTGTGAAGTGAAAAGGAAATTTTGCATATGGTCCCAATTTCTTCAGGGCATTACAGGATTGAGACTCTCATGCACACATTCCTCCTGTCTTGAGGTACAATGTTATTAGATTATTCCAGGCCTGCCTGGGGGTCCTCTATCAGGAAAAGATCTCAAGTGTCTACAGGCAGTTGCTTGTTATGAGGGAATGGGAATCTGAACCAAAACCCAGACTGGATGATGAGGGTAGCAAGGTAAACAGGAACGTTGTCATGCCACGCCTCCTGATGCAGGCATCCAGGCCATGCGGGAGAGTGTGACTAGCAGGGGCAGGGTGCCTGGAGAAGAAATAAAGAGCCTGTACCTGAGGAACCCCAGGGTAGGGAGTGGGCTCTGTAGCAATGGAAATGGGGATCACTAGTGGACTGATCAGGGTCTCCAGTTCTCTCTCCGGTAAGGTAGATTACTTTGAATACTACAGGGATGTGACTTTGTGTGTGTGACTGAACTGGTGAAGCTGGTCATTCCAGTTGCACTGTCTTGGTTGGTTTTTTGTTTCTTTTTAATGTGGCTACTTTAATTGATTTACTTTTCTACCATGTGGCACACCCAGAAAAAAGATTAACTTCTCAAGGTAAGATAGAATTGTGAAAGGAATTCTGCTTATTTTTTCTTTTTTTTTTTTTGAGACGGAGTCTCACGCTGTTGCCCAGGCTGGAGTGCAGTGGCGCGATCTCGGCTCACTGCAAGCTCCGCCTCCCGGGTTCCCGCCATTCTCCTGCCTCAGCCTCCTGAGTAGCTGGGACTACAGGCGCCCGCCACCGCGCCCGGCTAATTTTTTGTATTTTTAGTAGAGACGGGGTTTCACTGTGGTCTCGATCTCCTGACCTTGTGATCCGCCCGCCTCGGCCTCCCAAAGTGCTGGGATTACAGGCTTGAGCCACCGCGCCCGGCCTATTTTTTCTTATAGATGTTAGCAATCAGATAGGGTCTGCCTGGATAGATCTCCATATTTAACAACTCCGGAAACAACTCTTTATAAAATCAAAAGACCGTCTGATGAATAAAGAACACAGGTTGCCAGCAATAAGGCTAACCAGAGGGTCTACAAAAGATCTAAAAATCCCACCAAAATCTTAAAATCGCTCATTTAAATAAATGGATGCATCTGAAGAATGCAGGTGGAATTTCTTTGATGCCAGGAGCAAAGCAGCACAGAAGTCCATGGAGGGCAGGGAGTAACACTGAAGTTGCTCCATAGCGACCCACAGCCTCTGCCCTGTGGCAGCAGTACCAGCAGACCTCCGAAATACTGTGGGTTCAGTTCCAAATTACCTCAATCAACCAAATTATCACAATACAACAAGTCACAAAAAATTATTTTGGTTTCCCAGTCCATATAAATGCTATGTTTACACTATAATGTAGTCTATTGAGTGTGCAATAGCATTATGTCTAAAAAAATACATAGTTTATTTATTTTATTTATTTATTTATTTTAAGACAAAGTCTCACTCTGTCGCCCAGGCTGGAGTGCAATGGCACAATCTCGGCTCACTGCAACCTCTGCCTCCCAGGTACAAACGATTCTCCTGCCTCAGCATCTCGAGTAGCTGGGATTACAGGCGCCCACCACCAGTCCCGGCTAATTTTTGTATTTTTAGTAGAGATGGGGTTTCACTGTGTTGGCCAGGCTGGTCTCAAACTCCTGACCTCAGGTGATCTGCCCACCTCAGCATCCCAAAGTGCTGGGAATACAAGTGTGAGCCACTGCACCCGGCCCATACTTTAATTTAAAAATACTTTATTGCTTAAAAATGTGACAATCATCTGAGCTTTCAGTGGGTTGTAATGATTTTGCTGGTGGAGGGTCTGCTGGCTGATCGTGGTGATGGGTACTTAAGGTTGAGGGGGCTGTGGCAATTTCTTAGAATAAGACAACAATGGAGTTTGCCACATAGATTGATTCCTCTTGAGCTAAAGATTTCTCTGTAGCCTGTGACGCTGTCTGATAGCATTTTACCCACAGGAGAACTTTCAAAATTAGAGCTGATCCTCTCAAAGCCTGCTGCTGCTTTAATTATTAATTTGTGTAATATACTAAATCCTTTGTTGTCATTTCAACAATGTTCACAGCATCTTCACCAGGAGTAGATTCTATCTCCAGAAACCACTTTCTTTGTTCATCCATAAGAAGCAACTCTTCATCTGTTTCAAGTTTGATCACACGATTGCAGCAATTCAGTTGCATCTGTAGACTCCACTTCTAATTCTACTTCTCTTGCTATTTCCACCACATCCACAGTTACTTCCTCTGTTGAAGTCATGAACCCCTCAAAGTCATCCGTGAGGGTTGACTTCTTCCAAACTCCTGTTAATGCTGATATTTTGATCTCTTCTCATGAATCACAAATGTTCTTAATGGCATCTAGAATGGTGAATTCTTTCCAGAAGGTCTTCAATTTGCTTTGCCCGTATCCATCTGAGGAATCACTATCTATGGCAGCTATAGCCTAATGAAGTGTATTCTT